>NC_090658.1:110553304-111178304 GCF_013368605.1 Nyctibius grandis | reverse complement strand
CCAAGAAGGCCAATGGCATCCTGGCCTCTATTAGGAATAGTGTAGCCAGCCGGTCTAGGGAAGTGATCGTCCCTCTGTACTCGGCACTGGTGAGGCCACATCTTGAATACTGTGTTCAGTTCTGGGCCCCGCACTTCAAGAAAGATGTTGAGGTGTTGGAGCGAGTCCAGAGGAGGGCGACCAAGCTGGTGAAGGGTCTGGAGGATCTGACCTACGAGGAACAGCTGAGGGAGCTGGGGTTGTTTAGCCTGGAGAAGAGGAGGCTCCGAGGTGACCTTATTGCAGTCTACAACTACCTGAAGGGAGGTTGTAGTGAAGTGGGAGTTGGCCTCTTCTCCCAGGCAACTAGCGATAGGACAAGAGGACACAGCCTCAGGCTTCAGCAGGGGAGGTTCAGGTTGGACATCAGGAAGAATTTCTTCTCAGAAAGGGTTATTAGACATTGGAATGGGCTGCCCAAGGAGGTGGTGGAGTCACCATCTCTGGAAGTGTTTAAGAAAAGACTGGACATGGCACTTAGTGCCATGGTCTAGTTGACAGGGTGGTGTGAGGGCAACGGTTGGACTCGATGATCCCTGAGGTCTTTTCCAACCTGATTGATTCTGTGATTCTGTGATTCTGTGAGGGGAACACACTTCACTGAATTACCATATGCTACAATTCTTCAAGTGTCATTAGTGCTGCTGGTTAAATTATTCTCTGGAAACCAGTTCTTGGCTGAACTTAAGTCTTCTTTTTTGTTTCTGTTTATAAAGATTATGCAAAACAGCCTCTCTTTCTGGCTGATGTGTTCATGGTTCATAAAGAGAAAAAGAATTATTTCTCAAAAATTTTCCACCTATGTATTCTTTGCAAAGTATTTACATTGACTACTCAGTGAGTGTGATACATCTCATAAATCAAATTATATTTTTATTTTCTTTAATTGGATAACTGAAACTTTTAAAAACTAGAGAATAATAAATGGCAAGGAGTGAAGGATAACAAAACACAGCTCGAGCGAATTTTTGATACACCCTTGTTTATGCTTAATTTTATAATGCTTTAATAATTTATTAATATTTTCATGAATATATAACTAGTCATAAGTGACAAGTAATATGACCTGTCATAAAACAGTAGAATGCTTTTTCAGTATAATATTAGTGAATTAGTTCTTTGTGCATTTGACCAACCCAATCTACACACAGAGAATGGAGCTTAAATATCCCAAAACCTTAGTCAAAAGCTACTAAAATTGTTGTGACTGTGGCATCTGAGGAAAGTTTAGCATAATAAAAAAGATTACTTTTTGTAGTGCAGATAGTTCTACTGTAATTTTTAACTTTTCAAACCTTCACATTCAAAGTTTATAGCACAAGAAGTCTTTTCCAAGATATCTTTAACCAGTACATCTGACCATCTCAAAATCCCCATTAAAAAGTTGACACAGAGGGAGCTTTGGCATGTTTGCTGTTTGTTATGTTTTAGTGGGTTTTTTTTGTTTCTTTCTTTCTTTTGAATGTCGATTGCTGGACTACACAGGACGATATCTTACAGCTACTTTTGAATTACTGGATCAAAAGCTAGCACTCCTTCCAAAGATGGAATAAAAGTAACAAAGAAGGAAAACTGTACATTTGTACAATGCAGTTCAAAGGTTGAGCTCTCCATGGACCAGTTCCTCACAACTTCAGAGATCACTTCTCTTTCCATTCAGCTGTAGTCGCTGGCACAGATGGAGAGGTCAGCCAGTCCTGGGAGGCTCATGAGCTTCTGAGGATGGAGTTCTTGTTGTGGACAGGAACTGATGCCCACTGATGCAGCAAATGAGAATCACTTAAATTTTAACATGTCTTAAAATAAAAACAACTTTTATTTCTTTCACGTATTTTCTCTTTGTAACTTCCTGTCACAGCAATCCAGCTGTGTCTACTTCAGAAGGGAGATAAGAAGAGAAATGCAATTAGATATGTCACTCTGTTTCAATAGTTGGGAAGCAGTTAAATACTGAGATGATAGCTATCTGAATGCTTACACAGATAAATAGGTGACGCTTTAATGTGCATGGTAAAGAACAGATTTTTTTCATTATGTGTGATTTTTTTTTCTCTTTAACAATAACACTACTGCATTCCCTTCCAAGAGTTATAGATTGAAAGGGTGGTCTTCAAATCTTGAATGCAGGTTAGCAGAGCTTTTTGACCTCAGAGTAAAATATTAATGTAAGGTTTTCAAACTACAAGCTGTTTGCTAAGTAGACATAAATATGATCAAAAAAATACTAAAAGGAGAATCAGGGACACAAAAATACACTAATCATTGAATTGCAGAGTGCTTTTCAGCTAATAGTAAACTGTTTTTCAAATATATTTATGGGAGACTGAATATAGAAAATTGCTCCACTGAAATTATAGCTGAGAAGGGATAGAAAGGATAAAAGAGTAGCAGATTTGCTGAACTGGTGCTTTACTTAAGTCTTTTCAGAGGAAAATGAGGATGGAGTGCAAGCAAAGACAGGAATCATATTTCTTGATATAACCAAGAACAGAGGTATTAGATACAGTGTGGATAATAATAGAAATAGTGTCAGATATAAGATAGATGACTTTGCAATTGGTAGTTTATTGGTTTTCTTTTTATATATGCATTATATTTGTACATATATTTTGTCTTTTACTTGTCACTGTCCTTGAAAGCCTTCACTAATTTAAATTTGATGAAAATTTACACCTGAAAGAACAGTTAAATTAAAAAAATTATAAGCAAACTACAAGGATTATATACCTAAGAGATCCTAATGACATTTTGCAAAAATAAGAATGTTATTAACAAAATTTCCGTTTGTTATTTGATAAAGTTCATGTATAAATTTTATTTGCCAGGATCAGAGTAAAAATGCATATGCATACATTTCAGTGTAATGCAGTGTAATCCTGAATCCTTTTCCAAAAGAATGAAGAAGAAGAATCTTTTCAAAAGAATGATTTGTTCAATTTGAACTGCATCTCATTTTGTGTGCATTGCTACTCTTTAACATAGAATAACGTAAAATTGAATAGACAATATCTTCCTACTAATCAGATAAATTAGGAAAATGGAGATTAGCCCACTTAAAAGGAGTACATAACTTCAGATACAGAAAATAATCACTGTATAATTCTTTAAATATATTTTTTCACTGTCTTTCCCCAGGTTATTTTTTTTTTATTTCTTCTCTGCTAAAATGAAACATGAAAAACGTACTCTTGGTTGGGGAATAGTGTCCTAAAATTCAATCTAGGCTTGCTGAAGAAAAATTATTACAAGTACACAAGCAAAAGATAATTTCAACTCCCTCATTCTCAGAGAAAAGTTTAGAAAAAGGTAATTTATTTACACCCAAACCAGAGCAATTTGCACAGTATAATCAGACATATCTCTACTTGTACTATGCTTACTGATAAGACAGCCTTTGATTTGTTTATGTTGTAGAATGACACAACTGATATAATAATATAGAATGTGTTATGTAACAAGAATGTGTTATGTAATGAGAAGTTCACATAGGTGTGGACAGGATGAAAAAAATATTTACCTGAGTTGAACTTCTCAGATTTTTTTTTAATGTATCTGAACCTGTAAGGTTCTTAAATGTATCTTTAGTAAAGTCACCCATATGTCCAAGTGCTTCGCTAAAATAGCTTTAAGATACTTTTTTCTATCATTAGTGCACCTGTTATGCTACTTCTGTATTAAAGTCAGTCTTAAACTTTTTCTTTTGCTTTTTCTAAACAATTCTCACTCAAAAAGTGTGAAAAGTAGTCTGAATCATATAGCAAGTATTAACATTTCTACAAAACACTTCAATAAAAAGAAATAAAACCCCTCTTGTATAAAGTTTCAGAGACATGGTTATTTCCAAAGTAAAATCTAACAAGACACATATCTTTATGTAGGGCTACTTTAACATCCTGAAGAATTTAACCAGACTTTCAATATTGTAATACAAATTAAGAGGTGCAGAAAAGCAAAGAACTTTGTCTAGAAGGTGAATGATGGTCTCTGCAAAATATAAGATTCTGAATCTTACAACCTGCAAGATTCTGAAAATGTGTGTCTGGATAATAAAAGGGGCTTGAAAAGGGTGTGCTACATTCCAGGTTTGTTGGCAGATTCTGGTGTAGGTTCATGACATTGCTTATATGAAAACCAGATGCTCTCTGCAGAGTATTCAATTTAGAGGACTCTTCGGTTCTATAAAAAGTATTGGTAGTGAAAGTTTAAAACCATCAGAAGACATTGTTATATAAAAATGGCAATGCTAAGTCATACAGGAGTCCATCTCCTGGAGGGCAGGGACTAGTCCCTGCCCAGGGGGTAGAGGGAGATTCAGCTGTGACTGTGTGAGTAAGCAGTGACTGGGTGTGTCCCAGGGCAGGAGAGGCTCCTCCAGGACAGGAGAGGCAGTTGTTTGCAGCTCGATGGGGAGGGCACTGACTCCCTCCCAGTGCACAAGGCGAGGAAGGTGCCAAGGAGCTGTGATCCAGGGGTGGCACCAACAGGTATTTCCCAGCTCAGAGGAAGAACAAGGGTATCTACCCGGTGGAAGAAGACCAAAATGGATGTGGGAACCCAGACAGAGCTCCCACGGAAGGAGGCGATGGTGCAGGTTGCCGGCTGCAGGGAATGCTACACCGTCTCTGTGGTGTCAGGGGGCTGTGTGTGCTGTGAGCAAGTAGATGATCTGCTCGGCCGAGCGGCACAGCTGCAAAGCCAGGTTGAAAGGCTTCAAGCCGAAGTAGAAAGGCTTAGGAGCATTCGGGAGGCTGAGATGGAGATAGACTGGTGGAGCCAGGCTCTGCCCTCCCTGCAACAAAAATGGGAGCACCTGCCGGAGAGCTCCCAGGATCGAGGCACCCCTGTACTCTGCCCCTCTCAGGTGGAAAACGATAACCTAGAGGAGAGGAGTGAGTGGAGGCAAGTCTATGGCCGTGGCAAAAGGCGAGTGCCCTCCTTGCCTACCTTGCCTCCACAGGTGCCTCTGAGCAATAGATATGAAGCCCTAGTGGAATGCAGCCGGTTCAATGGGGATGTGGTGGAGAGGCAACCTATATCAGAGGTCCCACCACAGTCAGAAAAACCTGACAGGCGTATAGCCACCTCCTCCACAAGGAAGAAGAGAAGAGTCTTAGTGGTTGGAGACTCCTTCCTAAAGGGAACTGAGGGCCCAATATGCAGAGCTGACCCCCATCACAGGGAGGTCTGCAGCCTGCCTGGAGCCCGAATCAGAGATATCACCAGGCAACTCCCCAACCTGGTGAAGGCCACAGACTACTACCCCCTGCTGATCTTCCAGACAGGTGGGGAAGAAGCTGCATCCCGTAGTCTGAGGGGGATGAAGAAAGACTACAAGGCCCTAGGACGGCTGGTGAAAGAGTCTGGGGCACAAGTTGTTTTCTCCTCCCTCCTTCCATTTTCAGGTGATGAAGTGGGATGGAACAGTAGGATTCTCTCTATTAACGCCTGTCTACGAGACTGGTGCTACAGGCAGGGCTTTGGGTTCTTTGATAATGGCTGGTTTTATAAGACAACAGGCGTGACAGTGATACATGGGAAAGGTTTATGTCGTAGGGGCAAAAGGGTTCTGGGACAGGAATTAGCAGGGCTGATTCGGAGAGCTTTAAACTAGATTCGAAGGGGGATGGGGTAGTAGCTGGGCTTGCAACACTGGGGCAACGCTCTAGTGTTGAGGTAGACCAGGAGGCCTCCCATCCCCCTGGGGTGAAATCGGTGTGCCCAGCTCGCTCCCTGAAATGCCTGTACACCAATGCACGCAGCATGGGGAATAAACAGGAGGAGTCAGAAATCCGTGTTCGGTCGGGGGGCTATGATCTAGTGGCAATTACAGAGACTTGGTGGGACGCCTCACATGACTGGAATGTGGTCATGGATGGCTATGTCCTGTTCAGGAAAGACAGGGCGCTAAGGAGAGGTGGTGGAGTTGCACTTTATGTGAGTGAGCAGCTAGAATGTATTGAGTTCTGTCCAGGGGCGGATCAGGAGCGAGTTGAGAGTTTGTGGGTGAGAATTAAGGGGCAGGCTGGCAGGGGTGATACTGTTGTGGGTGTCTATTACAGGCCACCGGATCAGGATGAGGAGGGTGATGAGGCCTTCTACAGGCAGCTGAGAGCAGTCTCGCAATTACAGGGCCTGGTTGTTGTGGGGGATTTCAACTACCCTGATATTTGCTGGGAGGCCTACTCAGCCAGCCATCCCCAGTCCAGGAGGTTCCTCCAGTGCATTGATGATAACTTTCTGATGCAAATGGTGGATGAGCCAACTAGGAGAGGAGCGCTGCTGGATCTTATCCTCACTAACAAGGAGGGTCTGGTTGAAGCGGTGAAGGTTGAGGGCAGCCTTGGTTGTAGTGACCATGAGATGGTAGAGTTCAGGATCTCATGTGGCAGGAACAGAATAGCTAGCAGAATCACAACCCTGAACTTCAGGAGGGCCAACTTTGGCCTTTTCAAGCAATTGCTAGAGGAAATCCCATGGGACAGGGTACTAGAAAGTAAGGGGGCCCAAGATAGTTGGTTAGCATTCAAGGACTGCTTCTTCCGTGCTCAAGATCAGAGCATCCCAACAGGTAGGAAGTCAAGGAAGGGTACCAGGAGACCTGCATGGTTAAACAGGGAACTGCTGGGCAAACTCAAGTGGAAGAAGAGGGTGTACAGATCATGGAAGGAGGGGCTGGCCACTTGGGAGGAATATAAGTCTGTTGTCAGAGGATGTAGGGAGGCAACTAGGAAAGCTAAGGCCTCCTTGGAATTAAACCTTGCGAGGGAGGTCAAGGACAAGAGAAAGGGCTTCTTCAAATACCTTGCAGGTAAAGCCAACACTAGAGGCAATGTAGGCCCACTGATGAATGAGGTGGGGGTCCTGGAGACAGAGGATAAAAAGAAGGCAGAGTTACTGAATGCCTTCTTTGCCTCTGTCTATACTGTTGGAGGCTGTCCTGAGGAGCCCCGGACCCCTGAGGCCCCAGAAGAAGTCAGGATAGAGGAGGAATCTGTCTTGGTTGATGAGGGCTGGGTCAGGGACCAATTAAGCAACCTGGACGTCCATAAATCCATGGGCCCTGATGGGATGCACCCGCGGGTGCTGAGGGAGCTGGCGGAAGTCATTGCTAGGCCACTCTCCATCATCTTTGCTAAGTCGTGGGCAATGGGAGAGGTGCCTGAGGACTGGAGGAAAGCGAATGTCACTCCAGTCTTCAAAAAGGGCAAGAAGGAGGACCCGGGTAACTATAGACCGCTCAGCCTCACCTCCATCCCCAGAAAGGTGACGGAACAACTTGTTCTTGGTGCTGTCTCTAGGCACATCAAGGATAGGGTGATCATTAGGGGCACTCAGCATGGCTTCACCAACGGGAAATCATGCTCAACCAACTTGATAGCCTTTTATGAGGATGGTACCCGGTGGATAGATGATGGTAAAGCTGTGGATGTGGTCTATCTCGATTTCAGTAAAGCGTTTGACACGGTCTCCCACAGCATCCTCGCAGCTAAACTGGGGAAGTGTGGTCTGGATGATCGGGTAGTGAGGTGGATTGTGAACTGGCTGAAGGAAAGAAGCCAGAGAGTGGTGGTCAATGGGACAGAGTCCAGTTGGAGGTCTGTGTCTAGCGGAGTCCCGCAAGGGTCGGTACTGGGACCAGTTCTATTCAATATATTCATTAATGACTTGGATGAGGGATTAGAGTGCACTGTCAGCAAGTTCGCTGATGACACCAAACTGGGAGGAGTGGCTGACACAACGGAAGGCTGCGCAGCCATTCAGAGAGATCTGGACAGGCTGGAGAGTTGGGCGGGGAGAAATTTAATGAAATATAACAAGGGCAAGTGTAGAGTCCTGCATGTGGGCAAGAACAACCCCATGTATGAGTACAAGTTGGGGACAGAGCTGTTGGAGACCAGCGTAGGGGAAAGGGACCTGGGGGTCCTAGTGGACAGCAGGATGACCATGAGCCAGCAATGTGCCCTTGTGGCCAAGAAGGCCAATGGCATCCTGGGGTGTATTAGAAGGGGTGTGGTTAGCAGGTCGAGAGAGGTTCTCCTCCCCCTCTACTCTGCCCTGATGAGGCCGCATCTGGAGTATTGTGTCCAGTTCTGGGCCCCTCAGTTCAAGAAGGACAGGGAACTGCTAGAGAGAGTCCAGCGCAGAGCCACGAAGATGATTAAGGGAGTGGAACATCTCCCTTATGAGGAGAGGCTGAGGGAGCTGGGTCTCTTTAGCTTAGAGAAGAGTAGACTGAGGGGTGACCTCATCAATGTTTATAAATATGTAAAGGGCAAGTGTCAAGAGGATGGAGCCAGGCTCTTCTCAGTGACATCCCTTGACAGGACAAGGGGCAATGGGTGCAAGCTGGAACACAGGAGGTTCCACTTAAATTTGAGGAAAAACTTCTTTACGGTGAGGGTGACTGAACACTGGAACAGGCTGCCCAGAGAGGTTGTGGAGTCTTCTTCTCTGGAGACATTCAAAACCCGCCTGGACGCGTTCCTGTGTGATATGGTCTAGGCAATCCTGCCCCGGCAGGGGGATTGGACTAGATGATCTTTTGAGGTCCCTTCCAATCCCTAACATTCTGTGATTCTGTGATTCTGTGATCTATACAAACTTTCACAACGGACAGTTGCAAATATCTAGGGAGGGGTATAAAAGCATACAGTAATGTTTTCCCATGTACTGTTTTTTACTGGGATAGAGTTAATTTCCTTCATAGCAGTCTGTGTGGTGCTATGTTTTGAATTTGTGATTATAACAGTGTTGATAGCACACTGGTATTTCAGCTATTGCTGAGCAGTGCTTGCACAGAGTCAAGGCCTTTTCTGCTTCTCACACCACCCCACCAGTGAGTAGGCTGGGAGTGCACAAGGAGTTGGGAGGGGACACAACTGGGACAGCTGACCCCAGCTGACCGAAGGGATATCCCACACCATATGATGTTGTGCTCAGCATATAAAGCTGGGGGAAGAAGAAAGAAGGGGGGGATGTTCGGAGGAATAGTGTTTGTCTTTCCAATTCACTGTTATGTGTGATGGAGCCCTGCTTTGCTGGAGATGGCTGAACACCTGCCTGATGATGGGGAGCAGTGAATGAGTTCCTTGTTTTGCTTTGCTTGTGGGCGTGGCTTTTGCTTTACCTATTAAACTGTCCTTATCTCAACCCACAGGTTTTCTCACTTGTACCCTTTCAAAAAAGGGTAAAATTGAGAAGCGAAGCGGGGGAGTGAGCGAGCGGTTGCGTGGGGCTGAGCTGCCTATGGGGTTAACCCACAACACCCCAGAATATTCTTATAACATCCAGTGACATGGGGTTCAGGGGTTCCTAAAGCACAGATGCTAAACTCTCTAGGTTTTTTTATTCCATCAGTTTGTTCAATAATACATTAGATGTTTCAGGGCTAAATTTTGAGGATGTTGATGCCTGGCTAAAGTCTGTATCTGGTCCTTGTCATGACTTCATGGTCTCTGAGAGGAGCAGGACATTTGGAATCAAAGCTTTGCCCCCATGTTGGGATTTATCACTTTCCAGCGGTCATGTTGGTGTAGCGATATCTGTGGAGATGCTATATGGTCATGCTGGATGGCAGTTCTAAGTAAAGGCAAGTGACAATGTAAAACTGATGCACTTAACACTGTTCTGGAGTTAAGGAGCCTTGAGTTTGGACATGAGTACTGACATTTGAAGTGGGTTTTTATAAGGTGCTGTTCTGGAGGCACCTTTTAGAACAAGAGTAAGAAGGCAATTTTGCCCAAATATCAGTAAATACTGCATACTTAACAAAGATGAGAAACCCTGCTTGAGAATATTACCTTTTTTCCAGTTCACTAGGATTGAGTAGTTGTTTTGCTTTTTAGTTTAGGCTCTTGGAAATCAAAACCTACCAAGAGTAACCTATTGACACCTTAGAGACACTAGCTAGATTAAATAGAGAAAATTAATCTTTCATCTGCAAAACCACAGCAAATTAATTTCTGTTGAGCATAATCCCAAAGGTTACTCTGAAAAAAAGACATTACAATAGTTCAGGAGAGTTTATGGCTTGATGATTTTAGCTTCAAGATACAGAAGCATTAGATCTAGGCTGTAAAGCCAAGTTTTACAAGGAGGGGAAAAAATAGTTTCAGGAGCCTATATATCCCACCATCTCCACAGTAGATTAATTCATGATGGTAATGTCTAGATTTCCCCTCTGATTCTTGATTTTGTGGCCTCCCACAGAGCACCACCTACTGTTGAGCTGTGCCTTTCACAGATTCACAGAATGATTGAGGTTGGAAGAGACCTCTTGATGCCATGTAGTCCACCTGCCCTGATCAAGCAGGATCAGGTAGAACAGGTTGTAAAGCACCACATCCAGTCATATTTTGGATATCTCCAAGACTGGAGACTCCACAGTCTCTTGGTGCAACCTGTTTCAGTTTGACCACCCTCAGAAACTTCAGATGGAATTCCATGTGCTTTTATTTGTGCTTATTGTCTCAGTGGGCTCTGTCTTCTTCAATCCTTCCCATCATGTATTTCCCTCTGGGCCTTCCAGCTGAAAAATCCTGGCTCTCTCAACCTTTCCTCACATGAAAGATGCTCCAATCCCTTCATCATCTCCATGGCCTTTTGCTGGAATTGTTCCAGTACATTTTTCTCGCACGGGGGAGCTCAGAACTGGACACAGCACTCCAGATGCAGCCATACCAGGGCTGATTAGAGGGTAAGGATCACCTCCCTTGACCAGCTATCTTCCTAATGCAGCCAGGAGGCTGTTGCCTTTTTTGCCATGAAGGTGCGTTGCTGGCTGATGGACACCGATCCTGTTTTCCCTACATGGACATTTATTTCCATACATAAGATTTCCCATTGAAGCTGCCAAGGAGATTGTAGGCCTCTCATTAGTCAGTATAGCATGCAACATACAGGTATGACCATGCCACAGGTCCCTATAGCTGATGCTCTTAATCTACCTTTGAGATGTACTTCCAGAAGAGTGAAAATAATATTTTTCCTTATATGCCATCTAACTTCACCATCCTCTTGCCCTGTCTTCACATCTGGTTCTAGATTGCGTGTGCTAGTTTTGGCCCTTAATGTTCAACTAGGGCAAGTGAAAATGAAGCCCATGGTAGGGATTTGATTTCATAATATATTAGGAAATTCTATTTTATTGGCATAGAAATGTTGATAAGGAGGAAGGTCCTATGCTGTTTTCTACCTTATAAAACTGCAATTACAAAGACATGGAGCTAACGCATGGTGACTCAAATTGTGTTAAGCTTCTGTAAATAAACATAGAAAAAAACTGTTGTCATTAGGTGAATGTAGTTCTGTTCCAAATAGCTTTTACACCAGTAAAATCAGAGTAACTTCATGGAGTCATTCCAGCTTTATCTGTAGCTAAGGTCAGACGAAAGACCTGAAGTTATCTTACAGTAGCATACCACAGGGACCAACTGTGTTGCTGTAGAATAGCCGAGACAAGTGTTATAGAATTTTACAAGAAAGAATAATTTGTTTCATGTTCAAAGACTTTATGAAAATATAATATACAATGAAACATGAATAGACGTACAAGTTTCAAAGAGAAAAAAGGCAGAAAAGCTTTGAATAATGATGAAGGCCCATGAAGATCAGGTATAACAAGCACTTAAAATTCTGGATAGTTGTCCAGCTTATCTAAATACTTAAAGTGTAAGACCTTGCAGAACAGATGATAAAACAATTTTCTGTGACTTCTCATTTCATGTTTGCAGAAGAGTCATAGTAATCTAGAAATAATCACGTGGGGTTTTCTTTTGTTTTGTTTTGTTTTCTTGCAAACTTATACTTATGGGATGGCAAGGATGAATCAGAGGTTTAAAATAATAGATAGACTTACATTTGAATGCTAACATATAGAGAGTAATAAAATGAACTTAGAATGCCCTGGATACCACTAAAGTGCATCCACGGGTCCTGAGGGAATTGGCAGATGAAGTTGCTAAGCCACTATCCATCATTTTTGAGAAGTCGTGGCATTCTGGTGAAGTTCCCACCGACTGAAAAAGGGGAAACATAACCCCCATCCTCAAGAAGGGAAAAAAGGAAGACCCAGGGAACCACAGGCCAGTCAGTCTCACCTCTGTGCCTGGCAAGATCATGGAGCAGATCCTCCTGGAAACTATACTGAGGCACATGGAAATCAAGGAGGTGACTGGTGACAGCCAACATGGCTTCACCAAGGGCAAATCATGCCTGACAAATTTGGTGGCCTTCTGCGACGGGGTTACATTGATGGTGGATAGGGGAAGAGCAACTGATGTCATCTACCTGGACTTGTGCAAAGCATTTGACACTGTCGTGCACGACATCCTTGTCTCTAAATTGGAGAGACATGGACTTGACAGATGGACCACTCAGTGGATAAAGAATTGGCTCGATGGTCATACTCAAAGAGTTACGGTCAACGGCTCGATCTCCAAGTGGACACCAGTGACAAGTGGCATTCCTCAGGGGTCGGTATTGGGACCGGAACTGTTTAACATCTTTGCTGGTGACATGAACAGGGGGGATTGAGTGTGCCCTTAGCAAGTTTGCCAACGACACCAAGCTGTGCGGTACGGTCGACACACTGGAGGGAAGGGATGCCACCCAGAGGGACCTTGGCAGGCTTGAGAGCTGGGCCTGTGCAAATTGCATGAAATTCAACAAGGCCAAGTGCAAGGTCCTGCACATGGGTCAGGGCAATCCCAAGCACAAATACAGGCTGTGTGGAGAGTGGCTTGAGAGCAGCCCTGAGGAGAAGGACTTGGGGGTGATGGTTAACGAGAAGCTCAACATGAGCCGGCAGTGTGCACTTGCAGCCCAGAAGGCCAACCGTATCCTGGGCTGCATCCAAAGCAGCATGGCCAGCAGGTCGAGGGAGGTGATTTTGCCCCTCTACTCTGCTCTCATGAGACCCCACCTGGAGTACTGCGTTCAGCTCTGGGGCCCCCAACATAAGAAGGACATGAAGCTGTTGGAACGAGTCCAGAGCAGGGCCACGAAGATGATCAGAGGGCTGGAGCACCTCTCCTATGAAGACAGGCTTAGACAGTTGAGGCTGTTCAGCCTGGAGAAGAGAAGGCTGCTGTGGGGAGACCTTCTAGCAGCCTTCCAGTACCTGAAGGGGGCCTACAGGAAAGCGGGAGAGGGACTTTTTACAAGGGCATGTAGTGATAGGACAAGGGGGTAGTTTTAAACTGAAAGGGGGTAGATTTAGATTAAATATTAGGAAGAAATTTTTGACTGTGAGGGTGATGAGACACTGGCACAGGTTGCCCAGAGAAGTTGTGGCTGCCCCCTCCCTGTCAGTGTTTGAGGCCAGATTGGATGGGGCTTTGAGCAACCTGGTCTAGTGGAAAGTGTCCCTGCCTGTGGCAGGGGGGTTGGAAGTAGGTGACCTTTAAGGTCCCTTCCAACCCAACCATTCTATGATTCTATGATTCTATGAAAGCTTACCAGCAGTCACCAGCTTGTAATATTTGTGACAGGTCTATGGATGAGTAAGGTATAAATGTATTTCCTTTGCAAACTATGTTTTATTATAGGTAGGAAATTAAAATTAAAGAGCTGTGTCATTTAGGTGTGACTGCATAGTGAAAACTTTTGGTAAATACTGACTTTCCAATTTACATGCTTTATTTATCTGAGGAAGACATTCTCAGTAAATGAAGCATGAGTCTCCTAGTCTTTTATTCGAGGTGGTTTTAGTGCAAAGGAGGAAGGTATCTTTAGGAGAAAGGATCAAACTTTGTTTTAAATTAAGCTCCGGATTTAGGTTCAGGCTTATGGAGTTCTAGTGTCTCTTCTCTTGAGTTACTGTGCCACTTTGAGAAAACACCTAATTTATTAATTTTTCATTTTGCTGCCAGCTTTTCAGTGGAGTTAGATTTAACTGGGGTAGTGAGGATTTTCACTCCACTTTTTCCACAAATCCACTAATTCTTTCTATGGTTCTTCAATGTTCAGTGTCCAGTATTTCGTATTCCCTCTAGCTCTTAAAGCCTGTGCACCAGCTGTGAGGAACTAGAGAAACCCTGCATCACTGTGTAGAGCTGAGGAAAGTGTATTCCTCCCATTAGCACTTGCCTGTTAGTGGCCAACATTTGTGTGGTTCTACATCATGACAGGCCTCTGTCCCAGAATGAAATTTCTGGAAAAAGGAAATTTTTTAGTCCTTTACAGATACTGCACTACTTCTAACATGTATAAATGTTAATGATGGAGCCAACTGAATGCATCTAGTTTTGTCAGTGCTTTTGCATGTGTGAGGTTTTAAGATGAAATGGTAATCTTAACATGGTGAGCCTCCATTCTTGGAGATATCTCAACTCAAATAAACAAGGCCCTGAGAAACTTGCTTCAGCTGAGCATGCTTTGAGCAGGGGTTTGATCTAGATGGGAGGTCCCTTACAACCTCAATCATTCTCTGATAGTGTGTAAGCTATGAAAATCTATGCCAGCATACCTACATCCATTTGATGTATATTATAGATCTATTGTGAAACCTGGCATTACGAGCACTTTATTGCCTCACTACTGGAAAAAATAGTGTTTATAGGAAGTAATAGAACAAGAAGCATTTTACTGATGGATTAGTAGTAGTTTCAAATGTTGCAAGACAAGCCCTTAGTCCACGCCTCTCTGTACCCAACAACTCTGTAAGCTTGAGGTAGAGCTTCCTTTGGCTCTTTTCCCTTCTGGGAAATTTATTGTGCACAAATATACTCCAAGTATGCTTTCTCCTTTTTATTTTTCTTGGTCATTTGTCTTAACTTGTTAGAAAGTAAAGAAAAGAAAAAAATTCTTTTGCTGTTTGCTGAAAGTCTCCCCCTTTTGAATGCCTTTAGACCTTTGAACTACTCTTAACCTACACCAGGTCTATTTACTGAGATATTTTGGAGGAGTAGGGGAAGTCAAAGGATTCATCTTTAAATCTCTGATGGGATACCTAAAGGTAAAGATTTCAGCATGGTCTCAAGATGCTCAGAAGATCTTTTACCTCCTTTTTACCTGAATAGGTTATGATGCAAGAGGGTGCTAGGGTCAACTCCAGGAATTGTTCCATGGTGTCACTGACATTGTGAAGAACAGTTTTCTTCTCATCTTTAGAGGTGAAACCTTGGAGAAATGAGAGGTACCACGAGACTGATTCTGTGGAACTGAGTTTCAGCAATGAAGGTCAAAAAGACTTGGAAAACCTTTGCCTTACCCACCCTGCAGCATAGATCAAAAATGTGCTCTTATTAGGAAAACTGGTCAATCTGGAAAGTGACTACTGCTTGTGACAACTTCATGGAACAGTTTCAAGTGGAAAACTAAGTAACAGTTGCATAAAGTGATGTGTATTAATCTGTTGGTTAGGAGCAAATTTAGAGACTTGTTAGCAAAAGTAATTTTATGTATTATTTTGCATTAATATTTCCAATGACTCCAAATAATAAGGTCTATGTATAATTTTCATCTACTAATGAAATAAGCGATATGTTAGTAATTTCATGAAATGCATGATTTCAAAGTCTGACTGAAGCATTTACATGACACCTGACAGACACCTGTATGGAATTAATTTTTACTGCTCCAAACTTTTAAAATAGTTTTGAAAGTCTTTGCAGATTATTTTCTTCAATCAGAACACTTTATTAAGAGTGGAAATTTAGAAAATTGCATTGAAATTAATTCTTTAGAATTTAATCTCAAACCTAATCCCACAGTTTTCAAGAGAAAAATTCCATCTAAATAAGTAGTCTAGGTTAATTTGAAAAGGTATTAAGAATGCTATCTACGATTTGTTATTGGAAATTATTTTTAATTATAAGTATTACAATTTCTTGTTAATGATATTTTCTAGTAATATGGCTGTAACCTCACATGATTGATACATTGCTGGATGATTCATTGTTTGTTATCATGTTTAAAGACGAAAGTCAAACAAACCTAATGGAAAAAAAATAAGTTTATTCATATTTATGAGCTTTTAAAGTGATTTAGATTCTACATATGATTTCAGGACACATAGCGAATGCATTAAAATATTTTAATTCTGAACTTCATTGCCAAAAAAGGTACTAATTTCATTTGATATAAGAGATGAACTATCCTTGCATGTTAATATACTAAAATAACTTTCAAGACATACTTTTTCATATATGACATAGTATATAAACTGAAATATATTTTTGTCTAAAATGGTGAAACCAATTTATTTCTTTTATATCAGACCTTGATTTAATTGCTAATAGTCTTTTATTTTTATAATAGTGTTTATTCTGTGTAAGCAAAGTCTAACAAGGTTCAGTTCTGTTTCTGTTTTTTCAAGGAAAAATAAGCCTGAAGAAGTAAGAGGAATGACAAAACATGTTTAAAGCAAAGCTAATGCTACATCTCCAGAAGCTCTGTCTTTCTTTAATAACCAAATGTTATGGTATATCTGCAGAGAATAAATCACACAGCTGCTCAGTTCTGGACAGTAATCTCTCCTGACAGTAAAACATTAATACTGTCAGAGAAAGATAGGAAGACTTTTATTTTTAATTTTCAAAAAACAAATAGGGTGTTACACTCTTAAAAATATATTCTCATCATGCAGAAACAGGGAAATGCTACGTTTCTAGTTCAGTTTAAAGAATTTTGTACTATTTTCATAACAAATAGATAACACCCACTAATGTACTGTCCAGCTTGCACATCATGGACAGTGATAGTGCAAATGTGAGAAAAATGGATAAAAATGTGTGAATGTTCTCTATTCAGTGAGAATGTAATATTCATCAGATGAATTTTAAGAATGTCTAGTGTTCACCTTCATTTCAAATCCAGTAGTATTTTATCTTCAATGGGATAATGAAGGTAAACATTAATGAAGAAGTGCATGCAGGAAGATATCTCCGTGCACTTATTATGATGGTGTGCATGACGTTTCTTTTCATCACTTTTTTAAAGAAAAAAAGAATCAGCTTCTATTGAAAAAGGCAATGCAGACATTAAAATTAAATTCACTGTTACTGTGAGAATTTAAAAGGATTTTTTTTTCTGAAGATAGGATTAAAAACTCTCTGTAATTACCAAATCTTAGCTGTTATTTTATTTTAATTGGGTTTTGGGCTTTGTTGAAAGATGAATACTTTCTTCAATTTCAATACTGCTAATGAGCAGAAGTTTTCAAAGTCTCTGCACAGATGACAACTGAAGACAGACTAAGTAGTTATAATGTCTTTCTCATCCCTTCAATGGTGATTGCAATTGCTACCTGCAGTGAATATGAGACTAAGTGAGGATCTTCTACCACATAGATTGTGCAATATTTCAACATCTGAAATACCTGCTCTGTGTGAGGGGTAGCGTTTTGGGGCCTGTGGAGGTAGTCTCACCTCTGTTCCCTTTTCTGATCCACGCGTACCTCTTTGCCCCCAGACACTTGCTTTCCAAGGTCTCAGAGCTTTCCCACAGCCAAATGTTGCTGAGAAGGGCTCTCTTCTGCTCAACTGCCTTCAATAGTGAGTGAGATTAGGAATTAAGTGAAAAATAGGGGAAAAAAAATAAACATAATTGGAAAAGCAAACGGTGAATATGGACAAGAACTACAGTGACGTATGGCTGCCTGCCCTTCCAGAGAGGCATTTTCCCCGTGTTTGGCTTGGACAAACTGATCAAGGAAAGAATAAGTGTTTCTCTGGGAAACTTATGTATTCTGCTGCAATTCCCTTCTGCCTATGTTGTAGTTACAATGGCAAAGTTTCTGTCAAAGGCACATTGGAGAAAAGTGTGGAGCCACTGAACATTATCCATAGATGTCCATTCTAAAGTGACAGAAGTTAGAAGTTCTCACCTTCAAAGAAGCAATACCTACCTTCTATGGTTTGCTCAGAGATGTTGTATGAAGTTGTGGATCCTTTTCAAAAGATTTCAGCAAAATCATCACTAGTAATATCTATATCCTCTACTAAACAGTGAATATGTACCAAAGAGGACTGCCCAGAAAAGCTTGCAGTTAAAGTACAAGACCAAAGATGAATATGGATACAATAGACAGATATTGCAAAAGATAATGAGGCCTATGATGTTTTTCCATGATTGGCACTTTCTGCCTTTGTCAAACAGAGATGTTAAAAATTTTAAATTTTTTCTTTCCAAAAAGCTTCTTGACAAGACTATTAGTATCTTAATAGCTTCAAGTAACGTGTTTTTTTTTTTTTTTAATGTGATATTGTGCAATGAACACTGTATTTTACAAGCATTCCTCTGCTACAGCCAGAATAGGTTGCACAATGGATATTGTACTGCTCTTTCTTCAGTATTTCTGGCACCCTAATTACCAATTCTGCTAGTGCTGTGCAACAGGTGAGCTTGTTATGGCTTGTGAAAATGTGAAGTTGCTGACAAAAAGAAACTGAATGTAAGTATATGCTGCTTAAATTCAGCATGTCACTTAACATTTTTGTCTGGTTCAACTGTCTATAGAATCTAAGTAGAATTAAGGATCAGGTTAGACAGAAATTACATCCTTGATACATGAGCCTCTCTTGCTGCACAGTATTAAATATTTCATATCTCAATAGAATTACCTTCACCTGAGAGGGAAAACCTTCTCTATATCATACGAGCATGCTGTAAAGAACACATAAGGGGCAGAAATAAAGAGTGGTTGATTGATAAAAAGAAGTATCAGCTGGGGTAGGCAGTATATACAACCACTAACAGTGTTTTAAGGCTACTATACCTTGACTTATATTGCTTTTATTTGCAGAGGTGCTATAGCAGATCTTAGGATCCTCAGGAAAGTGAGAAATATGCGATAGGTATAATCAGCAAGGAAATATTTCCTTGCTTTTGTTAATAAAAAATTCTAAGGATTGGGAATGTAAACTTCTCTGGAAAATATGAAGGCAGCTGGATTTAGACTTTGCCAGAGTTAGTAGCCTGCAGTTACTATTGATGTTACTCTTATTGGACACTAAGGGCAAAATTACCATGATTAACCTTTCCAGAGATTCAGTCCTACCACCTCCTCCGTTGTGGCAAAACAGAACATTAAACATGCCATGAGCTATACAGTACTAGTGATAAAATGTGATATGATGTTTTAAAAGCAGAAAGGAAGAATGTCTGGTGTCAAAACTAGAATTAATGCCATAGCAGAGGATGCCTATCTGGTCCCAGAGGGGAAAGTATGGTGACTCCCCTCTTTCCCCCACCCCAAGTGCAATCTCTCCTGCCGCTGCCTATGCCATCATCTCCTCTATCCACTATGCAGCTAGGAGAGACAGTGAAGAAGTGGGAGAAAGAAGGGTGCCTTTTGGCAGGTGGAGGCTGACAACTCCTGTTTCTTTATTTGCTTCCTTTCCAACATTTTAGAGTCCAAAGAAGGGCAATGAAGCTGGTGAAGAGTCTGGAGAACAAGTCTTATGAGGAGTGGCTGAGGGAACTGGGGTTGTTTAGCCTGGAGAAAAGGAGGCTCAGGGGAGACCTTATTGCTGTCTACAAGTACCTGAAAGGAAATTGTAGCGAGGAGGGTGCTAGTCTCTTCTCCCAGGTAATAAGTGATAGGACAAGAGGAAATGGCCAAAGGAGGTTTAGATTGGATATTAGGAAAAATGTCTTCACGGAAAAGGTTACCAAGCAGTGGAACAGGCTGCCCAGGGAAGTGGTGGAATCACCATCCCTGGAGATATTTAAAAGATGAGTAGATGTGGTGCTTAGGAATATTGTTTAGTGGTGGACTCGGTAGTGTTAGGTTAATGGTTAGACTTGATGATCTTAAAGGTCCTTTCCAACCAAAATGATTCTGTGATTTCTCCCCCCTACAACCACAAAGGAAATAATGAAGAAAGTGGAGAACACTGGTCCAGTTTGTTTCAGGCATTAACCCATCTCAGAACAATTCCAGGAAATGAGGGGTAAGTTGCTGGAGGAATAATTTCTGAAGCTGGAGATACCAACTGAGGCTCTTTTTTTACCTACCTCTACCCTAAACCCTTGCAAAATATGCTGGATCTGGTTTTTGTCAGAACTCTGAACACCTCTGAGCATATCCCTTCTCTATTGCCTTTCTTGTGTTGGGAATGGCAGGAAAGGGCGAGCTGTATAGAGAAGGACTGACAAGGAGAAGTCACTAGTGCTAAGTGTGGGATGCAGAGAGATTCTTTGGCAAAGTGAATAAGAGCAGTTGGGAAGTGGTAGAAAATGGGTGGAGGCAATGAAATATTGTGCAGAAGCTAGTTTTGAAGAAAAGACATTTGAAAGCAATACAGCAGATAAAAGGAAATCAGGGAGAAGGTCACACCTAAATAATACAGTTATGTGAGTTTATCAGATTATGAGCTGCCAATGACAAGGTATTTCAGTAACAGTCAATGTTAGCACAGAGAGGAATCTTATTAGACTTAGGAATACAGTAATACAATATCCAATAATTACTACTTTTATCTAAGCAGGTCCTGCTTGACTAACCTGATCTCCCTCTATGACAAGATGACCCACTTACCGGATGAGGGAAAGGCTATGGATGTTGTGCACCTGGATTTTAGTAAAGCATTTGACACAGTCTCCCACAGCATTCTCCTGGAGAAACTGGCTGCTCGTGGCTTGGATGGTCATACACTTTGGTGGGTAAAAAATTGGCTGGATGGCCATCCCCAAAGAGTTGTGGTCAATGGAGTTAAATCCAGTTGTCAGCCGGTCACAAGTGGTGTTCCCCAGGGCTCAGTGTTGGGGCCAGTTGTCTTTAACATCTTTATGAATGACCTGGACGAGGGGATTGAGTGCACACTCAGTAAGTTTGCAGATGACACTCAGTTGGGCGGGAATGTTGATCTCCTGGAGGGTAGGAAGGCTCTGCAGAGGGATCTCAACAGGTTGGATTGATGGGCTGAGGCCCACTGTATGAGATTCAACAAAAAATTGTTGGGTCCTGCACTTGGGTCACAACAACCCCATGCACCGCTACAGGCTTGGGGAAGAGTGGCTGGAAAGCTGCCTGGTAGAAAAGGACCTGGGAGTGTTGATCGATGGCCGGATGAATATGAGCCATCAGTGTGCCCAGGTGGCCAAGAAGGCCAACAGCATCCTGTCTTGTATCAGAAATAGTGTGGCCAGCAGGAAAAGGGAAGTGATCGTCCCTCTGTACTCAGCACTGGTGAGGCCGCACCTCAAATACTGTGTTCAGTTTTGGGCCCCTCACTACAAGAAAGACATCGAGGTGCTGGACAGAGTCCAAAGAAGGGCAACGAAGATGGTGAAGGGTGTGGAGAACAAGTGCTATGAGGAGAGGCTGAGGGAACTGGAGTTGTTTAGCCTGAAGAAAAGGAGGCTGAGGGGAGACCTTATTGCTCCTTACAACTACCTGATAGGAGGTTGTAGCGAGGAGGGTGTTAGTCTCATCTCCCAGGTAACAAGTGATAGGACGAGAGGAAAAGGCTTCAAGTTGCACCAGGGGAGGTTTAGATTGGATATTAGGAAAAAATTCTTCACGGAAAAGGTTACCAAACAGTGGAACAGGCTGCCCAGGGAAGTGGTGGAGTCACCATCCCTAGAGGTATTTAAAAAATGAGTAGATGTGGTGCTTAGGGATATTGTTTAGTGGTGGACTTGGCAGTGCTAGGTTAATGATTGAACTCACAGAATCACAGAATCAATCAGGTTGGAAGTGACCCCTGGGATCATTGAGTCCAACCATTGCCCTGACACCACCATGTCAACTAGACCATGGCACTAAGTGCCATGTCCAGTCTTTTCTTAAACACATCCAGAGATGGTGACTCCACCACCTCCCTGGGCAGCCCATTCCAATGTCTAATGACCCTTTCTGAGAAGAAATGCTTCCTAATGTCCAACCTGAACCTCCCCTGGCAAAGCTTGAGGCTGTGCCCTCTTGTCCTATCACTAGTTGCCTGGGAGAAGAGGCCGACTCCCACTCCACTACAACCTCCCTTCAGGTAGTTGTAGACTGCAATAAGGTCAACTCTGAGCCTCCTCTTCTCCAGGCTAAATAACCCCAGCTCCCTCAGCTGTTCCTCATAGGTCAGACCCTCCAGACCCTTCACCAGCTTGGTCGCCCTCCTCTGGACTCGCTCCAACACCTCTACATCTTTCTTGAAGTGCGGGGCCCAGAACTGAACACAGTATTCAAGATGTGGCCTCACCAGTGCCGAGTAGAGGGACGATCACTTCCCTAGACCGGCTGGCTACACTATTCCTAATAGAGGCCAGGATGCCATTGGCCTTCTTGGCCACCTGGGCCCACTGCTGGCTCATGTTTAGCCGGCTGTCGATCAGCACCCCCAGGTCTCTTTCCGCCGGGCTGCTTTCTAACCACTCTTCCCCCAGCCTGTAGCGCTGCATGGGGTTGTTGTGGCCGAAGTGTAAGACTCGATGATCTTAAAGGTCCTTTCCAACCAAGACAATTCTGTGATTCGTCTACATTACCTTCATCCCTGTCTCAGCACATTTGTCTGTCTACTTTTAAAACAACCTATATAAGACAACAGTACACATGTCCTCAATGCTTTTTGTTCCTTTTTGATCCAGTAGTTATCAAGGTGATAGATCTGTTCTTTGAATCGGGCAGGATTCTAGAAAATACCTGTCTTTTATGGAAAACTGAAAACCAATGGGACAAATGCAAAAATGTCTTTGCCTTGTAGACAAGGTACCTTTATGCTGTTAGTGTGCTGCAGTACAGAAATCAGATATGATTAACAGTTAGATTCTGGAACAATAAAATGACAGTTTAGCTTGGAAAGGACAATTACTCCTTAACCTATCTTATTTCAAAGACAAAGAAAATTATCCAGTGTAAGTGAAAAAACTCTTTAGAGAGAAGAAGTATAAATATGCTATAAACATGTACACCTCACATAGCAAGTTCAATTTAGTCTGTGTTCCACTGTGGTATAGCAGTCCATAGCTGAATGCTCTGGAAGCAGAATAAACTTGGCCACCAATGAATGAAGGCTGGCATGCCATTCCATTGGAAAGGGATAGCTTAGAGGTAGTAATAGATTACTAGTTGAACACAAAATCCCTGTATGATGCTGGAGCGCACAGGAGCATTAGCTAAGTAAGCAGAAGAACACCAGGAAGAAATAAATAATGTTGCCTTTTTCGGTTACATCAGTGCAACTGTTATTTCATCCAGTTCTGAAGTGTAAATAAAGTTGGAGAGATTTTGGAAAAATTAGAAAGAGTTCAAAACAGGTAGAAGAAGGAATATGGAAAAAAAGTGGGGTAGGGACAAAGTGTTAAGATGCTCAGTTCAAAAACTAATATGTGGCTTTTTTATGGACAAAGTATTTCCATAAAAAAAGGCCCTTTTGATAATAAATCATCAGGTCAATAGATAGAATAGTCAGGGATCAAAATGTTTGGGCAGGAATTTAAAAAAGGATATTAGAGGAATAAGACAAGAATAGACCACAGATACTGGCAAGCTTCTCTGCAAGTCATGCCCCTATTGCCCCTACTGGGGACAGGCTATGGAGCTAGAAGACAGCTATTGTAAAGCAGTATGACATTTCTTGTGTTTACGTGTTCTTTAATCTGGAAAAAGGCCTTCCACGAGGATAACAATAGAATCATAAAACAAGGCAGTACTAAAAAAAATAAGGCATAGTTTCCAATATTGATGATAATAAACACATCTTGACTTACATGGGAGATTACATAGAGATTCATTTTTTAGCAATTACAAGTCATTAATGAATCTATGAAACTGTAACCCAGCAATCAGGTTGCAATGATCTAAAAAAAAGAAATCATTCTTTAAGATAGCTATGACAAAAGTTCATGTGTATACTTTTAGGCTGTGGCAAATGAAGGGAGGTTGATCTTTCCTATTTCTGCTTTGCTGTGTTAATAAGTAGAACTATAGTAATTTTTTCTTTGATTACATATGGATAACTTTGATAGAGCACATAAGGAACTAATATTAGATTGGATAGGATAATAGAACATGCTCGCATTGGAAAAAAATGTGCTTTCTCCTACCTTGTTTAATCCTTAGTATTGAAGAAAGGAACCTCCTTTTTTTTTTTTTGAACAAAGTACTTTGTCTTTAAAGCTATTTTCATTCAACTCTTTAATAGTCTTTGTCTTCATGTCATGTATCTTTACCAATGAGTTGTCCTCAGTGATAGATGCTCTAGCTGTTAAGTGTTGCAGTAAATCTGGGGAAGTACTGCTTTGTTTTGTGTTTTGTTCTGACAGTACATTTCAACTTTGTAATATGTTTCATGAAATTGTGGGTTTAGTTCATATCTACCAATTACATCATTGAGCTAAATCACACAAGTCCCTGACAAACAAGGACTGTTCCCTTGTCTGACTCTGGGAGTTTTCCTAGCTAATGCCATGAGCAGTTATGTAGAGCAGTTATCTTTAATTAGTTAAAGCCAAAGGGAAATAAAGTTCATTTGAAGGAACTTCAGAGATCTACAGCTGCAGGAATGAGATCCATTAATCTACACAATGTCTAAATACCGTGCAAGCAAGGATTATAAAGGTTAATCTTGTTGACATAAATCTTTAATATTTGGAGCCAATTTCCACAATGCCTTTGCCATTTGATTAGTGTATGTTATAAGTAAAGAGAATTTGTTATGTGGAGTACATAAACTGGACAATAATGTCAAGGAACAATGCCTTCCAGGTTGAATAAATTACTGAGTTCTTGAATATATGGTCTATTAAGACGCTAAATAAGTTTGTAGCATTCTGCTAAGGTCAATGAAAAGAGTCAATATATATAGAAACAAGCTAATTAGTGGAACTGATGAAGGTATCAATGAAATCAGTGGGTATGTAATATATCTGTGATACTATGGGTACAAAGCACTATTGCATAACAGTGTCTTGTATTATTTTAAGATGGCTTACTCTATATGGCCCATGTTATAGCACATTGACATTATTAACAGATTGACAGAAATAAATTCCTCAAAGAATGTGTTTTGTAGTGAAAAGTAATGTCAGTCTTAGTTGTACAAACTGATGCACATGTAACCTGGACAAAACATAGTGATATACCACTTGTGGGATGGTGACCCAGTTCCCAATGATATGTTAACAACCTGAAATAGTACATGCACAGACAGCTACCACTTTCACCTTCACATCTGGAGTGTGGTGTCTGGTTCTAGGCTCTATGGTACAAGAAACATATGAACTTAATGCAGTGTGTCCATCATAGAACCACAAAGATGATGAAGGGACTGGAGCATCTGTTGTGTGAGAGGCTGAGACAGCTGGGACTTGTTCAGCCTGGAGAAAAGAAGAGTTGAGGGAATCTCATCAATCAGTGTAAATACCTGATGGGAGGGAATGAAGAACAGGAAACCAGACTCTTCTCAGTGGTGCCCACTGGCAGGACAAGAGGCAAGAGGCGCAAATGAAAACACATGAAATTCCATCTGAATACAATAAAACATTTTTTGTTTTGTTTTGTTTTGTGAGGAGGTCAAACACTGGCACAGGTTATACAGAGAGGTTGTAGAGTCTCCATCCTTGGAGATATTCAAAACCTGACTGAATGGGGTCAAATGGTGACCATTTGACTTAAACTAGTTTGCTTATTTAAACTAGATGAGTTCCTATTCCCACTTGGAAAGAATTCTTATTTGAATGACAGTTATAGTTTTATAGATCAGGCGTTCATAAAGTTTTGCATGTGTGTTGAAATACTTTCTTGTAACCTCTTTTCTTACTTAATGTTATGAATGACCAACAGGCATTCATTTGGATCAAAATGTGAAGTTTTAATAATTTTAATTAAATATTGTTTCTTAGAATTGTTTTATGCTTTATACTATTCAGTGTCCGCTGTTAATTTGTTTGTAATTCAGTGTGACAAAATAATTTTTTAAAAGGATAATTAAGCTTTTCTACAGTAAATATTTTAGTCAAGTAATGAAGAGCTGATCTGCATACACTCCTCAACATGACT
Organism: Nyctibius grandis; assembly: GCF_013368605.1. Lineage (NCBI taxonomy): Eukaryota > Metazoa > Chordata > Aves > Nyctibiiformes > Nyctibiidae > Nyctibius > Nyctibius grandis. Next base: position 111,152,329 of record NC_090658.1, on the reverse strand, counting down.
GAAAATCAAAAACTGACGTGGCCCCACAGGCTTATTCACTTATATCTGGCTTTCTGAAGCAGTGAGCATTATCAATTATATATCAAGTGAATGTAGTCTGTGGCTGCCCAGCATCACGAATAATCAATCTCAGTATTATCAATCTCAGTATTACAGTATGCTGTTTTCTATATAATAAAGAAAAGAGGCATAGAACTAATTATATGGACCGGTAGATCTTTGAGTGTGTTTAGTTTCTTTGGAAACCAAAAAAAAACACCTTTATTTTTAACCCATTATACCACAAATTATACTTGTTTTGAAGCCACTGTTAAAGACACTCTATTTGTAACAGAGACTGAAGCAAAATCAGTTTTGAGTTACCTTACCTTGTTCGTGACTTGCTGTCCTGTGCAAAGGGACAGGACCATTGCTCTGTGTGTTCAGGAGCATGTTGTGTCACCAAGGGACAGAAGGTATCAGTGGGACAGCAGAACGCATCCCACCCAAACGATGATACCTTCAGGCATTCTCTCTTCTTGACATCCTATAAGAAGCCATGGGCTGCAGTGATCAGCGGTCTAGTAGAGAATTAGAAAATTATCCCTGCAGCAGAATTGTCCTGAGCAAAGCTGACTGGAAAACTTCCAGGAAAAGGTAAGTTTTGTCTTAGAAATGTCAGATGTCTCTGAGCCTTTGGGGTCTGGCATGCTTCAGTTGAGCAGCTAGAATGTATTGAGTTCTGTCCAGGGGCGGATCAGGAGCGAGTTGAGAGTTTGTGGGTGAGAATTAAGGGGCAGGCTGGCAGGGGTGATACTGTTGTGGGTGTCTATTACAGGCCACCGGATCAGGATGAGGAGGGTGATGAGGCCTTCTACAGGCAGCTGAGAGCAGTCTCGCAATTACAGGGCCTGGTTGTTGTGGGGGATTTCAACTACCCTGATATTTGCTGGGAGGCCTACTCAGCCAGCCATCCCCAGTCCAGGAGGTTCCTCCAGTGCATTGATGATAACTTTCTGATGCAAATGGTGGATGAGCCAACTAGGAGAGGAGCGCTGCTGGATCTTATCGTCACTAACAAGGAGGGTCTGGTTGAAGCGGTGAAGGTTGAGGGCAGCCTTGGTTGTAGTGACCATGAGATGGTAGAGTTCAGGATCTCATGTGGCAGGAACAGAATAGCTAGCAGAATCACAACCCTGAACTTCAGGAGGGCCAACTTTGGCCTTTTCAAGCAATTGCTAGAGGAAATCCCATGGGACAGGGTACTAGAAAGTAAGGGGGCCCAAGATAGTTGGTTAGCATTCAAGGACTGCTTCTTCTGAGCTCAAGATCAGAGCATCCCAACAGGTAGGAAGTCAAGGAAGGGTACCAGGAGACCTGCATGGTTAAACAGGGAACTGCTGGGCAAACTCAAGTGGAAGAAGAGGGTGTACAGATCATGGAAGGAGGGGCTGGCCACTTGGGAGGAATATACATCTGTTGTCAGAGGATGTAGGGAGGCAACTAGGAAAGCTAAGGCCTCCTTGGAATTAAACCTTGCAAGAGAGGTCAAGGACAACAGAAAGGGCTTCTTCAAATACCTTGCAGGTAAAGCCAACACTAGAGGCAATGTAGGCCCACTGATGAATGAGGTGGGGGCCCTGGAGACAGAGGATAAAAAGAAGGCAGAGTTACTGAATGCCTTCTTTGCCTCTGTCTATACTGTTGGAGGCTGTCCTGAGGAGCCCCGGACCCCTGAGGCCCCAGAAGAAGTCAGGATAGAGGAGGAATCTGTCTTGGTTGATGAGGGCTGGGTCAGGGACCAATTAAGCAATCTTGACATCCATAAATCCATGGGCCCTGATGGGATGCACCCGCAGGTGCTGAGGGAGCTGGCGGAAGTCATTGCTAGGCCACTCTCCATCATCTTTGCTAAGTCATGGGCAACAGGAGAGGTGCCTGAGGACTGGAGGAAAGCAAATGTCACTCCAGTCTTCAAAAAGGGCAAGAAGGAGGACCCGGGTAACTATAGACCGCTCAGCCTCACCTCCATCCCCGGAAAGGTGACGGAACAACTTGTTCTTGGTGCTGTCTCTAGGCACATCAAGGATAGGGGGATCATTAGGGGCACTCAGCATGGCTTCACCAACGGGAAGTCATGCTCAACCAACTTGATAGCCTTTAATGAGGACGTAACCCGGTGGATAGATGATGGTAAAGCTGTGGATGTGGTCTGTCTCGATTTCAGTAAAGCGTTTGACACGGTCTCCCACAGCATCCTCGCAGCTAAACTGGGGAAGTGTGGTCTGGATGATTGGGTAGTGAGGTGGATTGTGAACTGGCTGAAGGAAAGAAGCCAGAGAGTGGTGGTCAATGGGACAGAGTCCAGTTGGAGGTCTGTGTCTAGCAGAGTCCCTCAAGGGTCGGTACTGGGACCAGTTCTATTCAATATATTCATTAATGACTTGGATGAGGGAATAGAGTGCACTGTCAGCAAGTTCACTGATGACACAAAACTGGGAGGAGTGGCTGACACACCGGAAGGCTGTGCTGCCATTCAGAGAGACCTAGACAGGCTGGAGAGTTGGGCGGGGAGAAATTTAATGAAATATGACAAGGGCAAGTGTAGAGTCCTGCATGTGGGCAAGAACAACCCCATGTATGAGTACAAGTTGGGGACAGAGCTGTTGGAGACCAGCGTAGGGGAAAGGGACCTAGGGGTGCTAGTGGACAACAGGATGACCATGAGCCAGCAATGTGCCCTTGTGGCCAAGAAGGCCAATGGCATCCTGGGGTGTATTAGAAGGGGTGTGGTTAGCAGGTCGAGAGAGGTTCTCCTCCCCCTCTACTCTGCCCTGGTGAGGCCGCATCTGGAGTATTGTGTCCAGTTCTGGGCCCCTCAGTTCAAGAAGGACAGGGAACTGCTAGAGAGAGTCCAGCGCAGAGCCACGAAGATGATTAAGGGAGTGGAACATCTCCCTTATGAGGAGAGGCTGAGGGAGCTGGGTCTCTTTAGCTTGGAGAAGAGGAGACTGAGGGGTGACCTCATTAATGTTTATAAATATGTAAAGGGCAAGTGTCATGAGGATGGAGCCAGGCTCTTCTCAGTGACATCCCTTGACAGGACAAGGGGCAATGGGTGCAAGCTGGAACACAAGGAGTTTCCACATAAATATGAGGAAAAACTTCTTTACGGTGAGGGTGACCGAACACTGGAGCAGGCTGCCCAGAGAGGTTGTGGAGTCTCCTTCTCTGGAGACATTCAAAACCCGCCTGGACACGTTCCTGTGTGATATGGTCTAGGCGATCCTGCTCCGGCGGGGGGATTGGACTAGATGATCTTTCGAGGTCCCTTCCAATCCCTAACATTCTGTGATTCTGTGACGGGCTTCTGAAAGAATTGCCCTGACTCCCTGGCCGAACACATGAAGATGAGGCACCCCAAAAACATCTTGGCCTTGCAGTGGAAGCAGTGGATCTGGTGATGGCACATCAGGATTTATGGCTCCAGGATAGCTTTGCCAGTGTGACTGCAAAAGTGGGGGCTCAGACGGTACAGCTGTGCCCCAGCTCCCAGTCTGCCTGCTGTGATGCCAGCACTCTGGACAGGCATCAGCTGGATTGGACCAGATGCTGGACCTACAATGTGGACACCAGCTGTGCTGTATCTGTAAACTACATGAGCCTAGACTAGTAAATAAAATAGGCCTTGCATGATTCCCTGCTCATGAGGGTTTATAGAATACAGCTAAATGTTTTTTTCCCCCAAAGTGGTACAGACTCATCATGGACAACAGCTTACCATAACTTAAATCCCTGCCCTGGCCCTGTGCAGATTACTAACAGAGATGTAGCTATGGAGAAGCCCAGGCAAACCCCTGTTCACAGCATTTCGTTCTGCGGAATGCACCGGGGCTCTCTGTGATGGAGCTGAGGGCCCATCGCTCTCAAACGGGCTGCAGAGAGAAGGTATTCTGGAGCCATAGCACCTGGGTAGAAACAATGTAACAGACATTCTTAACAGACTGCTAATAGTGTTTTAGGTCATAGCAGAAGGATGAGACTTTTAGCAGAGGGTTACTACTTATAAACACTGACTGAGAAACTTGCCATATTTTACATAGTAACTTCATGGAAGTCTTAGATTCCATCTGTCCCTTGAATTGTCTCCAGGGACAGTGAGAAAATTCATAAAAATAATGCATAAAATGTGTCTATGTGTATACTAGATGAATATAAAATAAGAACAACATTCATTTATTTGTGAAATGCCACACTAAAAAGTGTGCTTACACCTTTCTTGCATAACAATCATTGTGGTCCTTCAAAGGGCAACCTCACCCTAACAATTGTTGTGTTGTCTTAAATACATCTGTACATCTTACGTTAGGCAAGGGGTTTTCAAACGCTTTTGAATTTTAAGCATGGTGTTAAAGGGTTACAAGAATGCAGTTTTTTAAGAATCCTTGGATTTTCTTTTGAATGGTTATTAAATGCTCTTACAAAATGAAGCCGCTACATTTCAAGCAATTCTATTTAAAGCAGTTGTGATTATCAATCTTATTTTCAACAGATTAGAATTAATTGAGACTAAATAAACCAAAATTTGTCTTTTCTCATGAATTTTTTGGGAATCAGACCTGCTTTTTATGAATACGTCTGTGTTGAACATGTATTTACTGGAACAAAGCACAAATGAGATAATCTGAAGTTTCTCTACCTTTGTTTTGATAATTTACTGTTTATTTTTAGTGATATTTCAAACAATATGCACAGGATATATTCTGCTTCTTAGTTAATAAATATGCATTTTGTTAAAAGGAGACAAAAAAGTGAAAAAGCTGTGTGATAGATTAGTGATTAATGGCTTCCTTTGAACTTAAAGAAGATTAATCTGTTAAAAATGCATTAATTGATTACTAGGGTTGTGCCAGTGTTCTGGTCACCTGGTTATATACTATTTTTGAAATAAATTAGTTTGTTTATTCATAAACATTCTTGGATGATTGTTAATATTTTTTGACCAGTCCGAATTCCAGTTTGAAAAATTGTGTCTGGTTTCATGGCTGGATGGATTATTTCTTCATCTTTGAAAAATTTCTGAACGTTGACTAAGATTGAACAAAAACCTCCAGGCAACAACATGCAACAATCATTTATGAGATGTTCATGCTTACTGAGTATTATTTTACTTTAATAAATGAATATGATAGAGACACACAAAAGTTTGTCAAATGTTATTAATCTTTTGTAGGACATCCATAGTGGTTTTAATAGGAGGATAATGCAAAGTTAAAACTGACATGAGCCACAAACCTAAAAAGCAGCAAAAGGAAGATTTTAAAGTTCTGTATGGTTTTTTGAAAATAATGCAACTTACTCAATTGATCAGCGAATGTGCTTTTTTACTTTCTAAGACCATCAATATTCATTTTTCATTAGTCTTTAGTCAACTCTGGGCTATGGAGGACAGAGAATCTGAAATTCAAACCCATTTTCCTACAAATAACTGTCATCAACATGACACTCTAGGAATGCATTGTGTGATTTTCATAACAGAATCTCTATCCATTTATAGAGCAGAAATGTTCACATGTGACAATGCATACTATATACAACTACTAGCAAATATCCAAAGCCCACAAGCCATCTCTGAAAAATATTCATCTAAACTTTTTAGTGAACATCCATGAATAATGGATACAAAGACAATCAATCAAACCTGGTTTAAGTGGTTTGCATATGATTTGCTAACCAAAGGAAAGTAGGTAAGCTGATAACAAATAGAGAAATCATCTCTGAACAACTCAACCAGTCAAGATGTTATCCCTTCTCTCAGGAACTAGAGATGGAAAACTGTCAAGCTTGTCTCCTAGTCTCTTGGCTCTCTTGATTGCTTTTTACAAGAATCCCCTGTCTGCTTAAGCAGTTCACTGAGTAGAGAAAATGGTGAAAACGCGAGTTCACAGTTCATTCCGTGAAGTTCAGTCATTTTACTTCTGTTACAGCTGTCCTTGAATACCTTGACATCTAGTATGAAGATCTTCCCTCATGATGCTCCTAGTTAATTTTTAGCTGTCTGCCCCACAGGTTTAAATACTTTGTGTTTTAGACTCTCTCTGTCTACCCACTGTTTATAGTCATAGCTTATCATATAAACCTGGCTTTAATTTCTTATAAACAGGACTAAATCTGAAAGTATTCTCCATTTGCACATTTTCCAAATTTCTGTGGAATTTGCATAGGAAATTGGGAAATCGAAATGTAAATTAATTACCTGGCAATATTATCTATTAGATTCTTCTGAAATTAGTGAATTTTAAAATTTAGAATTCTGATATTCAGATAGTAAAACTTTCAGGAAATTTTACCTTTTCTAGAAGACCAGATGTCTTATTGTCTTATTTCATGGTTTATATTTGGTAATAACGGATACCCTACACCTTATTAATAAGCTTTTTTTTTTCTGAAGTGGCTACATCCCTAAACATATATGGAAAACCTGCCAGCTCCTTAGTTATAGAGATGTAAACGAGTGATTGCATATGGTACTGTTAGAGAACATTAGGAAAATATAATAGTATTCTAAGTTGGTGGATTGTTTATGGGTTTTTTAAGATACAGATGCTTAGGTAAGTGTAAACAACAAGAATAACTCCAGGACAATCAATAGATTATTCACTATTCATGTTAGCAAAAGCAAGAGTCCACTTGCCAGTGTTTGTTATTACATTCTTCCTAAAAATCTGAAATTTTTCTCTTCTGAAAATCTTTCTTATGAACCCGTCATCACTGGAAGAGAAATTGACGTCTCTCAGTATAACCAAAAGAGAAATGTAAGCATCATTATATATTTATGATCTCTTCACAACCGTCACACTTACAAATCTGTTCTTGGTAGTTTTTGAGGATGAGGAAGGTAAGATATTTAACTTAAATCAGATGTACTATTGCACAGGCTTGGATAGAATTACTTGAGTGATAAAAATTGCTGAGATTTACTGAATTGCAACCTTTTTTGAAGTTAATAAATAAGAAAAAAGTCATACTGAAATGATGTGTTTACCAGTAAGTTGACTGTAACTGAACTGATCACACTAATTATTCTGCCCCTTTTACCCTGAAGTACTATTCATGATTCAAATATTTTTTAAATATTGAAATATATGCTATTTCCAAGATAGCATGGAGGAAGCTGCATGCTTACTCGGCAAAAAAATAAAATTATAAACTGTTGACTTGACTAACATAAACTACTTGGTGTGCATAAGCAGCATAATATCCCGTATCCTTGCTTCCTCCTGACTCAGTCTCTTGTTCAGAGACTTAACAAATGGCTGCTGATATGTAAAGGAGGATCTTGGCCATGCAACTCATTTTCAGTGATACTGAGTTGTTTAATATATTCTATAGCAGTGAGTCCGTAGTTTTTCACTAAAAGGAAGCATAAATTCTGTGTTAGAATTTTAAAGGTTAACTCTTCCAGCTTTCAGATGCTAAAGTGTTGACAACAGTGTATTCAGGTAATTATTACACCACCTAAAATATATTAACTTCAAATGTGTTTGAAAAAGTGTATACAACTTCCATGTGAAAAGCTGAGTGTGTGCAATTTGAAGGCAGTATGGAGCTCATTAGAGAATTTAGCTTGGGATAGTAGAGGAAATGGAGACATATTATTCAGAACAATCTTTTACAAAGATTTACAAAAATTTTATTTAGATACAATCTTTTTACATTCAGGTCCTACAGATGTAAATCATTATCATAATGTGTGATTCTGAATGCTCTGTGGATATGTTTGCTAGTTCTTCAGACATAATTTATACAGTCTCCTTCTGCTTTTTACTTTTCTCTTCATAGGATAAACTACTTTCTTCAAACTGCAATATGTAACAATTTATACTCTGATGCCAAAGACAATTCACTGCTGTAGCAGCATATACCTTTCACCATCAGTTGAACGTGCAGAATCCTCCGTATATAATTTAATGAGCCCCTCTGCCTCTGGGTCCCATGGAGTTTTCCTCAGCCAGTTGCTGATTAAAGCTATTCTGGTTGAATGAGAAAAAAACCCAACTAATTATAATAGTGTAACAATTTTGGCTTTCAGGTTTTATCGAAAGTGTTTAGAATACTTTCCTGGTTGCTAATGATCCTTAATAGACCAGATGGAATTCTCCAGTCTGAGCAGAAGCTGCAAAAGAGTCTCTGAGGTGTATGATGTGTCATTTGGTTCACACCCAGCAGAGTAAGCCAGAATAAATCCGAAAAAGGAGGATGCTGAGGGGCTTTGATTGTGTTGCTGAGCTATTCCCTATATAACATGTGTTGTGCTGCTAATTTGCTGACTTGGAAACACCAGCAAAGAATTGTATTGGGAGTTTTAAATTTTAAGCATTGCAATATTAAAGAGGTGGCATGCTGAGACACAAAACTTAAAAAAAAAATGTAGGAATTCTCTTTCTAAATTGCAGCTTTAAGGCATTCTAAGGACTAATACCCACAATCACTCCAAAGGCCAACTGCCTGATTAAAATTGCTGGTCCAGACCTCCATAAATAGATGAAATTGCTTTATATTAAAATAATAAAATCATAAAAATCATTTTGACAAATTCAGACACTTCTGAAAATTGTGACCTCTAAACCTTTGTAAGTCATAACCACCACTGAATATAGACCCAGATTCCCAGTGTATATCTGTTTTGTTAGGTGCCTAAATGCTTAGATGTCATTCATATTATAACCTCTATGAAGTGGTTTCTTTTTAAAGACCTAGGCACTTAACTTCCCCAGGCAGCTACTTTTCACTGTTCAGTCCCAGAAGTACACAGACTTTCTTGTGGGGCATCAACAAAAACCTTCTTGGAGATCTAGCCTTCAGATCATGAAGAGAGATGCTCAAAATATGTGTTTCTGCTCCATCTGGACAGACCCTTTAGGCAAGCTTACCACACACAGAAATGTGCATTTGATAATGGGATGTTTCATATAATATTGGAGAAGCTGAGGGTCAAATCTTTGTTATATAGACCTGACCTGGGACTCCCATATTCTGCCAAACTAGTCTCCTGAACATGATGATATTGGCTATTGGTGCATCTTAATCAATATTTTCCTTTCAGCCATTCCCCAAACACAACAACAATTACAGGTGTATTGAACAAAATAGAGAGCCCAAGACTCTTAGTACCTGTTCCAGTGTTTGACCACCCTCAGAGTAAAAAAATGTTTTCTTGTGTTCAGATGGAACAACATGTGTTTTCACAAATGTGTTTTCATTTGTGCCCGTTGCTTCTTGTCCTGCCAGTGGGCACTGCTGAAAAGAGTCTGGTTTCCTCTTCTTCATTCCCTCCTATCACATATTTATACACATTGATAAGATCCCCCTGACCCTTCTTGTAACAAGGCTGAACAGTCCCCACTTCCTCAGCCTTTCCTCATATGAGAGGTGCTCCAGTACCTTCATCAGCTTTGTTGCCTTGCACTGGACTTGCTCTAGTAAGTGCACATACTTCTTGTACTGGGGACACAGCACTCCAGATACAAGCCCACCAGTGCTGAGTAGAGGGGAAGGATAACCTCCCTTGACCTGCTGGCAACACTCTGCCTAATGCAGCCCAGAAGACTGTCAGCCTTATTTTGCCACAAGAGTGCATTGCTGCCTTATGGCCAGTTGTACACCAAGATCCCAAGGTCTTTCACAGAGCTGCTTTCCAAATGGTCAACCCCCAGCTTGCATAAGTGCATGGGCTTATTCCTCCCCAGGTGCAGGACTTTTCATTTGCCCTTGTTGAACTTCATGAGATTTCTCTCTTCTCAGTTCTCCAGCCTGTCCAGGCCCCTTTGAAAGGCAGCACAACCATCTGGTGCTTCTCCTAGTTTTGTATCATTGGCAAACTTGCTGAGAGTGTATTCTGTCCCATAGCACAGGTCATTAATGAAGATGTTAAACAGTACTGGATCCAATACCAACCCCTTGGGTACACCATTAGTGACTTGCTTCCAACTGTACTTTGTAACACTGATCACAACCCTCTGGACCTGGTCGTTCAGCCAGTTTTCAATCCACTTCATTGTCCACTTATGTAACCCATACTTTCTCAGTTTGTCTATGATGATTTTTAAGGGTGACAGTGCTAAACGACTGGAGGCAGCATCAAAGGCTTTACCAAACTTAAGGTAAACAACATGCACTGCTCTCCCCTCATAGAATCATAGAATCGTTTCAGTTGGAAAGGACCTTTAAGAACATCAAGTCCAACCATTAACCTAACACTACCAAGCTGACCACTAAACCATGTCCCTAAGCACCACATCTACAATTCTTTTAAATACCTCCACGGGTGGTGACTCCACCACTTCCCTGGGCAGCCTGTTCCAATGCTTGATAACCCTTTCAGTGAAGAAATTTTTCCTGATATCCAATCTAAACCTCTCCTCGTGCAACTTGAGGCTGTTTCCTCATCCATCAATCTGTTCACCTCATCGTTGAAGGCAATCAAGCATGATTTGCCTTTCATAAATCCATGTCTTTTCCATGCTCAACAAAGCAACGACTTAAGATTTATGAGGATTTAAAAACTATGTCTTTTCACAAGGAAATTACTTGAGTATCTCTAATAGAGAATGTTTGCAATGGTTTCCATCAATGATGTAATAGAGAGTGTAGCGCTGCACATAACATCTTCTCTTGTCCCTTGTCAGAGGTAGGACCCTGCATCACAGGAACATTTAGTCTGGCCTTTCTTGTGTTCTTTTAAATTTTAAGAGCCACTGAATATTTTCCTTATAGTATTCAGTCATACTTGTTTACACGTTCCAAGTTGGTTTAGTTAGAAGTTATTAAAAAGAATGCTTTTATACTATGAACAAAAGTTTAGACATTTCACTGAAACTGAATCAGTGCATCTTGTTCTTGGATAAAGTACTTTTTCTCACCAATCAACCATTCAAAATTTCCTAATAATGCATTAAAATATATTCAAGGCTGAAAACCTGCTTTATTTTCAGATATGCGGCTAGTAACAGCTGATATCCTTAGCCAGAGTAATCAAGGTTTATAATGGAAATGTTAATGAGCCCTGAACTATAGCAGAGCAAATTGAAGAGTCAGCTGTTATAGAAAGTAAAGTTAAAATACCATACCTGAGTAAGCTTTATGTTTGTTGAATACCTCTCTGATAAGAACCTTAAGTCATAAACACTTGCGGAAGAAAGGATTTTGAAAATATTTGCTGTATGCAAAAAGTTTTTTAAAAAAACCTTTGTGTGGGATTGTTCTGAAGTAATGTCATGAACTTGAGAGGGCACTGTAAGTCTGGCTCCAAGGTTAGAGTTGAAAAACTTAGATTGAGTTATCTAGAGTAGCCCTTTGTCTTACAATACTGACAATTCACATGAAAATGTGAATACTGTTAGTTTAAAATCTTAGAAGGAAGACATAGCTTGGAAAATCTAGGCATGTTCCTGCCATACAAGCTTTGAAATGCAAGACCTATCAGTGGGAATCTGTGTAGCTTCCCATAGGAAGGAAGAGATAAAAAATAGTAGACTTTCATAATGCTGTTTAACCATTAAATCATCTGAAAGAACAATGTGCTCACATGGCTCTCTTTCCTACTCAAACTCTTCCCATGGATATTTGGAGCCTCTGCAGGATCAGCTGGGGCAGAAAACAACTATTTATACACATTCTCCACTTCTGTATTATTCAGATGCGCTCTGTGATATCTCTAAATTCATGTCACAAGGGAATCATTGAGTCCTGGTCACTTAGCTAGGTCTAGAAAACCTTCTCCAGAAAGTTCTTCCCTAGATTAAAGGTAAAAATTACAATAATTATTAAGAACAGTAATTTCAAGTAATGTTGAAGGAAACTCAAAGCTATCATGTTAACAATTTTTCACATAATATTCTGTGAATCCAAGAGCTTAACTTCTCTGCAAAGTGATTATAAACTATTTCTTCAATAAGAAACCAAGGAAGTTTCTCTTTTCAACCAGCTAAAGAATAAAATTGTTACTATTCAAAATATGATGAAAAATAATGAATTGCATATATTTGTTATATTTCTTCCGAGCATGAAAATGTTGGAAAAGGAAGAATTTGTTCTCAAATGTGAGGTAAGACAAACCTGGTAAACTGATTTGCAGGAAGCATTGTGTGGTTTTATGCTCTCTAAGATCAAGGGCTTTCAGAAAAAAAACATTCTGGTATTATAAATCAAAAGAAGGAGGAAAAAAATGAGGGACACAGGAAGAACTGTGAAGCATTTTCCATTATTATGCAATTTATTTCTGAAATAATACAAATTGTAACACAGACTATCAAAAGAAATATGCTTTCTCAAAAAATGTTGGTTAACTTTACTTATAATATCTAGTAGCCTGAGGTGTGGAAAGAAAAATAATAGGAGTTACTAAATTCTGCCCCATAAAATAAAACTGCTTGTATGAAATACTAGAAGTGAACATAGAATCATAGAATCACAGAATCGAATCATAGAATCATAGAATCATAGAATCATAGAATCATAGAATGGTTTGGGTTGGAAGGGACCTTAAAGATCACCGAGTTCCAACCCCCCTGCCACGTGCAGGGACACCTTTCCTCTAGACCAGGTTGCTCAAAGCCTCATCCAACCTGGCCTTAAACATGGCCAGGGAGGGGGCAGCCACAGCTTCTCTGGACAACCTGTTCCAGTGTCTCACCACCCTCACAGTAAAGAATTTCTTCCTAATATCTAATCTAAATCTACCCTCTCTCAGTTTAATCATACCAATCATACCAATGGACTTGCTCCAGTACAGTAGGAATGAGCCTGGTATCAAGTTTCTTTCCTTCCTGTACTTCAGACTTGAATTTAAGGACTGCACATGACACGCTTCCTTACTTGGTGAGCCAAACTTATAAGTGCAAAACACTGCAAACGCGACCTCGGTATTTCTTGAGGTGCTGGAACAAGAGCTTTTTAGTCCTCCCAATGCCAGGTAGAAAACCCACTGACAGTTTAGAACATTTGTAGTTTGCTACGACCTTTGATCTTTTCAATAGAAGTTGCTTTTCTTTCAAAGCCTACTGTCCCATGTGGTTATATACGGTGTCTTAAAAATAACAAACAAGTCTACTTTTTTCCCCTAATATTAAAGGAAAGAAAACAGCTTTTTTATTGAAATCCAGAACGGTTTCCTACACTAAGAATATTTCCAAGTTAGATAGGTGGTGTATCTGCGTCTTCCAGGAGGAGTTAGTAAAAACACCTGTCAGATTAGCATTAGTAAAATAGCAGTCTACAAGCACTTCTCCTGTTTTCCTATGTAGTCAATAAAAAAATGACAAATAGCATGTATACAAGTAAGTAAGCCTGCAAAAGTGTTATTTTGGTAATTCTGATGAAGCAAATAAACTTGAATAATGATGCAGACCATTGAAGGCAGCCAAGCCAAATAAACTCTTCTGGGTGATGCATTGCTGTTGGTGGGTAGGTGCTGGGACGTGAGAAGGAGATGACAGCAGCTGGGGATGCTGTGCAGGAGCAGGAAGGAACTGTGCAGGAGGTTTACAGGGTGACAGTCCAGTGAAATACAGTGGGAAAGCAAGGTTTCCATCGAAATGGAGCAGGAATACAAGAAATCTCTCTCTGCCACTAGCCTACTGCCTGGCCTCATGTACTCCAGGTCTCTGGAGACTCATCTTCTCTGTCTAGCTTACCTCTAGGATAGATTCTGTAAATTTCCCAAAGCAGATTCTGTAGTTTGTTTTGTGCTCTGAGCACAATAGTTCCCTGATCACAGAAGCAATTTCGATTTTACCATTTTTCAGGGGTTTAGGGCAAACGACCTGGTTTACTTAGGGTCTCTGTACCATCTATGAAAAATAGAAATATTTTCTTACTCTTCAGCTAATAGAAGGGTAAAGTAATGAAATAATCCAACACAATGAGAAAATACCTTTGAAAACATAGATATGTAGATAGGAAAGACAACTTCTTTTCAGTAAATACCAACATCCCCCTGCTCTAGAGTAGTGACAACTTAAGTCAGTCTGGCCTTTTTTAGGATTTTGTAATGTCTTCTTTCAGATTTTAAGTAAAATAAATAGTTTTCTGATCAAGTTTAGAATGTAGAAGAACAGTGAACTTTGGAAAACATGATGTTCCCATTTGTCAGATGTAGTGGCATAGTATCTTGATAGGTTTTTCTTCATGGTATAGTGCAGAACTGTCTGACAAAGAAAAAAGAGGGTCGTATGAGAAAGATTTGTTTTAGTAGACATATGCTTACCTGCTCTGGTCGTTTAAAATAAAAATAGTTTAAAGCAATAGCATATGTTTGCAAATTGGTCAGTGAATAATAATGCTTTATATCTCTCAATAAAAGGCCCCAAAAGTCTTTGAACTTCACAACAGCTCCGAAGCTGGTATTTAGACATAACATTCTTTTTGCTGATAGATAAATGGATCTCAGGGGTTTTCAAATCCCTCAATTTTAGGGTCTCAGTTGAGAAATGCTGCAGCATTTGCTTGCTTACATTTCTTCTTAAAGGGAAATAAAAAGGAGGAGAATTCTGATCTTCTACCATTCTCTTGCTTTGTTCATAAGCTATTCCCAGTCTAACAGATGGCTTGCACCTCATTTTTGAAAAAAATACATATATTTAGAGTTTGCAATTTTAAAAATAACATGTTGAAATTATAAATCTTGAAAAGTGTTACTGAAACTTGTTTCAGAAATAACTTTCGTTATACCCTTTTTGGGAAAAATATGTAATGCCTTCAAAGGAAAAAAAAGTCATTAGAAATCTAACAAAACATATATGCATGCATATCATGAATAAAATTATTAGAAATTATTATCAAAAAGTTTATATCTTATGCTTCTTTGGGGAAAAAAAAGAAAAATTTCTCAAAATCATCCAGAGGGAAGGAAGAACAGACAAAATGTTTTGCAATCAATAGAAACTATAACATGAATGTGAAGTACATAATGAATAATCTCTTAAACTATCTATAAAGGACATAGTCTGCCAAACCAGACATTAAGCTCTGAAAAATAATGTAGAAGTTCTCTGAGAAGTTCATGTAAGGGCTACATATTTTGTTCTTTTTAACTTCCTTTGAACTATATAGAATATAACAATTCCTTTACAGATGTGGGTGTCTGCTGTCCATCCTGTAGCTGGCCCTGCTGTGAGATATCTAGATATTTATAAGGGAAGTGAAAATGCATCTGCTTTTTGAAATGTAGTAACCATATTTAGAGTGCTCTGTTTTCTCACAGAACCAGGATACATAACCTAGCATCCTTAAATGTAAAAAAAAAAAAAAAAAAAAAAAAAAGATAAAATCATTACATTGTGGATTTTTAGCATAACAAATATATCTGAATCCACACATGGTGCACACAGTTTCACTTCTGGGCAGCTCCTTATATAATCTTGTCCCAGCTCATTTTTTTCTGTATAATTCTTCACTTAATATGTCTGTAACCGGCCTCTTATTTTTCTTTCCAAACTAAATAGTGGGTTTTTTGTTATTTTTCAGTATTGCCCCGCTCTCTGTCTCTTGCCATAGTAAACAATTTGTCTCTTACTACTACCAGTTAAGAATCACTAAGCAGAAAGAGGATTTATTAACAATCATCTTGGACTCACAAGCCCTGCTGTAAATACACACAGAAAATGCTCTTCGTGGTGAGAAAGTAAAAAAATAGAAGCTTTCACATCACTGCTGCAATTGCCTTTCTCCAAGGGGAAAGATACAGTGTCCACGCCTCATTGAACATGGATTCAATGTATTTCTATTACAAGGAACAAGAACTTCATTATTCCTACTGCTATAAACTGATCAGACAAAAAACTTGAGTTTTTGAAATGGTGCTTTTTAAAATGAACCCTTAGGTCATTATGAAATAAGAATCTCTGTCACTATTTCTGCCAATCAGTGTCAGCAGAGTGTTAAATATAATTGCCTTGTTATTTTTTGTGTTGACATTTATTATTTCCCACCTGATAAAACAGGCTCCTTTCCTCTAGGGATTGATGGTCCTCCCGGAGTTTACATCAATGTAACGTTAAGGCAAATGATAAATATTTCTGTTTTTCTTTATAAGAAATGTGCTACATTTTTGATAGCACAATCAGATGATTCCCTTGAATAAATCCCTTCACACAACAACTTTGAAACTCTGTATATATGAAATATTTTTTCCCTTGAAAACTACATCAAGTCAGTATTTCAGTTTCTCTTAATACCATTTTTTTCTTACTGTCCTGTGATGGGTCTGATTTTACAGTAGAGTTGTACAAAGCTGCTCGTATAACCCTCCTTGAAAGTCATTGATATTATATATCTTTTTAACAAGACACTATATAAACGTGTAATGATTACTTTGCTCGCTACAGCCTCATTTCCTGTCCTTTAAACTGGTAAAGCACATGCACCAAAAGACACAAGTAAAAAAAGACATCCACAGTTTTATATTTTTTTCCAATTCATCTGTCTATATTAATGGACCAACATTTAGTGATCCATTTATAATGGAAATATTTCATGTCCAGAAAAGGGTCCTTAAAAATTATTTCACATATATGATAAGGCAGCACGGAAGAGGAACTGTTCTGGGATTCAGGTTGCTGGTCCAGTGCCTATTTACTATGTGACTTTGTACAAGCTCCTCATCTCTCTGACCCTCTGTTTCTCTGTGTTCAGATCATAATCTCTGCCTGACAAGGGCTGCTTCTTGCTCTGTGTGCGTGTGTGTGAACTGAATGCCCAATACAATGGAGCATTGAGGTGCTTTTGCATATCTACTCTATTCCAATACAATAATTAATTATAATTATGCAGGAGTTAATGGTCTGAGATATGTTTGCAGCTCTCCCATTGTAGGAAATGTCTTGTTAGTAAACAAAATCTTTTTGTTAAAAGCAAATTATAATTTACTTTGACAGGTATTTTTTTCGGAATCTTTAAAGTACAAAAGTCAGTAATACTGGTTCCAGTAAAAAAGATTAACTACATTTTTTAATATATGAGACTTGCTAGTGGATGTTGAGATTTTAATATATCATTAACTTTCAATGGCTTTTATTTAACCTCTGTTAAAGACCTGAAGAAAAGAAAGTTTCAGCAATTTTTCTGGAGTCATATAGATAAAAATTCACTTTTCTTAAACTGTATTTTTCATCTGATCTCTGATTTCAGGGATCTGAGGTTATAAATATTGTTCATGTTGCAGTTTCTCCATGCATGTTGGAGATAATTGAACAAAACTACTTTTGTCTGGATTTGGGAATACAACAGTTTCATTCTGCCCAACAAATCTACGAAATTCCAACTTTGTAACAAAAAGCTGATAGTACATAAGCTAGAGATCACTTTCCCACACCAGAAAATGAGACCAGTGTTTACACATCAGTTGTCTGTTCCAAGTGATTCAGGAATGGACACTCGTCCTGTTTTCGGTCATTTCCAGGATAGCTGTTTGCAGTGTTTGAATACCATTGCAGTAATCACAAACATTTTCACCTGTAGCTGCCCAGTCAAATTTCTGACAGACAGCTACCCCTGTGCAGGACAGTCTAGCAAACTCCAGCAAAAATGATACAGCCTTTCCTGATGTACGAGGCTTGAACTGACAAAGGAAGGACTGTCATGTGGTTTTTCTGCTTCTTTTTTGTGTTCAGAATCACCCAGCAGTGATGAACCTGGTGAAGGGAGATAAGCAGGGGTAATCAGTGAGGACACCAGGTGCCTGGGAGCAGAAGAAACTGTGGGAGAGGGGGATGCTACTGGGAGGAGTGCAGAGGCAGGGTCCTGGGGCTTTTAGAGGAAAGGAGGGTCGATACTCCAGTGACATGCCTGGGATGCTTTTCCCAGCCTACCTGCAACATGGGGCCACTCTGTTGTCATGCAAAGATCTGGTCTCAAGTTCATGCTATAGAAAGCTCGTGCTACATGTCTGGGTCAAATTTTTATTACGTCAGTTATCATGGCTCTGCTGATATCAGTGGAAAGATGCTAGTTTGTGTAACCTGTGCTCTATCTTTTGAACATCTCATGTTTCAAAAGCCTTCATCCTGAACAGTGCTGAGTGCCTCCCCTCCCACAGATGCCATTAGTGATCGACTACCTAGAAAATCCAGCCCTTAAATCTGCCCTGTGTTACCCTTCCACCTCTATCATCTCATACAAGGGCAGTCCAAGGATCGGGAACAAGATAGTACATTGAATAAGCACAGTATTTAATACTCCTCTTCTACATTAGCTCTTGTAGAATTTTCCTCTTACCATCTCCAAAAATGAAGAGTATTAAAACATTTTAGGGAACTTTTAAACATTCATTCTTACAGCAATGCTATCAGAAAATACTGAACTTTTGCTGTGTTGAATTCCATTTAAAGTTTGTCAAGAATTTTTTGACTAGCCAGTTTCTGTAATAAAATACCAGGCTGACAAAAGGAAAACTTTTTTTTTTTTTTCCAAATGTAACAGTTTCACCAGCAATCAAGAAAGGAAAGATTCTGAGGTTCAGGATAGATTTTTCTGGTCCAAATGGCAAAGGGTAGTATTTCAGTAATTACTAGCTTAATGGTTAGCTCCCGATCCAGCAAATGGGAGAGGCATGTTCAAGATGCAAATAGGATCAAGTCAATAACATTTAAGCATCATATTATTTGTATAAGAAGTGCTCTCTCTTTCTCTCATTTTGGAAATGTTCTATTGTATAAACCTAAGAGTTAAATAGTCAGTAGCTCACAGAAGTTCACTCTGCCTCTGATAAAAGTGATGGTATCTAAGACTACATCCCTACCTCCTTTTAATTTTTGATGGAGAACAGAGAAACTGCAGTGTGAGACACTGTCAGTGATACCAGCTGGTATGTGATGATGAGTGCATCCCATCATGCTGCTAGAGAGTAACAGAGAGAGGATTTGATCTGGGATCTCCCACATCCCAGAGGAATAAAAAAAACACCACTACTACTGCAAGGTGAATTCTTTCAATAGTTTCTGGGATGGGAAAACTTCCCAGTTCCATGGGATATTATATGATACAAGGCCCATAAAAGTGTATTTCAATATACTTACTAATACTTGAAAGGCTGCCCAAGCCTAACTGGACTGATTTGCCTGAACAACAGATATGGTGTGGGTAAACTTAAATTCTGATATTGAATGAAAATAGAAACATGGGCAGAGCAAGAAATTAATCTCCCAGTTCCCTCAGAGTGAAGGATTGTTTGCAGCAGCCATTTATAAGTTGTTTATAAGCCTTAAAATGTTTATTATTTCACATTTTGTGTTGACAAACTAGCCTGTCAGACATGATCAGTGAGGTGACAAAAACTAGTCTTCTTTTCTTCCATTGGATACCCTCTCTCAAACAACAGTAGCTGAAAGAAGAGTTTTCTAATGAGAATTGGGTAGCATTTTCCTTGACAGTTATTTTACTCTTCCTTTCCACAAAGCCACTTATGATCCCTCCCGCCCCCTGATTTTCCTTTCTCATTAATACTTTTAACAACTGAGTTGTTCTTTGAACTGAATCAATTAGCATATAAAGGATAACTTTTTCATTCAAGGGAATTTTTAAAATTAGGGGTGCTGTGCGCTCTGGAAATAAGCCTGCTTTTACAGCTTCCTTGCCTCAGAGCTCCAGCAGAGTGCATGTTGCTTTGCTGACACTTCTGTATCAAGGTGAGCTGTTTGTTCTGCACTTCTTGGACAGATGTAATAGCTTGGGTTCAAAGGACACTTCTTTTGTCCTATTAATTTTAATGAGCACTTCCTTAAAAAAGAGATCTAATGCCTTCTTTAGGGTCATCTAATATTTTATTGTGGTAGCATGTGATTTTTCTACTGCCATCTGAAACAACAGGCAACAGAGAAGCCAGAAATAAATAATGCTCACCCCTTTTTAGCTCTTTTCCCTAGATATTCTGGTTCCTGCTTCAGCTTTCTGAGTTTCACAATGTTTTAATTTGAAAGTTAGGTAGTTTTTTAGGCCAAATATTGGAATAAACAAAATTGATAAAAACATTTAGTCACTTTCGGAATGTATTATTGTTCCTTCAGGAGACCCTAAATAGTTTGCAGTGTAACAAAACAGTGTGTTGTTTGTTTGTTTGTTTGTTTTTTAAAAAAGCCTGTGTTTTTGCATTTCTATCCATGAAATATCACTTAGCCTGTAAGGACTGATAAAGCTGGGATTTAAGATAGCCACCGATACATTTTAGGTAGATAATCCTCATGGCACGAATTCCTAGAATTATCAAAATGTGCAAAGGAGAATGGGAAAAAATGCTCTCAATGCATGAATTCCTTATTAAAACATCATTTGTGGTCTTTGTAAGAGTCTCAAAGTAAGCCAGAAACTATGATTTTTGGAAAGATGTACACAAGGAGATCAAATCTTATGCTCATTAAAGTTGAAAGGAAAGTAGTAATTATTGGACACAACAGGAGGGTACACCTTGGGAAGCCCACAGGAAGGACAAAAGTTCTCCTTGTTAAACCAGCAGTTTGTAACACAGCAGCAAAGAATGAAGAATGATGATGTTAATAGTGCTCTGTGTTACTGAAGCTGCATTAATGCATGATAAAGAGACCAGGAAAACAGTCTTGGAGACAGCAAGAATTCTGCCTTGGAGAAAGTGAGGAGAAGGTGCAAGACGAGGAAATCTCCCCTAACTTTATCTGCCTTAGAGTCAAGGAGGCTAAAGTGCTATGGGGTCAGAGTACTATTGAACAGACAGCACTCCATGTTAGTTTAAGTTTGGGGAAACCTGGAACAGCTAGAGAGAAATCCAAGGATGACAGGGATAACAAAAAACCCCACATTTCTTGGTTTATTTTTTGTTTTTCTAATTTTCCAAATTTTATAATCTTATAAAACGTTCAGAAACTTAACCTCTTCCTTCTCAATCAAAACATATTTTCATTTTAAGCTTAACTAGCTTTTAAAATGAACCTGACATATAGGATTCTCTTCCATGTGAAGAAAGCAAATCTAAATAAAGTGAACTGTGAAGACAAGCCCTTTTTAAGGTTTCAAGTGAAAATTTAGAGCATTTCTGTGGGCTGGTTTTACAGCTCTCCGTATTCATTCGAATGAAATGGACCCTCAGAGAATGCACTAGGAAATAATAAAAATTCTTTAGTTGTTTAGTTGTTTAGTCATTTTAATATCAAAAATTTACAGCATAATTGTCTTCTGTATTTTCTAAGTGTGGAATTTAAGATTCAATTATATTCAAATTAGGATTTCATTATAACAAAATGATATTGCGTGTGATGTGGAAAAGGAGACTATTCAGATTTAATAGGTCCCCAAAAAATCACAGAATCACAGAATCACAGAATCACAGAATGTTAGGGATTGGAAGGGACCTCGAAAGATCATCTAGTCCAATCCCCCTGCCGGGGCAGGATTACCTAGACCATATCACACAAGAACACGTCCAGGTGGGTTTTGAATGTCTCCAGAGAAGGAGACTCCACAACCTCTCTGGGCAGCCTGTTCCAGTGTTCAGTCACCCTTACAGTAAAGAAGTTTTTCCTCAAATTTAAGTGGAACCTCCTGTGTTCCAGCTTGCACCCATTGCCCCTTGTCCTGTCAAGGGATGTCACTGAGAAGAGCCTGGCTCCATCCTCATGACACTTGCCCTTTACATATTTATAAACATTACTGAGGTCACCCCTCAGTCTCCTCTTCTCTAAGCTAAAGAGACCCAGCTCCCTCAGCCTCTCCTCATAAGGGAGATGTTCCACTCCCTTAATCATCTTCGTGGCTCTGCGCTGGACTCTCTCTAGCAGTTCCCTGTCCTTCTTGAACTGAGGGGCCCAGAACTGGACACAATACTCCAGATGCGGCCTCACCAGGGCAGAGTAGAGGGGGAGGAGAACCTCTCTCGACCTGCTGACCACACCCCTTCTAATACACCCCAGGATGCCATTGGCCTTCTTGGCCACAAGGGCACACTGCTGGCTCATGGTCATCCTGTTGTCCACTAGGACCCCCAGGTCCCTTTCCCCTACGCTGCTCTCCAACAGCTCTGTCCCCAACTTGTACTGGTACATGGGGTTGTTCTTGCCCAGATGCAGGACTCTACACTTGCCCTTGTTATATTTCATTAAATTTCTCCCCGCCCAACTCTCCAGCCTGTCCACGTCTCTCTGAATGGCTGCGCAGCCTTCCGTTGTGTCAGCCACTCCTCCCAGTTTTGTGTCATCAGCGAACTTGCTGACAGCGCACTCTAATCCCTCATCCAAGTCATTAATGAATATACTGAATAGAACTGGTCCCAGAACCGACCGTTGTGGAACTCCGCTAGACACAGACCTCCAACTGGACTCTGTCCCACTGACCACTACTCTCTGGCTTCTTTCCTTCAGCCAGTTCACAATCCACCTCACTACCTGATCATCCAGACCACACTTCCTCAGTTTAGCTGCGAGGATGCTGTGGGAGACCGTGTCAAACGCTTTACTGAAATCGAGACAGACCACATCCACAGCTTTACCATCATCTATCCACCGGGTAACATCCTCATAAAAGGCTATCAAGTTGGTTGAGCATGATTTCCCGTTGGTGAAGCCATGCTGAGTGCCCCTAATGATCCCCCTATCCTTGATGTGCCTAGAGACAGCACCAAGAACAAGTTGTCCCATCACCTTTCCAGGGATGGAGGTGAGGCTGACCAGTCTATAGTTCCCCGGGTCCTCCTTCCTGCCCTTTTTGAAGACTGGAGTGACATTCGCTTTCCTCCAGTCCTCAGGCACCTCTCCTGTTGCCCATGACTTAGCAAAGATGATGGAGAGTGGCCTAGCAATGACTTCCGCCAGCTCCCTCAGCACCCGCGGGTGCATCCCATCAGGGCCCATGGATTTATGGACGTCCAGGTTGCTTAATTGGTCCCTGACCCAGCCCTCATCAACCAAGACAGATTCCTCCTCTATCCTGACTTCTTCTGAGGCCTCAGGGGTCCAGGGCTCCTCAGGACAGCCTCCAACAGTATAGACAGAGGCAAAGAAGGCATTCAGTAACTCTGCCTTCTTTTTATCCTCTGTCTCCAGGGCCCCCACCTCATTCATCAGTGGGCCTACATTGCCTCTAGTGTTGGCTTTACCTGCAAGGTATTTGAAGAAGCCCTTTCTGTTGTCCTTGACCTCTCTTGCAAGGTTTAATTCCAAGGAGGCCTTAGCTTTCCTAGTTGCCTCCCTACATCCTCTGACAACAGACTTATATTCCTCCCAAGTGGCCAGCCCCTCCTTCCATGATCTGTACACCTTCTTCTTCCACTTGAGTTTGCCCAGCAGTTCCCTGTTTAACCATGCAGGTCTCCTGGTACCCTTCCTTGACTTCCTACCTGTTGGGATGCTCTGATCTTGAGCTCAGAAGAAGCAGTCCTTGAACGCTAACCAACTATCTTGGGCCCCCTTACCTTCTAGTACCCTGTCCCATGGGATTTCCCCTAGCAATTGCTTGAAAAGGCCAAAGTTGGCCCTCCTGAAGTTCAGGGTTGTGATTCTGCTAGCTATTCTGTTCCTGCCACATGAGATCCTGAACTCTACCATCTCATGGTCGCTACAACCAAGGCTGCCCTCAACCTTCACCGCTTCAACCAGACCCTCCTTGTTAGTGAGGATAAGATCCAGCAGCGCTCCTCTCCTAGTTGGCTCATCCACCATTTGCATCAGAAAGTTATCATCAATGCACTGGAGGAACCTCCTGGACTGGGGATGGCTGGCTGAGTAGGCCTCCCAGCAAATATCAGGGTAGTTGAAATCCCCCACAACAACCAGGCCCTGTAATTGCGAGACTGCTCTCAGCTGCCTGTAGAAGGCCTCATCACCCTCCTCATCCTGATCCGGTGGCCTGTAATAGACACCCACAACAGTATCACCCCTGCCAGCCTGCCCCTTAATTCGCACCCACAAACTCTCAACTCGCTCCTGATCTGCCTCTGGACAGAACTCAATACATTCTAGCTGCTCACTCACATAAAGAGCAACTCCACCACCTCTCCTTAGCGGCCTGAAAATGAACTTGATCAAACCAGATCATTAACATGAAATCTATAAACGGAAAATAACAGTTAAAAATTAAAATAAGAATTTGCAACAATGTATGCGGTAAGAAATAAGTTTCTAATTTGTGCATAAATTTGGCTTACTCTAGTAGTAAGTAAAATTCATACTGCCTATTACTAAATTCTGGTTCTTTTCCTCAAAATCTTTTATATATACTGTTATAATGAACAATACTGGCATGACCTTAAATTCAAAATTCTTACATTGACTTAACTTTGTGTTTATCCACCTCCTTTGACTAGTATCCAAGGTGTGCCTCAATTTATAAATGTTAGGCCCCTAGAATGTGGTCTGTCTTCCCATTACTGAAATTCAGCCTGAGCCTTGAGTATTTCATGCTTTGCCTACTCATTCTCTTGACTCCTCCAAACTGCTCTTGCGTAAATATTCCAAAATGTTCCTTCAAAGATCACAATGGTTTCTCATATTTTGGTTAATTATACTGTCTTTAAATCATTTAGCAATTTTCCCTACTATCTTCAACTCGGATCTCTTCTTCCTACTGTATATTGTTACTGGTGGTAGTAGTAGTAGTGTTAGTCCACATATAATCCTTTGCTGAGTAGATGGTTTATTTTGAATAAAAACCATTTATGGAACATTTCATAAGACAGTTTTACAGAGTATTTATCTGTATCTTATCTATAGCAATAGCTCCCCTGAAATGTCATGTATATTATCTATGCACATTTTCCTTCACTCTTGTCTGTAAAATTAATTTAAGAAATATATATGTGATCCTTAAAATAAAATACTGAACAGTTCCATCTTCTCTGAAATATCAGTTCCTTTAAGAGATTTGTTTTAAGTAGTCTAGTCTGGAAGATTTTACTTCTCCTATTGTAGGATCATTCTACTTTTTCTTCGAATATTGAAGAGAGACTATTTTTCTGATATATCGTGGAGCTTTTTATCATCTTTTATGGAAATAGTAAAAGCGGGGTCACTGAGCTTTAGTGAGTTTGCATTTATCACATCTGTTGCAAAGGTAGATTCATTACACTCAGTGAACGTGCTATGAAAAAGCTATTGTAACTTGGTTTTATTCTAATTGCCTTTTATGATAACAAGTACCTGATAAGCTCTACAAAAATAGCATTTTTAATTATAAATTCAGTATACTATTTCTATTTTTCTGATAGATCTAAACCCATTTTTGATGGCTATAATTTAAGTGAGGATCTCAAATTGACGTTTTATGTATTTATTTTTCTCTCATCATGTTAGGCTGCTCTATGACATGATTAATATGTTTCTCTTGCAGTGGAGAATGAAGATGACTTTTCTTTAAACTAGACATGTGATTGCAGTATAAATGACTCTTAGAAACTTCAGACACTTTAGTTTTCGTAATAAATGTTGTCAACATTATCTCTTTAAAACATGTGGAAGAAGAAGAGTCTTTCTGTTAGTTGCAACATTGAAAGGCATAATTCTGTAAAACTTGTCACATTCTTTTTTGTTTCCAAATCTGTTTTCAAAGAACTGTATGTAATTTTTCAATTCAGCTAAAGCTATTTCCATGGGAAAAATTCTAAACAAAGGAACCTGCTGATGAGGGACTTGTTAACGTATAGTTCATATATTAACATCCTGTCTTGTGTTAAGAGCCCATGGAAAATATCAATTGTGTGGATAACAATTTCTGTGTAAACTGAAGGCTTTTGTAAGATCTGGTCTAGAAGATAAATTATCTATCATCTCTGGCTTTTTAGGTTATTCTTTATATGATATAGTTGCAAAGGTATACCAGTAGGACTATTTTTCTTGTTTGTGGATCTTCAAGACTGTTTTGCAAGTTCTAATCATTCTGTTTGCATTGTAAGTATTTTAAGAGAACAAAGAGTAACTTGTTGCTTCTGTTTTATCAAAAATTATCAAATTAGCAAACTCAGTGATTAAAAGATGGAATTTTCAGCTCATATTTTGAATTCTTCAAGAGAGTGAAGTTCACTCTCTTTATCATACAATATTCTATGTTCTACCTATGAAGTTCATGATCTTCCTAAATGATGAGAGAGGTTGTACATGCCCTATCCCTGGGAAACATTCAAGGTCAGGTTGGATGGGGCTAGTTGAAGATGTCCTTGCTCATTGCAGATGACCTTTAAAAGTCCCTTCCAACTCAAATCATTCTATGATTCTATGATGATTTCATGACAAATGAGTAAGCCACCATTGATGTTAATACACACAGTTTGCATGAAAATTATTCAGTAACAGTAAGTGTAACAAAGACAGTATCTTCTCATGAGGATATGTCTTATTCAGTGGAAATGAACAGTAAATTAATCTCAGCAGAACCCAAATTCAATGTAGATGAGAACATCAAGTGTGTCACAGTAGGTAAAATGAGAATAATTAGATATTAGCATAAGTAAAATACTTGCTAAAATACTTGCATAAGTAAAAAAAATGCTACAAGAATATTTTCAGATAATAGATAATACGGTTTTAGTATTTGGCCCATAAAGGTTTACCCCTTGCTAACTGATCTGCCTATAAATGATACTGTTAATACTAATGAATATTTTATCAGTACAAATTCTGTATCTGGTTGGATACCTGTTTCTTCCTAATGAGATATTTATGTGAAGATTTTCACATGCAGATTTTCATGCTATTTTTAACGCATCCTTTGAATTCAAACACATGGGGAAAAAATGTGATACTAGCACTTGTTTGGAAAGCTTGTTGCAAGAATGGCATAAAGTTTATGCACACAGAATCATATAAAATAAAGCAGATTTTCCAGGAGGATTTTGTCAACACTTTTTGTTGGGTTTCAGTACAGACTTCTTAGAAGGCAAGGGAAGGGAAGACAAGGGAAAGGAAAGAAGTGTCGTTGGACCAAAAGATGAAAATGTGTATTAACACTTAAAAATGCAGGGTAAAGTTAGAGTATGAAAGAGTGACACAATATACAGAACATATTAAATTGTCTTCAGAAGGATTTAAACCAGTGGCTGTCAATCTGAGAGTCTGGCTTTTGTTTGGAAGCCATTCACTTCATCAAAGTAGCTTGTGTCCCTTAGCAGAAAGACCATTATGGGAGCTCTTTTTCTTCTTCCCATTCCCCTCCTGTGAGGAACAGAAAAGAGGAGGAACCAAAATTAAATAGGTGGGAGAGGAAAAGTGCTTCAGAGTGGGGAAAATGGTCACTAATTAACCCAAACTAAGAGCCTGAACATAAATTGTTAGTGTCATACTGTGCTCAGGGTGATGAATCTGCAAAATATAATAATATCTGTAATCATGACTGTACAAGAGCATAGATATGATTATGATTATTTTGTGGAAATACTTTGGAACTTCATTGTCATATAAGCTTAATGGAGAGAGAAATGAAGACCCTAAATTTATAGAAGAGAGAAATGCAGAAAGTGCTCTGAAGCTCACTTGATAGATTGTTCTGTAAAGGCATGAGTGAATGGGAAAGCATCTCCCACTCTTTTTGAAGAAAAATATTTTACTTCTGAGGTAGGTAGTGTATATGAAGTATAGAGGTTCTTGCATTGGCTGCACCAGGATAAAAAAGCTCAATCAGGTTAACTTATATTGTGCCTTTTTGAAACCTAGGGGATGCATTTTAACAACTATGCACTCACTCTATTTGATCCTATTGTGGCTTAGAGTAAAACAAATGTGATTTTTTTTGAAGTACTTTTAACCTGTGTATATACAAACACTTCTATGTTTCAGTAGCAAAATCCAACCTCAGAAAGATATAACAGAGTAATAGTCCATATTTCCTCTGTCTTGAGAGTTGGTTCACAGCATTAAGTTTTATATTCTTGTTCATAAAGCGAGCAGTTCTTTTATTAAAAATAAATAAAATAGATTTTGATGAACTTCTTAATGTACACAAATAGTGCAAAAATGTGGTTTTTTTTTTTTGTTAACAGTATACTGGGCCTCCAGGCAAATAGTGAAAGTAGTAAGAACTTGCCAAAATAAAGTAAGAAATGACAGAATTAATGTTCATACAGCTAAGTGAAAACATGGGTTACTTTTTGTTTGTGAAATATGAAATCATCAAACAAAATACTTTAAAACCATGCTAAAATGTTTTAACATGAAACTAAGAGTACATCAGCAATGATTTTCAGACGCTTTATTTTTCTGAGTCTTTTATTTTTCTTCTTTTAGCCACAGAAGAATGGCTCACCTAAACCACTTTCCTCATTTTGAGCAAAGGAGACAGAACTGACTCCAAAAGAAACAGTTATTTGGGCAATGACTCCACAAAGTGTGCATGATAAAACATCACCACTGGAATTTTTGTTTTGTTTTGATTTGTTTTCACTTGATTTTTTTTTTTTTTTCCCTGAAACTGAACCGGGGAGCTTACCAGAAAAACAATTTTTCCATTTTCCCCCCCTCTCTTTATTTTTACTTTAATTTAACTCTTCCTCCAGAGCTTTCCCTGGTTCCTCTCCCCATCCGCTTACCTTGGCACTCCAGGGTAGCAGTACATTCTGCCCATATGCCCAGAGGCAGGCGCTTTGTTCACTCCCAGGATGCTAAACTTATTAATATTAAGGACAATGTTGCTATGCATCTTCTTGTTGTTGTAAGTTTGGGCTTTTTTGCTGGAGAGATGTCAGATCTGTCTCAGTGATATAGGTTTAAGTGGAGCAGTGAGTGTAAAATTGTTATTCTAGGTGATAATATGGAACATGTAGCATTGCCTGAGACAGATATTAATGTTCTGTTTACTGCCTCCTGGGAGATGCAACATCTCCATCATTTCTGAAGATAGCTGAATGCAGAACATCTGAGGGATTAACTAGGAAAGACCAGGAAAAACCTGCAAATGAACATACAATGAGAAATGTAAGACAGAGTGTAAAAATTAAATCAGCTGCAAAAGAGCAAACTTGAAAGGAAAATAAAAGGAGGAAGGAAGGCACCAGAAACATCAAGAAGTCAGATATGTGTTGATAATCATAGGTGTACGATATCCAGCAGAATGACATAACGCAATATACAATTACATCCTTGCTTTCCATTCAAAGTGTTTCCCTGAACAAGCATGTACCCTTGACTGTACACTGTGACTGATATATTCAGTGCTTGTTTCTTCTCTTATCTTCTGCAGCTTCTTTTTCTTTTGACACTTAAAAGCACTATTTTTAGCATTTTGAGGCAAACAACTAATGCTTCCTTTAGCTGCTATTTTGCTGAAGTACCTCAGGGTGGGATAAACTTTACACCACAAACACTAACAGAGCTCCTGTACTGAGGAGGAGTGAAGGGGGCATCTTCCCACAAATCCCTTTAGCTATCACAAAAACATAGGTCAGAAAGTTACAAGTCCTTGTTCCAGCATTTTCCAGCTGCTACATGTGATCTGTGTAGTTTTAGTGATGGCAGCAGCAAGCTCCAGTGCTTGGTGCAGCTTGTGATATTTTGACATTTTAGTCTGATTTTGTTAGCATATATCATCATGAGCTGATGATCTTGAGTGTTAAAACTGTGAGCTTTAGAGAGAAATAATTTGCTGCAACAACTCTTAAAGAGATGATATTTTATATCTATGGCTTTTATTCAGCGGGTAGATAATGAAGTAAACATCTATTCTCTTCCACCAGTGAATAATGTGGAGAAATGTTTTTCCTCCAGATGGAACATTGTCAGGATCACACTGGCAAAGTGCAGTAATCAATAACGAGCTAATCAATGCACAGTGACTGCACTGAGATTCTTTGGTTTAGATCTCCACAGATGTTAATTTCTTCCTGAATTTATCTCTCTCTCTATAATACCTATATCACATGTACATACACATGTGTGTATACATCCACACATACACAAATGGTCATAAACATAGGTGGTTACTATATTTAACCTTTGAAACTTTTAAAAAAATATTTTCTGTAGCTTTAGATCAATGCATATGCTGGTGTCTATATATCGTTGGTTTTTTTTAGCTGTATGCTATCCTTAACAGCAATTGAAACAAGCTATTTCTTTTTCTACATCTACAAATTCAAGCAAAGCATAAAATATCCAGAAAGCCAAAGCAAAATCTGGTTTGTAGTAAGCTTGATAGTAGTATGTAGCTAGACAGATAGAAATTAAGTAGTCTAAAGTATAAATATGCACCTTTGCACTGAGTTGCCCTGAAAATGACCAATAGGCTAATGCAAACTTATTTTCAGCGAGATATAGGGAACGAATGTTAGAATAATTGTATGTATTAATAAATGTGTTATATTAGATACATTATTTATTCATTTTGCTTTATTGATATATAGCAATTATTTTACAGAGTTACTGTATGCATTCAGAAGAAAGCAGTAAACCTAAACTAAATACTCATATCAATACAATGATTAATCTATTAAGCATTTATATTAAAATTGAAAACTATCTTGCCTTTCTTTATTATTAATCGTAACAAAAAAAATACCTTAAAAGCAGAACAAAGCAGTAAGAAACAAAAATGAAAAAGTGGATTAAAGTAATTCTACAGTAGGAAAAAGTGAAATAGAAGATAATATTCATTACAATTAATAGTGGGACAGGTTAATTATTTAGAATATTCAAGGTACCTTGGTATCATGGTGATTAGTTAAGGAGTGAGTTGTTAAATATCTATAATTGCCTTCAAGTTTCTTTTAGGAAATTTGTCAGCAGACATACTTAACCTGTGTAAATAAAACAAATTTATTAGAAGGGGTGTGGTTAGCAGGTCAAGAGAGGTTCTCCTCCCCCTGTACTCTGCCCTGGTGAGGCCGCATCTGGAATATTGTGTCCAGTTCTGGGCCCCTCAGTTCAAGAAGGACAGGGAACTACTAGAGAGAGTCCAGCGCAGAGCCACAAAGATGATTAAGGGAGTGGAACATCTCCCTTATGAGGAGAGGCTGAGGGAGCCGGGTCTCTTTAGCTTGGAGAAGAGGAGACTGAGGGGTGACCTCATTAATGTTTATAAATATGTAAAGGGCAAGTGTCATGAGGATGGAGCCAGGCTCTTCTCAGTGACATCCCTTGACAGGACAAGGGGCAACGGGTGCAAGCTGGAACACAGGAGGTTCCACATAAATATGAGGAAAAACTTCTTTACAGTGAGGGTGACCGAACACTGGAACAGGCTGCCCAGAGAGGTTGTGGAGTCTCCTTCTCTGGAGACATTCAAAACCCGCCTGGACGCGTTCCTGTGTGATATGGTCTAGGCGATCCTGCTCCGGCGGGGGGATTAGACTAGATGATCTTTCGAGGTCCCTTCCAATCCCTAACATTCTGTGATTCTGTGATTCTGTGAAGTCTGTCAGCACCAGTTTTGTGTGATAACTTAAAGAAGATTTGACCAAGTTAAGAATCCTTTGACTCATGGCTGGATTTCCAGCATGCTTTGATTTGTTAAAAAACCTGAATTTTCAGCTGGACCTTTGAAGTGTACAGCAGGAACAAAGAGAAAGCCCAGTGGAAAGTTGTCTCTGGATAGTCAGAAGTGAGACTAAAGCTGCCTGGTATAAAAATTTCTGCATATATTCTGTAGTTACTTTAATATTTCAGTTCCTCTTTCTCTCCTTTCTTTTCTCGAATTATAAACTTTAATTAGGACAAAAGTATTAATGAGTATTAGTTTATTAAATAGGGTTATGAAATAACTCAATTTTATTATTTTGAAAAAAGATCATCACCACCACAATTCCTTTCCCAGAACAGAGGATGCCCTGGGTCTTACAATACTTACTGACTTTCCGTGGCAGCACAGTATTTCAGGAACAGTAAAGCCATTATCGTTGCCCATTTTTACCATTGTTATATTTTATCATACTTAGGAGTTACGCGCTGCAATTCCATTTGTGTATGTCTTGTATTCAGTAAGCAGGCTTTGAAATTGCAGTTTTACTTTCAGCAGAGAAAGCAGTGTCAAGTAATCTTTCTGTCACATGTACTTCACGGCTGAAAATAAAAAGGAGGCTTTTAAAGAAATATTAATCTAACCAACAAAGGATGATGCCTAAAACTAAAGCAACCTCTATGGCAGTCAAAATACATGAAGTTATAAACTAAATGTCTTTGTGTTATGTGGTACTGAGCTAATGAATAGTTAATGAACCCAACCCTAGTCCCTTCTGTCACAGTAGACTTTACCTGTCTGACCATAAAAAACAGATGCTTTTTTTCACCTGATTTCCCTCCCATGTTCTGAATTTTGTGGTTTTGCTCAGTTTCAATAAGAGAGGTGCTGTGCCTTCTGCTTGACCTGACCTGTAAAACCTGACACTTTCCTGGAATCCAAGACATACATTTAAAGACAACGTGGAAGATGATAACTTTTCCTTCTTGGGTAAATGCTTTAACTAATTCTATAGCAAAAACACAAATCAGGTATTATGTCTTCTGGTCCTGTTTTTGAGTCAGTGTGTATTGTAGAGATCAGAAAGATGTCAGCATCTTTTTATGCATAATCAGAACAGCTTCTGGAAGAGCTCTTTCAGGAAATTTCGGTGAAAGGATGTCTCCTTTGTGAATCCCAGACTTCTTAGGAGGCTACAGATGTTAGTGCGATTTAGTTTTCAGGTGAAATCCCAGTTTTATTGGGATTAATGCTTTGGATCTGGTTCTAAAATCACTCTGAGTGCTACTGCTGATACCCTTATGCTTTGCCTGGGTCCTCCCCTAGCTGACTAATTGCACAGCAGTACTGACTGGTATACTCTTTGGCATGACCAGAAGGCGACTTTGAGGTACTTTGAAACTGTGTGTTGAAAATGGGGACACTCAGAGATCTGAAGAATCTCTCAGAGTATGTTAGGTTAAAAGGGAGTTTTGAATTTGTTTCCCTAACCTGTTAGTTACATGAGTACTGACACCAAGCTGGGCAGGAGGGTTGATCTGCTTGAGGGTACGAAGGCTCTGCAGAGGGATCTCGACAGGTTGGATTGATGGGCCGAGGCCAACTGTATGAGGTTCAGCACTCACTTGGTCCTGCACTTAGGTCACAACAACCCCATGCAATGCTACAGACTTGGGGAAGAGTGTCTGGAAAGCTGCTTGGCGGAAAAGGACCTGGGGGTGTTGATTGATGGCCTGCTGAATACAAGCCAGTAGTGTGCCCAGGTGGCCAAGAAGGCCAACAGCATCCTGGCTTGTATCAGAAATAGTGTGTCTAGCAGGACTAGGGAAGTGATAGTCCCCCTGTACTCAGCCCTGAAGAGGCCACAACTCGAATACTGTATTTGGTTTTGAGCCCCTCACTGCAAGAAAGACATTGAGGTGCTGGAGCAAGTCCAAAGAAGGGCAACAAAGCTGGTGAAGAGTCTAGAGCACAAGTGCTATGAGGAGCGACTGAAGGAACTGGTGGTGTTTAGCCTGGAGAAAAGGAGGCTCAGGGGACACTTTATTGCTCCCTACAACTACCTGAAAAGAGGTTGTAGCGAGGTGGGTGTCAACTACTTCTCCCAGGTAACAAGTGATAGGACGAGAGGAAATGGCCTCAAGTTGTGCCAGGTGGGATTTAGATTGGGTATTAGGAAAAATTTCTTCACTGAAAGGGTTATCAGGCATTGGAACAGGCTGCCCAGAGAAGTGGTGGAGTCACCATCCCTGGAGGTATTTAAAAGACGAGTAGATGTGGTGCTTAGGGACATGGTTTAGTGATGGACTTCGCAGTGCTAGTTTAACGGTTGGAGTCGATGATCTTAAAGGTTCTTTCCAACCAAATCAATTCTTTGATTCTATGATTCTATAATATTTGGATCCCTACTGTTCAAGTATAATTCAGTGTAAATCCCCTGGATACTTTGTACTGCAGTATTTTGTGTAGTCATAAAGTGTAAGACACAAAATAGTATTTTTTTAACATGACCACGATTATTTTTGTTCTTATTCTCTAACCTATAAAAGTCTCATTCCACATATCTGATGAATGATTTTCCTGACACACAAATCTAATTGCATAAATTTTCAGTAAACATGATACTTTATTTCACGACACTAGCATCCAGCTATCCAAGAGCAAGGACGTCAAGGTCCTGGAGTCAAGTTCTTTTAAAATGTCAATCTAATGAAAATGGCACACTAAAAATAAACAAAAGATTGTTGATCTGTGGGCTTCTTTCTTTGTATTCAAATATTTTAAACTCCTGGGTACCAGAATTCTGACTCTGAGACACAGTAATGAGATCTGACATAAGTAGACAGCTACACTGTAATGAGAAATAATTGGTTGTAATATGTACTCTGTGCAAACTGCAATTGTACAGAATAAAATGTATTTTGCATTCAACAGAGTATTAGACAGTGAAAAGTTTGTAATCTGTGAAATGACATGTAGAGCCACAAGACACAAAAACATCAAAAACTTTGCAACACTAATAAAGAAAAAACTTAAATAAGCTGACAAGAATAAAAATAGTTACTATATTAAACTGGTACATAATACAACATCTATATGATTTATGAGTGCAGCTCTTTTGAAAATATGATAAAAAAGGTGGATTATACTTTGCAATAAATATCATATACTTTTTTTACTCTGACAGAAATGTTTAAAATGCAGTCAATACTGTAAAGATACCAACATCCTTTTTTTTACACTGGACTAGAGTAACGGGATGTCTCAAGGTCATTGCTGGTTTACAGTTCTGTTACTGCCAGTTCTATGCTGCATTCAGAGCAAGCTTACTTGGCTCCGACCCTATTCAGTCATGTCACTGAGGGTGAGATTCATCTGGCCAAATCTAGACATCTCTTTGTACATGTGGCTAGTGATCTAAAACTCTTTATAATCAAAGGAGAGATTGACACCTCTAGGGTGCAATTCATCTCCTCCTGAAGTAGATGCTTAAAGTAGGTCACATGAAGCATGCCCTAGAGTGTCTATTTCTTTCTACTAATTATGAAGGGATCACAGAGAGGGAAGGTCACAGGTAGGTATCTCTGCAGTAGATATCTAAAGATAGGTTAGATGAAAAGCACCCAAATGTCCACCCACAGGAATAAGTGATTGTAGCAGATGACTATTTATCACTATTTCCAGTGAGAGCGGATTTTCAGTGAAGTGGGTCCACCCTTGACAAGCATCCTGCAGAAGTACTTTGGTGTATTAAAGGGTATGAAAATACTGATTAGAAACATATGATAGTACTTCTAACTATAAACAGCAATTTGTTGATACAAGTACTGCTGTAATGAAAAAAGTTACATTGTCATAGTATGGCCATCTTTGAGTATCAACAGCTAATGAACCCTTGGTGTTGACTCATCAAAACTTCATGATAAAGAACAACAGATCTATATCTTAAGTTGATAATTAAATTTTCTGAAACTGCTGTATTTTTATTGTATGAAACAATAAAATTGTTTGTATTGTATTGTATTGTAAAATTGTACTGCATCATCTTAAACACAGAATTTAAGGCCTTTTCCCACCTTCATACCCTCTAACAGCAGAAGAAATGCAAAGGCTTATTGAAAGATGCAAGTATTTAAGAAGTCAGTAATCTCTTTTATTCTCAGAATTCTTTGTAAAATGAATGGAGGAACTGTTTACTACTGTGCTGACAGCTATAGATTGAAATTCTAAGAGTTTATGGATGATGAGAGAGTCTGCACGTACTTTGGCAACAACATGTGACTGTGGTGGACGGGCTGGTATTTATTTCTGCCACATGCTCTCATATTTCTCTGGGTGAATGATATTAAGGAACATATGCAATTTCATATAAGGTTGTAATGCAGGAGAATGAACTCCTAGCTCCCACAGTACTTGTTTGGTTCTAAAATTTTATACTGCAGTTTTCCCCCTGTGTGTGTATTTTCAGAGAGCAGTGCAGGCTGGCACCTCCCCAGGGTCAATGTGCTGCGGGGCAGTGGAGGCTCCCCGGGATGGAAGGGTAGGGCCTGGCAGCCAGGGCACATCGTGGGGGCCAGGGCATGTCCCACCTCACAGCCAGGAGCAGGGGAGCCGCGGGGCTCCTGGGGCAGCCCCAGCCCCAGGTGTTGGGCACCTCCCTGGGGACAGCTTGGTGGGGCTCATGGCCAGGAAAGGCCGTGCTGTGGGGACCTGGAGACTGTCCCTGCTGTGACGTTACTGGGACAGGAGCTGACAACCCCAGGGGGCTGAAGTCATGTCCTGGGCTGTGGGCAGGGTGAGGGGACCCTATGAAGCGGTGTAAGGGACAGTCAGGGCTGGTGGTTCCCTCAGGCCCTAACATGTATATTTCATGGTTTCTTTGCATTTGCTTAATTAGTTTACCCCACTAACTTTTTGTCTAAACTCAATTTTATGTTTCTTGATGAATCAGTTCCACAGCATGCTAAAAGCTTGTGCCTATAATTATTTCAAATTAAATTTAATTAATTTAATAACCTTAATGGAATTAATTTATCATCTTACCCTGCTTTCAGATTTTTCCACTTTGTTTTTCTTTTCTGGTGGAATTTGCACACACAAAGGCTGCAGTCACTCAAATATACTGAATTCAGGCTAATGCTTGTACCAAAGACAATCCCTACATGTTTTACTACACAAACATTTTTAGCTTTTGATATTTACAAAAGAGAATCCTCTAATATTAATCTATCATTCCACAAACAGCTTAAGGAAGCTCTGGGATGAGAACAGAATCACATGTCAGCCTTCGAAAACAGGTCTTTCCTAAACGGACTAGGTCAAAAGGAGCCCTTGCTGGTTTCCATGTTATATTTATGTAACCAAACTCTTCTACATTTAAAAAGCCATTAAGTATTTTTTCTTAAAATATACAATGTGCAGTATTTTCTTGCATTTTCTTCACAACTGATGTTTTCTTAAAATAACTGAAAAGTCACACTTTGAGTAAAAATATTAATCTTATATTTAATACCTATGTAGATATTTAAAATTTAGTATTAATAGATTATATTTCATCATTGTTATGTTTTTCTACATTTCACAGGTGGGTAGACTTCAAAATCAGGAGAGTCTGCTGTGACATCTAAGCAAAACAGAAAAGTTGTAGAATTGGAAAAAAAGAGGTACATGATGTCAAGGACAAAAATAATGTCAGAAAATGAGATATATAGTCCACTGCCAACAGGCTTAAAACTTCTGATAAACTTATAAAAGTATTTATCAGTATTTTACAGGTAATGTTGTAGCAGTGAATAATGCATTAGCAGTCTATTATGGATCTCGAACATGGAAGACATTCGAAGTAGAGAAGATTACCCATTTACACTAATGTCGTCTAGACTTTTTGAGTCTATTAGTTCTGTTGTTTATTTTTGTAGCTTACAAGATATAAATAAAAAGACTTATGAAATTATCTAATTTTTGCTTATCAAAACCTGATGTGGCTCATCATTGTTGAATACCTTAAATGCTTCTTCTATTATCTGGTTATTTACATCTTCAAATATTTGTAAAATACTCTTGGTTTTTGTGTGCATCGTCTCTTTTCCATCATTCTTTATCAGATCTGTTACTTAAACTTCCTAAAAGCCTAGTCTGCTTTTCTCTGAACTTTTCCTAATATATACTTTCAGAAAGACAGATGTCATGAGAGAATAATTATTTTTTGGGTGTGTCCTGGTTTGGCCCAAACCAGGCCAATTAGTCTTAGAGAAACCAAGGTCACTGCTAAATTCCTCACTGCTTACGAGTGAAGAGCCAAAGGGGGGTCGCAGCTGCAGGGGGGAGCAGACAGGGCAGGTGACCCAAGATTGACCAACAAAGGTATTCCATCCCATACACGTCATTCTCACTTTCCTGTTTATCACTAACCCACTGCCTCCTGGAGGTGGGGTCCAGGAGGGAGGGGCCCTCCTGTCTCCCACTGATTGGTACCAGCTTTGCCAAATCTCCAGTTAAAAGCCTGCAGGTGTGATGGCAGGGGAGCTACTGCATTTTCCCCTCTGCCCGTGCTGGGGGAGCAACTCTGCCTGAGGAGGATTTCCAAGCTCTCAGTCTTGGTTTTGTATATATTTGTATATATTTGTATATATTTGATTATTTCTATTATTATTGTTATTATACTCTTTTTCATTATTATAGTTTATTAAAACTGTTTTAACTTTCCAACCCATAAGTCTTTCTCTCTTTTCCCTTTCCCTTTCCCTTAGCGGGGGGGAGAGGGTTAACAGAGAGCATCTGCCACCTGGTTAATAGCTGGCCCAGCTTTAAACCGTGACAGGGTGTTATCTGTTGTACTTAAATGGATGGTAAGAACATCCATTGTAAAGTCAGAATACAGCAGAAGACCAGGTGATGTAGTGGAGAAACAGAAATGAAAAGTAAAAATGACCACTAGAAAAAGCTGGATAATGAATGTAATCTAATTAACCTGAGTGACACTGCTAACTATTTTTATGTAATTTTTCTCATTGCCAAGTGGTCTTTTTTGTTCAATCTAGGTATGAAAGTCAATTCTATTATAAACTAATCTGGAGAGAGAATGTCTGATTCTTCAGATTATCCTTCAGCACAGTGTGTTAGAATTTGATATACATTTCTCAGTGACAATAACAGGAGCTGCATTGCTAAATCCTCGTTTGCCATTACTAAGCACTATCAATCACAAAGCACTTGTGGCACAGGCCATTCAGCCTGGAAACTACTTGTATTTAAATACTTTATAAATAAAACTTGTATATGAACACATGCATCCTATTTTAAGCAGAATTCCTCTAAAATGACAATGAGAAATGTTTTTAAAACAGTCAGACATTTGTGAAATTCTCATAACAGTTCAGTTTGAGCTTGGTAATTTAAAATGAAAAGAAACTGGGCTCATTTCACCAGGAAAACAGAAGCAGAGTTCCCCAAACATCCTGCAGTAGCTACGCCAGCAGAAAGATCCACTTCGGGTGGAGGACAAGCATAGCATTCATTACTTAATTCTCTCTCTAGTTAATTCTCTGTAAGTATCATCAAGGCAGTTATAATACTGCCTTCCCTCCATGCTTTTCCTTGGCCTCATCAGAAGGCAGCAGGATTCAGTTTTGGCTTAGTAGATATTGTACACTTAGTTCCTCTTCAAGACTCACCATATTTCTTTGGAGTTTCTGGTCCAATGCAGTTTGGTGGCTTCTTGTGCTGCTTTCTAAAGCAAACGGTTTGTCATGATAGTACTATCTCAGAGTCCAGATTCTAGAAATTCCTTCTGAGACACATCTGCATTGGTCAACTCTCTCTTTTTCAAAAGTGCTATAAAATATAAAGCTCCAAAGACAATATTTAATATTCAGTACACACTGTCTGACTGTGTTATTGGGATGCTGGCGAGATTAACTTCAGCATCTAAGGTTAAGCCTCTTGTCTAACTTAGTCATACTTAATCATACTTCCTATGCTCACTTTAGAAATAGGTTCCTCTGGTAGGCAATTAATATAAAAATAAATTTGTCTCGGTTGCTGAGAGACCCCACACAGAGCTTAGTTTAGCTTATAAGTGTAACTTCTAAATAGCTAAAGTCTATTTTAGGTGAGATGAGTTCTTTCAAGTGCTCCAAGGAAATTAAGAAAACAGTAAGACAGAAAAGCTACCATGACTTTACTTCTATTTGCAAAAACATCTGTTTCCAGAAAGTTAGGAAAAGTGACATTGCTCCTCTGCAAGCTCAAAGGTTTTATGAGATCTCTGAGAACTCATAAAAGAACAGTTCTCTTCAAGAACATAGGAAGATGCCCAGAGGCAGTGAACTGCAAAGAAAAAAGAAATAACACACAAAGGTGCTCTATTGTTTACAAATGGTCGAAAACTGTAAGACAGGGAGGAAAGTATTTAGTACTTTTCCTCTGTTATTATTATACTGCATTCAATGAGTTTCAAAGCTGTGACACTTTCAGTCTAGGAGGATAACACTGACCTGTTGTAGCAGTCCATATTGTCTGTTCTGGATGGGTGTTTCCAGTTCAGGCTACCACACGCACAGAAGTACATCAATAAGACCTCAAAAGCTGCACATTAAAAAGATAAAAAAATAAACAAAAAGAGGCAAAGACAATGAAAACTGGATGAAATTCATACTCTACATCAGGGATGGCATGATGCCAAATATTAGGCTTAGGGTTTTGAAGCTGAAATTCACATATTTAGGGAATGTCCTAGAGACTCTACATATTTTCTTTACCAATCATGTGAATATTAATATTCATAAGTAGAGATATACTTCATATCTTTGCTTGGGGGACCCTGACACAGAAAGTTTCTGATATAAAAAGCTCTCCTTATCTCAAAAAACACTAACAATAGAAAAGATCCACAGGTTTCAAAGGACGCTTTTTTTAAAAAGGAAAATATATGTTCAGAATTATTTGTCTAAACAATGTTTACTTATCTGTTTACTCAGCTCTACCCAGACAGAACATCTGACAGATTCTAAGAAATAGTGGAAGTGAAGAGAAATCCAACATCTGCTAAGCGTGACTCGAGACTTCTTTAGTAGAGGTAGCTGACCAGTTTATTCTGAAAAATTTATTACAAAGAGCTACTATTTTC
Source organism: Nyctibius grandis (assembly GCF_013368605.1). Taxonomy (NCBI): domain Eukaryota; kingdom Metazoa; phylum Chordata; class Aves; order Nyctibiiformes; family Nyctibiidae; genus Nyctibius; species Nyctibius grandis. Next base: position 111,111,834 of record NC_090658.1, on the reverse strand, counting down.
ACGATATTGAAATTCTGAATGTAAAGGTCCCAGAAAAGATTTCACCTGCAAAGAAGCAATATATGCACATGTTGGTTTTTTTTTTCTGTTGCATCTGACTCTGATGTTTTTTTCTGTTACAAAAACTGTTGCTCTTTTTATTGTTCTAATAACACCTACCTTCAGTATTAAGTGCTTCTTTTGGTGTTGCAGGTGTTCTTACTGTAAGAAAAAAGTACAGGAAGATCTGCCTGAAAACTGTGATTGAGTTTCATAAACTCATAGCATCATACAAGAGTGGAAGGTAGAAATTGTGAGTTCATTTTTCCATACCTTAGAGACTGACTTGAACATCCCTTACAAGATCTGAAGTGAAGTCTGGCATACAATGTTACACAAGTATGCAAACCCATGCTTTTCAGTAACTTGGAACAGGCTCTTACTAAAATATGAGTATGAAGTTTTGATATAATACATGAAAGCAGAGAAAAATCTTTAATGATGCATGAAAGTTGTTGTTTTTTTACAGGAGCAATGAGAATTGTTCATATGAAATTAATTGCATGGGTGAATAGAGAACCTACTTGGTAATACTGACCTTGAGACTCATCACGGACAACAGAAAGGTGTTTCTTGGGTGGCTTGCTATGAAGAATTTATATTAACTAAGGCTCAAAGTAAAGATAAACACATAGTTCTCATGATTTTAACTGAAAACTAACATAAATATATCCATAGTGACACAGGGATCATCTGTTTATCCAGCTCTGTTCTGAGATAGTTTATATTTGCAGGATGGGAGAAGGAATTAAAACTTGCTTGAGAGACTTAATAGTGGAAATTTACAGGTTCATGTCTTTAGCTGTTTGAGAAAAAAATAAGTTCTTTTGCTTTATATGAAGCAGAAACAAAGGCAGAAAGAATTTTGAGTAAGGATTTGGAAAAAAAAAAGGCGTGGGTGTTGGGAAAATATCTCATTAGCAAATCAGTTGATTATATAAAGTATGATTGTTCAGGAGTATTTTTGTAGCCAATAGTTGCCTCTTTCCTGCACAATTAAGGAGAGAGGGTCATTTATAAGAGTATGGTAATTTTGTGGGAACAGTGATAGTGCCTCTAATTTAAAAAAAAAAAGAAAAAGAAAAATATTTTCTTTGCCCTGTATCCCTAAGAAGCTTAAATTCTCCAAAATCTTGTAATTTTAAATAGGCTAGTGCATTCCTCTTGCTACATATGGAATTAATAAATGAACAGGTAAGTATTTACAATATGCACCACTGCCAATAATGATTCTTTTATATTTGAGAAAAATAAGTAGATTTTTCACCTGAATAAGTTTTTAATAGGAATAAGCAGAAGTCCTTTTACTTATAGCTTTCAATTGACCAGACCATTTAATTTTTTTTCAGCTGCAGCCAATGTATTTATCCCATACTACATTTTGGATTATCTCCTTATTGTCCCCTTTCTCTCTTCTTTGGTATTCGAAGGAGCCTGTAACATTCTGATCATGAATTTGCTGACAACCACCATATCCCATGCAGCTACACTGGGACAAACTTAAGCAGTTCTGTTTGAATTAGCATCAGTAGATTCACATATTTGTTCAGACTTCTGTAAACCTTTTAATAGTCTTCCCTCTTCTTTATCCCTCCCACAAATACCTTCCATTTATTCTTCTCCAACTTTTTTTTAATTTTATTTCTTATTTCAGATGTAAAACTTACATCCTTCTTCAACAAACCTTCTCTGAATTTAGTCTGCTTTGGCTTTTTTTATGATATGAAAAAAATACGAAAGACCTATTAATATGGCTTAAAATATGTGGGAGGAAGGACAAAAGGAGATTGCTGACTCTGTGGAATTTTCTCAGCTGAATACTGTGCAGTAGTGCTCTGAAGGATTAGGGTGAAGAGCTGGCGAGTTTAAGGAAATTCTGCCTGGCAACTGTTTCTTTTGACAACATCTGTGCTGTCCAACAGGGAAAAGCAAGGAGTCACAGAATATAACTTTGGGAATCCAGGGCAGGAAGGTTGTTGCAGAAAGAGTTACTCTGCTCTCGTGAGACCCTACCAGGAGTACTGCGTGCAGCTCTGGGGCTCCCAACATAAGGACATGGAGCTGTTGGAACGAGATCAAAGGAGGGCCATGAAGATGATCAGAGGGCTGAAGCACCTCTTCTATGAAGACAGGATGAGAGAGTTGAGGCTGTTCAGCCCGGAGAAAAGAAGACTACGGGGAGACCTTATAGCAGCCTTCCAGTACCTGAAGGGGGCCTACAGGAAAGTGGAAGAGGGACTTTTTACAAGAGCAAGTAGTGACAGGACAATGGGGAATGGTTTTAAACTGAAAGAGGGTAGATTTAGATTAGATATTAGGAAGAAATTATTGACTGTGAGGGTAGTGAGACACTGGCACAGGTTGCCCAGAGAAGTTGTGGCTGCCTCCTCCCTGGCAGTGTTTAAGGCCAGATTAGATCAGGCTTTGAGCAACCTGGTCTAGTGGAAAGGTGTCCCTGCCTGTGGCAGGGGGGTTGGAACTAGATGATCTTTAAGGTCCTTTCCAACCCAACCCATTCTATGATTCTATGATTCTAACATCTGTGTGCAGCCACACAGAGAAGGAGGATGCACCTCCAGAGTTCAGTTTAGGGCAGAAGACCTCTTGTATTACCTGAATTGCCTTCTGGCAGAGCTCATTGCTTTCTGCTGACCACAGAGGGAGACTCGCCCTAGGCACAAAGGGAAGATGGCAAAAACAAGCAGGGTGAATGCTCCTTAAGAGAACATGTAGACTGCTTCTATATCTATGTGACCTGTGCTACAAGCACAGGTTATTTGTGGGTCTTGTGGATACCATGGCATTCCTATTTATTGACTCCCATTTTCATACTGATCCTGTTTTGCTGGGTAAACTGGGATAGCTCTGTTGGATTCAGTGGAGTTGTGCTAATTCACGTGAACTGCAGCTCCAGCCCATGGAGCACTGAAGGTACTTTTAGCATTTCTGTGGGTGTTCCGAGTGTTCAGATATCTTTTTTCTCAATCATTTGCAATGTTAGAACAAGGTTTGATCTTGTCATGGACTTGAAGGCACCTACATCTGTACTGGCTAGTTGACACCAGCCATTTGTCAGTTTCTGTTGCTGCCACAGGCAACATGCATTCACTTGTTCTTTTTAGAGATTCTCTCTGCCTCTCTGACATTCCTGTTCATGCTGTTAAATAAGAGAATTTCCCCTAAATCCTCAAATCGTGAAACACCTCATCTCACTGATGTCTTTAAAAAAATGGGGAAAGAAAGGAACACAATTTCATTGAGGATGCTTTCTTACTTGCAAACTCTTAGTTACTTCTGTGGCCTTGTTTTGAACTGTCAGACATTACAGGAAAAAGGTGGTTGTGGTCTGCATAAACATTTCTTCCCTGTTTCTGTCCTCAATTACAGCCATAAATAATAGATGGATTTTTTTACTGCTTACATTATTTTTGTGTCAATCAACAGGTTCCCAGATTCACAAATTACTTTTACATAACTTGAGACAGCTGATTTATTCACACTCTTTTCACAAATACCAGGCATATTTTTCTGTTTATCAGAGGATCAGAGCCTGCTGGGGAATTTGTATACTGCATATTTGCATATCTACTTGTCCCTTTGCATTCTACCTTAGCTAGTAATAAGAGATATTTTATTTTATTTTATCTAATATCTTTTCTTTTTGGTGTTTGCCTCCCTGTTTTTGTCTCCACCTGTTTTTGTCTTCATGTTAACACAGCGGTTGATTTACATTTTAAAAGCAAGTTTTCTTTTGAAACTCCCTGTGGGAACAGAAGGATTCTTTTTGCATTTCTGAGTTTCATTTTCTTTGCAGGCAGATAAATGGCAAATGTGGAGAAACTGGAAAAAGAAAAGCCAATGACTTTGATTTGTTTTGTGGTTTCTACATGCCCAAAAAAGGTTTTGATCTTTCTGTTCCAATAAAAGGATTCAGTGCCTTTCAGTAAACACATTGGTACCTTATGGGAAGGCATAACACTACACAACATTCAGACTAGCTCTTTTTCTGAGTGCTTCAGAGTACTTTGCAAAAATAGTGTAGGATTATCAACAATTAGGATGTTTCCTATATGTTTACTAATGCTTTCTATCATTTAGGGTACAGGCTTTAAAAAATAATCCATTTAGGGCCAAATCTTGCAACTAGTATGCAAACAAAGACCACACAATCTGATTCTTAGAAATCACATCAGTGATTAAGTGTGTTAGGTACAATGTGTAACCATCAACGTTAGCTTGTATTACCCTCACTGGCCTCTCCTGTGATCTGACCCACAAGCTATCACTCAGCTAGTCCCGTACAAGAGGTCCATAAGTCTGAGCTGCTCCTTCACATAGAGGGCAACCACTGCCCCATCCTTGATTTCCCACCCTGTACTTTCTGAAGAGCTTGCATCCATCTATACTAGCACTGCAGTCAAGTGAGCTGTCCCATCTCATCCCAGCTGTACCTCTGGTTGCTGTACTGTGGGAGCTGTGATCTTGCCTATTGCTTATATACACCCCTGCCCTGCCACCCCCCACTGCAGTGGGTGAATGTGTGCTTGAGTCTGCCTCATCAGAAGTCATCTGCAGACAAAAGGTGTAGACACTCCCTAATCAATGTATTGTCAATAGTATTAATAGTGATACTGCTCTGGGAATCATAGAATCATAGAACGGTTTGGGTTGGAAGGGACCTTAAAGATCATCTAGTTCCAACTCCCTTGCCACGGGCAGAGACACCTTTCCTCTAGACCAGGTTGCTCAAAGCCTCATCCAACCTGGCCTTAAACATGGTCAGGGAGGGGGTAGCCACAACTTCTCTGGGCAACCTGTTCCAGTGTCTCACCACCCTCACAGGAAAGAATTTCTTCCTAATATTTAATCTAAATCTACCCTCTTTCGGTTTAAAACCATTCCCCATTGTCCTGTCACTACTTGCCCTTGTAAAAAGCCCCTCTCCCACTTTCCTGTAGGCCCCCTTCAGGTACTGGAAGGCTGCTATAAGGTCTCCCCAGAGCCTTCTCTTCTCCAGGCTGAAAAGCCCCAACTCTCTCAGCCTGTGTTCATAGGAGAGGTGCTCCAGCCCTCTGATCATCTTTGTGGCCCTCCTTTGATCTCGTTCCAACAGCTCCTGTCCAACAGTGGCTTGTTGAAGTAAGCAGCAAATGTATGGAACCAAATCTGTTTTTACTTGTGGTTGGTATGCAGTTTTCCAGAATCTAGAGGCCAGTGCACTAATCCCATGAGATGGATCATTCTTCGAATGTGTATTTCCATTTGTATGTATCAGTACAATTGTGTCCTTAAAAAGACAATTCTTTGAGATGTATTTTTGACATTGAATATGGTGTATTGGTGTAATTAAAGCCCAGCCAATGTTTTCCTTAATAGGTAATAAAGTTTTGGAATGTATATTTGTCAATAAGGCCATTAGACTGGGTTCTATTCCTTCATGGTGCTGTGTATCATAGGGCATGCCAGCAGATAGTGCCAGCTGTAACAGATGCTCTGTTACTTCCAGAATCAGACAGAAAAGATGCTGATGTTTTGTAATCCCTGTTACCTATCTTTTACCTACAGAGAATGAGAATACTTCTTTTGGGCAAGAAATTAAAAGTTTGTCCTTATTGCTGGTTTATTATACTTACTTGAAAAAAACAGGTAGTACTTTTGGATGTCCAGAAAACAGCAAAATGTCTGCTTCTAATTTGCTTACAGATTTCAGAGAAGGAAAAGCTTTTAAAAGCTAAGATTTGCATTGCTCACCTGCACCTCTGTAAATTTAACATCAATGAAACTAGTAAATATATACCCCTGTGCAACTGAGAAGAATATTCATTATCCCTGTAATGAACAATAAGCAGTTTATCACAGTCTGATTAAGACATAGCATTAGTGCCTAGAGGGGCATACCAAAAGTGATGCTACCTCTCAATTCTTCTAGGTGTCAGATGTTTCAAATAGGCCACTACTGGGACTTTCAAACAATAAGGAAGAGATGTAGGTTAAGGAATACTGAGAACATGATCTTCATAACAACACCTTTTCAAGGGACATTATAAACACCTTATTGGCCTTTGCTCATTTTTTTAGTGAGTTCAGTTTTCCACTTTAGTTTAATCAAGAATGCCTCTGACAGGCTGTGTGAAGGTGGTGATAAGTGTCGAACAGATACTTCAGTGTGACTAGGACAAGTCATAAAACAGTGTTGGCTAGAATGCTCTCTAAGTGCAGCTGTGAGGAAGGGATTGTGCATGTGCTGTACAGAGGCAAGACTAGCCTGGGAAGCATTTTGAATCAGACATACAACACTGAAACACAACTCCTTCTTTGCTGTTTCATTGATTTACATTTAATGCTGGCAATAATTTGTTTCTAGACTACGTTTTTTTGCAACTTTTTCCTAAAAACCAGCTCCACACCAAGGAAAACATAAAAATGATTGGCACCATTCTCTCAGTTTTGTTCTGGCAAATATGATGTTTAGAAGTTATGATACTCTCCTGAACAACACTTGGGTCCAGAGGGAGCAGGAAGCATTGTCGCAATGCTGGTGCTGAGTGCTAGCACCTGGCAGAGACTGTCCAGGCAGTAACAGTAGGAAAAGAGTAGCCTTTTGAAGCCAGTTGTGATGATCGAGTACCAACACAAACAAGCAGGGCATGTTAGAGTCAGATTTTGACAAAAATTAATGAATCACAGTGAAATTATTTTGTGTGGCTGCAATGTCTTTGATCAACAGATTGTGGTAAACTGCTTATTGTTTGTTGCAGGGTCTTATTCTCCTCCATTACGCAGGGGCATATACATACTAGTTTCACTGATTTTGAATGTACACAACGTTATTGTACAGCTCTGTGGTGTTATAACACAATATTCTCCTCTACCTTGCTAACATATGTAAATGGGAATAACCTGGATTATTTTTTAATCTATCCTTGTAATGTCTAGCTAAACAGGTTTGTGGGCATCAATAGGTCTTCACTCTCTCTGGGATACCTTCCTTATTTCTATTATTTCTATTACCTCCGTAGCCCAGAAACTGTACTTAACCAACATTCATCAGTTCTTGTATATTTTGGTAGGTAAGTGGATTTTACATCGGTGAGGTAGATATAAAAGTTCAGGAAGGAGATTATGGTGTTAGGAAGAGCAATAGGGGCCACTATATTTTATGAATTGATAGTTTGAGTGTTAAAAAAAGTGCAAGTAAGATTTATATAAGTAAGTCGATTCAGTAAGCCATACATTGAATTCAATCTTTTAAGTAGCTTTGTGCTAGTCTGTAGTTCTTTTACAAAAATCAGAAACATTTTATTGCTTTTCAGGCAGTAGTGAAGTTACAGTCACAGTGAGATACAAATTGATTTTCTTTTTTATATGGTGATGCTTTTATCTGTTCTTCAGAAACATGGCCAAATGATAGTAGTACAAATTTTCAAATAACGTTGAAGAAAACTATTTAATTAAAGACACACCATAAACATTGATGTAAACCAACATTTTAAAAATACACCTTTCTCACTGGGTGTTTAAGGTATGAAACTGGGGATTACCCTACTGCAAGAATACATCTTGGGGGTGAGAAAGATCTTTCATTAAAATAATTTCTTAAAATACTTCAATATGAAGTAATCTAATTGCCAGTGTACTATTTTATGAATACTGTACAAGATGAAAGTATTTCTATGTGTGTTTTAATCCTGAATTTTGATGCTTTTTATTTCATATTAAATGAACAAAAAATGAGATAAATTTAGGTATTCCTCCTCATTTTGCTTGACAAAAATATTTTAATTAAAAATTATTTTAATAATTAATATTATTTTTTACCATCAAACATGAGTTTACCTTTGTCTGTTAGTCATTTAGTTCTTGATCTTGCACCATGGTCTGTGAAACTTTTCACATACTTGAAATAAAATTATGCCGAGCTATTTGCAGGATCAAGGCTCTAAGAAATGATTTCCTATAGGTGCACAAGCATCTATCCAAATCTCTCACTTGATTAATGAAAGAATACACTTTTTAGCACAGAGCAATGGCTATTCTCCTTAATATCATAATAAAAAGTATCTTATAACAAAACAGTTGTGTTTTATTGACAATATTATTTGAATATACTGGAGATGTTGTTAAACATATTATGTTCTGAAAGAAAAACTTTGAGTAACATTAAGTCATTTTATTGTGAAATCAGTCAGCCCAGTTTAGTGTTACTTTTTAGATAGGTCTATTATGCTCTGTTTTGATTAAGATTTTGTGTGGAAATTTTTCATACCTTCCTATATGTTTATTGCAGAAGACATGTAATAAAGGCATAAAACAAAACTACCTTCTCGTCTTGGGAGGGGATATTCTTACTGATACTATCTGGAAACCTTTTTTAGGTAGTTGCTGAGAAACAAGCTTTCAATTTTTCTGATGCTAATATGATTTCACAAGAAAAATGTCCCAGTAGAATTTGTTATGTACTCTAGAATCCCATTAAGCAAATACTTGAATGGATTTGGCATTGAAGCTGAAGGACTTGCAAGAAAACAACTGCTGATCAGAGAAGCAAAGGGTTTTCTAACTTTCAGGTACTGGAAATGGTTATTGGGAAACATAAGCTTTTGTTGAATGAAGAAATGAAAGTAGAGAAGCTCGTGAAAAGGGAAAAATCTTGGGAAAGAGGTTTTGAAGGGGTAGAAAAAAAAATCGACAATGAACTTGAGTTTATTAAAGTTCTCCCACTATAAAGCATGGTTGTATGTCCCCGTCTCATACAGTAAATAAGACTTGCTTTTACTTGGCACAAAATACTGTGCACAGCTGTTATAAATCATATATGGAGGTCTTGACTGTTACATCTGTTGCTGTAGGTATAAGAAGTCACCTTAGATATAAGAAAAGAATTGTAGAGCTGAAGGGGTCTCAGAAGGCTATCTAATGCTCGATCTGGTTCCTAATTCTGTTTCAGCGCAGTATCAATGGTGCTGTTCCTGATAGATATATTTCTGGAGATTCCAGAGGTCTTTAAGAATGGGATAGACAATCTTTTCCAGTGTTTCACCATAAACCACCTGTTGAAGTGGAATTCCACAGAGCTCTGGAAACAATGAAATGGATCCTTGCGAAAAACTTGGAGCTTGGTCTGATCTTAAATGTATGGCATCAAATTTGATTATCAAACACTTGTCTTTATGCCAGATGGATTATAGAAGACATGATAGAGTTTCAGGATAGAAAAAACATTTGTATCATGCCATCATACCATCTGGATTTGATTTACAAATCACACTTAGCATTTCAATGTCTCTGATCTCATTGAACATTACACATGATACACTTTGGTGAAACTACTATTTACTGATCCTGTCAAAGTGACATCAGCAGGAGATGGATTATGCATTGCAGTGAATTTGCTTATGAATTTACATGCAGTTCATGAGAAGATCGGCGTTCTATCACACCTTTTTAAAGTAGCTCTGAGCCTTTTCGAGCAAGTGATTCCATCCTATTATTCATTATATTAAAATGACATTAAAAGACATCTTTTTCCTTCAACCCAGTAGCTGAACATTTCCTTTGAGGCTAGACACATGCTAACAAAGAGCTGGGAGTAACTGCTGCTGTGGTGCCATAAAATTTCTCCCAACAGTGGTAAGAAGAGAATAAAATTAGTTTTGAAAGCCCCTTTCCCTTCTCTCAAAGGAGAGATTTGCTCTTTTCTCTTAAACTGATTTCTGGTTGAGATTAGAATATTATATTAGATCCACTACCAAAACACATAACACTATGTCTTTCAAACTATAATTGAAATGTACAAACACCAACAGACAAATTCTGCTGTGAATTGGAAAACGACAGATGCACATTACAGAAAATTCTGTGCTTTTTCTTTTTTCATACGTATTTTTTTTTCTCTCTCAGTTTTAGGTGTAATTATATTATGCTTCGTACTTTGGGATCATTTACTGACTTTAGAGCTGTATAATTTAGAAAGTTATTGTTAAATATGGGTGCAAAGTCCAATGCATGCAATATTTTACAAGTCTGTTCCTATTCCTATCTGGAGAAACGTATCCACAAGAAATGTGCTGTGACTGAAGTGAAGGTAAGTATTGAAATACCTCTGAGCCAAGCTTGAGATAACAAAGAGATGGGGTAATGGCTTCCAGCTTAGCAAAAGGTGGGCTTTCACAGCACTCAGCAGGAGCTGGAAACCAGGAAGGGCTGCATTTTGAAGAGTCTATTTGATTCTGTGAGAGTCCAAGACTCCTGCCGAGTTTTGAACTGTATTACCGCCTCCCTGAGCTCTTACAGCTCCTGCTGAATTCAGAATGAACTGGGAATTGCTGTGTGGGAGCCATTCGCTTTAAAGAGGAAAGAGACTGAACCTGCCATATTCCTTCAGGGATGGATTCCACATAGAGCATTCACTTCTGAAAAAGGTAGGAGGTGAAGGCCCATCTTTTAAAAGTGTGGGGGGAATAGTCGGTGAGGGGGCAGGAATAGCATGTCTTCTCACAGCTCTCTCTTAGGAACACAGGTTGCAAACACACTTAACAGAAATCCTTGTGTGTAGAACTGAATGTAGCCTTGATGTTAATGGCCAAACTGCACAGTATCATGAGCAATCTCATTGTGTGATTATCAGTTACCAGCAATGCTAAAATAGAGACTAAACTACCCTAATATACCCTCCTCATAATCTTTCAGTCACGCAGTAAGTCTGTGTCTGGAACAAGTAGATATTTTCACTTTATTTAAAAAAAAATGACTTCTTCAATTTATCTTAGAACATTTAAGACAGTTTTTAAATGAATCAGAATACATTACTCTTGATATGGAATGAAAGTGTCTAAATGTGTGCTTTATACATGTTTAGTCCAAAAATGATTTAAGGTTAAACCACTTGAATACAGATGAAGTCAGACTCATATTAAAAAGCTGTATGACTCTATAGCTGTCCCTGCCAATGGTTTCCTCTAATTTGTTACAACTGAACAAGATAAGAGAGGAGAGAGACATGCCAGTGGACAAGCGCCGGCTGGTGACTCTTGTGTGCGTTTCTCAAATTAAAGCACAGCAATCCAGTACCCCAGCTCAATTAACTCGTGATAGTATATCTATCCTGGCAGTTGCTAATGTGATTGCCTCTGAGGCCAAATAATCCTTGCTCATCTGACATACGCTTGCTTTTGGGCATTCTGCCTTTTGCTCAGAATCTCCTCTTATTACTCTGCCAATGATGTGATGGAATTTAGCTTGGCAAAGGTGATTGTAGAAAATATGGCTAAGCTTCCTAGGGAGAGCACATCCTTGATGCACCTTCCTCACTTGGTGAATGGAGCCCAACACACTTCTGACATAATGCTATAACATTTCCTGAAGAAGTCTCCCAAGGACACAGAACTCTGGCCTTGCTGCAGTGCAGTTAAAGATGCTAGACCAAAATTATTGTTTTTTTCTTATTTCCTGGTTTATTAGAAATAAAGTAAATATTCATCACACACATTCTCGTGTAGTTTAAAGTCCAAGGACCAAAATCAGACTCAAGTAAGATCAGTAGGAGAACTAATGACCATGCCATATAAATGAGTAAGAATATGTCTGTCAGGATCTGTGGAAGATAATGTGAGTTCTGCCATGGATTACAGTAGACTCATACATACCTTGATGTGATCTCTGAAGCTTTAGAGAACTAGTCATAATTCAGTAGAGGATTCAGAAGAACCATCACACCAAAGGCAAATTATTTCTGTGTGTCAGTGGTAAAAGGCTGCAAACTGCAGTTTTTCTTCTCAAGAGAAAAAATACTTCTTTCTGGACAGATCTCACCTATGAACCTTCAGTTTATCATCTACTGAATCTGTAGGTAGTATTTTGTTGTAAAAATTTGATCTTAAAGGTGCTGCCTGCAGTATGCCGGAAAACATAGCTGTTAATATGGAAGTTTAGAATATGCAGTATTTCCAGAGGTCGTTTGAACACAATAGATTTAGACCCGAGAACACAATAGGGCACATCTTAAATCTCATGCTTTACTATTTATGAACATAGTTGATGATGAAAAAGAGATGAGTTTTCCTGCTTATAACTGTACTAGTTGTGACTGAAGACAAAGTCAAAATTGTGATAAGCGCTGAATTCAGCACCGGAAAGCAGCTGGGGAACACACCAGTACCAAGATGGTTACATATATTTTATTCCACATTTAAGTGGTAAATTGACCCAGTTAGGGATTTTAGGGTATTTCTAATGTAGCCACAAAGGATGATAGCCAGGAATACTCCCTGGATAAGTAAAATAAAATATCCTCCAAGGTACGCATATGATTAACACAGAACTGCACTTTGACTACACTTGTACCATTTTCATCTTTGCTTTTGGCAATTTTAAAGAAGAATTCAGTTTTATTCATAATAATATCAGAGAATCATAGGACAATTCAGGGTGAAAACAACCTCAGGAGGTCTTTCTTCCAGCTTCCTGGTCAAAGCAGGGTCAGCTATGAGGTCAGACAGGGTTGCTCAGGGCTTTACCCAGTCTCTTTTTGAAAACCTCCACGGATGGACACCGCACAACCGCTCTGAGCAACCTGCTCCACTTCTGGACTGTTATAATGGAGAAAGTGTTTCTCCTTATGTCCTGTCAGAAACTCTCCTATAACAATTTATGCTGCTGCCATGCACCACTGTCAAGGGTCTGGCTCTTCCTGATAACCTCCTTGTAGGTACTGGGGGCACTGCTGTTTGTTTCCACCCAGAGCTATCTCTTCTCTAGGCTGAACACACTCAAGTCCCTCAGCCTCTTCTCACAGGGCAAGTACTCCAGGATCTGACCATCCTGTTTATCAATGTTCTTCTTGTACTATGGGGCCCAAACTGGATGTGGTATTATAGGCATGGTCTCAAACTATTGAGAGGTCTCAAACTGCTAGCACAGTCCAGGATGCTGTTGGCCATCCCTGCTGCCAGGGCTCACTGCTGGCTCATGCTCAGCTCTCTGCCCAGCAGGACCCCCAGAGCCTCTTCAGCAGAGCTGCTCCCTGGGCAGGCAGGCCCCAGTCAGTATCATTGCCAGCAGCTCTTCCTTCCCAGATGCATGATTTGGCATTTGTCTTTGCTGAATTTCATGTAGTTCCCATTGCCCCATTCCTCCAGCCTCTCTAGGGCTGTCTGGGAGGCAGCCCTGCCCTCAAGAGTATATCACCTGCGTGCCCCAGACTGTTGTCTTCTGTCAGCCTGATCAGAGTGTGCTCCAGTGCCCATTGCCTACTCCATTGTCACTGATGACATTAATAGGACAGGTTCCAGGATGGACCCCTGAGGAATTCCAGTTGTTACCCACCTCTGGGTAGAGTATGACCCATGTGCTACGCTGAGATAGACAAGAAACTATTGTACTTTTATAAAAAGTAGAACAAAACCGAAGAAAAAGTCTCTTAAGATCATTCAAGACCAGAGCCAGACCAGCCTCTGCAGGACTTTGTAAAACTATCTGAAAAAGGTCTTTCTGCTTTATCCATTGCTATCTAGTTCTGTTCAGTAAGCAGTTAGTAACAACATATGTGAAAGGAAAGTAAAAAGAAAGCCTCAAAGAATTCTAAAAATGCATTTTACATAAAAAAATACTAGTCCTGGTAGAGCCTTAACTATGAAAAATAAAGAAGCTGCAAGAAAGTACTATTGTCATCAACTTTGTGTCTGCTACTCAAGTTTTGTGGTGAAGGGCAATAATATCTATTAGACAGGATAAGGGTTTGCACACAATTATTGGCTCTCAGATACCTTTAGAGTCACTGTAACTCATTTTATAAATGTGGTAACTTGCCAAGGCCCTACAACTCAATGATTTGGCTGTGTTAATGGTTAAATAAACCTCTGCCTGTGGGGCAATTTGAACTTCACAGTACGTTTTAAAAAAATCTCATATTCTTCTGGCAAAGCTGGGCACTTTTTTTGTCAGAACATGCTTCTATTCTAATTACAATTTTCTATCCATATCAGTAAATCCCTTCCCACTCAGTTTAATGAATGGAAGTGTTTTAGAAACACAGCACAAATTCCCTTTATTCAGTTTCTTTTTAGTAGAGAAATACTGGCTCTAGAATGACTGTGAAGAATTTTAACTCAGCACTTAGGAAAAAAACAACTAACAACTTTCAAAAACAACCATTATTTTATCCATTTAAATAAAATATATCCAACCATATGTAAGACAGAATAATATATAGTGAAAGAGATGAGTGATCGAGGGTTAGAGTAATAAAGGGCAGGCAAACTGAAAAAACCTGTTGATAAGGGAAAGATGTAGGAAATGTAATGTTAAAATGAAAGACTATTTGGTATCAGTATAAAACCTTTGCTAGAGAGCAGCTCACCTCTGTCAGTCTGACCATGCTGAAAAAATAAAAGTGAAGGTGCAATACATGGTAAGTGCTTTGATAAAAGGCAGCAGGCCAACAATTATGCTTGATTATGAAAGTGAATATTTAAAAATGGCTTTAAAAATATTAAAGAAAGGCAGTTTTATGGTAGAGATGGAAAAAGTTCTGCCTGTACTATAAGATTCAGGATCTATGAGAAAATGCATCTTAACTAAACAGATGAATTTCCAGAACTGCACTCAGGTATCTATTTGTCATTTAAATGTCATCTTCATGCACTCACTCAAATGCAGTGGATAAAAATATTTATTTGATTGGTTTTACTTTTCAAGATTGGTGACTCAAATGTACATAATTCCATACCTTGATAGATAAAATTTCTTGATAGAAATCATTCCAATATCTTTTTCTGTCAAGAGTCTTCCTGGACCTCCAGTGTAATTCAATTTCCCATTTATTTTTCTAATGTAAAACCTAGGAGATGCGTACTGTCAGGGCTGCAGGCAGGTGGCTAAGTCTCTGGTCTAAGGTTAAGCCCACCAAACAGGACATAAGATACAATAAGGAATGACATGAGAAATTGCCAGACATTATAGATAACCATGCAAGAAACTAACAGAAGTTACAGATAGTGCTGCAAGGGATACCTGAATTTCAAAGGTGATTATGGGGGAGTTAAATGAGAAGCAGTTGTACTTCCCAAGTAGTTGAAGGGGATTAATGGGGACCTGCAGGGCAATAGACACTTGTAAGGTTAATACTACTTAGATAACTGTAACAGTAGTAATTTTTATATATATAAAACCAAGTTTATTTGTGTGATTATATAAAAAATACCAAATTTTGGTACAGATGTAGCAAAAATGGGACCAATAGAGAAAAAGGACTTATAGGGCAGATTGTTTACAAGTGTGCTGGAAAGCAGGATGAAGAAATGGGAAATGTCAGGATGACATGGTGGGATGGGATACTTCCCTGCCCAGCAAGGGAACTGATGGCACAGCAAGAACAAGCACCCTTACATCACTGTGGCAGTGCCTGTTCCAAGCCTTGTGATGTTGGCACATGTCATGGTTTGAGACTGAACTGACAGTGTGGGGACTAGATGGACTCAGGTACCAAAGCAGGTACCTGAGTACCTAGATGGACTCAAGTACCATGACATTTAGTCATGACCACGTTTGATGTTGATGAGTGATTCAACATCCAGGTCCTGCAGTGGGGCAGATGCCCACTCCAGGAGAGAAGCCAGCAGAGGGATTCCCACACAACCTCTCTGCCATGTGTCAGGGGGATGGGGCAGCCCAGGAGGGTGCTGGCAGAGTTGGCACAGGGGTCTCTGCCCACGGGCAGGGCTGCGGCCTCCCGCCCCCCACCATGGGCCCATGGGCACTGAGGCCCCGTCTTGTGGGCTCTCTGCTGAGTCCTCCCAGCAACCCCAGACCCTGTCACTTACGGGACTGGGCAGAGAATACCTGGTTCTGATTGTCTGAAATTCCTGTGGCACCTGATCATTGGCTGTCACCATGGAACGTTCCCAGCCTGCCCCTCCAAGAAGGTTCTCTGCTCCGTGGCAACCGTGCTGCCATTAGCACTTAGTTATGGGGGAGTCATTGGAAGAAAACAATGTGCAACCTACCCCAACCCTTTGTCATCTGCCATGGCACCTCACCAGCCACTTCGAAACACATTCTGTCCCTGCAGCTGACCTGAAAGTTATTGCCGTGTGTGATTTTAGAGCATGTCTCTCACAAGGTCTTAAAGTAGGGATACAATTATAGGATTACAGGCATCCCCCATTTCTTCCAAGGTTATCTGACTGACCTTCAGCTAATGGGAAATTGTTATTTATGACTATATGTCTAATAAATTATAAGTGCACTTCATTCATTTCTTGAATGCATTTCAAAGGCCAGTAACTTTGCACACTCAGATGAGTGCCCGTACAGTTCATGGGGAGCTCTCTTTGGTCTCTGTCTCTGCTTGCCACCCTCTGATGGTCACAGAGGTTCACAAAAGCTTTGTTATTGCCATGCAGAATGTGTCCATGAGATATCCCAAAAGACCATGACTGACTGGGGACAGAATGATCTTCCTTCACTAGTGCACATGGCTTTGGATGTCGGGGATGATGGTGTGGTGGTAGCAGCATAAGCCTTGAAGATCTCTACTACAGAACCTTTGCCATTGCCTGACATACAGGGCAGCTCAGAACAGGGACGTTACCACAGGGAGAGAGATTATTGCTACCTTCTTCCTCCTGGTGAATGTGCCCCTGAGCACTATATATTAGAACTCTCCAGCAGGATTTTGCAGTGCCTAAATGATGGGGATGACAACCCAATCTATCTGTTGCAATTGTATTTTGGGCAGATTTTCCTTGTCACTACCTCCTTAGCTTGAATTCACATCTTCTACTTCCTCCTCTGATTGGAGAGAAGGGTTCTTCCTGGGTTTAATTTCCTCACCTGGCTCTACTAATAAAGAAAAGAGATATAATTTTATTCATTCTACTTTTTCACTATCTATTTTGATAACTGTCCAATTTTATTTTCTTACAGTATTTGGAATCTCATTTAAATCCCTCACTCCTGAAATCATATAATGATGTCATAAATCTCAGATTTCTTTTAAAAATATTAATATGCAGTAGATTTCCCATTCCCTTGTGGCTGCACAAGGAGTCTTGAAGAGCTTAAGATATCCTGAAGTGTCATATGACAAAAACGAGCATTTTGCTTAAAACATTTACATGAAGAGCTATCTGTCTAGTACTGCAAACTAAATTTAAAAGGAATGTAAGAATGTGGTTTGAACACAGAAATGCTTTTGTTACAGTCTTACTCTAATTATCAGAAGGCAGAAGCTCTGCCTTTTCAACTCATTCCTATACTGCTATTTGTTTTCATTAAATCTGACAAACCCACTGTAATAAACAGTCTCAGTACATGATTCCTTCCCTGCTTCTGCCATTGTATTGAACAGGCCTATCACCAAGCTCATGGTACACAGCACCTTGTGGGCCTAGTCCCTAGAATGACAGCTACTTCCATAGTTAAAAGAAGGAGAACATTTTTTTTGGCTGATTTGAAGAAATAATGCGATGTCATTAAGTTTCCCATTCTGCATTTCATTGGAAAATGCCTTTTTTTTTTTTTTTTTTGCTAATGACTGTTTTGTTGTTGTTTAAGAGATTCTTTTTACAAAAGGCACTGAACTCTGAATATTCAAGAATATTCATATTTTTTGTTCTCCTTTGGACCCTAAGTATAAACAGATTATTAAAAAGGCTAGAAATACCTGTATGTTATCACCTATTACACAATGGAAATTGCTAAAAGATGCCTGCCACTTTTTAGGAAACACCTCCCTCCACAAATACTAAATTGCAACTTTCACTTAAAAGTTTTGGTGAGAACCTGAATTTCTTCCATATCTTTAGCAGTCACCAAGTTTCTTCTGTTACTGGTAGGGAGATGGTGTATGTTGTCATTGACAATGAACATTTCGTTCATTTCATGGCTAAAGTAGCACAGAGTGGCTGGGCTACTAACTGTTTCCAGGATTGTGTTGTAAGGGTAGACCTCTCATTTCTCCAGGTCAGTGATCCTCTGGCCATGAGCAATAACACTGCAGAGAGAACAATCCTTAGACAACATCATGTTTTGATCAGACTTTACACCTGCTCAATGACACTGGCATCAGTTTTATGTTTTTAATGTTCTGTGGCTTGAGCAAGCTCAGAATTTCACAGATATCTACAAGCCAAGGTCAGAGTCACTGCTTTTCCAGGGTAAGAGAAAGACCGGCCTTTGTATCAGTTTGAAGCTAGATGACTTTTTCACTTTTGGAAAGAGAAGCCATGAAGTATAGAGTTTTTCAAATCTAAAAGGGAATTTTTATTATCACTCACCTCAGTAAGTGGATAGGTAGATTGGAGAGAAGAGTCCTCATTTTTCAGGAATATGGCTTACGGAAATAGTCTCTTTTCAAACTTCAATTATACAATGACTTAGATCACCTTACTCATTCAAGTTGGCTTATTAGGTTTCCCCTTACAGTTCCTCACTCAGAACTTTGTTTTCCAACCCAGGCTTTGAATAAAAGTCTTTGGTTTCTTATGAGAAAAATACTGCTATATCCTACTGTTGAGTTCTTTCATGCTCTCCTTCTCTAACGCTTCCCAAAACCGCCAGGAACTGAACATACGTGCTACAAGGACCTAGCCAACAGAGCAGAGGAAGTTGGGATTTGGGAGACAATGAGAATAAGAGAGTCTGAAATGGTAGATGCATTGTGATTCTCTTCTTACCCAATATCTTCTATCTATATCTATTTTGTAGTGTGCATCTTTTTGTAATACCTACAGTGTCCGCTTCAGAATTTACAAAATAAGTGAGAGCACTTTTCATCTTTTTTTTTTATTATTACACATAAATGAAATCTAGGTCAGGTTCCACATGGAAAATAAGAGAACATAGTTTGAGGTAAGAGATAGATACCTTATCCATCCTTCTGCATTGTGACAAAATAGACTTGATTCATTTTAGAATACATCTGTCAGATGTCTTGACTACATTGCACTTGTGTATCTAGTAGAAGTTTCTAAATGATCATTTGTTCACTTGTTTTGCTGCCTGATGCACTAATACAGAGATTTCCACACACACACACCCTGCCCTTGAAAATACATAACCTAAATGCAGCTGGCTATAGCTTTGTATCACTGTTTCTGTTATTGGCAGCTCAGTAATGGAAGTATCTAAACCTTGTCATAGAATCCCTATATCACTCTTTTCTGTCTTTGTGGGTAGTTATTTCCCCTCTTTTGTCTTTCTTCTTCCATACTGAATGTAACATTTCTTCTCATGTTCCCCCACCGGTCTTACTTTCCAGATAATTTTATAGCATCCCTGACCCCAATTACAGTTCAGTTGCACGTAGACCTTAGTTTTATAACTCTGAGCTAGAGAAGATGGAATATGCTTTTGCCCCATAGAAAAGGGTAAAATAATTTAAAAGTCTTTTAAAAATATGAAAGTAAATGGATTGTGTTTCTCCAAAAAGTTGAAAACCCTTTTTTTCTTAGTAATAGAATCTGATTCCACTTTACTAGTTAATAGTCACAGTGCTATTTGAACTTCGTAAAACTAACCAGGACCGTGCAGCAGATGTAACTTTATTCACCATCTCTGTGCAACAATAATCAGACCTCAGCAGCTTTGAACTCTAGGCATAGCTACAGTCACTTGCCATCTGCCAGCTGCTGGGATATAAGATAAAGAATACGATTTTGAGTGGACTAAAAGAGTCAACAGTATTAAACAGAATGCGATAGTAAGACTTAAGAAAAAATCATAGCAACTAAAAACATATATTTTATTGTTCCTTACTTTTCAATTCCTTACATTTCCTTATTTTCCTTTCATACCATGACAGTAAGAGATTATATACAAATAAATCAAAGAGTTTGAATTTTATAAAAGCTTTTTTAGCCAGACCTCTTTTTTTTTTTTTTTTGCATTCTTATTTTGGTAAGGCAAAAGTTCTGTTCTGTTCAGAAGTAGTTCAGATAATTTAGGTGTCTCAGTACTGATGTGAAACTCAGTAGATTACACTTGAAGCAATACCATGTAAATTTTGTTTGCAGTTGGTATGAGGAAGGGAAAGCCAATCTCCAGTAACAATATAGTCCACAATTTAGTTCTGTTCTAGTTGCTTTTTAAGGTGGCCAATAGCTGCTATTATAGAGAGCTGATACAAAGGTTTGACAATGAGGCTTAACTGAAAGAGAAGATATTGAGGAAATAATGGAATTTAATCCAAAGAGTGTGGGTTTTTTTTTTATATAATCCTGTCTGTAGTTCATGGATATACATAAACAACCCACAATGTGTGAAAACATATCAAATATCCCACAGTTCATGCAAAACTTTAGATATTACAGATTAAAATCCCCAGTTTAGAAATTTGCATTTAATTCTGTAAAGTATTGAGGAGCTGACTTTGATTCAGGAAAGATCCTATGGGTGAACATACCCATGTACAAACAATGCTAGTCAAACATTTAGTACTATTAATTTGCCTGTATTTTGAAAGCTGCATACTAAGTCATAGTATCTTAGTAAAATCAAACCTTATTTTTATTTGATGAAATGTTACATAATTTTTAAAAAATGCGATATAAAACTAATTAAAGATAGCTTTAATTTTAATAAAAATAGCACAGAGGACCAGGGTTATATTTTTGACCTAGATTCTAAAAAAGGACAGATGGTTAATAAATGGGTGAGGGAATGAGAAAGCAGCAGTGGTACTGGGCCAGAATTTTAATTTTTGGGAAAATAGTTCCCCTTAAAGTGGAAGTTACACGTGCAACCAGAGGATGTCTGAAAGCATTCTGACAGGAGCCATCAAGGAATCTTAAGATCTGAAATAAAAGAATAACGTGAACTCATTTGATAGTGTAATACTGTGCCTTCAAACTGCAAGACAAAAAGGAATCTTTATTCACAGTTTATCTGCCATACATAGCATCAGCATTTCTCATTTTCATTGTATATAGTCTTAAGTACAGCACAGAGAGGAAAAAAGAATCTTGTTATTGAAAAATTGCTATTTTCATTTTTCTTATATTAGCACTATTTTTTTGAGTACATGTGATTATGAAAATCCCTATGGAATATGTGAAAGTATTTTGTTTTACATGAAAATTATAACATATAAAATAAATGCTTCCATTGCTGATTATTTATCTTTGTTTGATTCAATCTTGTTATGGATTTATTTAAACAATAATTTTTCTGTGCTACAGAAATGACATATAACCTTGTTAATTACCTAGGTAAAGAAGCTTTATTATGTAGTTCAACTCTATTAAATGTTATTTCAAGTGATAATTACATGGACTGTGGACAGTGAGTTGAACAAAGCTCCTTTTAATTATAACCAGGAAAGCTATTAAGCCATTTTTCTATTTGAATTGGAGCTTTCATTTCCTCTTATTTAATGCTCTTTATTACAGGTTTCTTTGTACAGAAAAGTTTGTGCTACACCACAGGAACACAACAAGTGGTTTAAAATGTGGTTGTATCATCAAATGTGTTTTTTTTTTTTTGTAAAACTAGTAATTTTCTTGCTGATGTGCCCTATTATGATTTCTGTGTATTAATTTTAAAAGAACTACATATCCCGCTTTCCAAATTTTAAGAAATGACTTAAGATCTAGTGTTTCTTTAGATGAGATTTAATATCAAATTCAATTCTAGAAAAAAATGCTGGGAAGAAGTCATGTTATATGCCCCTTTAAAGACAACTGATCTTACAGCAGTGTAACAGCATCTAGAACATAAATATAACTACAAGCAGGTGCTTCGTAAATTAATTTTGCACTAATTTACTGTTACTGCAAGAGTACATTTTTCCAAGGGGCTGGTTCAAACAGTGCAAAAGAGCTTGTTGTATCTGATAAAAAATTAGCACAGTAAAAATATGTTATTCTATGCCATGAAATGACACCTTTTGAAGAATCTGGGTATTTCTGAGCCATCATACAGTTTGCCTTATTTGGTTCTCAGAACTTCAAAGTACTGAAAGGAAATATTTCCTACAAGCCTATATAAAATCGTGGCAGCCTGGGGCTAGAAATGCCATGGAATAAACAAATGCAGGAGTGATTCTGTGCATCTTATCCTCCATTAACACAGATCCAGAAAAGAAAGCTTATGAGCCTCATTTATTACAAACAAAATTCAGACACCGTGTTTTGTCCTCATTTTTCAGAAAGCCTAAGGAAATGTTGCACATTGGCAATGCTTCTGTTTTGCTTAGCATATTACAGCTTTGTCGCCCCATGAAGTCAATGCTCTAGGCAGAAGTAGATTTCCACCCATGTGGAATTCACAGAAGTATCAGTGTGAGTGCTGCAGTAATTCAGTATTACCTTCATGAATATATTGTCTCCTAGAGAGAGAAGGCAGCACTGAAGAGGCTAGGAGAAAGGAAGAAGTGAAAAAGTATTTCAAGGCAGCTTTGAAACATTTACAAAAAAAGAAAGGAAGAAAGGAAGAATGAAAAAAAAGAGGAAATTAAAATGAGTTTTAGGAAAAAATCCACTGATTTTACAGATGCATAACCAATTCTTCAGAACCCATATCTGCCCCTCTTTATTTTATTAACCTGAATGTCACTTTTTCCATTCAGATTTAGATCATATTGGACAGGAAGACAGCAATAATCTTGAAAGTCTGGTTACCCAAGATAAAAACTTTGATCTCATCCAGTTATTGTAAGACCATTTTTCTGTTAAAATGCTGGGGCCCCAAAGCCCAGACTGGAAGAGTCTAGGTTTTCTCTGTCTTACCTAATTTTTTGTTTATTTAATCTATTTATCTCAAGTGGTGGATTGCAAAAGGGGAGAGATTTGGTAAAACAAGTATCTTTTTCGTTGTCCTTTTCACATGTAAATGCTATTAAGAACAGCTTTAGGTGTCTATCAATTGCAAGATGTCTGTTTGAAGCTGAATGGATATTCTCCTTATCTGCACTGGTTCTGATGCTTAGTAGTTCACCCATTGTCTAAATCCATAGGGTTCTTTTTAGTGGTAAATGGCTTAAGTAGTATTGCTGCCAGGGTTTTACAATGGCAGGCATGGATGTTTCAAAAACATTCATTTTTCATGTCTTACTCCCACTGACTGAAATATTTTGGAATTTTTCCCCATACAGTGTAGAACTCTGGTATCTTTCCTAAAGTTCTCTATAAGAGAATGCAGTGTGTTCCTCTTGAAAGCTATGAATAATTTATTTTCTCAAGTGTTCCACGTTTCTCGAAAAAAAGATATTTTCATAAAATAAATGTTGAAAAACATTTTAAAAATATTACTGTAGAACTATACATGCCTCACAATCCAGTTCTAAATATCTTCAAAAATATATGTGCTTGGAAATTGGCATAACTCGTCTCATAAAAGGGAAGAGTAGTTTCTGGCTAAATCTTGAGCTAATGCAAATAGTTTGATTAAATGTTGTTTACTCATTTAGCATTCTATAAGACACTATGAGGATAGAGACCAAACTGTGTAAAGTTTTTGCACATTTATGATAAAATTTGTCACTGAATCAGCAAAACAAATTGTATGTTGATTACGGACTAGGCTTTGATTCCAAGTCTGAATGTATCTCTACAGGGGAAGAATTGGCTGTAGGATCCACCTATCTTCCTTTGAAGTCCACAAAAGGGACCTGATTAATTTTTACTATACCACTTTTGGCCCCAAACCTGATTCAAATTTATTACCTTCTGCAACTAACCCTTCATTGC
The DNA here is from genome assembly GCF_013368605.1 of Nyctibius grandis. Lineage (NCBI taxonomy): Eukaryota > Metazoa > Chordata > Aves > Nyctibiiformes > Nyctibiidae > Nyctibius > Nyctibius grandis. The sequence continues at coordinate 111,088,111 of NC_090658.1, read as the reverse complement.
TGTAGCCAAGATGCAACTGTGATCCAGTTGTACTTCCTTCTCTGGGATGCCTGCTGCTCCTTATGCCAGTTATTTTATAGCCTTAATTGTATGTAATTCATGCCAATGATCTATGAGTGGGGAGTCACATTTTATTTCAGGGTCCCTAGATATCTATTTACTATTTTCCAAACATCTTCTTCTAAAAGTGTTTTTGTACTGTAGGCCTAGAACTGTGATGAAGTGCTTCCAAGTAAAGACTTGATAGTATCTCCCCATCCATAGTTCCTCATCAATTGACACCACCATAATTTCTTTTCTTTCATATTAAAAGGGCAGTAACACAGCTCATTAGCAACTGGACATGCTCTTCTACACTTTCTGTGAATGGAAGACTAACTGTATGTCCCCAGTTCCCAAGTTCCATTCTTCTCACTTCATTGTCTTAAATAATATTTTCTATCCCTCTGTTCTCCTTAGCTTATTCCTAACCACCTACTCCACCTGTTTGGATCTAAATATACTGTAAAATCTCTACAGAAAAGATGCAATTTGCATACACCTTCTTTTGTCTTTTGAATCATGAAATTGTAAATATTCATCATTCCCTGTATATCCATAGTGTGTACATTCTTTGCTTACCACACAGTGTTCCACTTGTATAGGTATTTTTATGTGCACCGCTTAGATATTTATCAGTCCTCTAGTAAGAAAATAAGAGAACATTTTTTTTTATATAATTTATCATGTAAATATCTTTGTGTGAAACATTCATCTCCCATACTGCACAAATGAAAATACCAAAGTCCATTAAATAGCCCTTATTAATAGTGTTGGTCTTTCACAGTTCTTTGTTAAAAGATGCAGAGAAACAGAGAGATTGATAGTGGCAGCAAGAGAGAGGGATGCCATAATTTCAAGGTACATTGATTTATGTAAAATTAAAGAATTTCAAGAATTCTATAAACCTGTGGGTTTTATATACTTTTTATGAGTTTTAAGCTTACATTTTACAATTATATTTTTTGGTATTAGAGCCTCAGGACTTGTAGCAGAAGTTTCAGTATTTCCAAAATATTTGTGTTAGTATTGAAAACAGATTATTTTTCCTGGTGAATGCAGTTTCTGTCTCATAGAATTGCTTGTTTCTGTTAAATTCCCAGGGACTAGGATCAAGTTATTAGATGGAATATTAGTTAAGAACAGAATTATGTTTGGTAATGCCAGGGAGGCAAGCTTGAAAATGAAACCTCCCAGTTTTTCCCAGTGAAAAAGTTTGTGATTTTCTCTGGTGTGATTGGTTTTTGAACTGCTTTGGACTCATTTTTGAAGTCTTAAAGTTGGCAATACTGGCTTCCCTCACAAAAATTTCCAAAAAAAAAGTCCCAAAACCAAACCGCACCCAAAACCAAAAGTCCAATGTAGAAAGTATTGTACAGAAGCCACTCAAAACATTGGACTTTAAAACACAGGGAAAAGCATTTTCAGGATCTTGGAGATTCCTTTTGGAAGCTTACTTCTTCCTACTCAGTAAGACTAAAATGAAATCATAGTTTAAACCTCAGTGTTGTCTTATGAATACATTTCAACAAAGTTCATTCATCTCCACAAACTAGCAGAGAGCATTTATGTCAGCATTATATAGGTCTGATGATAAAATATGAAACTTTAAATCTCATAGAGTCACATGCCTTAATAGATTTAACACTTATAACCCTTTTAGAATGACACAAAATAACATCATGATTGTACAATTATATCATCAAAGTCTGAGGATTTCTTCCTTAAAAAATAACTCCCTGAGCAAGATCTATAATTTTTAAAACTTTATTCAGATAATTCCCATATTAACTGGATTAACAACACATAAAACTGCTACATATACTTAGAATCATAGAATCATAGAACCGTTTTACTTGGAAAGTACTTTTAGGATCATCAAGTCCAACCATTAACTAACACTGCCATGTCAACCACTAAACCATGTCCCTAAGCACCACATCGACTCTTCTTTTAAATACCTCCAGAGATGGTGACTCCACCACTTCCCTGGGCAGCCTGTTCCAATGTTTGATAACCCTTTCAGTGAAGAAATGTTTCCTGATATCCAATCTAAACCTCCCCTGGCGCAACTTGAGGCCGTTTCCTCTCGTCCTATCACTTGTTACTTGGGAAAAGAGACTGATACCTACCTCGCTACAATCTCCTTTCAGGTAGTTGGAGAGAGCAATAAGGTCTCCCCTCAGCCTCCGTTTCTCCAGACTAAACAACTCCAGTTCCCTCAGCTGCTCCTCATAAGAGTTGTGCTCTAGACCCTTCACCAACTTCGTTGCCCTTCTTTGGACTCGCTCCAGCACCTCAATGTCTTTGTTGTAGTGAGGGGCTCAAAACCAAATACAGTATTCGAGTTGTGGCCTCATCAGTGCTGAGTACAGGGGGACTATCACTTCCCTAGTTCTGCTAGACACGCTATTTTTGATACAAGCCAGGATGCTGTTGGCCTTCTTGGCCACCTGGGCACACTGCTGGCTCATATTGAGCAGGCCATCAATCAACACCCCCAGGTCCTTTTCCACCAGGCAGATTTCCTAGGCCTTCCCTAGTTGGCTCACTCACCAGCTGTGTCAGGAAGTTATGTCCCACATACTCCAGGAAACTCCAAAACTGCTTCCTTTCTGCTGTATTGTATTTCCAGGAGACGTCCGGTAAGTTAAAGTCCCCCACGAGAACAAGGGCTAGCGATCGTGAGACTTCTCCCAGCTACTTATAGAATATTTCATCTGCTTCTTCATCCTGGTTGGGTGGTCTATAACAGACTCTCATCATGATATCTGCCTTGTTGGCCTTCCCCCTGATTCTAACCCATAAACTCTCAACCCTGTCATCACCATCCTCAAACTCTAGACAGTCAAAACACTCCCTAACATACAGGGCTATCCCACTGCCTCTCCTACCTTGCTTATCCCTTCTGAAGAGTTTGTAACCATCCATTGCAGCACTCCAGTTGTGCGAGTCATCCCACCATGTTTCCATGATGGTAACTATGTCATAATTTTCCTGCTGCACAATGGCTTCCAGCTCCTCCTGCATTGGTGTAGATGCACTTCAGTTGGGCTATTGATGTCACCACCTTTGTGGAGGGAGAAGCCCTAATTCATACATGACTATTCTCAGGCGCTTCCGTGGTTTCTAACCCATCAATAACCCTCGTGTCTCTGCTGCTGCATCGCTCTCCATCCCCTACGTCCACCAAGGCAGCAGACCAAAGGATTTATGGCTACTGTAAACTTTTGAAATATTTGGAAACTACTGTATATTTACATGTGCATTCACTTGCATATACAATTTCAGTTGCTACCATGAAAGATGTTTTGTGTGTTTTAATATAAAATCTACATATAAATCCATGTGCATATCAGGAGTATTTATAAGATATAAATGAAGTCCAGAGTGACATTTTTGTAGTATAATATGGCACTGTGGATTTTGCAAATGAAATTAGCACTGCATACTTGTTGATAAAATGTAATTACATTAACTCCACAGATTCATGAAGAAGTAAAATGTAAACAGGCATTTTGACATCTGATTATGTCTTGACAATGTTTTTCATGACTGAAATCCATGTATATGCATCTTAAAAGGTGTTGATTGCATTGGGTAGAGCTGCCTATATTATTTATCATTTTTGGTCTACTTTTATTTACCTACATGTTTCCAGGTTGGCTAATCATCATATTTTTAGAATGTTTGTTTTCCTGTAGTTGAATTTGGTTCACCTCAGTGTTTTTGCTATACCAGTACAGCATGCAGTACTTTCAAGTGTTGTGCTATTAAGGGCAAGTAGCTCTAACAGTTGTGACTTAATTATCATAACTGTAGAGACAGTAAAGTGTTCAACCACTAAAAGTTCGTCATCACTGATGACAGATGGAATATTATTGAATATGCTACTACACTTGTAGTATTTTTTCATGTGTCTATGATGTTTTCTTCTTTAGCCTTTTCTGTTAAGGGTAAAGTTGTTTCATAACCTATAAATACATGGCATATCAGATATGGTAAGATGAACCTCAGTATGCAATTTATATTAATATATTAGAAATTCTTTTCTGTGTCAAATGCAATGGATAGCTTTCCTATTAAATGCCAGTTTCAATATTAAAACTTATTAAAACCAGCACACCACATAACAGCACAATTAATTCTTTTTCTTTAGTCACCATCCTGTTTATACCTGTGGGAATATAATGGAAGATTGGCGAGGAGGATTGTAAACACGCTCAAGTGACTTGCACCTGGGGTATCGAAAAACACATATATCATACTACTAACAGTTGTTTAGTCTTGTGTGCCTGACAAGTAGACCATCTGCATTCAGATAACATAGGCCTGTGATAAGACTCAGGGGAACCTAATTGCTGAGGCCAGAGATTCCGGTCCTGCTGCAAGAAGGTCAAAGCACAGTGGAAAACTACCGCCTGCTAGAAATCCTTTATATACAGGCGAAAGCAGCAGGCCCAGAATCTCTCACTCTCTGTCTAGCAGGAACCGAGCTCCGCGGTGTCTGCGTCCCCGCTTGCGTGCCTTTGCCCCAGGTGCTGCTTCGGAGATCCCCCAGTTTGCGAGGTAACGGGAATAAATTTGCTCTTTGCATTTTATCCGTGGTCTTGTGGCTGTTCCTGCGTCCTGCCTGTGTCGGCTCACACAATACCAAAGTATATTATTATTTGCCTGCTTATGGCGGGCATTTTTAGGCAACTTATATGCTTTGTGCAAGTGACCACAACATGTTTTAACTAGATGGAATGCACATTAACTACTGGCTTAGAACTCTTAAATTTCAAATCTATTAAATACAAGAACATCTGTGTCTTAGTAGCACTATGATGAAGAAATGACCACTTTCGGTCAGTCAGGTTTTCATAATTTGTTTTCAAGACCCCTGTCTGTGATATATTCTGGTGATATCTCTGAAAACCCCTGTCTGTGATATATTCTGGTGATATCTCTGAGGAGAGTCTGATTTATAAACATCAAAACATAACGCTGAATCTCAGCACGGTTTACAACTATTCACTGAGACAGAGCACAGCCTTGTTTGATGCATAATTCTGAACGTCATATTGCTGCAGAAGGCATAGGATATTGATAACTGAATGCCATGAAATACAGTATCAGCAGCAAGTTGATCACAACTTGGTATTTTTTCAGATTGACTTTATTGCCTTATCTCAATTGGCTATTTTTACAAGGGAGATGGGGGATATAACTGTATTTTATGATAAAAGAACTTGTATTTGGCACCTCCTTTCTTCTTATAAGGCAGGAATAATCTCTGCAATAAAGCAGTGTCCTTTTTAAGGAGAGATACATGATAGCTCTTTTTTAGCTAACTTTTTAAAATAAATGAATATGAACATACAGTTCCTGAAAATTCTGGAAAATATTATCCTTACAAAGCTTTTATAATGTTTTTGACTAACATCAGTAATTACCCTTAGACATTCTATAATGTTGATATATGTTACTGAGAATGACTACAAAGATTGGTGTTGTGACAAGATTAGTAACAATCATTGCTGGGAAGCACTTAAATACCACGTTAAGAAGTTTGATATAAAACTTCAGAGTGGCATTCAATATGTGTGTATCATGATAATAAGACTTAAGGAGATTTACAAAAAGGAATTGAGGATATGTTAAAGTATTCAGATTTTAAGCAATGAAGCATATTAAGGTGTTTATGATTCAGATGCATACTCAAAAGCCTTCATAAATGGATTCCAACTGGCATCTATGAATAATCTCTGCTGCTTCTGCAGTGGAATGAATTGAAGTAATTGGCATGGTAAGTTCTCCCTATTTTAATCATTTCACTGTCATTTATTCCTCCCCACCCAAATTCTTGCTTTATCGTGAACATTTGTAGCAAAACTGAAACATGACATTCAGTCTCAGATGTTCCTACTGATTCTAAGCGTCATCTTGGAGAATCATCATAAGAAAAGGAACTTTTTCTTAAATGTATTTTCTTAATTACATCATTACTAAGAGCAACATTTGAGAGTGCAGAAGGATTTTCTCCTCAAGTCACACAGGGACACATTTAATGTCTTCTCAATGTAGATAAATAGTATTTTAACTTAGACCTAAGACATTTTCTTCTGATAATGGACAAGATGGCCCTTACCTCATTTACACCACTTAGCCAAAGCTGAGGAGTTGGCATTCTCAGTCCACTGAGTGCACAGAACTTCACTGCAAGTTACACATTTTGTCTCAGCATCAGGCAGTGATGAAAAATTAGTCTTCATGGCTCTTCAGTTGCTCACTTCTTACTGTCTGACAAAAAGCTAAAAGATTCCCTTGACTATAAATGAGATATATAGGAAATATTTTCAACTCTCTCAGACAAAGCAATTAGAACTACTATAGATTCATTTGTCAGTTTAATATATTTCAGAACTCACACTTTGCTTATATTTCACACCATGTTTTTGGTATACAGAAAGAATTTCCATGTACTGGGTGTTGGTTTTGAATAGCATATTTGCTAATGCAGGCTATGCTGAACAGACAGTGACTTGGTGTTTGCCATCTTACACAGACTTTAGTAGCTGAGAAAAAAAATAAATTCAATTTAGAGCAGACAGAGGAACTTAATTATTGACTTCTTTTACTTCTAAGAAAATTAATATGAAAGACATTTTAATATACTTTGTTTTAAAGAACAGTTCCTCATGTACAAATTTAGCTTGGATAGAAAAAAACAAGTTGCCCACATAGAATTAAAAAACAATGTCATTTAAAAATTACATTATAAATGAAAACATAAAAGTCTATTAGTTTCAAACCATAAACATTTCACAGAATCACAGAATGGTTGAGATTGGAAGGGACCTCTGAAGGTCATCTTGTCCAAGCCCCTGCTCAAGCCAGTTGCCCTGGACCATGCGCAGAAACCTTTGGAATATCTCCAAGGACAGAGAGTCCACAACCTCTCTGGGCAACCTGAGCCAGTACTTGGACAGTCTCATAATATAAAAGTTTTTCCTTTTATGCTGACAGAACCTCCTACATTCATCCTTAAGAAGAATTCATACCTTTTATTCTCCCAAACATGTTCTCCTAAAAGAAAACAAAAATAACTCCTCACAGCAAAAGACACTAATCAGCCAGTGGTTTCATGCTGTACCCTTATGAGAAACTATTCCATTTTATGTATATAGAATTGCTTTGCTTTACTTTTTAGATATGGATGGAACAAAAATTAGACATGTTCTGTTAGCAGAAAGGCAAGTTGGTCCACAGTTTTCCCAGAAAGAACTTTGGGTTTACTTGCCTCTCCCAGGCTGAATCCTCCCTGAACCGTAATCACAATAGATCTGGTCGTTGTTGGATGTAAATCAGTACAGTTCCACTGCCATCAGTTATTTACACTAGCTGAAGGTCTTGTTTAAAATATATTCCCCAAATTACTTCTTTATTTATTCATTTGGGACAGGAAGGCAAAATATATAAAATGGAAGTTACTAGAAGGCAGTGCACTGATCTAGAACTGTGAAAGAACGGGAATAGGGATGGGACCAGAAAAAGTGTGGGAATGAGAATATGAGGCTGGACATATTCTCAGGGGATGAAACTATTCTTCAATAATGCAATCAATACAGGCCATGCACTCTGTTCATTTGTTTTAAGCTCAGTTTAATATTACCAGACTGAAAACCAAGAGACTTTTATAATCCAGAGAATGTAAAATAAATGAACAGAAATGCAGTCATGTCTGATTTCTTAATTAAGACAATTCCTTTAAAAGGTCCCCACTGTGTTTTCAATTATTTTTAACAAGAGAGATTGTTTTATTCAGAATTACATTATTAAACACATTATGAATTACAGTAATAACATTAAAATAGCTTAAAAGCTGTAGGAAGTGTCCCATATGGCTAGAAAATTAATCATTTTTTACAGTGATATGGAATTAGAAGACAGTTTTGTAGAAAATGGAAAGTACATTATCAAAAGCCATAACAAATAAACAAATTAAAGGAAATACCAACATTATTAGAGAATGAAACATTAGCTCTGCAACCAATTAAACAGATGTTTGATTTTCAGCAGATAAGTTATCTTACAAAAGTATTTGGAATATATGCTGAAAATGAAGCTCTGTTGTAATAGTTGGCAAAGCCGAGACCTGTGTTTTTTGATTTTCAATTTAAGCATACTACTTTAATAATGCTAAAATAAATAATGTCTTTATATCCAGGTAACTTTAAGTATGGCTATAAGTCTAGCCATAAGTTAATAATGGAGTGTGACACATTCAGATAAATATTTGAAGTAGTAAAGGATACATGTCAATGCCTGACAAACATAATTAATAAAGAACAGAATATGTAAGAGGAAAATATAAGAAAGAAATCTTGGAGCAAAACCTAAAGAAGGGGTGTAAATATTTCCTATTAAGATAGAATTGCATATTAAATGTGAGACCCTTAGGCAATAATATTATAGTGCCATCCCAGAAGCATCCTGAGCTTGTGCCACTACACTAAGACTATAACATGAAACAAAGAGCTTATTTTCATTGTCTCAGTTACAGCATTGAAAATAACTCAGTTTGGAAAGCTGTATTCAAATAAAATTTCCCTATGATTTCAATGAGAGTTTGCTTAAGAAAACAGTATGAAGTAGGAAAAAATAAACAGGACAAAACAATGTCATTTCCACACACTTCATAACTATGTCTCATGTCCCACCTAAAATCAGTGACAGAACTGGATGCTACCAAGCATCCTTTTCAGCTACCCCTTTGAACTGGGATAGCTGGAAGAAATGGGTAGGCAAAAGCTGTATACGAGATACACATTAACCAATAAAGGCTGTCATGAGAAGCAGCAGAGTGCTGGTGAGGACGGTACAGTTCTCAGAGTTCTCCAGTTCCCAATGCAAACTCCAAACCTAGCCTGCTCTGAGACTACAGAGTGCAAGTTACGACACCCGCAAAATCCTCCCAGACTCTCTTAATCCGTGTCAGGGAGTCAGTCATTCTTACACATTTTTTTCTTCATTTAATGTAGTTTTTTATTCTTCCATTGAGCTGGAAGAGAAAGAATGCCAGCCAGAACAGAACTCTAGGGAATTTCCTTACTGTCAGCACAGAATTTCACAGCAACAGGGGGGTTTCGGTGGTGATTGAATTAAACAGGGAGGGAGAAAGTATACAGGCAGCCCTTTGGGGACCACAGTTGCAGGGGTGCTCTGGATGGTGGAGGGAGCTTCCCTATCCCTATTCAGACTATTTTGGCTTTAATGTCCTCCAAACCTCTTTGTTCCTCAACAGGCCAGTTTCTGTCCTCTGGTAAGTGCAAATGACGGGACCTATTTTAGGCCCTGCTCAGAGTGCCCAATAGGAAGACAAATTCTTCCCCCCCCATTCCCATTTCTCCCTATTTGTGCTGCTGTTTTCTTGTCAGGGACAATCTGACACAGAATCAGCAATTCTGTGATACTACTTCCCCTAGCTGTTTACACACTTTCAAAAGCCTGTATGTGCCTTTCCTAGAACCCTGCTATCTCCATCATCATTCACAGCTGTAAGGTATATAGGCTCAATACCTTTACCATGTTTAATAGACCACTTTGAACTGTCTGCTCTGGTACAGACATAAAGCCTCTAAACTATCCCTGTTGCACAGTTTTTAATTCTCTCCACAGGAAAATTTACTGTTCCGTGCTCTCTGGGATTTGACCCTCCATTTATTTGTGTGAATAATGAAGCAAAGAATTCTTTCAGGCTGTCAGCTACAGTATCTGTCACTAAATTCCCACTCATCCTTTGTTGAGCAATTCGAGTAATTCCTGACAGAGCTCTTGGCTTTTTATATATTTAGGTTACTTGTCATGTTTTATATTAATTCCCTTGCAATACTGTTTATTATTTTCATTGCCAGTGTTGCCATTCTGCATTTCTCTTGCATAACTGACCACAGAACTCATGAAAGAAACATGAACATAAAACCTAGAGATGTAAAACCTTAAAATGATGAAAAAGGAAGAAATGTAGTGCAGCAAACAACCAGGCAAATCAGTATCCCTGTTCTTTACCTAGGTCCTTAGGCATTTCATGCTGACAGTAATGAATGAAGAACCAGCTCAGATAAATCAAAGTCCTCTCAAACTCTCATATCTTTCACCCTATTTTAGATTAATTTGTGGAGAAACTTCCATGGATTCTACAAAACCTTGCAGAATGCCTTTTTCTGAGCTTCATTTCAGTTCAGAAAATTTCAGTAGGGTCTGTATTTGGTTTGCAACAGAATCTACAGAGCCCCTAAGTCTCTAAGATCAAAGCTTATTTTTCATAGTAAAGACTGCCTTCATGTCAGCTCCCTGCTACTTGCTGAACAAGTTCCATCCTGAGGAGGTATCACACTGTAGCCCTCTAGGAATTTCTCACATTTTATCTCAAGGAACAGTCAGTCTCCTTGTATGAGTTCCACCTGCCCAGGGTGCCCCAGCCAAAACACAGTGAACAGCCAGTCTTCCCCCTGTTGCTCAGCCATACTCTTCTGAAGGAAGATAACATACAGCAATCTACAAAAAAGGACAAAAACTATTGTCCATGACAAGAATACCTGTGTAATTCAAAGATTTCAAGTCTCTATGTATACTTATCATTTTTATCTCTGGGATAGAACTATTAAATAAAATCCTAAGGCCCTGATAGTTTTTAGATTCCTCCTTCTTTTTCTCAGTTCTTATCATGTACTTCATATTACTTTTTGACAGAGCCTTTTTATAAGCTGACACTTATATTGGATAAGAAAGCTATACAAAACTATATCCAATAATATAACTCTTAACTGATTTGCTTCGTGAATGCTACCAAGATGCAAAGTACAATTAATTTAATAGATTTTAAAAGCAGAATTTATAGAATCATAGAATGGTTTGGGTTGGAAACAACCTTAAAGATCATCTAGTTCCAACCCCCCTGCCATGGGTAGGGACACCTTTCCACTAGACCAGGTTGCTCAAAGCACCATCCAACCTGGCCTTGAACACTGCCAGGGAGGGAACATCCGCAACATCTCTAGGCAACCTGTTCCAGTGTCTCAACACCCTCACAGTAAAGAATTTCTTCCTAATATCTAATCTAAATCTACCTTCTTTCAGTTAACCACTTTTTAAAATTAGCAGTGGAAGTTAGGTAGTAAGTCCTAAAAGCACTAAAATTATCCTTTCCTGTTATTTAAATCTTACATATATGACAATGAGTAGTTAAATATACTCCTCCTGTCTGTTGCCCAGAATTTTTAACATGAAAAGGAAGGACTTTAGACACTTGAAAGATTTACTACTTGGAAATAAACGTTCAAAAGAAGCAAACCATTTCTTTATCAGCTGTGCATGATTTCAAACTGAGCACATCCAACTATTTTACCATTCCTCAGATTTCCTAGACTTGGATTATGGCCTGCTCTGCTTATAGTATCTTCATTGCCCTTGATGTAAGAGTAAAAAGTAGTTAATAGTTAAAATTAGCTAGTAAGTTAAAATCAGCTTATCTTGCATAAGAAGCAATAATTCACCTTAGTTTTGTCCTTAACAGTCATACTAAGGTCATCACAAACATTTTCTGACTTACATCCACTACCTTATCTATATAGTCCTATGCATTTTTCTCTTAGAAAACCATAAACTTGAAAGTTGAATACATTTAAATCTTTCTGTATAAAGATCAGACTCCCCAGCATGTTACATGTCCTGGCAAAGGAAAGCCATCTAAAAATTAATCTGGTTTGTTGGACTTAAATTGTACTTATAAGTCTAGTTTGCAAGAATGCATACATACGCTCCGCATATTTACAGAATTATGTCTGTTCAGGAGTATAAATCTAAGTCTTCTAAAAACATAAATTGAGTGCAGTAGTGGAAAGCAGAAGGTGTGAAAAGATAGGTTGTGGTAGAGTGAAGTCTTTGAACTGTTTTTTTTTTTCTTAAAAAAACCTCACTGGTGCCAGTGACAATATAGAATATATATCTAGTCCAATCCCCCTGCCGGAGCAGGATTACCTAGACCATATCACACAGGAACGCGTCCAGGCGGGTTTTGAATGTCTCCAGAGAAGGAGACTCCACAACCTCTCTGGGCAGCCTGTTCCAGTGTTCGGTCACCCTCACTGTAAAGAAGTTTTTCCTCATATTTATGTGGAAACTCCTGTGTTCCAGCTTGCACCCATTGCCCCTTGTCCTGTCAAGGGATGTCACTGAGAAGAGCCTGGCTCCATCCTCATGACACTTGCCCTTTACATATTTATAAACATTAATGAGGTCACCCCTCAGTCTCCTCTTCTCTAAGCTAAAGAGACCCAGCTTCCTCAGCCTCTCCTCATAAGGGAGATGTTCCACCCCCTTAATCATCTTTGTGGCTCTGCGCTGGACTCTCTCTAGCAGTTCCCTGTCCTTCTTGAACTGAGGGGCCCAGAACTGGACACAATATTCCAGATGCGGCCTCACCAGGGCAGAGTAGAGGGGGAGGAGAACCTCTCTAGACCTGCTGACCACACCCCTTCTAATACACCCCAGGATGCCATTGGCCTTCTTGGCCACGAGGGCACATTGCTGGCTCATGGTCATCCTGCTGTCCACTAGGACCCCCAGGTCCCTTTCCCCTACGCTGCTCTCCAACAGGTCTGCCCCCAACTTGTACTCATACATGGGGTTGTTCTTGCCCAGATGCAGGACTCTACACTTGCCCTTGTTATATTTCATTAAATTTCTCCCCGCCCTACTCTCCAGCCTGTCCACGTCTCTCTGAATGGCTGCGCAGCCTTCCGTTGTGTCAGCCACTCCTCCCAGTTTTGTGTCATCAGCGAACTTGCTGACAGCGCACTCTATTCCCTCATCCAAGTCATTAATGAATATATTGAATAGTACTGGTCCCAGTACCGACCCTTGAGGGACTCCGCTAGACACAGGCCTCCAACTGGACTCTGTCCCATTGACCACCACTCTCTGGCTTCTTTCCTTCAGCCAGTTCACAATCCACCTCACTACCCCAACATCTAGACCACACTTCCTCAGTTTAGCTGCGAGGATGCTGTGGGAGACCGTGTCAAACGCTTTACTGAAATCGAGATAGACCACATCCACAGCTTTACCATCATCTATCCACCGGGTTATGTCCTCATAAAAGGCTATCAAGTTGGTTAAGCATGACTTCCCCTTGGTGAAGCCATGCTGACTGCCCCTAATGATCCCCCTATCCTTGATGTGCCTAGAGACAGCACCAAGAACAAGTTGTTCCATCACCTTTCTGGGGATGGAGGTGAGGCTGACCAGTTTATAGTTACCCGGGTTCTCCTTCTTATGCTTTTTGAAGACTGGAGTGACATTCGCTTTCCTCCAGTCCTCAGGCACCTCTCCCATTGCCCACGACTTAGCAAAGATGATGGAGAGTGGCCTAGCAATGACTTCCGCAATGAATTATAGAGAGGTCTGATGCTCACTGGAAACAACCTGCGTAGCTGCAAATGAATGCACAGATTTTTTTAATGTATAGAAGATTGTTGGCTGCAAGCTGAAAAATAATACCAGGAATAATAATTTTTTGATTGAAAAATTTTTGGAAGACAGATTGGGCTATGGCAGTTGAAAAATCTGTACCTTTTTAACGCTGACTGCAATATATTTCTATCATCCTATTTTACTATTCACATTAGTTCCACTGAAATCATCATCTGGGCAAAGGAAAAATACACATGCATGAAAAATTCTTTTTGATTTATCAGTATGTAAATCACGTGCGTTATCCAGCTCTTGCGGCCATTCAAAGACAAGTGGAAACTATCTGTTCAGTTCTATTCAAAGTTAGAGTAATTTTGTGATATCACTGCAGACAGAGAATAGAAATGGAATATAATTATATCTGGCAGGTTTTTTTAAAGATATTGAAGCATCAAAGTTAGGAGGTAAGTTATTTTCCTCAGTTCTCCGTAGGTCCATGGAAGGGAAAGAGGTGAATTCCCCCCAGGAATACAGGGGAGTATTAGGCAATCATGTTCCCAGTTCAGACGGGATGAATTCAGAGACCAAATTAGAAGTATGTCGTGTTTACACATAACCTCCTTCTACTGTTTTCTTTTACCATTTAGTGTATCTTAGCCAACTTAGGTCAATCAATGCTTTACAAAGCAATTTGAGTATCAGAAACATCAGATTAATCGTCTGCTTTTGTTAGCACTAATATTGTACAGTTTGACAATCCCTCTTGCCTTGAAATACTATTTTAAGATTTTTTTTTTATTCCTTTTTTAATTCCCTTGAGTGTATGTCCAACAGCAGTTTATGCTCTAGCTTTTATACTAGTAGTCTTTTCATTAACTGCATGGGAGTCTGTGTATAATAACACCTCCGGATTTTAGAACATTCCTAATCCATGTTCTCAATGCTGTATACTGAGTCTTGTTCCTACGTTTTTAAATTCTTTAATGAGTCTCCTCCTTAAAAAAAAAAAAGTATTTTGATACATACTGGTCAGCAAGATATAAAAATCTTGTCCTAGCATCTACTTTCAATAGTTTCTTTATCATGAAAGCACACTAACAGGATGAAACCATCTGATAAATATATGCCTTTATTTTTTCTTTATTTTCAGGAGCTTTCAACAAAAGAGCTCTTGCCTATAGAGATCTGGTTTTAATTTTAACTTGTATGTAAAAATTAGTTTGATCACGAGACCTCATCAAATTAGTTTTTAACTTCCATCATAGAAATATTACAGTCGACGATGTAATGAACGGTCTCTTGTTAATGGTATTTGGAAGTACCATAGATAGATAGGGATTTGTAAATGAAGAGTGGCATGCATTGCAAGTATACAGATGCAAATAAAATCAGTCTGCACTGCTACTCTGTAAATGCATTGTTTTTTTCTCCAGAAAAACTGTTAAATTGGGGAGAAACATGGAAAACAATGAAGTAATGAGGAGAAATTAAACATTTTTTCATGTTATGATGATTATGTTTTATAAGGGCATGCATTCTTCTTTGCTGACAATTAAAGGACATTATGAAGTTCTGTAAAATAAAAATCAATGTAAAAAAGAATGCATGTTGGAGGATTGTTTTATTTTTAAGTTGGCTAGATAATATAGTGTACAGAAAGGAAGGAAGAAATGATCTTCCTAACCCTTAGTTTCTAATTGATGTGCAATCTGGAGGGGAGGTTTGATAGCTTATCATAAGCAACACAGAAATTGAAATGGTCATCTCAGCTTTAATGCAACTTATGTGTGTATCCATACTGGAGTTCCCAGAATTATTTCATTTGTGTCACTGTCTCCTTAAAAAGGTCTTAAAGAGCTTGTGTTAATAAAAGGGATAAAGCAATAACAAAATGAAAAATAAGAAAGATGAGAAATATATTCTTCTTTATAATGCCAATTTGTTACAAAAAAAAAGGAAACTGCTATACTAAATTTCAGCATTTAACAAAATCACTCTAGTCTTTGTTTACAGTCAGTATAGAAAAATGGGAACTCAGAAGTAATTTTGCCTCCTACTAGGATAGATACCTTATTCAGGTCACAAAAACTAAATACAGTTTATAAAGTTAAAGTTAAGTGGGATTAACTATACTCATTGTTTGGAATAATAATACTTTAATTGAGTTTCAGTTTTTTTATTTATTAAATGCACCATATATGTTAATTGAACACACTCTTAAAATAGTCTTCTCTCACCTGATAACTAAAATAAACAAGACTACTTAAAAGAGTATCTTCTCTTTGTATATAATTTTTTATTTATCACCAGCTTCAATTGTAGACTTTGGACAACAGTTTTAAAATTCTAGATTTAGTGTAATAATGTATGGCATCTTTTAAATAATATGAGAAAAATATATGCATATATAAGAACTCTGAGTTACCAATTAACAGTATTTAAGCTAAGCTGTCTTCAACCATATGAACTGTGAGTAGTGCTTATCAGATTTTAATGCTGGGAACTCCCCATCTCCAACTGTCTCCTGTCTCCAAGACAGGTCAGCAGGAAAGCACCTGAAAAGCACCCCAAAGAAATCCCAGCCAGTCAGTCAGCTTCATTGGATGCCCAACTTAAATGCCTCTGTGCAAACGCACATAGCGTGGGGAATAAACAAGAGGAATTAAGAGATGTGCACATGCCTGCAGGGCTATGAACTTATTGGAGTCATGGAGGTGTGGTGGGACAGCTCCTATGACTGGACTGTTAGAATGGAAGGATAGGAAGGGGAGATGAGGAGGCGGTATCGCCTTCTATGTCAATGACCAGATGGAGTGTATGGAGCTCTGCCTGGGGATGGATGAGAAGCCAACTGAAAGCTTATGGGTCAGGATTAAAGGGAGGGCAGGGACAGGTGACATTATAGTGGGGGTCTGCTACAGACCACCTGACCAAGAAGACCGAGTAGATGAGGCCCTCTACAGACAGATAGGAGTCGCCTATCTGTCACAAGTCCTGGTACTCATGGGGGACTTCAACCACCCCGATGTCTGTTGGAGGAACAACACAGCAGGGCACAAGCAATCCAGGAGGTTCCTGAAATGTGTTGATGATAACTTCCTTCAACAAGTGATAGAGGAGCCGACAAGGAGAGGTGCCATGCTGGACCTTGTTCTCACCAACAAGGAGAGGTGGTGGAGGATGTGAAGCTCAAGGGCAGCCTTGGCTGCAATGACCATGAAATGGTGGAGTTCACGATCCTTAGGGCAGTGAGGAGGGCACACAGCAAGCTCCCTACCCTGGACTTCAGGGGAGTAGACTTTAGCCTCTTCATGGACCTGCTTGGGAGAGTACCATGGGATAAAGCCCTGGAGAAAAGAGGGACCAAAGAAAGCTGCTTAGTATTCAAGGACCACCTCCTCCAAGCTTAGGAACAATGCATCCCAACAAAGAGGAAGGCAAGCAAAAACACCAGGAGGCCTGCATGGATGAACAAGGAGCTCCTGGACAAACTCAGACACAAGAAAGAAGCCTACAGAGGGTGGAAGCAAGGGAAGGTAGTCTGGGAGGAATACAGGGAAATTGTCCGAGTAGCCAGAGATCAGGTTAGGAAAGCTAAAGCCCTGATAGAATTAAATCTGGCCAGGGGTGTCAAGGGCAACAAGAAAAGTTTCTATAGGTATGTCAGTGATAAAAGGAAGACTAGGGAAAATGTGGGTCCTCTCTGGAAGGAAACAGGAGACCTGGTTACCGGGTATATGGAGAAGGCTGAGGTATCAATGACTTTTTTGCCTCAGTCTTCACCAGCAAGTGCTCAAGCCACACCACTCAAGTCGCAGAAGGCAAAGGTATGGACTGGAAAAATTAAGAACTGCCCACTGTAGGAGAAGATCAGGTTCGAGACCATCTAAGAAACCTGAAAGTGCACAAGTCTGTGGGACCTGATGAGGTGCATCCATGAGTCCTGAGGGAACTGGCAAATGAAGTTGCTAAGCCACTATCCATCATTTTTGAGAAGTTGTGGCAGTCTGGTGAAGTCCCCACTGACTGGAAAAGGGGAAACATAACCCTTGTCTTCAAGAAGGGAAAAAAGGAAGATCTGGGGAACTACAGGCCAGTCAGTCTCCTGGTATCAAATCTCAAATTTCAGCCATACTAGAAGATCTGAATAAGTAACAGTTACAAACATTGTTCACTGCCTCAGTTTTACTTGGGAATTGCTTGTCAGGCTTCTTGTCATTCTTCAACAGTTATTGCCAAAACACAGAATAGAAGGTTGTGTTCCTATCCTCCGCCACATGTAATGACTCCACTTGTTCTCTGGAAACAAGTGATTCTTCAAACAAGCAGACATGCTACTGCCCAATGCAAAACATCAATTTTCAGATCTGGTTTGAGCACCAGGCACTGTGTAAAATCCATTAATTTGAACCCTCTCTTCAAGAAAAGAGTTATATTAATGAAAGGACTCATGAGAACTCACTAATAAGTCTATTTTTTAATTCACCATTAAGAAATTTTATGAGGCCATCACCAATTTATTTTTTTTGTACTTTGATCCCTTCATTAGTATTTTTGCACTAAGATAAAGAATCCTTCATTAAAGTATTGTTGAGAAAACACTGGTGTCCAGCTTGTGATTAAATTTATTATTAATAAATGAAACAAAAAATTAAAAAGGTATTACAGCTTTGACAATAGTAAATAATATTTTATAATTAAAAAAACCATCTTAAATGTATGGGAGTTTAACTTGTCAAACTGAATATATTTAATTGCAATCTATTTAAATAAGATTTTTAATCAGTTCTGGGAAAACTAACACAAATTTGCAATGGACCAATTTAGGATAAAAAATAAAGAAAAATGAGGGGAAGATTAGACATAGAGGGAAACTGGTGATGTGGCCTCAAAACAGGAGGCCAATGGCAACTTAGAAAACAAGTCTGTATCTGCCAGGAGAAAAAAAACATAAACACTATGAAAGCAGAGAGAAGACTGAAGGTCAGGTGTTTTTATTGATTAGTAGTCAGAAATACCCATTTATGTCAATGCAGGTTTCTACTTAGAACAAGACAGCATGATCTCACCACTGCAAAATTGCTAAAGCACAAGTCCCACTGTGATGCTACTCCACAGAGTGACTTGCCCCTTTAAGTTACAGATTGTTGGCATGTGATATCACCTATCATTCCTATAGTAGGGCACATGGGACTGATGAAAGATACAACCAAGGTCATCCTTACAACTTTGTGAACAATATTTGTCAGCTCTCCAACCCTCAAATGTGCAGCAAGGTCCTGAAAGTTTTTAAAGTGGAATACAAAATCCTTCCTGTAACTTTTTGAATGAGAAGAATTAGCACCTCCCCTGCTTTGGAAATGGTACTTGACACTTTGACAGGTGTTTGCCTTGATGTCAGAGATATCTGCACTGGTGTAAATGTAATTAATATGTACTCCAGTTGTAAGCCTCTGAACGATCTTCATTTACAGAAGCATAACAGTTATCAGTTGAATGTCAGCTGGAAGTCAAATTCTCAGATGGTTTTTCCAGTAACGTGTAGGCACGATTATAAGAAAATGCTGGAACAAGAAAGTACCATTATAGCATAAGGTACCAAAAGTGGATGATTAGCAGGGGAGAGAGAAAGGATATGATAAGTAGGTAGACTGATGGAAGCGATGAGACCAGAATCATAGAACAGGCTGGTGCAACAATAAGGAGTAGATTTTTGAATATTTTAATAAGTATTAATCTTAAGCATTTATTCAAATGCCTTGAGTACTCTTGTAAAGCTTCACCGAGAACTCAAAACATGTTTGTAATACAATCTTTACACTTAAAGTGCATATAAAGAGATTCCCTGAAGTGGCATACTTTCTCATTTCTGCTACAACTTTTATTTTAGTTTTCTGCTGGTGGGGTATATAACTTCTGCAGCAAAGTTATAACTAATTGTCTTCGTTTAGCCCGCACCCAGGGCTAAACAATAACAGTTTTTCTCTCACCCAGTGTCCCTTTCCCAACTGATGAAGGAAATTCGGAAAAAGAGGGAGACTCATCAGTTAAAATTAAATTGATTTAATAAAATAAAGAAACCAATATAAATGCTAACACAAGACACACAAAAGTATACTTAGCTACAGGTTGCAGCAAGTTGTCCAGGAATAGCAATCATCAGCAATGAAGAAAAAAGGTAGGCCAAAAGAGAAAAGAGCAAAACTAGACTCACCTCTCCCTTTTATAGTGAACTTGATTGTTAATGATATAGAATATACCTGTGGGCCAGCCTGGGTCAACTGCCGTGCATTTAACTGCTAATGGCCCTGATCACCATGGCTGGCCACAAACTGAAACAAAATCCCAATGAAACCAGGACACTAGTATTTCAAAATAATTTTCCATGGTATTCATAAGATCCCACTTTGGATATTTTCCATCTAACCTGGGCATCTTGCTACAGACTGAGTATAAATAAAATGGAAAGATGTAAATAATAATTTAAGTAAATATGTTTAAAATTTACTAAAGTGGAAGACTATTTTATCTGTGGTGGAGAATAATCAGGTAACTTGGACAAGAGTTTAAATCCATGAATAGGGGAAATCAAGTATTTCTACTATGTATTCCATTAAAGAAATGGGCAGAGAACACAACTGGTGGAGCTGAGAATTAGATCTTGGAAAGTAAGAAAAAAAGTAAGAGGAAGAGTCCATGAGAAGTACAGATTTCAGTATACTACTGCTTCAGGGAGGACAGTTACAACTATCAAGGTGACGGATGTGAGATGAATCACGTACTTGGTTAAAGCAAAAAGTAAATGGAAGTAGAATATTAGGGAAAAAGATCCAGGTCTGTTTAGGAGGAGGAAAAAAAAAAGAAACAAGAAGAAAAGGATAGTGAGGGGAGAGTGAAAACTCAGGGTCTTATCTCTTGCTAAGTAGAAAAACCCATTTATATTAATGAGGATATCTGCTTAAAAATTGATGGTATTGTCTTGCCCACAGTAAGAATTGTTGAAGTACCATCAATAGCAAGGAACGAAAAGAGATTAGGTCATCACTCAGGAGGTTACTCTAGATCTGTTCTCTCAACCTTTTCCAATGACTAGTTTCAGAATCCCCTCATCATCAAACCATAAAGAACTGGAGTTATCACAAACCTCTGCAGATGGCTTTCACATTCAAAATTTGTGATCTTGACAACTTGCATCACTTATAGACTTTAAAGATGTGATCTATGAGTTCTTTTCTTTCCTTCTATCACTTTTACAAAATCTCAGAATCATAAGATAATTCAGACTAGAAGGGGCCTCAGAAAATAAAGTTCAACCCCCTATTCACTTTCTTATTTTTATATTTGAACGTAGGCTACCATTTCAAAATACAATGAAAGTCATCCAAAAATAGCCAATACCCAGTTAAGTCAAATTTCCTGAGCACCATTGGTAATACATATAAAGACATTAAAAAATTCCACTCTAATATTCAAAGCACATGGTTTGAGACTCAGGTCGATATAAAACTGAGTCTAGTACTTGGCTGACTATACTAGAAAATCTGGGTTAATTCTGGACAGTCTAAATATTTATTTATTAATCTATTTATGTAAACAGCCAACACCCTCACGTATCTGAACCAGATTTACAGGAAGCAAAAGCCTAATATGTTTTTTTTTTCCTCTCTATCTTTTAATTTCCTGTCCTTGAGGGTAAGGGGATATTCCTTCTTACATGTATCCTGCTGACACAGTAGGAAATATAGGAAGTTATGCCCACCTGGAGGAAGTTAGAGGTCTTGCTGGAAAGTCAGAAGATGAAGTTTCTGTTTCTAGGAGTTTGGGGGGAGTGACGGATCGGATTGTGAAAATAAGTAAATTATCTCCGTACTTCAGAAAACAAAGCATGTTAGAAACTGTGGAATAGCTATTTGCATAAATTGGAAGAAAGTTAAAAAATCCAAATGCTCCAAATACCATTGCAGGGCAGAGAACTGTCCTAAGGCATCTATAGCAAAGGCTATTTCTTTCTTTGTAATGTATTATAAGAAAATTAAGTTTAGGAGAAAATTCCAGTAATGGATTTTCACTCTTGACGCTGAATTTCTAGGAACTATGCTTTTTAAATAAAACCTGACATTTTTTAGCTTGGAATTGCTAAATTATTATTATTTAGCAATTATTATTTTTTTTAAGTGAGAAGAACCAAAAGAAGAAGAAGAAAAAAAGACAAAAATCACAGCTTGTCTCTTAGCTATTCTTCTGTCAATTCTTTAGGGAATATGCAGTAATATCTAATAATTTCACAGTATCTACCGTACTTTCTCCTCAAAGGTACAGAGACAATTTCCTTATTTTTCACAATCAGATCCATCACTCTCTCCATAATCCATAGTACTTTGCCAATATTATCAAAGAAGAAAATACTTGTTTCTAGTTTTCTGAGTCTAAGGCTAACATGATAAGCACTCTCTTCTACAGAGCTCTCCTTTCTAGTTAACACTTTGTTTCTGGAAAGATCATAGCCTGTTCAGAGTAAATAAACTGAAAAACAGTATTCACCTATCAAACTTTTATAAAGATGCTATATTTAATAGTTACACACCATATTCTGTTCAAGAGTGTGGTAGGTTAACCTTGGCTGGCTGCAAGGTACCCACTCAGCCGCTCTCCTCACTCCCTCTCTTCAGCAGGACAGGGGGAGAAAATAAGACAAAAAAGGTCACGGGTCAAGACAAAGACAGAGAGATTGCTCACAAATTACTGTCATGAACAAAACAGACTCAACTTTGGGAAGACTAACTTAATTTGTTGCCTATTAAAAACAGAGTAGGATAGTGAGGAGCAAAGGCAAAACTAAAACCACCTTCCTTCCACCCCTCTCTTCTTCCCAGGCTCGTCTTTGCTCCTTCTTTCCCAGCTCTTCTACCTCCTACTCCTGAGCAGCACAGGGGGATGGGGAATGGGGGGTTGTGGTCAGGTTATAACACTTCATCTCTGCCACGGACTGTCCAGGAGCTGCAGCTTCCTTCAGGGCACCAATTGCTCCCACATGGAGTCCTCCGTGGGCTGCAGTGTGAACACCTCCTCTGACATAGTCCTCCATGGGCTGCAGGGGACAGCCTGGTTCACCATGGTCTTCTCCATGAGCTGCAGGGGAATCTCTGCTCCAGGACTTGGAGCACCTCCTGCCCTCCTTCTTCACTGACCTTGGTGTCTGCATAGTTGTTTCGCTCACTTTTTTCTCACTTCTCTCTCCCAGCTGCTGTGCAGCTTTCTTGTGTTTTCACAGAGGTGCCACCAGCATTGCTGATGGACTCATCTTTGGTCAGTGGTGGGTCCGTTTTGAAGCCAGCTGAAAGTGACTGTGTCTGCCATGAGGCAGCCCCTGGTCTCTTCTCACAGGGGCCACCTCTGCAGCCCACTGCTGGCAGCACCTTGTCACGTAAACCTGATATAGGGAGCAGTGTTGAGTGCCAATGTTAGCGGCAAGTGCAAATGGCCAATAGCCCTAAAAATAGGTATTAATAGAAATTTTAAAAAAATTACGCCTCAAGTTTTCCCTGGAGTTCAACAAAGAAACCAAGCAAAGTGACACATTTAATCACTAACTGATATTTACTAATAGGTATGGTAAAATGATGCTGTTTAATGCCCTCTCAATTTAACAAGCTTAAAATAAATTTAAAATGTGTGTTTGTAGTTTCACTTCCTAGACTGCACATTTTTACTTCCTGCCACTCACAACACCGAAGTTTCCATTTTAATAGTTGCAAAATTACAGATTTTCTGTCTTGTGCTTTAATTTCCTCATTAGACAGCCAGGTGTCTCATAATTTATTTAGAACTGATTGTGCTAGAAACTTTCCTTGCAGATTTTGCAACTGTATAGAACAAAATTGATTTAGGATGCAAGTCTGAGCATATTAGAGTTACTCTGCTAGAAATTTGCAAGACTGATTACAAGCACCTTGAGTGGTCTTCATCAGTTGCTGACAGTGCACTCTATTCCCTCATCCAAGTCATTAATGAATATATTGAATAGAACTGGTCCCAGTACCGACCCTTGAGGGACTCCGCTAGACACAGGCCTCCAACTGGACTCTGTCCCATTGACCACCACTCTCTGGCTTCTTTCCTTCAGCCAGTTCACAATCCATCTCACTACCCCATCATCTAGACCACACTTCCTCAGTTTAGCTGCGAGGATGCTGTGGGAGACCGTGTCAAATGCTTTACTGAAATCAAGATAGACCACATCCACAGCTTTACCATCATCTATCCACCGGGTTATGTCCTCATAAAAGGCTATCAAGTTGGTTAAGCATGACTTCCCCTTGGTGAAGCCATGCTGACTGCCCCTAATGATCCCCCTATCCTTGATGTGCCTAGAGACAGCACCAAGAACAAGTTGCTCCATTACCTTTCCGGGGATGGAGGTGAGGCTGACCAGTCTATAATTACCCGGGTCCTCCTTCGTACGCTTTTTGAAGACTGGAGTGACATTTGCTTTCCTCCAGTCCTCAGGCACCTCTCCCATTGCCCATGACTTAGCAAAGATGATGGAGAGTGGCCTAGCAATGACTTCCGCCAGCTCCCTCAGCACCCGCGGGTGCATCCCATCAGGGCCCATGGATTTATGGACGTCCAGATTGTTTAATTGGTCCCTGACCCAGCCCTCATCTACCAAGACAGATTCCTCCTCTATCCTGACTTCTTCTGGGGCCTCAGGGGTCCGGGGCTCCTCAGGACAGCCTCCAACAGTATAGACAGAGGCAAAGAAGGCATTCAGTAACTCCGCCTTCTTTTTATCCTCTGTCTCCAGGGCCCCCACCTCATTCATCAGTGGGCCTACATTGCCTCTAGTGTTGGCTTTACCTGCAATGTATTTGAAGAAGCCCTTTCTGTTGTCCTTGACCTCTCTTGCAAAGTTTAATTCCAAGGAGGCCTTAGCTTTCCTAGTTGCCTCCCTACATCCTCTGACAACAGATGTATATTCCTCCCAGGTGGCCAGCCCCTTCCTTCCATGATCTGTACACCCTCTTCTTCCACTTGAGTTTGCCCAGCAGTTCCCTGTTTAACCATGCAGGTCTCCTGGTACCCTTCCTTGACTTCCTACCTGTTGGGATGCTCTGATCTTGAGCTCGGAAGAAGCAGTCCTTGAATGCTAACCAACTATCTTGGGCCCCCTTACCTTCTAGTACCTTGTCCCATGGGATTTCCCCTAGCAATTGCTTGGAAAGGCCAAAGTTGGCCCTCCTGAAGTCCAGGGTTGTGATTTTGCTAGCTATTCTGTTCCTGCCACATGAGATCCTGAACTCTACCATCTTATGGTCACTACAACCAAGGCTGCCCTCAACCTTCACCGCTTCAACCAGACTCTCCTTGTTAGTGAGGATAAGATCCAGCAGAGGGAATCTGAAAGAATTTCTTAAAACAGCAGATTCACTTCCTTGTGCTGGATAAAGCAGTAGACTAGTTGACATGAAATAAAAAAGTAGCTTTTCTTATTATACTTTCTTACAAGAGCACCACATATTAAATTCTCTCTTTCTTGAAATCCCCTGTTATTTCACCAATTCAGGTGTGAGTAACAAAACTGCTTTGAAATTTGCTTTCGTCATACAGCAAAAATACATAGCCTGTAAAAGCAAACATATCTCTGTTTTTCTTTTCTTTCACTGAAGTCATTTTATTGAAAGTGTGTAAGAATTTATCATTTTAATTGTTCACTATTATTGTGAAGCCAGTTTCCAAAGAGGGAAAAATTCTGAATGGATGACACACATGTACTGAATATTCTTAGGATGACAGAGATGAATCAGTCATGAATAATCCAGAGACCAGGACTATTACTAAATGTATTCTTAAAAGTAACTTTGAAAAAGTAAAATATAGATAAGGCTTTAAAGTATTGGCAGAAATACAGCAAA
Source organism: Nyctibius grandis (assembly GCF_013368605.1). NCBI lineage: Eukaryota > Metazoa > Chordata > Aves > Nyctibiiformes > Nyctibiidae > Nyctibius > Nyctibius grandis. Next base: position 111,062,702 of record NC_090658.1, on the reverse strand, counting down.
AATAGGGAAGTCAATTGAGTGATATTTTTTTATGAATCATTCACCTGGCCCTACAGATTATATGATCTAATAAACAAAATCACAACCATTTTAATATTATAAACAGGTGATTAGCTTCTGTATTAATTCATACCAGTGAAGCAGATTTTCATTTTTTAAAAGATTCGTTGTAGTGAAATGTTGCAGAAAAACTGGAGTTACAACATCAGGAGAGACAAAAACCAGCTGTGCTCTACGCTCATACAGACATGAGCTACTCTCTATTTTGTGTGTTTTCACAACTTGTCAGCAAACACTACATTTTCACATGGGATATTAACTTTAAGAGAGAAATGAGGAAGCCAAAGTTGAGTTGGTTTTTATTTTTTTGGTGGTGAGGGGGTAATATTTTGTGTACATTTATGTAAGAGATGAAGGAGGAATAACAACAATCATGGCACAGAGATACTGGAGTGACACCTATAGGACACCAGTAATAAGAGGTGTCAGTGCTTTTCTTCTGCTGGACGGCTATTCATTCATGTATGTTGCTGAACAAAGCAAACAGGCAATATAACTAAATACTTCCTCAGGCAAAGTCAAGTCTGTTGCAGAGAGTTTTGTCATATTCCCTGCATTGTCTTTCATGCTACCTTTCACGCAATAAAAGGCCTTCCCAAATTAGTCTATTACTTTTTACTGCTCTGAATGTCTCTTCCTTTTTTTCATGATGCCTTTAGAATAAATCATTCCATTATTTCTAGCATCTCTTTTTATACCAGTAAGGAAATGATGCTCAGGGAGATTAAGCACAAGACACAAGCTGCCAGGTTATGAATGAGGCAGGCTTAAGTGCCTGTGCAGAAAAGAACGATTCGTATGCAATCAGGTGCCTGCTCATCCTGAAAATCCCTAAACATCTATATGCACCCGAGCATATTCAGAAACATTTAGTAGCACGCTGTCCAAGAGTGCTGGGCATTTACAAGTTGCAAGTTTGCAGATAGCACCAGACTTGGGGGGAGTGGTTGGTACACTGGAGACCAGGGCTACTGCTCAGATGGCATAAAAAACTGGAGGAATGTGCCAAGAGGAGATTTGTGAAGTTCAAGTATGAGGTCTTGCACATGGAATGGAATAGCCCTCCACATCACTGCGGACTGGGAACTTAATGACTGGGAATTTACGGACTGGGAACAGGACCTGGGCGTTTTGGTGGACAAGGAGTTGTACATGAGTCAGCAGTGTGTCCTTACAGAGATGAAGGCTAATCTTCATTGCCATATACATAACCAGCAGGTTAAGGAAAGGGATTATTCCCCTCTATTTAATGCCTGTTAAGCTACATTTGGGATTCTGTGTCCAGTTTTGGTCCAGTAGTGACTAAGTCAATCAAGTCTAGCAAAGGGCCACTGAGATGATTAGGAAGCTGGAGCATATTACGTATGAAAAGTGACTGGCAGAAATGGGTTTATTTATCCTTGAGAAGATTAGGGTAAAAGGGGATAGGAAAAACCAAACTGTACTCCTAGGGGTACTTCAGTCATAAGAAATCCAGTCCACAGTATTTACAGTTAAAATGGTGATAATTGCAATAGCTATTGCAATAGCAATAGCAAATGGGTGCAAGCTGGAACACAGGAGGTTCCACTTAAATATGAGGAAAAACTTCTTTACGGTGAGGGTGACCGAACACTGGAACAGGCTGCCCAGAGAGGTTGTGGAGTCTCCTTCTCTGGAGACATTCAAAACCCGCCTGGACGCGTTCCTGTGTGATATGGTCTAGGTAATCCTGCTCCGGCAGGGGGATTGGACTAGATGATCTTTCGAGGTCCCTTCCAATCCCTAACATTTCATGATTCTGTGATTCTGTGATTCTGTGATTTTTGTTACTCACAGCCACCTGTTCTTAATCAGAGATATCTATCTTTAGTTTAGGAAGAGATAGATTCCTGTTTGAGGGTATCACATGAAAATGAGTTTGTTGGTACCATTCTAGCTTCGGAACTCATAGATTGATATCAAAGAGCATTATTTCCCTGTGATAAAAAAAATGGGAAAGTTAAATTGTTATGTTGTGCTTTATTTCCTGGTCTGGAGAAAGAAAAAGGAAACAGAGTAAAATATAACTCATTAATTTTCCCTTTTTTTTTTTTCTTTTACAGGAAAACAGATTATATTGACACTGAAAGAATGAAATTCATATTATGGAGTTACTTCTTAGAAACAGAATCTGAAAAAGTTGCAAATTAATGCTGAAACTTGCTTTAACTTGGTTTTGCACAGAATCAAGACAATGAAATGCAGATGAGGACCAGTAGCAACTAAAGCTGGATACACTCTCATTTTCATGTGCTAGTAATAAAATCACACAGAAGACAATGCAGAAGAATGAAAAGAACAGTAACAGCAGCTGCATGCATCAAAGTATTTCTCCTGGCATTTCTCTGTCTGAATTATTCTATATTCTTTTGTGTTGCCAGACTGATATGATTAATGAAAGAACGGAAACAATAACTGCAGTATAAGTGGGCAAACAGATCCTGGATTGGCATCAGTTAGGCTAAGACTTACATTTTTTTGTTATTTTGACCATTGTATACTCAGTGACGTACAGGAGTGTATCCAACAGTCAAGACAGAGGTATCAATCTGAACAAGGAGTTTTACATACAACTCAAAGAAATCAAAAACAGGCTGGGGACCCCCACTGCAAAACCTAAGTAACCCTATCTCACCATTATGTATAAATCCTACAGGTGTATAAAATGCATCCTTTGAAACAGATTTAGAAAGAAGGCTGGAAGTTTGTAAGTCCATTCGCTATGCAGAAACAGCTTGGTGATTATAAGGAGATGCAAAACTAGTAGATATTTCATTATCAGAGAGCCAGTTCATGAATAAACTTTCAGATGTTCCTGCACAGAATGGCCTGTAGTGTTGTTATTCTGAGAATTTTCAAACTAAGCCATTTATTTAAATACACAATGTACTACCTAACCTTCCCTTAGGGTGAAACTCACCCTCTGCAGAAGACTTGCACAAGGCTATGCATCACTGAAGTCATGTTAATGCTCTGTTTTCTTAGCTGGAGTGGGAGCTAAATGGTGCATACACCTCTGTACTGTTCTGAGGTAGAAGGAGAACTACATTCATCAACCAAATGATTCTCTGAAAAATGTTGGACATTTTGTAAATATCTGCAGGATTCTTCAAATTAGAGGACCATAAATAAGAGATGTTTTATTCAAAATCATTAAAATTTCTACACATATTTTAGTCTTTTCTTTTTTTTTTTTTCTTTCTGTCTCTTTTATCACCTTTTTGTTGGCTAAATAAAAAAAAAAGATGGAGGAAGAAAAGTTTATGCATTTTCTTTACTTAGCATTTAAGCAGTTAAGTTGAAATAGAGTGAATTTACTAAGGAAATTAAACTGCATGAATCTGCTGGTTATGGGGGCTATCAGATAGGAAAAGGTATCATGGGAATGGAATAGAAATTTCTGCTGAAAACTTGAGTCTGAGCTACAGAACTGCTTGATGATTTTTTTAAGATATATGTCATGCTATCAATACATTTTATAGATATTATAATGTTGACTCAATTCTCTCATCACTTCCAGTAATTTGATGCCAGTGTTGTCTGCCATATTATTATTATTAATGTTATTATTATTGTTATTATTTACTTATATTGCAGTAAGACTTGTGGATTTCACACCAAACCTTGTTACACTGTACGCTCTAGAAACAACTGATACTATTTAAAAAAAATACCACATATTTAAATTATCTGGGCTAAACTATGAGTATATTTTATTTGGGACTAGAAAATGGCAGTAGAAAGTGTGAACTCCCATCTCTGCTGCCTGATTTAACCAACAAAGGAAGTGCTTGCAGGTGAACTTCAAGGTGAGATGAGCAAAAAGCCATTCAAAGTAACTTCCAAATAATGACTTTCCCCTATCACTATATTAAAGTCTGTTTAAGGAAAACTTTCATTAAGTTATGCTGGTTACAGAGTTAGTCACATTCATACAGAGACAGTCCTGGAAAAGCAAATAGTGTCAGAAAATCCACCTTTTCCCCTTTTACTGTTCAAGGACTCTTGTAAATGCTTTGGGGTTTTGCAGGGGCTCTTTTGTTCAGCTGATTTTTTTTCTTTTTTCTTTTTTTCTTTCATTCCTGTTCTTTCCTCAATGTTTTCCTTTTTCCCTTGGGAGAGAGTGATGGTGATGCTACTAGGAACTCTACTGAATCATTCTATGCTCTGCCTTGCATGCTGCCACCCAACAAGACTCGATGCTACCATCCTGCTTGTGTGTATGTGAATCTGTGCTTCAGCCATTGTTTTGCTGAGCAAGTTCATCCCAAAATGACTCTGCCCTAGGGGCAGAGGCCGTGCTAACAGATCCAGGAAAGGATCCTTGCATGCGCAGCCAGTAGATAGCACATGGAGGCTCAAGTCTTGGCAGTCAAACCATCAAACTAGCTACACGTTTTAGAGTACAATCTGAAAATACCATGACAGCTACTATGTCCAACTTTGCAAACCCCTGCTATAACTAAGTGTTCAGTCTTGGTAACAGCTCGGTAAGACTCAGGAGTTTATACAGTTGAAGCTAGCTAAAAGTTTACTGCCAACCTAATAAAAATTATCCAACCTATTGAGATGCCCATCTATAACTTTCAGGCAAGCTCCTAGGATCTTCCCTTTCAGTTAGTGCAACAATTTTTTGTGACCATTTAAGGCTGGGCGGGCAGTTAAATTGATGGCAGATGCTCTCTGTTAGCCTTCTTCCCCAGAGGGGAAAACGAAAAGAGAAAAGGGAGAGAGACTTACAAGTTGGAAAGTTAAAACAATTTTAATAAAGAATAACAAGGAAGAGAAAGAGTATAATAAATAATGAACTATACACAAAGCTGCTACTGAGCTCCCCCTGATGATGATGATCTCATCACCGCTGACGCTTCAGGGCAGGCACTGGGCAGTCCTGAACCAGACGCTGCAGCAGGTGGGAATCAGGTTCGGGAGCAAGGGCAGGACTGAAGGCAGAGTCCTCCCAGGATGTCGGCCATGGGGGAAGAGTACAACCATAGTGGTCCCCTAGCTTTAAACTTGGTATGACATGGGTGAGATGGAATACCCCATTGGTCAAGTTTGGGTCACCTGTCCTGTCCGCCCCTCCCCACAGGTGCGACACTTTGCAGTCTGTTCCTTTGTGAAACAAAAAAGACTCAACAGTGACCCTAATACCCACGGCAACAAGCACGTGTAGTCAACTTCAGGAAGCAGTCACTTAAAAGAAACTTAACTGAAAAGTGTCCTAGTCCAAACCAGGACACTTTTCACTGGTCTTCTGCATTTTTGCCTTATATTGCAAAGCCTCTACATCCCATCTCCATGCCTCCACCAGTTCCCTTCTCTTCCAGAGATTAACTACTTTTCTTTTCTTCATCATTTACTCCTGGGCCAATTAACCTTCCAGTCACTGTCATAAATGGTCATTTCCTACCCTTGGTTGATATTTGATTCTAGCCTCTCCCAAACTCCTGTTATACTTTCAAACAAGCTGCTTGGACCTCTGTAAATCCTTCTAGATATCTGCAAATGTACGTCATTATCTTGCTAATCCTCCTCTGATCTGCATTTTGATAACTATGCTGCTGAGATTCTGGCCTCTCATGTCAAATATAGATAATGTTTATGGACAGTGTAAAGAAGTTCAAGTTCTGTCCTGATTCAAGGCTGAGTTTATATGAGGCAGACTTAAGGATGTTTACCAATAAGTACAGGATGTTACTCAACCTAATAATAAATTTTGCTAAGAGGCTGGGTATGTTGCTTACATAGATCATGATATGCATTTGGTTGTATGTGTTCCTGAGTGGATATAAGAAGAAATGGACAGCAGTATTTTTTCCCCCACTTATCACCTCCTGTAAACTTTTCTATTTTGTCTCCATTACCTTCTTTTCCAGTTTCTCCATACTCTGCTTTGTCCTTAGATTGCAACTGTCTTTACCCTTAGATTGTAAGTGGCTGAAGCAGAAACCATGTGGGGTTTTCTAGTTGTGTTTTTTTTGCCTGACTTTTGCATACGAACTAACGCAACAGGATTCAGCTCCATTACTCTGGTTCATAGGGGTTCTAGACGTACAAATTCAAAATAAATCACATCATGCTGATTATTAATAATAAGCGAAAAAGATTTGCTATCCAAACAACATTTTAATGGCTATTTAAGTGAGCATTTGTGTTTCCACGCTGCTTCTCTGATTCCAGTAGGCATTGAGTCTTAACTAGAAATAAAATCCTTACAGAAAAATGCCGCTAAATTACATGACCGTGGTTGAAGCAACATGGCCTGAGTTTTTCAGTGCCAAGTCTCAACTGCCCGTTTGGGGCACCTTTCCAGACAATACACAGAAACATAATGTGCTTTTCCTGTCACATGGACAGGGTAACAGCCTATGGCCAAATGTCTCAACATGCCCAGGCATATCAACATAGGCCCAGCAGCTGTTAAACTTCACACGGAGCTGAGAACAGGTTCTGGTCCCAGCATGAGACAACAGTAGAAGGTATTTGACAGAATGAGTTTATGGCCTATCTCTGGCAGACAGGATGCCAGCTCGATTATTTGCAGCTGAAACATTTTCTGGTATTTCAGATCCAAACCTACAAAATGCATGGACAGCTCCTGAGGAGCTCTGTGTACTGACAGGGTGCAGCTGCTAAATATGCATACAGCACAAAAAAACAAACAGATTTTAGCATCAGATCTAGACTAAAATGAAAGCAAACACACAGCTACTGAGTTCTTTAGATTAGGTTTCCTGTGGCACTTCTGCTTTTACATGTTTTTGGCTACAACTGTGGCTGTGAGATAGTAGCACAACATTGACAAAAGTTGTATACATCCCTAGCAAATACTAGCCTGCCGCCTTAATATTCTGGCTACCTTGAGCTTGCTCAGTAATTCAAGGGTTAACAAAATTTACTCGGACCCAGAGCTTTGTAAAAAGAATCTGTATCAGGATCCAAATCAGATCTTATTACAGATACACTTAGAAACAATCATATTTGTTTGACTGCTGCCTCCCTTATTGGTCACTTGTGATTTTAAAGTTGTCTTGTTAAATAGGTCAGTGAGGAACATGTGACAAAGATTCTAAAAAAAAACCATGTGATGAGATGGGATGTGATCATTACGTAGCAACTTACCCCAGGAGTACCACATACACAGAGTGACTTATGTCCTCTGCTGTTATCTATGCAGGTGTAGACTTCTACCAAAGATTATCTGCCCTAAAGAAGAAGAATATTCCCTGAGAACAGAGAGGAATCTCTGGGCATTTTCCTCTTCTTTGCTGTGGTGTATTTTCTGAGAAGAAACATAAATAAAAAAGTAGTACCGTCATACATATTTGTTAATCTAGCAATGTTGAACTAAGGCTAATTTCCCCAATGTCAAGAGCTGAAACAAAACCTCTGATCTATTCTGTGTATCTTGGGAAAGGAGTGTAAGCTAGTATCAACAACCATTGTTCACAAAAGTGTCATATAGAAGGAAAAACAGAACTATGAATACAAAGATATGTAATTTCTATGTTCAGTTATCACTAACACTTTACTGCATGAATCATCTGGCATTTGTGTTAAGGTAAAGGCCACTGAAGAATAATTGGAGAGAATACATTCTAAGTGAACTGATCACTGTATTTTCATCCAAATCCTGATTCTAAATGTTCGTGTTCATCTAATCAGAAACACAGAGCTATAATTTTCTATTGAAATTCACTGGGAGCTGTGTGCCTAAAAATGCCCTTATAATCTGTATCCTACTGTTCAATTATACTTTGAGGGGCAAAGATGATTCTATCCTATTTACAGAGGATGCAAGAGTTATCTCATTGAAGGCAAACCAATGAGTTAAGTTCTGCTAGTACTTACCTGTAGATTTATTAGGACACTCAATATATGTGCATTCTTACTATTTAAAATGAATAAATATGTTTATAATAATCACTTGAATGAATCAGGATATTGGGAAAAAATTCCAGCAGGCAATTCCAGATCAATAAAAAAGGATTGCTTTCTAAAACTTCTCATTAAAATAATTCTTTCAATGCTAACTTATACTAACATAATCAATTAAATCCAAATCAACTGTAAAATTATAAGGATTGCAGATGACAGTAACTCTAACGCAACAGATTTTATTTGAATAAGCAACCTCGAATTCGACACAGAATTCCGAGCTTGGAAATAATCAAGGAAAGCCTGTGAAATAAATTATTGTCTTGTTGGAAGGGATAGGGATAAACAAAAGCTTGCTTTATATTGCATTTGCTTTATGCTAAGCAATAGAAAGACACCATCTAGGTGACAAGGTGATAGAGTGTGACTTTCAGTCCTTTAGAGCAATAGAAACCAATTTCAGTCTCTTTCAGACTGGTTGTAGAATCACAGAATCATGGAGGTTGAAAAGGACCTTTGGAGGTCACCTGGTCCAACCTCCTGCTTGAAGCAGGCTCAATGGGTCAGGTTGCTCAGGGCATTGTCCAGCTGAGTTTTGAGCATCTCCAATTATGGAGATTCCATAACCCCTCTCGGCAGCCTGTTCCAATATTTGACCATTTGAATATTCGACCATTTGAATATCTGACCATTTGGATGGTGAAGTCTTTCCTTATATCTGTCGGGAATTTTCCTTGCTCCAAGTTGTGGTTTTTACCTTTTCTCCTGTTACTGTGTGCCTTTAAGAAAAGTCCAGCTCCATTGTCTGTGCCCTTCCATTAGGTAGCTGAAGACAACAATAACCTAGCTAACTTCTTAAGGCTGAACGAAACAAATTCTTTTGCCTCTTATGATTTCGTATGTGTGCCAGCCACCCAGAACAGGAGTACTTTGATCCTTGGCTATAGATTGGAGCACATGACATGGAAGAATATGTTTTAAGATGTTTGTGTGTCTGAGTGAACCTGAACAGAAATATGGGCCTGTGTCCTGTGCACTGACAAGTACTGCACAGGTAGAAAATGTGCACAGGTCGTCTACTATACAATTGCAGAGAATTCACACTAAGTGGAAAGAACACAGATTAAATGCACTGCAGATCTGCAGATCAGCTTGTACCTGCAATGGAGAGTTGCCTAGGATTTCTGGGAGCCACGCAGCACATTCTAAACTGTTACTACTGTAAATGGGCTGTTTGGCATTGAGAAATCCTGGACAGACATACTGTATCAAGCAGGATCAGTGAGAGCACTATATCCACTTAGTTCCACTCCACTACATCTTCATCTGCCACCTATCATTGCTGTGGGTGATTAGAGCTGAAAGGATTAGTGCAAAACAATAACACATGATTTACAGCTGTTTTTGTTTCTATGCAGAAGCTTCATCTGAATTACATTCTTCTGGCTGACTATACTTTTTGCCAGAATTTGTCTATATTTGCTTTATATTCTGACATGGGAAATTTGGGAGTGTTGCTTTAGTATCATAAGAACTTTTCTATTTTATACATAACACATTTAATCAGAGAATAGACACTATAACATCTCATGTAATAAGGAAAAAATACATTTTATAGGCAATATATGGGCACAGAAAGTGTCCAAGATAAATAGTTTTTAACCTGTAATTCAAGCACCTGTTGTATAAATACATACTGTGATTTTATTTACATTACAAATTTTCAAATCATTGTTAAGCCCATCAATAACCCTCAACATTGAGCATTCAAGCACAGAGAGTCCACATACCAAAGAAACAGAACATTCTGAGTGGAGAGGACAATTCCATATAAACAGTATTGATAGAAATCACATAATATAATAATATAAGCATATTCTATCTTGTAGAACAAGAAAGAGAAAATGAATATGCATTTTTGATAGTGAGTGGAAATGTGGCAAAAATTGTGATAATGAGGAACTTACATAAAGATTTTGAATGACAACAATACCTATGATATGTTTTAATTTTCTCTCATATACATGCACATACACAGATATTGCTACAGTATTGGCTGAATCCTGTTCTAGTGTTTATTGTCATTTGTTTTTTGTGATAAACCTACCTTTGTATCCCACATGAGGATCTTAAGGTTAGTTCTTTGTCTGTGCACTTATACATACCTTAGAGGTGAAGTCATGTCACCCAGTCCCAACAGGAATCTTGCTCTTACACAACAGGAGTCAGATCTGTACAAGAGGTACTTTTCAGGTGTATTTCTTCCAGCTTTACTGGTACTGTCTACACAGGTCACAGAAGTAGTGGCAGGACCAGCCAGCATATTTGTGCTCATATGGTTACCTCTGAGGTACCTGGAGCAATGCCCTTTAGGCTTTGCTATGATCTATTTTGGGTAACTTTTCCATTCCTGATTCTCTCCTCTCCCTGAAGCCCACCAGATTTTGTTAGAGTTGTGAGTTAAGGGAAAATCTCTGCTCACCTCTGCATTCTAGCTTGTAACTCTGTTAGTGGTGATGCCATTTCCCCCTTTGTTTTTACAGGAGCTGCCCTTTTTGTAGCCTCTATCTCTCTCCTTTCACTCAGATGGTCTGTCAGAGAAAAATGCAAAGCCTATGTTCAAGTACTCATGGAGATGGGAATGGGAAGAAGAAGACTCCTGTCTTCTCTCCAAACAAGCTTCTGTAAATGCAACCTATTAATTTGAAGGCAAAGGCGGATGGGAGCTATTCAGTGCTGACAGCTCCCTGAGTGCTCTGGTGAGTGTTTCCAGACATCTCACTTTGTGCCACTAAATGGAAGTCCTAATCCACATTGTCAATGCCACACAAACCTAGAAGTTATAAATTGACAAAGATATAATTGTTAGTCCTTTCAGAAAGAGCCAGAATTACTCAGCGGAGCTGGTCAATTTTTACATTTCCAAACTTTTGATTAAATATTTCAAAATGATTTCAGAAACCACCTTGCCAGGTGAAACTCTTTCATTCATTGCTGGGCAATGACCCAAAAGTCACAGCTATGGAGTCCATTATTTCTGAACAACCTAAGACTGAATGCCAGTTCTAGGTTTATTGCAAAAGAGAGTTTTTCCTTTCCAGAGGAATAGTGTTAATTCTGTTGGTTCCTCCAGTTACAAGCTAAAAAACCTGAAATCGTTACACTGAACAAAACTGATCTTTATTATTTCAATGCATGTTAAGTAAAAATATTGTTTTGATATTTTAGTTTGTTTTTTTCTTTTTCACTGTTTCTCTTCTAATAATCCCTAGCATTTAGTATGCTTTTCTGGCCACTACTGAGCACTGAACTAGCATTTTAATAGAATTACCAGTTGTAATGCTAAGGTTTCATTCCTGAGATCTCAGGACTGTCACTGTGCAGATGAAGTTGACTCTTTTTTCCCCATTCACATCATTTTGCATTTAATATATACTAAATTATTCTATCAGTTACTCAATACTCAAAGGTCTTTTTCACAGTTCTTCCCAGTCAGCCCTCAACTTTACTACCCTGAAAAGCTTAGTATCCTCAGGAAGTAAAATCAACCCCTTCTCCATATTATCTGTGAATCCATTCAACGGTGCATGCTCTATTTTTCTTTATCAACTATAAAGGGAGAGCATAAAATGGATAGATTAGACTTAGAAAACTACATTTGAATAAAAATTGTGCAAATATTATTTTATCTAAAGTCTTTTAAATTCCTTATGTGGGTTTTTATTTATGTATTTGTATAGTAATGTTTTCTACTGCATGTTTCACAAGACATCTAAAATAAGCCTGTAACTACAGACATGAAATTCAGTACGGAAGGAGAAGCAATTTGTGAGCTGATAGCAGATCCTGAAGCAAAACTCATTCCTTACCTTCTTAACTAGACATGTCAAGTTCCATTCCTGGAAAAAACCTTCATCTGCTTTGGTCATATACTGGATAAAAGAAAAAAGCGTCAGAAGAAACAAGTAGAAAAAAAAAATGGGAAGCATGATCTTGCACCTGCACGCTAATTACTAATCAGAACTGATCTACTAGGACATAAGCTGGAAGAGTGTTCCATAGTGATTAATCATAGAGAGACAGAGGATGGTATTTATCTTATCCAGATATACTATCTCCATGTTAGGCAACCAAGCTGATGAACTATACTACCTTTCTAATCAAAGGAGAGACAGAGACATATTCTGAGAAAAGTTCACCCCATCCCAATGTTACCGAAAATAGTAACCAAGAAAACTCTCCAAACCAAATGATAGTTTAGAAAGACGATATTGGTTTATTGCAGTGCTGGGTGCATAGGGGATCTCTCCTCCTAGCATGCACACCTAAGAACAAAAGCTTGCTCCTTATATACATAATTCCAAGAAAAAGCCCACCCATTTTAAAAAAAGCTTATACATAACACGTTATATAATGCATTACATAATGTCTTTACGCATGCGTACTAAATTGGGGAAGGGGTCTTGGGTGGTCTCTGGGCATTGCTGGTGGTCCCAATCCCCCTTTAATCGTGCTTGTGCGCAAGCGTGGTTGAGGCCTTCTTGTTTACAAGTACATGTGTTCTCAAGAAGAAGATATCGTTTTGGACTTATCTCTCCTCTGACACAAGAGTTTATGAATCAAGTTAATTTAGACATCACAAAGTTGTTCTTTACAGTTTTGTTTTGTCTTTTGGCCCTTTTATAATTAGCAGAGACCTTTCTTTTTCTAAGACTAAGTGTAAGCAGCATGAATCATTGTTTACTAGAACCTCGTTATCAATCCCATAAACAGACTCTATCTACAAAACATGTAGTTTGCTTCAGAACCTATTGTTATTCTCTATTATTCTAGCTAAAAGGAAAATTACTGACAGGAAAGCTAGTTCTGTGTAAAGGTAACACAGAGCAGCCCTTTTAGAGCCTACTCTGAGGCCTACTCTTGCTAAACCGTTGCTAAACCTGAGGCCTACTCTTGCTAAACCATTGCTGAACTGAACCGTCTGGTATCACCAAGATAAATTTGCGCTTGGAGTGGACTAAATCACCCTCTAGAGTTATCTGTCTCCTCTACTTACAACAGAGGCCTAAACAATTATCTTCAACTAACCATTTAAATTTTATAAAGCTAAAATTAATGAAGATGAGTCCTATCTGGAAAGCAATGAATATGTTTACCTCAAACCTTCACAGTGAAAAAAGACAAATAGACTAAACAGATAAAGATGAATGAATCAATAAATAAGTCTAAACACAGAAATTGTTAATTTATTCCAACCAAGCTTGATTTCACGAAGCTGATGCCTCTTATCAAGTATCACAGCTAACCTGAAATTTTGTTTTCCCTGTTCAGATTTATGAACATGAGTAGCCCCTCCTTCCATCAGTTGTGCAAACATTATAGATACGATCCATATCACTGGTCTGTGCATGAGCAAAAGGTCTGAAACAGTAATATGTTTGTTCAGCATAAAGCATAAGCAACCGGTGTGCAGCAAGAGAGCCTTATAGAAATTTCTTATGCTGAGCACTGCATACTCAGAGTAATTCACAGTTCTTTATTTCATGTCTTCCATCTGGGTGCAACTGATTGCAACAAGATCCTTGTCCTAAAGCAATTAAAAGTTTGCTTATGAGGCAGCAGAAATATATCTGAGCCTTTTGTTGTCTTTTACTGGAAATCTAATTGAAAGATCATGTCACTTATGCAAGTAGATCAACCACTGTAGAATTCTGAAGTAAAACCCAAGTATCTTATAAATCTAAAAGCATTGGCTTAACTTCGGGAGAAAATTCTTCTCTAAATAATCAGATTATTTATAATCTGACATTATTTGGCTTCGACTTGGATGTGTAAATTGGCTGAAAGGCAGTTTTAGGGTGGAATGGCACGGAGATAGTGCCTAAGTGAAAGAGAAAGGGCATAGTGAATGTTTCAATCGCCAGCTCGTCCACCTCACGCTTAATCTGGTCTCTACAGTATTTTCCCAACCAGCTTTACTAACATCCTTTTAAACTGCTTTACTAATGCTATTTCTTCTTCATTCTTTAAGTACAGAGGATCACTCCACAAATGCAGACCCAGGGCACTCTATTCTTTAACTCTGAGGACTTGGACAATGCTCAAGGTGTTACCACATCATTTTTAATAGCAAGAGAATCTCATAGCATGAGTCAGGTATTTATTTGGTGCAAAACCTGTTATTTAAATATAATTTATTTGAAGATTTCTATTTTCCTTATAGTTATGACAGATCTTAAAGTATGGTTGGAGATTCCATCAGTTGATGTAAGTCTATTCTCACTCCAAAGGGAAGGTAAAGATCAGAGAAAGTCATCCCATTTTATACTTGCAGAAATCATGGTTCTCAATTTACAATTTTATGTTGAAGTCTTTACATTGTTATTTACACATTGTCTTACAGACTGGGAAAAGACATTCTACCCTTCCGTGATTTTACTATTTATGGCTAGTGATTTGACAATAGTTAAAATAAGCATGCAAAATATTCTAACCTGCCTCCCAATGTGTCATTAGAACTTCTGAAGAAGTCCACAAAGAGAAGATCCAAACAGCAAACAGCCTCCTGTGCAAGCTAAGGCCTAACAAGGGAAAAGAAAAGTTGAAACTTAATGAACCCCAAGAAAAGAGAGGAGTGACCACCGAAAGACAACATCCTTCCTTAGCTGAAGGTTCTCTGCAATGTGCATGTAGAATATGAACTAGGGCCTGAGCTGTTGAATGCTTGGGATATTGCTACTAGTTGTCAGAAAATGGGGTTGAAGGAAAGCCTTTTGGAACTGATCTTTGGTAACATAAATTAAGCAAGGTTACTCTCTTCCTCGTCACCTGTGCCCTTGAAAGCCCTGTTATGTTACATATTTTGTGAATAAATGCTTTCCTTTGTTTTTATTTTAACCTGATTTCTTAAAAGATGATCACAAAGTACCTATGGGTAAACATATCCAATGGGCCTTTCATTTCATACAAAAGATAATCTTGTTCTAAGTAGGCTTTTGGACCACTTTTTCAGTGGCTAGGATACACATGGATTATTTTCAGGGATTCCAATGAGAAATTCTATGCCCTTCCATTTAACCAAACGAGGTGCTTAGAGAGCGACTGACAAAGAGGTTGGGGAGGAAGGAGTATCTTCTCTTACCAAATATAAGCAGAAAAGCTTTCTAGTATAGCTTTCCAGCGCAGAAGAATAAGGAAACTCTTAGGCATCTTATAATACATACTTTTCAAGGAAAAAAAACCCAAAAGTTTCCTTGTTTAGAAATTAAAACTGTCTTTCCAAGCAGTATTGTGCTTAAAGGAACTTTATTTCTCCCAAGACCAAACTCACATTGCTTATCTGACTGTCAGCTTGCTTTCTGGTTCATCCCACATATAGTCAGATAGTCAACTGTAATCAAAACAATGCCAAAGCCATCACAATTGCAAGAAGTCTCAGAGGAAACCTTTCAGACTACGTGGCTGATCTTCCATTCAGACTTTGCACAGTGGTCTGTACCTTGGGAAGAGAATCCTATTGTTCTAGCTATGATTAAATAAAAATGCGTTTAATTGCTTCTTAATTTAGTATAAAAGCAGAGAAAAAAACACTTCTGTATGTGAGATCTGGATACATCCATTAACACACTTTCTGGAGGAATTGTACGTTCCGGCATAACAATCACATCCTGAGTGTACGGGCAAAAGATGTCCACTCAGTCAAAGAAGATTCCAGCTTTTCAATTGCTTGCATAACACTATCTAAATGGCATTTAAAAATACATACATTTGCTAATGAGAAAATTACAACTTATCCAAAAGTTTAGTCCATATTTAATTATATATTAGATAAATTCCCTTTCTCTTGCCAACTTAGTTCCTCAGCCCCACAGTGATGTGGAGAATATAATAGATTTCTAGAACCTGGTGAGCTCCTCCATGATTGTCTGCTGAAGAAACTGGAAGCCCTTGAGAGACTTCAAGCCCTTCTCACAGAATCACAGAATCAATCAGGTTGGAAGAGACCTCAGGGATCATCGAGTCCAACCGTTGCCCTTACACCACCCTGTCAACTAGACCATGGCACTAAGTGCCATGTCCAGTCTTTTCTTAAACACATGCAGAGATGGTGACTCCAACACCTCCCTGGGCAGCCCGTTCCAATGTCTAATGACCCTTTCTGAGAAGAAATTCTTCCTAATGTCCAACCTGAACCTCCCCTGGCAAGGCCTGAGGCTATGTCCTCTTGTCCTATCGCTAGTTTCTTGGGAGAAGAGGCTGACTCCCACTTCACTACAACCTCCCTTCAGGTAGTTGTAGACTGCAATAAGGTCACCTCGGAGCCTCCTCTTCTCCAGGCTAAACAACCCCAGCTCCCTCAGCCGTTCCTTGTAGGTTGTACCCTCCAGACCCTTCACCAGATTGGTGAGGAGCTGAGCATTTCAGCTGCTATCACTGGACTCTCCGTGTTGAGAATCATAGAATCATAGAATGGTTTCAGTTGAAAGGGACCTTAAAGATCATCTAGTTCCAACCCCGCTCTGCCACGGGCAGAGACACCTTTCGACTAGACCAGGTTGCTCAAAGCACCATCCAACCTGACCTTAAAGACTGCCAGGGAAGGGGCATCCACAACTTCTCTGGGCAACCTGTTCCAGTGTCTCATCACCCTCACAGTAAAGAATTTCTTCCTAATATTTAATCTAAATCTACCCCCTTTCAGTTTAAAACTACCCCCTTGTCCTATCACTACATGCCCTTGTAAAAAGTCCCTCTCCCGCTTTCCTGTAGGCCCCTTTCAAGTACTGGAAGGCTGCTAGAAGGTCTCCCCACAGCAGCCTTCTCTTCTCCAGGCTGAACAGCCTCAACTGTCTAAGCCTGTCTTCATAGGAGAGGTGCTCCAGCCCTCTGATCATCTTCGTGGCCCTCCTCTGGACTTGTTCCAACAGCTTCATGTCCTTCTTATGCTGGGGGCCCCAGAGCTGGACACAGTACTCTAGGTGGGGTGAATGACCTTCATAACACCAGTATATACCTTTCTCTTTGGTTTCACTAGAGCAAATTTTCCTTTTGCCAGATTGATATGTTGGAAAAAAACCTGCTTTTATTATCATTTGTATAATACTTTTCATCAGTAAAATTCAAGAACTTTAAAAAATCCAAACCAAAGTCAGTCCTAAAATCTCTGAAATGTCTTAGAAAAACAAGCAGTGTGGGATTGTGAACATTGAAGTGATCAGAGATTGCACAAAAAACTTCACTGGTCCTAATTCTGTGCCCAAAACATATGCCCAGCAAAAGGCAGCGGAAGAATTATTCCTACGTTAGGAATAATGTAGGAATCTTCAATAATGTAGGCTATCTTCATTAGCCATTTTAGGATACTGAAAGGCATGTGGAATGGCAGATGCTAGTGGTGAATTGCACACGTTGAAGATTCCCTCTGTTCTAAAAGGAAGAGCAGAGAAGGGAAAGGTTCAGAAGTCACACTCCTGTCATTAGCTGGCCATAACACTAATTTCCTGTGCCTGGCCTTTTTGTAAACTACTGAAGGAGGTGGGAGGGAGCTCATGTGTCCCTCACCTTTTTGCTTTGCAACAGCTTAGAGACCAGAAGAGCCAGAGCCTATAGTTCAATTGATTTGCTTCTGTACACATGCTGTTTGAATAAAGCAGAAGATTAGGTGCACGGTTTTTATTCCTGGTGGTATTGCTGTGGAGGAGAATTAGATTGATAACTCTGACAGGCAACACCTTTATGTTGCTGCATGTAGGCATAAAGTAAATAGCGTTACACTGATGCAATGTAAAAACTGTCTTGTCTCTAGGCAACACAGCACCAGTAAAATTTTGCACAGCAGTTAGGCAGTGATGGTGAGAGAGATGGACAAACTTAACGCATTGTTTTACATATTGTGTGCTCTTACAACATCAGATACTTTCTTTGTTGAAGTATTGGCTCTTTGGCCAGCACAGTCTTCTTGCCGTTTTACTGATATGAGTTTATTGATGCTTTATCCATTCTGCTTATGTACCTTCGTGGCCAGACTGTGCAACACAGATTACTTGCAGATTGTCTATCCTTGACAGAAGGAAAGAGACAGTTACATATAGAAAAAAATATTTAATTTTTTTTCATATGTTGTATAGGCATTTTCACTTTCAGCTGAAGCACGTTAAACTGGCTTACTTAAAATAGAGATGTACAGAGTGAAATAACAAATAAGTGTCTGAATTACTATATAAAGAACTGAACAGTTAAGAAAGTTGCCAGTTATTTCTCCACATAAGGAAGCTATGGTAAAATATGCGATAAAAGTTTCTTAGCGTTCTAGTCTAAAAAAACTTCACTGTAGAATAGGTTGAGTTGAGTCTAAGTCTCTCAGTCCACTTTTATATATTTTAAGGGAATGTTGTGTGGAAGCTCAAACCTAGATGATTTATCACAATGTCTGACAGAGGCAGACTGTTAGTCCTCTGAATGCAAATAAAATATATTTATGCATGTATATGTAATAGGTTGACATATTCAGGGAAACACAAATTCAAAATCTTACTGAATTTTATAACTTCCATTCATTAGTCTTATCTCTCTGTTTCTAGAACACTCATTTGTTGCTGGAAAATTACCCTGCCCATATTCCACTGATTTCACTATCAAGGGCACATGAAGTGTAATTCACAATAGAGTACAGATTCATTGTTTTCCTTTTATAGGACTGTAAGAGAACTCCCAGACTTCACAGCGTAAATGTAATTAGGATTTAAACTTGAGCAAGAAAAAAAGAATCCTTAACACATGCTATTCTTTTGGTATGAAATGAACTATCTCTGAAATTCTATTATAATCACATTCAAAACATATTACTGTAAATATACTATGTATGATAACAAGTGAAATTGCTGTTACCATTTTCCCAGTGCTGCTTTGCATCTTCTGCATAGCACATGACATAGAATAGCAAGAAGAAACAAAATGGAATACGAAGAAATGTAACACCTTTATTATTTATTTACTATGTAATTATTTTCAATAATATTATGAGCAACCCAGTACTGGTAACACTGAATTCCTTTTCTTCAGAAAGCCATAAAAAGAATCACTGATGTAAATAATATTACCCCTAGGCTGACTATCCCCTTCCTGAACTTTCCACATTAGGAATAGTCATCCAAGACTGGAAGTATCTGTATGCCTGCACTTTGTTGTATAAAATAATTATAATTTACATACAAAGTAAATGTAGAAGTTCGCACAGAGATGTTTTTATCTTCCAGCAAAAAAATACTGTGTAATGCTGCATGAAAGTCAGGTGAGCTATGATTACTGCTGGTTCCATTTAAATGAAAAGAAACTTTAAAAACTTGAATAATATAACTCGTAGTTTCAAAAGAACTCTCAAGGATTTACACTGTCCAGTATGCAGACTCAAGCTATGAAGCAAATTTTCTGGGAATTGTCACTAATTTCCTGAAAAAAGAGTCATTATTTTGAAATATGCAAAGTCTTTGGGTGTCTGCGAAGTCTTTAAAAATTGTTAAGTTTGTTTGTTTGCTTGTTGTTGCTGTTTTGTGAATGAGAGAGATCAGAGTGGTAGCTGTATCATCTGTATTATTAAACTCTTCTAACCATTGCCTCTAAAAAGAATGTATCTTTTCCAAGATACCATGGAGGTGCTTAACGTACAAGGATAAAATCAAGAATTAGATTATTCAAAATTATTTAAAACAATTTTTGCTTCACAAAAAAAAAATTATATTTGGAAATTTTTTGAAGATTCTTCTGAAATAGTCCAGTTATACATAGGTTACAGTAGATGCCTGAAAAAAAAGTCAGTTATCAAAATATTTTAAAGCTGATGCCTAGAATAGGTTTCTGAGCAAATAGCAGTTATTTCTGAAGGAATTACTAGACGCAGCTTTTTAAGATCTTTTTTTTTTTTATACATATATTTACCTCATTTGTCATAACTGGTTCTTAAGCCACTGGGTACTGCAATATATAAATAGTGACAACTTGGATTCATACAGTACTTTCTGTTTTGTTTATCATATTATTATTATTATACTCAACATCTTTGAAAAGGATAAAATATGTGTCTTTATAACACAGTAATTGAGAGCTTCCTCAAGTTTTTAGAATTAGCTGACATGTAAACGTATCTACATTGGGAGTTGTATGACAGAATATTTCTAGGTGAAAATTATCAGTGCTGAAAGAGGCTGGTAAAATAAATACGATGTTTACAAATAACTTATCACCCAATACACATAGGAAATGGTAGGAAAGTATAAATTAGAGGGAGATAGAGAGGAAATACATGAAGTTGTCAGGTAATCACATAAATCTCAGTAGACCTTACATAAACTTTTTTTAAACTAATGAAAACATGTCATTTGCAGATTGATGAAAGATGCATTTTAGAAATGGCAGTATTTCAACACTGAGCAATATCATCTGTATAACCTGACACCGTATACTTACTGCCTAAGAAGGACAATAAAACTAGGACATAAACAACAAAGTAAAAAATTGCAGTATATACTTACATCCCATTGAAGTAGGTAGTAAACTTATGGATTTAATACTTGCTTAATAGGTCAGTTATACTTCCCCAAGTGGAAGACATATGGTCAAAAAATAGCATTTCTGTGAGGCTTTTTTATGAGAAAGATAATGTTAAGGGTTCAACTGGACGGCAGTCTGCATTCTCAAAATATTTTATGATTGCGTTGTAAGAGGCATCTTACTAAGCAGTAAGTTTTACGTAGATATTTTTGTGCACAAAATTTAACAAACACTGGTAATGAGCAGATATGGGAAAGCATACTACTTTTTCCTTCAAGCTTGCTATGAGATTCAGGAAAATATAATTAATGTTTGTCTGTTTTCTCTTCACCAGACTTATGCTGTTGATAATGAACTAAACAGCAACCTTCTGCTTGTTTTAGAGAAGGTGGCTTTTCTGAGGTTTGGGAAGTCTACCCATAGCTGTAGAATGGGCAGAGAAGAATATAGATGTTAAATAAGTAGAGAGAGAAATTTAAAGAAAATACGAAGAGCTCTGGAAGCAAAGTTGAGAGACTGGCCACCTTGAATGTTTCCTGAGGCAAGTAGAGGAGGGTTTGGAGGAATAGACTGTTTACATACATTTAACTTCCAGGATTGTCTATCACAGCAGAATTTGTAGGCATTCCTACTCAGAGCATGCGACCTTGGAGCTTCAGTATTTTTGGGGCATCAGAGCTCAGGCTCTGCAACTCAAATTTTGAGTTAACTAAAGATTTTTCTATTGGAAAAGACATGCTGAAGCATTTGGATTTTGAGAGTAGGGTACACTGTCTCTGCAAGAAAAGACACGGAGTTCAGTAGAAGCTTTATTGCATCTGCCCTGCATGCGCTAATTCAGTCAGTCAATTGCTTTTCCTGTAAGAAATGAAAGGTAAAAGTGTAAAATCGTAACATTATATAAAAGGACAAATGTAGCTTTCTCAAAATACATTTTAAATATTGTAAGAGAAAGATAACAATGATGTAACTTTATCTCGTTACATCTTGGACAGAAACATAGTCGAAGAGACAACTTTTCACCTCAACCCTAATGTTTATTCTAGCTAAGCTTTAGATAATAATTTCAGAGAGAATTGTAGAGGTAACTAATATAGGATAGAAGGAAGAGTGAGGGAAAAAACAACTGCATGTTGTTTTTAGAGACTTAAAAATGCATTATTTTTCTTGTGAATAAGAAAATATTTGAGAAATATTTATGAAGGGGCACTTTGAATTAAAAACCTGAGGACAGAGTGGAGGAAAGCAAAAAAGAAGAAAGCCTGATAGTTGCTCTACATTATATTCCGTTCTTAGCAGTATTGTTCTCATGGCCTTCTAAATGATCCTCATACCTAAATACTACCATCAAATAATGTGTGTTTTTCCCCTCTGAAGACAAAGTAACCTGAGGACAGAAAATGATGCAACTTGCAAAGAGATAGAAAATGGCAAATACCAGATACCTTACAAAATTCAGTGCAGTTATATCATCATTTGTTTTGATTTAGATGGCTGCAGAGTAAGAAACATAATGTAAAGTCTACTAATGTGTTATCAACGTGACAACAAAACATACCCTAATGAGTTAGAGTGGATTCATCTTTTCTAATTTATACATCTAAAAGTTAGACAATGAAGGTTTTATAGTCAGTAGAGAAAAATGGGCATCTGCATAGGGTGATTCATCTCATCCTAACCTATGTCTGGATCACGCAGCATGAATTGTGCTTCAGAGCACAAAGGGATGCAAGGATGCCTAGGCGAGATTCAGATGTTTCACTTTTGAATACCTAAGGATAGCTGAGGTTATTCCTATCCATTATACATTCAGTAGGAAAAGGCTATCATACAGCAAAATAATGTACAGTCAGATAAGTAAGTCTCTTCACTTTTTGGAAGAAAAAGAGTAATAACTAAAGTACCAGGAATTCTCATGGTAACATGTTAAGACAATAGAATTTTTGTTTTGACCCTGCAGGCATAATATATGTCTTCAGTGCACAAGGTAATAATTTTCTTATTTGTTATCTTATTAAAATGATACTGTATGTTCTTCCAGATTTAAATTGTTTCAGCTTTGGCTTTGCTAGCATTCTAGGGTACTTTACACTGGAACTCAAATGAACTATGAATTCCCCTGGGAAGAATCCTCTTCTTACTTCCAAAACCAAAAATGATCTGTGTTAACTATTTGTTAAGTGTAGGCTAAAGTATGTATTTAAACTTATACTCATGATTTCTTTATAACCTTTAGTGGCTACTTTTTTAGAGTTTGTCTGCACACATAATTCTTTCACTCGGTTGCAAGAGAGCTTTTTACCACACCAATCTTTTACACAAGAGTAGATATTTGTACTGAGGTGCAAAGTCCAAAACCAGACATGGTACTCTAGATGTAAAGCTGTTGTGTCTTTGTATAATACTGGTGAACAACATGTTCTTATTTCTATCATTGGTGACACAATTCTTTTCAGCTGAACCTACCATTAAGTGTACCGCAATGCTGTCTCACATGTGGTCTAAGAAATTGAGACCACCAATTTAGAACATGAAAAAATGACTAAAAAATGTTCAGAGCTGACCTAGAGTGATTGAAGCAGTGTCGTAAAGCTGAAAATTCCATGTATCATGTTATATATCCCTTGATAAATTCAGGTGTCTGCTGTTATTTTGGTACATAAGTGTATTTCACAAATCAAGCTTCAGTCACAAAGACTTCACAGCAGTGAAAAATCCAGCATCATTAGGGGTATTTGTAACATTGTTAGGAAAGGTATGAATTTGGAAAGAAAGGCTGAACACATCTAACAGAATGAAAAATGGCTCGTATATAAACAAAAACATGGTCAGTGAAGATACTAATTTGACCATGTTTTAATTGACTTATGATTATTTTCCACATCAAAGCCACATAGTGTGATAGACAATGAAAGAAAAATTAAAAGAAAATATCTCAATCCTATGGAATAACTATAGAATTTAAAAGAAATCAGAAAGGCAGGAACATTTCATGAATGATAAAGCACCAAACCTAAGAAAGCCAGAGACAAGAAACAGAGGAAAAAAATCTTTTAAAAATATAATGCAGGGGAGGAAACATCAAAACACTGTCTTTTTGCACCTTGTCAGGAAGTGCTTGATTGAGTTATACGCAGTGGGTACATAGGAATTTGTTTTCTAGAGAATAATGCTTTGAGCAGCATGCATTAGAAAAACCCTTTCAACCTTAAACATCACAGCATTACCTTTGTAATTGACATCCATGCTCATTGAGAGCATGTGGAGGAAAGAGAAAAACAATCCTCCAACTCCTTTTTAATTTCGGATGTTCTTGTAGCCTTTGATTATTCTTTAGGTTCTCTGAATTGGGATTTGATGTAGTTTTATGTTAACCTATCAAATCAAAATATTTTGTTTACGAAGTATTTTTAATCAAAACTTCAGACCAAAATAATCGTTTGTTCTAATTTAGGTTTCAAGTATTTCACTATGTTTTTCAGCTATAGAAACTTTATAGGAAATTTCTATATACAGGTTTGATTTGATCGTCTCTAAAAAGCTTTGGTATAAATATTATTAAGCCTTTATTTTGATAGTGAATTTACTAGTCAAGAGATTGAGGAGTAGACAGTCCAGAGATGGGGTCTGTTCCAAAGCTGATTTTAAATGAGTAAAAAAAGCTTTGTTTTTATTCTGATGGATTTTGGACCACACCTTATCCACACTACTCCCACCCTAGTAATTCATCACTGAGGGATAAAGGGATCGAGAGCAGCCTTGCAGAGGAGGACTTCAGGATACCAGTGGATGAAAAACTGGATATGAGCCAGCAAAGTGCACTTGCAGCCAAGAAAACCAATCATATCCTGCGCTGCATCAAAAGAAGCATGGCCAGCAGGTTGAGGGAGATGATTCTACTCTTCTCCCCCTCTACTCTGCTCTCATGAGAGCCTACCTGGAGTACTGCATCCAGCTCTGGGGTCCTCAGTACAAGAAAGATATGGACCGGTTGGATCAGGTACAGAGGAGGGACACTAAAATGATCAGAGGGATGGAACACCTCTCCTATGAAGAAAAGCCGAGAGAGTTGAGGCGTTTCAGCCTGAAGAAGAGAAGGCTCGGGGGAGATCTTGTTGTGGTCTTTCAATATAAGAAGGGGTCTTATAAGAAAGATCGAGAGAGACTTTTTACCAAGGCCTGTAGCAACAGGACAAGGGGCAAAGTTTTTAAACTGGAAGAGGGTAGGTTTAGGTTGGATATAAAGAAGTGATTCTTCGCTGTGAGGGTGGTGAGACACTGGAACAGGTTGCCCAGAGGAGCTGTGGATGCCAGATCCCTGAAAGTGCTCAAGGTCAGATTGGATGGGGCTTGGAGCAACGTGGTCTAGTGGAAGATCTTCCTGCCCATGGCAGGGAAGTTGGACTAGCTGATCTTTGAAGGTCCCTTCCAACCCAAACTGTTCTATGATTCTGTGTGATAAATGTCAGCCAATACTTACACTTTCTTTCTTTTAAGTACAAAATCTCTCCCAGTACTTTTATAACCTGACTGCAACTCATTGTCTAGTAGTCAATCTCCACATACTGTTTTTAAAGTCCAGCATAACAGTAAAGGGACAGCCATTGCTTGAAAAGTTCTGATGGCCATCTTGTTGTATGGCTTTAAAATGATCAGGAAATGGGATTTACAGCAGCCACTTTAGCATAATCTTTGTCTAGATCTATAAAAATTAAAGGAGTAGCTGTGTATTCTTCTTCTCTTCTTTTTGACATCTCATATTAAAATAGACACAGGATGAGCTAGTAGTTTTCTGTAAAACCACGTGAGAATTCCCAAAGACAGCACTGCATTATGCAAGCTGTACCACCCAAATGTTAAAATAAACATAACAAAGCTTTTCCCAAGGGTGCATTTTCCATAATGAATACTGCATTAGATACAATACAGAGAAGACAGAGTAAAACAGAAGGATTTTGTTTTGCTTGTTATCTTGTTATTCAGAAAGAAAAAAATCCAGACAAACACTTTTTATAACCTGTATGGTCATTATCCTGCCTCATTCAGCTACTTTGCAGTGAATGTTATGTTAAAAGTATTTAATTCACATCATATTTACTGTATAACAAACTTCACTTTACTTTCTTCTTCCATATTCCACCTGCTTCATGTAGAGAGTATGTAGTTTACAGCTTATCCACCACTTTAGGTTTTTACACTACTTAATTTTACAAGGAATCATTTAATGATTGCTGTTGTCTTGCAAGCTGAGTTTCATAGGAGACCTTTGTTCAACTACCGGGCTGAAGTCCTCAAATGAGATAGGCAAAGACAAGCACTGCATTGCTTAACCATGACAAACCTGACATGTTTCTGTGCATGTCTGGGAATGAAATGATAACATGTCTGTTTATTTTGAAAAAGTGGGGGCACTCAGAGCTCACAGGAGTCTCCAGAGATAATGACAGCTGAATGGAAGCAGTAAGACGGCAACTTTGGATACTTTACTTAAATTTCATCGACTACCTTTATGTGGACTAACCTTCAATTTATGTTTCTTAACCTCTCTGTTTTCCTCACTTATAAGGCCTGAAATACAGTATTTCTGTGGTGTGTTCATTTAACAAAATGAAGATCGAACCTTTGTGTCAAGCTGGAAGGTGCTGTGAGAGAACATTTTCACATGGATTTACTCCTCTAATTGAGCCACCTATCTGGGACACCTCAGTTAGAGGAACACTGTTAGGTAGTCCCCCGTTGTAAACAGTGAAGAGAGACAGGCAACACAACTGGGTAATTCACATCCATCAGATCAATGGTTTGAAACAGGAACCTTTATCTGAGAACACTATAAATCAGAAAGGAATGTATTTTTCATTAAAATCAATTGTATAATGGACTAGCTTCCATATCAGTAAATCAAATATCTTCAAAAGTGCTTTATTACCTCAGGAATAAAAAGTATAACAAGAAAAAATCATTACTTTCCAATATATGTCAGCAAACAATCTCTTGCTGTGAATTATGCCTACATTTAAGTACAGAGCTAATAACTGATTCTGAAATTCAGCTGGATGAAAACAGCTTTTACTTCACATCCTAATCCTGCTATGTAAATTTAAACTAATTCTTACAACTCATCACCATGTGAAAGACTTTGGATCACATATATTTGAAATATCAACAGAAGCGTACACTCAGAAAGTGAAGTCTATTATAGCTTTCTGTTTATAGAAAGGGTTTCTAGGACATGCTTTCTGAGATTCAGCCTGTATTTCTGCTATCATTTGAATCCACAAATAAAGCAATGTCATGTAGTCACCTGTGGTCATCAGACTGACTAGAATGAAAAGCAACAGGTGGAAAAGCTCTCTGACTTTGGAATACGATAAAGTAGTTTCAAATGCTTGAAACCCCTACACCTACTGGAGTTTGTCAGACCATTTTTTCACGTTTTGAAAATAAGGGACTATATCTGCTTATGAATCTAAGAATTAAGGCACAGTGCTGGAGAACATTTTTTCTCTATTTAATTTGTTCAAAAACGATATTAGTATTTTTGATGGATCTTCCTGGAAAGCTTGAATAATTCCTTCAGAATAAAGCCTTTTATTTTCCTCATGCTGTGTCTCCTCTTGTCACCCTCCTGTTTCACAGAATCACAGAATCACAGAATCAACCAGGTTGGAAGAGACCTCTGGGATCATCGAGTCCAACCGTTGCCCTGACACCACCCTGTCAACTAGACCATGGCACTACGTGCCATGTCCAGTCTTTTCTTAAACACATCCAGAGATGGTGACTCCACCACCTCCCTGGCCAGCCCATTCCAATGTCTAATAACCCTTTCTGAAAATAAATTCTTCCTAATGTCCAACATGAACCTCCCCTGGTAAAGCTTGAGGCTGTGTCCTCTTGTCCTATCGCTAGTTGCCCGGGAGAAGAGGCCGACTCCCACTTCACTACAACCTCCCTTCAGGTAGTTGTAGACTGCAATAAGGTCACCTCGGAGCCTCCTCTTCTCCAGGCTAAACAACCCCAGTTCCCTCAGCCGTTCCTTGTAGGTCAGACCCTCCAGACCCTTCACCAGCTTGGTCGCCCTCCTCTGGACTCGCTCCAACACCTCAACATCTTTCTTGAAGTGCGGGGCCCAGAACTCAGTACTCAAGGTGTGGCCTCACCAGTATCGAGTACAGAGGGACGATCACTTCCCTAGACCAGCTGGCTACACTATTCCTAATAGAGACCAGGATGCCATTGGCCTTCTTGGCCACCTGGATACACTGCTGGCTCATGTTTAGCCGTCTGTCGATCAGCACCCCCAGGTCTCTTTCCGCCGGGCCGCTTTCTAACCACTCTTCCCCCAGCCTGTATTCCTGCATGGGGTTGTTGTGGCCGAAGTGTAAGACCTGGCACTTGTTCTTGTTGAACCTCATGCCGTTGGTCTCGGCCCATCTATCTAACCTGTCCAGATCCCTCTGTAGGGCCTTCCTACCCTCCAGCAGATCGACACTGCCACCCAGCTTGGTGTCATCTGCAAATTTGCTGAGGGTTCTTTGTTTGGGGCAAAAGAACCAGCAAATCAGCCTGAGGTTCTTTGTCTGAAAAAAATGTGTGTGGGGATATTTAACATTTGAAAATGTCGGCATTTGAAATTCAGTCGGCAACGGCAACGGCGGCGGCAGCGGTGGCGGCAGCAGCGGCGGCAGCGGTGGCGGCCGCGGCTGAGGTTGGTGCGGGGAGAGATTGGGTCGTGGCAGGCGGGCGGTTTCCGTGTGGTTTCCGTGCTCGGGGGGGCCCAGAGCAGCAGCCCGAGACCCGCCTGGACCCGGAAGTTCCCGGCAACGAATCAGGAGAGGAGGAGGCGGGAGTGGAACATCTCCCTTATGAGGAGAGGCTGAGGGAGCTGGGTCTCTTTAGCTTAGAGAAGAGGAGACTGAGGGGTGACCTCATTAATGTTTATAAATATGTAAAGGGCAAGTGTCAAGAGGATGGAGCCAGGCTCTTCTCAGTGACATCCCTTGACAGGACAAGGGGCAATGGGTGCAAGCTGGAGCACAGGAGGTTCCACTTAAATTTGAGGAAAAACTTCTTTACTGTAAGGGTGACTGAACACTGGAACAGGCTGCCCAGAGAGGTTGTGGAGTCTCCGTCTCTGGAGACATTCAAAACCCGCCTGGACGCGTTCCTGTGTGATATGGTCTAGGCGATCCTGCTCCGGCGGGGGGATTGGACTAGATGATCTTTCGAGGTCCCTTCCAATCCCTAACATTCTGTGATTCTGTGATTCTGTGATTCTGTGAGGCGTAGCACCACCCCCTGTGATGGGGTGATAAAGAGCCTCCTGGAGGACAGGGACTAGTCCCTGCCCAGAGGGGAGTGGGGGAGTCAGCAGTGACTGTGTGTGTCCCGGGGAGGGGGAGGACACAGCCCCAGGGGTGTGGCAGTTTGACCAGCAGTTCTCGCAGGCAGGGCGGCGAGCAGGGTAGGCGGGCAGGCAGGTATGGTTTCCACTCGGCGGGGCCCTAAGTCCCTTGCAGGTGCCAGAAAAGACATGGCAACCCAAACGGACCTGCTGCGGAAGCATGCGGAGGTGCAGGTGTCAGGCTGCAGGGAGTGCCAGAGCCTGGCCCTGGCACTCAAGGGTAACGGAGACCTCACCTGTGTGAGGTGCGAACAGGTCGATGACCTGATCTCCTTGGTGGCTCAGCTCAAGGAGGAGGTGGAAAGGTTAAGGAGTGCAAGAGCATCCCAGGAAGAGGATGGTGGGCAGTGCTGTTCCCTGCCCATCCTGGGGAAAATGGACGGGCCTAATGCTCCCTGGGTAGTGGAGGATCCTCTTCCTCCTCCACAAGGAGCAGGAGGAGACCTAGGGGATGGGGGGGAATGAAGGCAGGTCCCTGCTCGGGGTGGTAGGCGAATCCCATCCCGACCTTCCTCCCCTCCCCACGTCCCCCTGCATAATAGGTATGAGGCGCTGGAGCCTGAGCATCTTCCTGAGTGTCAGGAAGATACAAATCTAGGTGAAAGACCCTCTACAGGGCTACGTAAACAGAAGCAACCGAGTAAGAGGGTTGCAACCAGCTCCAAAAAGGAGAAAAGAAAAGTAATTGTTATAGGCGACTCCCTGCTAAGGGGAACGGAGGGCCCCATATGCAGGCCAGACCCGACTCACAGGGAAGTCTGCTGCCTCCCTGGGGCTCGGGTAAAGGATGTTGCCAGGAGGATTCCTCAACTGGTGAGGCCCTCTGACTACTACCCACTATTAGTATTCCAGGTGGGTAGGGATGAGATTGAAGAGAGAAGTCCCAGGGCAATCAAAAGGGACTTCAGGGCCCAGGGGCGTTTGGTGAAAGGGGGTAGGTGCGCAGGTGATATTCTCCTCAATTCCTTTGGTATTTGGTGAAAATAGGGAAAAGACTATGAAAGTACAGCAGATTAATATGTGGCTAAGAGACTGGTGCCGGAGGTGGGATTTTGGGTTTGTTGACCACGGGGCGGCTTTCATGACACCGGGCCTGCTTATGCCGGATGGGGAAGAGCTGAATCAGAAGGGGAAAAGGGTTATGGCCCAGAAGTTGGCAGGGCTGATCAAGAGGTCTTTAAACTAGGTTTGATGGGGGAGGGGTATAAGACCAGGGCAACCACAAATGAACCTAGGGGTGACAGGCCTGCGTAGGGGGCAAGGTCCGCTAGCCCAGCTGAAGTGCATTTACACCAATGCATGCAGTATGGGCAACAAACAGGAAGAGTTAGAAGCCGCTGTACAGCAGGAAGGTTATGATGTGGTTGCCATCACAGAAACGTGGTGGGATGACTCTCATGACTGGAGTGCAACTATGGATGGCTATAAGCTCTTTAAGAGGGACAGGCGAAGCAGGAGAGGCGGTGGGGTAACGCTATATGTTAGGGAGTGCTTGGACTGTATCGAAATTGAGGAAGATGGTGAGGATGACAAGGTTGAATGTTTATGGGTGAAGATCAGGGGGAAGGTCGGCAGGGAGGACATTACGGTGGGAGTCTGTTATAGACCACCCAACCAGGACGAGCAGGCGGATGAGGCGTTTTACAAGCAGCTGTCAGAAGCCGCCTGGTCGCCGGCCCTTGTACTCATGGGCGACTTCAACTTGCCAGATGTCTGCTGGAAATACAACATGGCAGAGAGGAAACAATCTAGGAGGTTCCTCGAATGTGTTGAGGACAACTTCCTCATGCAAGTGGTAAATGAGCCCACTAGAGGAGGGGCCCTGATTGACCTGTTGTTTGTGAACAGAGAAGGACTAGTGGGAGATGTGAGGGTCGGTGGCCGTCTTGGGAGTAGCGACCATGAAATGTTAGAGTTTTCGATAGTGGGGAAAGTAAGGAGGGGCAAGAGTAGAACTCCTGCCTTACATTTCTGGTGGGCTGACTTTAGCTTGTTTAAGAGGTTGGTGGACCGAGTCCCTTGGGAGTCTGTCCTGAAGGGCAAAGCAGTCCAGGAAGGCTGGACATGCTTCAAAAGGGAATTGTTAAATATTCAGGAGCAGGCTGTCCTGGTGTGTAGGAAGGCAAGCCGTCGGGGAAAAAGACCGGCCTGGTTAAACAGGGAACTTAGACTAGAACTTAAGGAAAAAAAGAGAGCCTACTTGCTCTGGAAGAAGGGTCGGGTAACTTGGGAGGTCTATAGGGACGTGGCCAGGTCGTGTAGGGAGAAGATTAGAAGGGCCAAACCTCAATTAGAGCTCGATTTGTCTGCTACAGTCAAAGATAACAAAAAAAGCTTTTACTAATACATCAACAGCAAAAGGAGGGTCAAGGAGAGCCTCCACCACTTGCTGAATGAGGAGGGTAGTGTAATGTCAGGGGATGAGGAAAAGGCAGAGGTGCTCAACTCCTTCTTTGCCTCGGTCTTTAATGTCAAGACCAGTTGTCCTCAGGAGACTCGGCCCCCAGAGCCTGAAGTTAGGGACGGGGGGCTGTGTGAACCTCCCAGGATCCAAGAGGAGACGGTTAGTGACCTGCTGTGCCAGTTGGATACCCACAAGGCTACGGGCCCGGATGGGATTCACCCCAGAGTAATGAAGGAACTGGCAAATGAACTTGCCAAACCACTCTCGATTATCTACTGGCAGTCCTGGTTAACTGGAGAAGTTCCAGCTGACTGGAAATTAGCAAACGTAACGCCCATCTACAAGAAGGGTCGGAAGGACGATCCAGGGAACTATAGGCCTGTCAGCCTGACCTCGGTGCCAGGCAAGGTGATGGAACAGATCATCCTGAGTGCCATTACACAGCACATGCAGGACAATCGGGGCATCAGGGCCAGCCAACATGGACTCATGAAAGGCAGGTCCTGCTTGACCAACCTGGTCTCCTTCTATGACCAAGTGACCCGCTTAGTAGATGAGGGCAGGGCTGTGGATGTAGTCTATCTAGACTTCAGTAAGGCATTCGACACTGTCTCCCACAGCATCCTCCTGGACAAACTGGCTGCCCAGGGCTTGGATGGGTGGACTCTTCAATGGGTTGAAAACTGGCTGGATGGCCAAGCCCAGAGAGTGGTGGTGAATGGGGCAAAGTCCAACTGGCGGCCTGTCACTAGCGGTGTTCCCCAGGGCTCAGTTCTGGGGCCGGTGCTGTTCGATATCTTTATAGATGATCTAGACGTCGGGATTGAGTGCACCCTCAGTAAATTTGCAGATGACACCAAGCTGGGTGAGAGTGTCGATCTGCTGGAGGGTAGGAAGGCCCTACAGAGGGATTTGGACAGGTTAGATAGATGGGCCGAGACCAACGGCATGAGGTTCAACAAGAATAAGTGCCGGGTCTTACACTTCGGCCACAACAACCCCATGCAGCGCTACAGGCTGGGGGAAGAGTGGTTAGAAAGAGGCCTGGTGGAAAGAGACCTGGGGGTGCTGATCGACAGCTGGCTAAACATGAGCCAGCAGTGTATCCAGGTGGCCAAGAAGGCCAATGGCATCCTGGCCTCTATTAGGAATAGTGTAGCCAGCTGGTCTAGGGAAGTGATCGTCCCTCTGTACTCGGCACTGGTGAGGCCGCACCTTGAATACTGTGTTCAGTTCTGGGCCCTGCACTTCAAGAAAGGTGTTGAGGTGTTGGAGCGAGTCCAGAGGAGGGCGACCAAGCTGGTGAAGGGTCTGGAGGGTCTGACCTACAAGGAACGGCTGAGGGAGCTGGGGTTGTTTAGCCTGGAGAAGAGGAGGCTCCGAGGTGACCTTATTGCAGTCTACAACTACCTGAAGGGAGGTTGTAGTGAAGTGGGAGTCGGCCTCTTCTCCCGGGCAACTAGCGATAGGACAAGAGGACACAGCCTCAAGCTTTACCAGGGGAGGTTCATGTTGGACATTAGGAAGAATTTATTTTCAGAAAGGGTTATTAGACATTGGAATGGGCTGGCCAGGGAGGTGGTGGAGTCACCATCTCTGGATGTGTTTAAGAAAAGACTGGACATGGCACGTAGTGCCATGGTCTAGTTGACAGGGTGGTGTCAGGGCAGCGGTTGGACTCGATGGTCCCTGAGGTCTCTTCCAACCTGGTTGATTCTGTGATTCTGTGAAAAGGTGATCATATCTATCCAAAGCATCTAAGATATTTCCACATGAAATAAAACATTAAACTATATTTTGTACTACAAAGAGGAGTTTTAAACTATTGGTATGGACTTACATGCAGAGTTATGTGTTCCTATATCTTGGCTTATGTTTTTCCTTCTGTTTAGTTTCTAACTTGTTTCTATGAAAAGAAGCCTTAAAATGATATATGCCAGCTATTTCCTCCTGTTTAGTGCTTTTCCTTGTAACTGTATAATCCATACAGAAAAGACTCATGGTACAAGAAGCATAAACTTGCTTGTGATACAGAATAAGCAACTACATTTGAAAACATCGATGTTGTCGTTTGTTATGCACCACCTTCAGATAAATAGCCATCTTCAAGAGGTACTAGGATAATTAAGATTAAAATTTATTTTTAATGCGTTCTGTGACATCCTTTTATTAGAAATAATTTCCAGTACGTCAATTAATATTTTGCTATATCTTTTTTGTCTTTAGTTATAGATTTTTTTTATGGCATATGCAAAGAAAGAGCATGGACTCCAAAGACAGCATTCAGCTGTCTGTTTCTCAGACGGTTGTTAAAGAACATATCCTGCCACATAGATGTTTAATATCCATAAAAAACTATAATGAGCATAGATACATTGTGATCTGATAAAATTCAGATATATTAAAAAAATCAATTAATTAGCATATTCGATCTAGTATAAAAGACTGACAATTAAAAAGTACTAAACAGAACCATAGGTTAATACAAGAACATAATTTTGACAAGAAATGTGCTTTCATGTTATTTACAGTAATTTGAATGAGTGTGTCATTAGAGTTACACTATCACAAAATAGACACTCATAAGACTGAAATATGAAAGTGAAATTGTTTGTCACAAAGGACTTCTTTAAAGTTACGATATGGTATTTCATTAATCTCTACCCTTTTCCTTCTGTGTCACCTTTCTACATTTATAGTTTTGGATTGGCTACAGGACACAGAAGATTATTTTTTATGTCATCATCTCTGTTGTCTGGTATTTCACTGGGAATTTTTGTAAAGATAAAAAGTCACTCTATGATTGACTGCATACATACAAGCTATATCTGGAAAAATTAATTGTGAACAGCATAATGAAAACTCAGCATATACATTCTGTATGTAAGTCTTGCACCTAATTATAGTATTTGGATATTGACTATGGTAAAAGATTAACTGAAGCAAGTGAAATAACTCAGGTTGCCATCAGTTACTAAAAAGAAAAAAATCAGGTATGAGTCTATGTATATATAACAAAAATACAGTAGATGTGGAGAATATAGCATTTGTAGTATCTATGTACATTTTCATAGCTGTATGTCACAAAATTTAACTTAAATTCATTCAGGATAGGAACATTGTTACTGCATTGATTAATGAAAGAATATTACAAAATCTACTCTGTGCCAGACTGAGAGGTGTGTGGGAAGGGTTATGCTAGATGTGATTTCATTTAATATCTCTGCTTGCTATTATAAAACAGAAAAAATGACATGTTGAAAAAAAAAATTTGTGAATTCACAGGGCCAGATTCTCATGCACGGACACATAGCACAGCTTCATTGCAGGTTGTGTCCCTGTGCCTACTCACACAAATTTAGAAATTTGCTTTTGCATTTTTCTGGTGGCAACCTCCTGTCCAACTCAGACTACAGAATATAACCAACAAATTACTGCACAATTTGGCAGCTTTTAGCTGAGCTAATTGATTCTCTCTAGAGAAGCAAACACATAGTGCTGAAATGGGAGGACAGTGAAAGAAGAAAAATCAAAGAACTGGAAGATTAGAAATATTAACAGAGGGATGGAAAATATAATGTAATAATAAGACTAGAAATAGAAGATAGTTCAACATTTTCAAATCAATAGTTTCACGTCAAACCTTACCTGCAAATCCAAGTTACTTGACTTACTGCAGTTCTAAATATTACAGTCTTTTCAACTTCTCAAGTCAATGTTTTCACGCTTTTTTCTTCTGCAGGTTTTGATGAAACAAATGTACCTCATTTTCACTGAAAGACAACAGTAGCTTTCCTTCTTCCCAGGTAATATCAAAATTGCCACAAAGAACATAAAGACAGCATTTCTACCAAAGTAATACATCTAGAAATTAATAGGCTTCTCCAGTGGGAGACTGCTCCAGGTCAGACAGTTTGTCACAGGTTTGGCTGAAGGTGTTTTGGAAGCTGCATCTAGGAACCCAGGATAAGCAGACTGTTAGTAGTCAAATAGGTCTGGATTAGATTTTCTGCTTCTCAGTGACAAACAGTTGCTAGGAAAGCAAGCTCTGTAGGGATCTTTGTGGAAGCCTGAGAAAAAAGCAAGGATCTAACAGGCTTGGGAAAGAATGATCTTAAGTTTTATCTTGAAGTAAAGAGAAATAAAGGCAGAAATAAATTGGGAAAGTCCTTGTAAATATGGGAGATAAGCTAGGTCTGGTTAGGAGTAACAGTCAGAAGAGGCTGGAAGAGGAAGACTGAGACAGGACCAGTGAAGAAATCTGGTATGTGTGAAGTAGTGCTGTTGGAAGGACCTGTAATGAGCCAATTGAAATTGTTGCTTTTTTAGATTAACTTTTACAGTCCAAACCTGAATAAAAACCTGAATAAAGAGTGGATGAAATGGGCATTTTGGATCACTGGCAACAAACAGGAAAGGGCTGATAACTATGTATTTTGCTCTGTGCATTGCAAGAGAATTTGTAGAATCTAACAGGGGAAAACACTTTATTTTAAACGGCTTTACCTATATTACAGTTTTCATTAAAGCAGGAAGTAAACAAGCTCTTGAAAGATATCATTATTTAGAAGTTCTGTTATTTGTATAATAGAAATGGATGCAGGATAGGCTCCTTTAGCATCAGTGGAGACAGCTGCTGGAAGCAATATGAACATTCATAACACACAGAGAATGCAATGCAAGCCTCTGGAAATGACATCTTCCTGCTGACAACAGAAGAAAACTAGACTACTGATTGAGATGCAATCAATAACTGTTACGTGAGATTAACCTCATCATTAAGATGATGTTTATGAAGTTAACACAAAACATTTTAAGACACTTGCCAGATTAGGCTTTTAAAACTATGTATTTGGTTACTGCCATGTATCTGTTAATGCTGAAACAGTGTAAATGTAACGCCTAACCAGCTGGGTAAGGTATTCTAGCATACTAGGCATGCTACATATAACTATATACATAGGTCACAAAACAACATGAAACTGTCTGCTTCCAGAAAAATAAATTAAAAAAATGGCTGTTGTCCCTAAATCAAATGTCTGTTATTCACCATTTAGCTGACAAACCAAAGGAATTAGCGGTAGGAATAGTAAGTCAGAGGTTCTGCAGTGCTAGAATGCTTACATGTTTTTAGCAATAAGAAGTGTTAAAGCTTAAAATTCATTTGTTCTTGTACAGTGACAGTGTTCTGTACGTCTGTACTTAAAGAGATTAAAAAAGGGAAAATCTTTTTTCTAATGATCCAGCTTTGAACTTAAAGGGGAGGTGGGGAAAGCTCACCTTGCCCGCTCACCTTTAAATCGTGACAATATGAGAGAAACTATATATTCAGTAAATCAAGATACCACATTCTCTGCCTAGGTGCTATTTAGTTTGAAACTCTTGAAAGTAAGGCAAAAAAGGGTCACCTCAGTTTTAGGAAAGGACATAGAGAGAGACCAACACCCATAAGGATGCTGGGTTTCATTATTTTGAGCTTACCATCAAAGTCTTACCTCCCTCAGAGGAAATTATCTGAGACACGCTCATTTAGCTAAATTAAGCTTCTGTGCCAGCTCAGCGGGCATTCGTGGCCTGGACAGACTAAAGAAGTTGAGCAATACTTGATCAAGATGTTGAAGTCTTGCATAGTCAACTGTACTAATAAATATTTAGTTACAAGATTTAGTTACAAGATTTTGTCCTGTGCTAATCAAACACTAAATCAGTGTCAGGGCAACAGTTGGACTCGATGATCTCTTCCAACCTGGTTGATTCTGTGATTCTGTGATTCTGTAAATCTCTCCAATTTTTCTACAATAAACAGCTCAAGAATTTGAGGGATCTGTAAATGCTGCTTTTTAATTGAAAACTTTTGACAGAGTCAATTAATTATATATATTAAAACAAATAAAATTATGCTAAATTATGTTTTCAAGATAAGAAAATAGTCATAGCTGAAATGTACTTTGTTTACAAAGTTGCTCTTTATATATATTTGTATATATAAAGCACCTATCACCATGTTGATAAACACTCTTTGGAACTGCTCTTTACAATTTTATTAAAAAACTGTAAAGATTTAAAAATCTAAAAATTTTAAATTTTATTAAAAATTTACAGTTTTTCTGTAGTAAAACTGGATATGCCACTTTAGGATTTTCTTCTGGAATGTGATTTAGAAAAATAGAAGAACAAACAACACATTTTCTCATTCTTTTTATATTCAGTGATTTTTAAATGTACTTTCTTCATAAAGCAATATAAAATATAAAACCATGCACCTGCTGTATTCTCTAAGAATTCAATGTATTTCAACATTTCAAAACACCTGCAGATTCATACTAAGATTGGAAATTCTTTTTTTTCCTTTAGCTATGTTCAAATACATTAATTCTACTAGATTTAGTGAAAACAGAAAAAAAAAAAGACTTATCATCTGTTCCATCTATAAAAGATTAAGTGAAGCATCTTATGACACAGAAAGCTCCAAATGCAAAACAGTGACAATAATACCTGTATTATTTTAATTTTAAGCTTAAACAGGCAGCTGTCAATTGCAAATAACCTATTTTATCAAAACTGCTTACATGTATATTGGGAGCAGAGATCAAAACTCCACTGAATTATTGATTAAATTCTATTAAGTGGTGTGTGGAACAGAGATTATTAAATTCACTGCTATGATATGTGTTTAAATTAGATATAAAACAAACTTGTGCTTTATACTTGCATATTTCCAGGTTTATGGAAGGTATAAATATTACACTTACTTGGAGACATCATAACGACAAACACCAGATCATGTGTCTTACCCTAACTCATAAACACTCTAGTCCTAGAAATGTTTTTTTAGTACCTGGCCTACATGGAAATGACTTGAAGTAAAAATGACCATAAGAATTTATTTTCTGTAGTTTTCTTTTCATTCGAGAATAACAGTGAGTATTAAGATAAACCAGAGGCTATTAATAGGGAATAACTGTCTTTATTACTGCTAAGGCTCCCTAAATTACAAAGGAAAGAGCTCATGACAGCAGACTATTTTTAAAAAATTTTTAAAATGCTCCATTAACCATTAACATGCTATATGAACAAATAGAATTGCAGTGTATCCTAATGGTTTATACGCATTCCTGGGGATTTCTTGCCTTGCCTTTCTTCAGTATGAAAAGGGTGAAGAAATAGAGACATTTTGAGTGAAAGACAGAGGAAATATTTTTCATTAGAAGTTGGAGGGTCTTTCTCTCCCATGGTACTGTATTTTGTCAGTCCTCACAGTCCAGATTTCACACTGCTGTGCAAGAACATAGTCCCAGTGAAATTATATCTTCTCATGAGTGGAAAATTTTCTATAGATGTAACTCTGAGGGTAATCAGTGGCTAAATAGTTCCCTAGATTGTGTGTTGAAATCACGAGATTTTTAACTTTGAGTGTTGACACTGAAAATGAATTAAAGGAGCCAGAGTTGTCATAAATTTCTCCTCCTCTCAATCCCAGTGTGAAAAGACAAAAGTAGGTGATATGAAGCTTTTTGGCCAGGAAAATTTTTATCAGCCCTTTGAGGACAGCTTTATTGTTCCCTTGTGTCTGAAGACTGAAACATCAGGAAGAATAATGAGGATGCTACCATTGAAGTCACTGATTAAATGGAAAAAATACACATATTAACAGTTTTACAGACACTGAGGATTTGAATCCATGGGGTATTTTTGGGGTTTTGTGCTGATGATTATGCTACAGAAACCTTTCAACAGAGTGCTTAATTTTTTTAGAGCTGCGAAGCTGATCTTGCTACTGCTTCTTCCCACCACAAAGTTAATTGTGAGGCTGGTTTAGATCATGCTGTTGTTACAAAATTTGTTACTTGAAATTTTCAAATTATATTAGAGAATGTAATGATAGTTTCATTAAGTATCTATATATAATGACTAAAGGTAGAAAAAAACCCCTGAATTATCAGGTGCAGGTCTGCACTGAAGATCATCTTGATTACAGAAGCAAAACCTGATTTAAGTAAAATTCTCTATGCCTTGTTATAAACCAATAGAGTAACGTAGGATACGTGATCATAAACACGTGCATGTATGTGGGCACACACACCTATCTAGCTATCTATGCAACTTATGAAGTGCATATATTTCCTTATGATGTAAGAGAGGCAGTTTCACAAACTTGAAAACAATTATGAGCACAACTCAATAAAACAAAAGTGCAAACAATAATGTGAATGCTGATTCTTGAACATCGCATCTTTTTGGGGGATTCATGAACACAGAAATCTTTTGAGTACTTGGAAAGATTTTGGAGAAGAGCTATGTACCTGATGAAAATATAGAAAAACAGGCTCTACAGTGAAATATTCTAGGACGTCTGTTCATTAAATATATCAGAGAGTTGTGTATACAATACATGTTGGTAAGAAATGGAAGAAGGAAAGTTATGAGAGCCAATCACTGGAAAAAGAAATACAAATTAAGATGAGTAATAAGGAAGTATAAGAACTGCTTTTCATAGTAATTAAGATAATTAGCCATTGAAAAACCTACCACGACAGTTAGTGGAATCACCTTCAGTGACAATTTTTAACCTCTGTTTGGAAATTTTTCTGAAGGATATCTTGTACTTGAAATGGGAAATAATACAAGAAATTAACCATAACATGTTTTGCAGAATAAATCAGTCTAGATAGATCACAGCTGCCCTTGCTGTCTTTATTTTCTGTGAAGCTATAAAAAAAATGATTGAGGTAAAAATATCTGTTAATCATTATTTTTTTAAATTGAGGCTCAAGACACAGATATCTAAGTGTCTTTAAAAGTCACTTTCAAAAGAAAAAAATGCAGTAAGATTTCTAGTATACTAGGCACTGTTGTTCACTCTGTAGAAGATATATAATGGTAACTTCTACAAGGTAACTTCACTATTTTCATTGCATATCCTGTAGGATAGGATGCTGGATTTGATAGGTGAGTGCACAGACCCAGAATGGCAAACCCAATGTTCTAGATTATTTTACTTGTTTATTTTATTAAAATCATAACTAAACTGTCATGTAAACATAAACTCAGCAAATGTCCTCAGTGCAGAGACGAAATTCTTTGACACAACTTTAAACTGGATTGATGCTGCAGCACTGTGCAGGTAACATCAAAGATTTACAATGAAAATGTTAGATCAGTTTTATTTAATTTTTTGTTTTTTCTTATTCACATAGACAAATTTTTCATCTGTTCTCAGTTGTGGAATAGTAGAAGAGCTACTTATGATAAGAAAAAAGAGCTTGACTCAGCATTTCCTCCTTTTTTTCTTAAAAGATTACAGTATAGCCTGGAGTAGCATTATAATGAGACCTGTTACTGTTAAGGGTGTAATGTCTCATCTCTTACCTGTAAGTCTCAGGGAGGGTAAAAAATATCTCTCATGGCTGCTGCTTATCAGGTACAGTTCTAGAAAGAATTCCTGTATGTCCCATGCCAAAACAATACATAGAAAACTCACTTTGCTTTGCTAGTACATTTGATGTTCCTATTCATATTACCAGTATTTTTCTCTGAACACCAGACACCACCTCACATTTTTTTTTTCCTCCACATGAGCATAAATCATGAAAAAAAACAATAATGAAAATAAAATAGGCTGAAGATCATAAACAAAAGTTTTTTATGTATCTTTGCCTTTAAGTCTTGAAACAAATGGTGTAAGGGCTGATCAGTCCTGGTACTGGATCACTGTAACCATTCCTTATATTTGTACTTCTAAAAGGCTCACAAAATAACCTGGGGGGAGGGGCGGAAATTCAAAGCAGAGAGAGCTCAAAAGGGAGATAAAAAGCTTTCAATCATTCAGATTATCAGGAATAAAAAGTTACATGATTAAGGAATGAAAGTTATTTCTCAAAACAGAAATATTAAATACTATAAGGGCAATAATTTATTCATAAAAGCACTAATAGGAATATGGAAGACAAACAAATTCAAATAAAAAATAAGGTGTTCATTTTGGTGGTGAAGAACCATTGAAACAAAGTACCAAGGGGACCGGAGGATTGTTTACAAGCTTATGTCTTCAACTCAAAGTTTCAGGATTTTGGGAAGATACTTGAAGTTAATCATTTGGGAAGCTAGATTTCTCACACATAGCACCAGATGCCTGATTTTCGTAGATAAATCATGTCACACAAACAATGCAAAAGATGTTTATTTAGAAAATTTCCTACGCATTTGTCCCCATCAATAAACCAAAGACACAGCTTTTGTAAGGTCAGAAAATACTATTTAAGTACCAAGCCATAAAAATCCTAGAGGAAAAGAGAAAATGCTTAAAAGTGCTTTTGTAATCTGGAAAAAAAAGGACCTTAGGTGGCTAAAATTCTCCCTTTTGACTGGCATAAGAGACAATCTATATGTTTTATCAGCCTCTAGTAATTGCCCTAAGATGAACGTCTAAGATGAGGGCAGGGCTGTGGATGTAGTCTATCTAGACTTCAGTAAGGCATTCACACTGTCTCCCACAGCATCCTCCTAGACAAACTGGCTGCCCGGGGCTTGGATGGGTGGCCTCTTCAATGGGTTAAAAACTGGCTGGATGGCCAAGCCCAGAGAGTGGTGGTGAATGGGGCAAAGTCCAACTGGCGGCCTGTCACTAGTGGTGTTCCCCAGGGCTCAGTTCTGGGGCCAGTGCTGTTCAATATCAAAACCATGCACTGTTTTCTTTCCTCCTATCAGAGCAAATGTAAAGGGATCATCCTTTGTTGTTCCCAAGCTATCATTAATTTTAGTGCTCTGGTCAAATTTCCCTTGTCTGTAAGAGAAGGTTTGAGACAAACGCTTTGCCTGTTGGCTGTAACATTTTCTGCCCTTGAAAACTGACTGCTATGACACTTAGATATCAAAAGGCTGTTTGAGTACCTGCAACATATGAATTGAAGCTCATGCCATTCAGGTTGAAGTCCCAAAATATAAGCAGGTCTTTTTCCCCTACACACAATACATAAAGGTTTGAGAAACCGCCATCCTGTTCTCTAGTGTGATTTGGTGTTTGTAGCAGATACCATCTAATATCTACTGTCTTATACTTCATCTGTTAGAAGACACAAATATTCAAGATTATTTCTTCTGAGCTATCAGTGATTTGGAAACAGATAGCGCTATATTTGACACAGAATTACTCTCCCAACCAGTTCTTTTTAAAGTGTTCATACCTATTGATTTTTAACATCAAGTCACACAGATCATGTCTCCAAGTTCTAATACTACTCAATAGGTCATATCTGCTCCTAAGTGAGAAATTCCAATGCATCTTATCTTTTATCCAGGATCATGGTTTCTAGTGAATAAGCATTTAAATGTTTTTTTTGTTTTTGTAATTTTGTGCCCTTTGGTGCCTCAAAACTAATTTTGTTCTCAATACCTTGAAATTGTGCTTAGCATATGTTCATATGTTTAACACAAAACAAGTAATGGTTTGACCAAAAACAAGTTACTGGCTTCATTAAAGGGGAAACGGGTGAAATTTAGTAGTTTCTGATGCACGTGTAGTGTCTAATGATCTCTGTCTATCATGACCTCTGTAAGCAACTAGAGTAATAACCATCTATTTTCTATATAGAAAGTTAATCCATTTTACCTTTCACTCAGCCCCTAACTGTAGTTTCTTTCTGTGGCTCAAGCGAATTTTTCTTGGTGTGTAAGTTAGTTATAGTGGAAACAGTTTGCTAATATCTCCTGTGAGATTTTTGTGTTGTTTTAACCTTCTAAATTTTACTCTGTGCGCTGAGTTGTAGCCTCACTGAGATCTCCTACTAGCATGGATGTATGTACACAGAGACTTTTAGAGGCCCATCTTTCATGAGTAACATCCTTGTTAAGACAGTAAGAGCAGAAATTCTCTGAGATGAAGACAGAGCTACAGCCAGACATCTGATTGTGCGGATGAAGCATCCAGAAATCACAGGATAGGGATGAGAGGTCTGCTGCCTCTATTTATATAAAACCTAAGCCAGGAAAG
The DNA here is from genome assembly GCF_013368605.1 of Nyctibius grandis. Taxonomy (NCBI): domain Eukaryota; kingdom Metazoa; phylum Chordata; class Aves; order Nyctibiiformes; family Nyctibiidae; genus Nyctibius; species Nyctibius grandis. The sequence goes on along the minus strand of NC_090658.1, from coordinate 111,019,397 downwards.
GTTGCTTTATGACTTTTAGGTATAATCTTCCATAGCAACTATTTTATAAAAGCTCTTATTCAGGAAGTTACAAATATATAAATTATAAAATGAATTCCTAGCTCCTAGCAATTTAGAATAATACAGAAACTAAAGCTGTAATATTTATGATTAAACAAACCATTGGCAAAATGTACTCCCAATCCAATAACCCTCATAGACATTTTTCTGAAAACCTCCATGATTTGTTTCAGAACTCTAATAAATAGGAGAGATTAGCAAATTTCATCTTAGTATTTATTTACTGTGAACACTAAGTGCTATTAATATATATCATCAATTCAAAAGTTCAGTCTTTTGAGCAAACAAGCTACTTTGAACTTCAGCATTTTTCTATGTTGACAGCACTGACCTTTATCAAACAAAGCGACTTCATTAAAATTAAAATTAAATATTTGGGATGTTAAACTCACAGCAAAGAGAGCCTGACTTACCAAGGACAAAGCACTTTTGATTTCAAATCTTTGTCGGCAGTGATCATTTTGTGCTGTTGATAAATTAAATGTAAGGTCTGAGTGAGTAGAGATGCCCGCACACTGGAGCAGGGAAGGCACTTGGCTCTTCCCAGCACTGTCAAACCACCACTGGGTCAGGTAAGGGAGCCAACAACCTGTGACAAGGTCTACATCTTGTCCTTCACAGCAACAGTCAGGAACCTGTGTGGCATCGTGTTGCCTGGATCTTTCCCATGGCAGTAAAATGATGTGTGTCGCTCACCGTCTCCATTGCTGTCTAGCCCACTGTCAAGGCTGGCCTGGGGATCATCCTCCCACCGTGCCTGTAGCCCTGTCCATGCTGCACACCAGACCTTCTAGCTCAAGTGTGGAGCCCAGAGTTACAGAGCTTGTGGCTTTTCATGATTTCTCATGAAATACTCTTCTGTCACTCACCCCCTGTCCAACTTGTCTACTCCACACAGGGGTCATGAAGTCTCTGGTGAGGGCCTGAGGGGAAGAGGGACAGCAGCTAACAAGCAACATTTAGGCTCATCTCAAGAAACTGCCTGCTGGGATGGTCAGTCACAAGCCAGAGCAGCTCACTGATTCAAGGGGAGAGCACATGAACTGTTAAAGTATTGCCTATGGATGTCATGCCTGCCATGCTTTGATTGGTCTGAGTATACCTGAGAGTAGCATGTCTGGAGTCACATTGAAATTATCCACACACACACGGACAGACACAACGGTGGTCACTGTAGGGCACTGAACCAGAGATCCGCAATAATTAACTGATTGTGTGTGTGTGTGTGCGTCTGCACAGGTGGGAGGATAATTTCAGAGGGCAAAAGGTCATCTCCACAGCCCTTTGCCAAAGCCTGAGTGAGTTCCGCAGGAACAGAAATCAGAAATATGTGTTTGGAAATAAGTAATTTAGTGAGTTTCACCCAGGAAACATGTGAGTTCCTCTGGTGACGCTGTTATTTGTTAGCGTTTTCTTTGCCTGCAGAGCTCCAGGGTTTGGGTATGAGAAGGGGGACTGAAATAATTTGCACCAGAGGAGCTAAGAAGTACAAAAGGGCAGAAAAGGTGAAAGATACACAGTAGACTGCTATTTGCAAGCATTTTAACGCACTGTCTATAAAACAACTCATGTGAGCGTAACTTAACTTGAAGATATTCTTGCTCAGGTCCAAAATTGTAGATAATTTTAGCATCCATGCAGTGTTATATGCTGAACAAATATTCCCAGAGGGCCATAGTTCAAGCATTAATCTAAGGTCTAAGTGAACAAGAGACTTTTTTTGTGTATGGAAAACATTTAGGACACTTTCTGGAGTTCAAAAGCATAGACTCCGTAGATATCGTCAGAAGTCCATTAAGAGTGATTGCACACAAAGTGCTCTTTGGATTATACCCTGAGGCAGAACTACTCAGAAGGCGGCAAGGAAGCTAAACACAGGTCATGTTCTTTGGATCTTAAAGTTAAGCAAAGTATCCTTATAACGTCATTATGTATCTACAGAACTAAAGAAAATAAAAATGCAGATTACTAGTCCTTAGCAACCTTCAAGTCTGCACTACAACGGGTTGTTTTTCTATAAGCAGAAGTGGCAAGTGAAGTAATTGATAATAATAAAAAAAGATAGTTCAACAAAATATATAAACAGGAATCCTTATGCTGGTCCTTTCTCCTGCTTAGTAAGCACCTTTGCTTTCTGATCCAGTAATCTTACATTGACTACTTTAAATGCTGAAGGTACTAAAGAGGATGCCCTGTGGATTTTCCCCTCACATAAGCATGTATGTGATTGGATTCTTAGGGCTTGGATTTATTGGCTGCACCTGTACCAGGAGGTTAAATGTACCAAGGTCTGTACTCTGGACTTAAGCCTGGGACAGAATGGTCTGCATTTGCTCTTAGCTTCCAAGGTGAAATGACCATGTCCAAACTGCCTGTTTGGAAGTTTCCTGGGTCTAACTCCTAAATGGCACTGGGCAACTGTTTGTTGCCATCTAAAATCAAGCCAGGCATGTCTAACAATTTAATAGAATAGAAGACTGCATGCTGGTGCTTGTCTAATGTTGAATATAGGAATAGATGTGTGCCTTTCAAGTCAGCTAACAGTCCAGATTCTGTTGTCTCCTCTTGGCTGCTTGAAGGAGATGTGCAGCTGTGACTGAGTCTGGGCCATCAAGGACATGGAAGAAGACATTGTGAGGGCTGAGTTTATGGTCTATGGATGATCACTTTAGACTGTGAAGCCTGGTACTAATATATTAGTGGACTTAAGTATCAATGTCTGTCTCTTTCTGTTGTACTTCCAAATTTGCCTCAGAAACAATAAAGAATTTATTTACATCTGGTGCTTATTATCATTTCCCTTTTTTTTTGTTTTTGTCATGAGCTCTCAGACCAGGACTCCCCTTCTTGAACATATGAGGAGGCATCTAGCAGATCAAGGTCCAGCTTCCTTTCAGGTTACTCAAGAAATCCTGTTTACTGGATGGGGAAGAAAATGCCTACATAGACCTCCTCTCCTTTTTTGTCTGAACATTCATCAGGACTTTTTTGTTTCTTTAAGTAAATATAGCAAGCTTCAGAACTGCCTCCAAACTGAAGAGTAATAGGTAATGAATGGCTTTCCCCACCAATTTTAGTTGTGCTTAGGGCTGAAGCAGAGTACTATCAGGAGAAAAAATTAGGAAGTAAATTAACAAAATTTGTTTGGGCAGTGTAAAAAATGGTTTATGAATATTATTATCCTTATCTTTGGGATTAAAGTGTCAGGTTTTATTTTTCTTAATGTACAAATAACTCTAAGTAGAAATTTTTTTACAGTGATTTCATATTCATGTTCCTCCACTTCTGGGAGAGGAGGAGAAAAATTATTTAAAAAATAATCAAAAAATTCTAAGCTGACCAGAAGACCTTAATCAAGAAACTCCTCCTCCTCCCCTAACATCAGAGAGATTAATTTTTAATAGCTAAATATGTCACCACTGTTAATGTTCAGTTCTGCCTTCCAGTACTGATTTACATACAGATGATACAGAAAACACTATGCCAGAAAATGCTCTGACAGAATAAAGACGTCTGAGTAAAAGAACCTCTTTAATTAAAAAAATGTGTATCATATCAGCTTTATATGCAGACTGACAGGCATAGAGCACAAAAAGCATAGATGTTATGTGTCTATCTTGAAGACATCTACAACTGAAGTCGTGATCTGAGAAGAACTTGCAGAACTGCTAGGGTGTGAGTTGTCTGGGTTTTTTTTTTGTTTTGGGGCATTTTTTTTTATTTTTACATCTAGATTATAACAAAAGGAATTACACCATAAAAATGCTTGTTTTCCTATGCTCACTCTAAAGGAACCTAGATCACTAACTGAAATGGAAGTGTCTATCAGATGACTCTGCGCCTTTTATTGAATCCTGTAACAAAATCCATTTTCTCTCTTTCCAACATTATTCAAATTGTCCCTGTTTTCATGTCTACCAATATATTTCCTGTAAAAGTTGCAGGTAATATTATATTAACGTTATCTGTCAATGCTTTATAAGACCATTAAGGAATGGTCCTAGCTCATTTAGTAGCATAGAAACTAGGAAAAAAGCATTATTAAAATGGGAAGACTCAAAATAGCAAAACCCACATTTCCTTTTCACTTTTTACTTTACAATTGTAATATTGCTTTAACACAATTATTGAAATATGAGCACAAGTTAATATTTTTCTCTGAATGTAGTAGAGTAGCATTGTTTATTGCAAAAATAATACTATTCCATGACATAAGGAGTGTTCTTTCATGAAAGAAAGGGGTCTTCAATACTCTTCATTTACTGTAGCATTTTGATATTTAGCATTAGTCTGTTTTTGAAGGGAAAGCACAGAAGCCTTCATTCCCTGTCTGTTGGTTTGGTTCACACTAAGTAGTCTCAACCCACATGCGTGGTGGGGACATTCCTCCCAGGAGACCACATTATATCTAGTCTGAAATAAATCCCATAGAGTGCGTAGGGCCTGAGCTTAAAGGCTTCAATTTACTAGTACTCTCCTATTTCACTGAATTACTTCCCAGTGTGGACATATATGTTTCCTTCATATGTAAATTAAAGCATATTGGGGGGTGTGTGGAGGTTGTTTTAGTTTTGTTTTGTTTTGCTTTTTAAAGTAAGGATCACTGTAGTGATCTATCACTGTAGTGACAGATTTTGCAAAATTATTCTGGTGAGTTACCATAGTAATAAACTGTGTTACAAAACCAGAAGATTTTTTGGCAGCTTGTACCTTGGGAAGACTGAATATTATCCTTTTGCAAACGCCGCTGGAAATCTGACTGATACGTTGGAACAGTTTATAGTCATAAAAACAATATGCTTGTTATAGTTTCGCAACTTTGGAATAGTACACTCGTTTAAAGTCAGGTCTTAGATGTTTTGATTTACTCAATAACTAAGATGAAGCATAGTATTTTGAGTAACAGATGCATGTACAGAACTGTATAAATTAGTTGCTTTATTACACTGGTAATGCAACTGGCAGCACATTTGCCTGCTACCTAAATATACAGAAGGCAATCAGTTCATATAGCCAAGGGGGTTTAAGGGTGCATCTACCTTCATAGTTGCATTTCTTTCTAGATGTTCTGAAAGATGAGAGATTTCTGTCTACAGAAGAAAAGATTAATACAAACTAATGCAATTAGTAATACACTAAATTCTGTATATCTACTAATAACAACATCTATATCATAGCAAATGCTCTCATTTTATTGCAAAAATGTGATTATATTATTCATCCTTCATCAATAATAACTTTTGCTTGTCTTGTCTTAGTTCTGTCACTGTTAATATTTGGAATGAGAGAGCTCTTGTTTCACGGAAATTAAAACTTGGAACAAAATGACAAATTCAGCCATGAATGAGTCTTCTCTATACCAGGGAACATCAAATAGCATCATTCAGCAGATGCCACGAAGATTCTTCATACAATGTCATTCATCTTCATCTTGCAGCTTCAGATGATCTTCGTGGCAAGCGTGGCTGCTCAGTACCAAGGAAAAGTTTTTCAGGTGGTTAATCTGGCACCCAAGCTTGTAGATACAGTGTGACAGATCTGAGCTAACTTTGGACATTAGGTGATTTCTAGGCCATTTACTACTTCCAGTAAGCAATGAAACTTTTTCCTTTAGAGTGATTTTTTTTGTTTGCATTTGTTTAGGGAATATTTTGAGAGATACACACATGCAATCAGTAGTTCTCAATCTTCCTTTACCATAAAATTGATCATGCTACCAGTGAAGTCAATGGTAAAAGTGCCATTAAAGTGAAGAATCAGGTTTTCTATGAAGATATTTTAATGAAGGATGTTAAGAAAATTTCCACAATAAATACAACCCAAATAGCACATATAATTCTGTGGAAAATAAATGATTTAAAATGAAATATGTTTTGTCAATACCTAGATAGTAAATCTACTTTACAAAGCAAGTTTGCCTGTTCAGAGCTCCTCTCTACCTCCCTTTCAAAGTTTACAGAACCAAAATAGCCAGATGTCTTTCTTACAGAAGCCTTTATGGTTTGCCTAAGCCTTCGTTTTGCAGAAAACTCGTATAATAGTCCCTTTGTTCCTGATGAGCAGGCTTTGAACAGCAGACTGCCCATTGCATGAAGGGCTGAAAAAAGGGAAGTCTACCAGTACAGAGGCACTTCCTCAACTGCTATACTGTAATCAATTGCTATTTTATCAGTGAAATATCTAAAAGAAACAGAGTATTAAAAACCTTAGTCAAAATGACCTTCTCCTTTTCTGACATCAGTGCATGTTTTACCATTGACTTCAACAGAAGTGATTATAAATATTCAGAAAGGGATTCACCTGCCCAATCTCCAACATCTACTATATAAACATCTATAGTGAGTCCTGTTGAGTCCCATTACAAGCAATGGAGGAACAGAAACCTACTACGGATAATTAATTTGATGTATGTATGTTAGACTTCTGTTTTGGGATAAGTGGAACTGCCCCTGGAAACACCTTTTCTTTTCTATTTACTATAAGAAGGATGCAGATAATTAGGTTAGATGAAAAGGTCTGTTACAAATGTACACATTTGTTCAGATTAATTTCCTTTCTGCTCCCACTCACTGTACTTAGTGAAGCTAAAGGGTCAGTCTGGAAAAAGTCTGTGAATTGTGGGAGAGGAGACTGCAGGACAAAAACAGTATGTGTTGGAGAAAGGATTGAATGTGCTGGCTGAGATTACAGTGCAGCATATTTCTATTTTCTGCTTGCATGTCACAAGCTTTTCATCTGGTGACCTTTTAGAAAGTGTTTGTTGTATTATTTTGTAGATGGCATGGATTCTAAAAGTTTAACTATGAAGGAGATTATTAACATGATTATCGTGCAGTAGCTTTGATAAAATGCAACAGGCAATGAGAACAAATGGGAAAAGACAGTGTGGGAAGAGTAGCAGAGGGTTCTTTTCTTTATTAGCTAGTGCTGACCATTATGTGATTTTCCCATGTAGCCATCTGTTCAAAAGTTAAGCTGGATAAGCATGGATCCTTATGCAGTCATAACCACCTAGTCAATTATCATTAGTTCCAACCCTCATCTAAAATTCCTTCCCTGGGACAATTAAAGAGTAGTAATTCACTACTCATAAACCCATAGAGAGTATATCATAAGGAATAATAATAAGGTAAAGGGAAAAATAATAGCACTGAGATGAGAAAACAAAGGAGCAATATATCTAAATACATGAATGACAAAATTTACATTAACCCATTTCTGGTAATAATATTTCAATCCCAAAAGACATTTAAGCAAGAAAGTATTCAGTCCCTTGGCTTTGCATGTGTTCTCTGCAGCTTCATCAGAGGTCTATATCGATTAACATGTAAGAACTGCTTTGCATCACCTCACATGACAAAGTCCTCCTGGTAGAAGGGCAGCCTAGTGACTAACACACAGAAGAGCGGCCTCAGCATCACATGGAAGCTCCTCTCCCTTTCTCTTTCAGTTTTATTCTGCGCACACTGTTCTAATGTTCCAGTAACTTCAGCAATGTCCTTGTAGAAAATTAATACAGCAGCATTTGCTCTATCTCTGCTGTCTTCAGTTTGACAACAGGCAGGACCAAAACCCCTTTTTCTTTCTGGGACTGCTTAGACTTCTGAATATGCCTGACAGACAAAAATGGTCCATGTCCATTCTTCCTCCCATTCCCTAACAAAAAGAAACAGAGTGCTCCCTACCCTCCAGAATTTCGAAGTTTATGCATATATAATTATATATTCCAAGTATATAGTATATAAGCTCAATAAATTGAGTTGAAAGAAGAAAAAGTATGAGCAATCAGGAATAAGTAATGTCAGCAGAAATACTGACTGAAAGGGCTGGAAAGCTGAGCTTGGAAATGGGGATGTTGATTTCAATAGACTTGAGAGTCAAGGACAAATTTTGGTCTTCTGGCAAACATAGGAATAGAATACAGGATTATTGGCTTCTTTTTCCATATCATCTTGTTTGTGAGTAGTTATGATTTTAGCTATTTAGAGGCAACATGAATAAGTCTTCCTTTTCTTTAATCCAGTTAGTGGTTAAATATCCACAGCAAAATCTTAACTTTAACCAGAAAGTTCATGGCCTTGAAAGACAAAAGTGTGCTAACGATCTTGTATCCCAGGCGTGACCCCTTCAGTCCTGAGTGCAAAACAAAGTAACATCTTGCTGGACTGCAAATATGTGATCTTGTTCAATAATTCCTTTGTAGAATCAGCTTGAAGGGGATGAAGTATGATCTTATTCTGTTTTGGCATATTGTCACTCTTTGATTATAAGCCTGAACTACTAATTAATAAAAGCATATTGAAATTTTAGGCAGAAAAGCCACCCTTTGATTTTGTTACTAAATGCTATGAGTTTGACTGACAGTATACTGGGGAGGTTGGAAGAAGTAATGAAGTGTTTATATTCTGTTGTACTGTCTTCAAAAATTATAGACAGGATTTTAATGTGTGTCTCTAACTGGGAGTTCAATCCAATTCAACTATGTTGCATGTATTATTAGAGTAGAGCCAAGGCATTTTCATTGTTAACAGCAGTGAAGGGTAATCACGAAAGAGTGGCCCAGAAATATCTTGAGGTACAAAATATTCCCATGCTCCTTAATTGTTGTAATTAAGGTTCAATGAGGAAATTAATTACAACTGGTTTCATGAGATGACGCAGAGGAGCTAACATTGTAGTATTCATCCCACCTTCACTCAAAAAATTTCCATCAACAGAATCTATTAACATTACTTGCAATATATTGAGAGTATATAGCCTCATTTGCATTTCCCACTAAGACTGTTTCTAATTCACTTTAAAGATCATTAAGCAGGGCAATGATTTTCAAATATGTATTCATGTTTATTGCTGTTAATTATTTAAGTAAAACTAATCATGTATTTCTTGTTCTTTCTTTGCATGCACATTCAGTTCTGAACATCAGTGCTCCTTGCAGAGCTGGAGCTTCTACTGAGTTGCTTAGAATCGTTTCAATTTCTATACCCAAGAGTGATCTAATGATAACAGATACAGCCCCCTAATTTTCAAACCTAATGTTTTCAGGATGAAGCAGTAGCCCTGATTAAGTCAACACATGAATCAGTTAAATCATGTAAAGCTGCTGTATGACCCATTCTGCACATACTGTGTGTCAACATTTTGATCTAAAGTGTCAGCCAAGGTTTCTGCAGTGTTTGCGTAGGAACTTGTTCAGTATTTCTGGCCAGAAGATGCTCAAACTTTTTTCATTTTATAAAATGGCTTAGTTGTTAGTTTACCTGGCAATCTTATAATAAACTCAAATGGAGGATATATAGAGGGGGAGCAAGTGAGATATATAGTTTGCTTACAGATATAGATTGCTTGACTGATTTAACTACTACTAGAAGGGAACTGATAAATGTGTTGTTGCCCCCAAAAATAATGAATAATTTTCTCTAAACTGAGGACTTTGATACTGAGATCACTGAGCTGTGTTCAGTCTCCTATTAACTTTAGACTTTCTTCACAATTCTGGGCCAATTCAAAGGAATTTAAGTGCATATGTTCCAGTGCAGATTTCTAAACCAAGATTTATGCATCACTGAGATCCTTCTGTTCTTAAACTGCCCATATCTGATGTCTTAAGGGCTACAAAGGTGTTAGGCACCCAAATAATCCAAGTTCCGCTTAGGTGTATTCATATTACCTCCAGTAGGTGCGAGCACATACTTTCTGGTACTGAACAAAAACACAGCTACCCAAGCCTTGAATTCATGCATTATTTAACCCGAAGCCCCAGAAACTTTAAAAATTAAGATTTCAGTTGCCTATAATACCTTTGTCAGTGGTTTTTAAAGTGGTGGTTTTGCCCCTACGTAGTGGGAGGAGACATCCATTCCTTAAGACAGAAATACCAATGTCGGTTAGCAGGAAATGTTTTGGGTGGGAAGAATACATGTTCTTTCTAGCTTTCCAGACTGAAGACTACAATAGGGTTGGGTGAGATGGGAAAAAAAATCTCTTTCAAACAGAGAAATGAAAGGGGTCTGGAAAATGCAGATATATACAATATATATCCTGAGACAGGATATCAGATTTCCCAAATGAGCACTCCAGCCAACAGCCTGTAATGATGTTTACTTTTTCCTCAGCCTGGTGAACATACTAGTGATACACCCACTCAATCTGTTTGTATTGTGAATCACGGGCTTTGTGAAGGACAGCACTGGCCTGCCTTAAGTATCCAAAAATAGGGAAAAAAGAATACATGGCTGAACTGTGTTCTGGTCTAGAATAGATGCATCTCCTCAGCATTTTCTATTGACTAGTTTAGGTACATAATTTTACAGTGTATTAGATTCTGTGGATGTTTTTCTTTAATATGGAGGGTTTTGTTTACTTTTTCCCTGTTATTTGTAGGAACCTGACCACTGAATTTAAGGCAGATGATTTCATTTGGTGACGAGAGTGCCAAAATTTTTGCTACTAAAACATTTAGCAGTGTGACACAGGTACCTTTGTAGAAATTCTCTTAATTTATGACTTCACTCAGTGTCCCCCCTGTTACAAAAAAAAGCAATTGAGTCATCGTGAAAATGAGGATAATGTGGGAAACAGTAGCTAGAGAGAAATAAAATACCTTGCTCTAAATCCTTTGTGTTTCTCTCTTCTGGCATGATGGAAGATTAAAGAACCCTTTGTATTGCCTCATGCCTAAATTGATAATTTATTTTTTGCAATAATTCCTATTATTCAGTTTGTTTAAAGTAAGAAACTTTTAAAATAGGAATGATGTCTTACAGTTCAAACCTGCAAAGTACAGACTGTTTTCTAAGGACTGCTTGATTTCTACCGACTTCAAAGGCAACTGAAATCTCTCAGTTTCCCACTGATTCTTTGGTTCTCATGTGAAGATTTTTAAAGCTGTCTAAGATCCTAACTCCCACGAGAACAATTAAACCTAAATAGCTTTAGGTATATGGACTTTAGGCTAAAGTCTAGTTCCAACTTACAGTAAATAAGAACACTGATCCTTTCCTTGGGAAAAAAAAAATCACATATCTCCTTCAGTGATTTCATGTATATATTTCAGCCTGTCTCTTCACTAACCACTATAAAAAATACTTCCGTGGTTTTAAGAAAACGCAGCTGGACTCTCTCATCTAGGTTTTGTTGCTGTCTCTGGTGGAGATACACTTTAACGATGAAATTAATGCATAACAGCATTGAAATGTAACTCAAGTTATTTTCTCATCAAACATAACAAAAAACAATGGAGCTAGGAATAATGAAATTGTGATCCTCAGCATTCTTGTGTTTTCAAGTACAGATGCTCTTAGAAACAATTTATGCGCAAACAATTCCATCTGAATTATTGTATGGCACACAATTGTAATAGATGTTGTAAGCCCATTCAAGTCAATAGAGTTCCATCTCAGATTAATTTAACCTGTTCTGTATAGGATTTCAATTTTCAAAAATTTGTATTGTTTGACAATCTTTATGTAACTTCTAACATTATTACATTTCCTGCCTAAGGGATATAAGCAGCTTGAATGCTTTGTATCCTTTGAAGAGAAGTAACGCAACAGGTGGTTGCTCTTTTCCATTAATAGTCTTCCTTTTTTAAATGATCTTAACTTATAAAGTTTAGTTTCTTAGATATTTTAAGTACAGGTTATTTGAGTATAGTGTAACAAAAGAACAACAGCAATTTTTTAATACAGTGGAATATTTTCTGTTCAGGGAGGAACAGCCAAAGGAAACTAAACATTATTTTTAGCATAAAACTTTCATATAACTTTGCTCTTTTTTCTAAAAAGGAAATTCCCTCAAGAAAAATCCACAATATCTACTAAAAATTTTATGCTTATGTCTACTGTAAGGCTTGCCTTCTGCCATTAACCTAGCCTGATTCAGTCAGAGAAGATTCCCCCTACCAGAAATCATATTTCAATCAGACCTCGGTTGAATAATGGGGTATTGAGAACACCAATCCCTAGTTTTATGCAAGCTTTATGTGTAGACAGTTGCAGAAACAGAAGATCATCACTGAATAATTATTCTACTCCAAGCAGGATTTAATTAGTTAGTAGGTGCAGAGGACAATCTGATGTCCTACCAGTTTTCAACCTCTTTAAACAGAACTTCAGGAACTAAATAAATGAAAATTTGTCTGGATATGGCAACAAACCAAATAATGTTCATTTCATATTTCAATGGAAGCAGAATTTAGCCCTTTTTTTTTAATATCAAATGCAAAATATGTACTATTACTAGACACGACAATTAAAGCTCTGGTTTACCTACTGGTCCCTGTTGGTATTTAGAACATGGGACACAATTTAGCAAAGCTAGTGCAGGAAGGAAAACAAAGCAAAATCTAATTTCCTGGCTGAATTCATGTCCTGTACTGTTTTACTTCTCTGCCTTCTACTTTCCATGAGACAACTTGGAAAACTGACATAAAAGGTAGGCAGACCAGGAATATGGCTACTTCTTACAACTGCTTGTTTCTTCAAGCAAGAAATCACATGGAAAGAATACTACATCCTGCCCGAGCCGTTCCAATTACACACCGAATGGTGCAGAAAGTAGAGGTTTCAGTTGAACTGCACATATGAATAAAGTGTGTGCATAGCATTGGGAGGACTGGACTTTTCTAGCTTGACACGACCACTTTGTTTCCAATATATCCAGTATTTGTAGGTGAAAAACTGTTATTCACTCAATGAAACAGTGCAGACAACAAGTGACTATAACCAATGTATTCACTATTTTAAGTTGGAAAGAGAAGTTTACAAAACCATTAGCTTTTTGAAAAAAAAAATCCTTGAAATGGACACTTGTCTTTAGGGTTATTTCTAGAACACACTAAAGTAAAACAGACTTCCAGAATGCCTCTCTTGTGCTGAAGATCCTGCTGCAATAGACAATGGCATATTAGCTGTCCTAAATGCCAGGCAATATCATACCTTGGGCTACATTTTATAAAGCAGTATTTAGAAAGATTAGAATTGTTTATGATACATTTAGCTAGCTGGCATTTAAAGAGATATTTCATTAATTATGACAAGGCTGACATTCCCATGACTCTTTGTTTGTTTGTTTGCTTCCTTTTCCAGGCTTTGGGTACGAATGGAAGAAAGTGGAAGGCAGATGATCTAGGACAACCTAGTTTCCTGGTTATTGGAAATGAAAAATACATGTAGCTATATCTAATCTGTAGGGATTTTCTGTACAAAACTGTCACATATAATCAGTGTCTGAATCAGTGGCTATTCTTTCTTTGTAAAGGTAGAATGACTTTGAAATGCAGCCTCCTCATATTCCCTTATTTCTTTGCCCTGGGCAGACATTTATGGTTCAATGGGAACCGGAGCAAGAGGGAGTCTGAGTTCAAATCAGCTAGGCTTTATCCTGCCTAAAGCAGCATATTTATCTTCTTTCACAGGGCTAAACTTAAGCCATGTCTGGCTCTTTATGTTTCCTGAAGGAGTTTTTCCCTGAGCACATAGTTGTGAGAAGTGTTAAGCGCACGCTACTCAGCTGAAGATCAGTACCACTAACAGCGGTAAAGCACCTTACCATGCTGTTTCCATGCAGATCTTTGAAATCTGATGACTTTTTCTTCAGTGAAACAGCTCAGCCACGGGCATTACTTTATTGGGAATATGATCAGACATAAACTTTTATGTATGGAAAACGGTTCAGAAAACCTGGTTGCTGAAAACATAATGCAGAAGTAAAAACAAAAGACTGAAATTCAGGAGCTAAATCCAGATTGTCCATTAATTTTTCTAAACTGTAGCCAATATTTGAAGTTTTAAAAAGTGATAAAACTATTAAGAAAGTGCTTTTTTGTTGGAGAAGGAGAAGAGCTGAAAGTTGGAAATACTCTCTTAGCAACATGGTTTCTGATTTGTCACTTTGATTAATTACTGAACAGAGTTTTTACAAGTAAAGAGGCCTGATAGAGATGCTGAGGTTCATCACAGTCTGAAAGAATCTGCAATCAGATTCTTCCTGGAAACTTCACAAGCAGTTAAACCCTGGAGGACACAAGAAGCAATTGACCCTATCTTTTCGCCTCTCATTTTCCACCTGACATGATCAGTACCAGAAAGGTGTCCATTAAAGGTTGAAGATTTGCAGAGGAAATAGTGTGGAAGTAATCAAGCCTTATTTATACAGCTAACTTACAACAAGGATAACTGAATTTCAGGGAGTATATTTACCTATACAATTTGTGATATAAAAAAGAAACAGATACAATCAGGATAAAATGAGTGAGCTGCACAGTCACAAAAAGTCTCATATAACATTTTAGCACATTCTTCTATTGGCCTATCCTGATGATGGAGAGGGCACCAAAAGCCCCTAATGTCCCCTTTTTCCTAGTGAATTTGTTCCCATATGTTATGGCTTATCATTAATCTTCATTTTTGTTTCTACACAGTCACAGACACTAAATAGGTATTTTGAAGCATTATATAGGCAACACATGTGTGTATAAGTAGAGGTTGATGGGGAAGTGAGAAGAATTCAGTCTGAAAGCTGATCTAAGATCTTTGATCACTTCTACACTCAAGTCACAGGATACAAATAGGAATAGCCAAACTCCTCTTAGCCCAGAGTTATACGAATTACACAAAAGAACTGCATCAGAGAGTGCATTTACTGGAATTATGAATGCTGCAGTTCCAAACTGCATAGATCAGATTGCACTCTAATGTACATTAATCAGATACGAATGGTAATTCAAGAACTCACTTCAGTTCTGATATTTTCTTTCCTGGATTCAACAAAGTCCCTGTATTTGTGCTCTATAAACATATCCAGTATACATCCTAATCACAGAATCACAGAATCACAGAATCAATCAGGTTGGAAGAGACCTCTGGGATCATCGAGTCCAACCACTGCCCTGACACCACCATGTCACTAGACCATGGCACTAAGTGCCATGTCCAGTCTTTTCTTAAACACATGCAGAGATGGTGACTCCACCACCTCCTTGGGCAGCCCGTTCCAATGTCTAATAACCCTTTCTGAAAAGAAATTCTTCCTAATGTCCAACCTGAACCTCCCTTGGTAAAGCTTGAGGCTGTGTCCTCTTGTCCTATCGCTAGTTGCCCGGGAGAAGAGGCCAACTCCCACTTCACTACAACCTCCCCTCAGGTAGTTGTAGACTGCAATAAGGTCACCTCGGAGCCTCCTCTTCTCCAGGCTAAACAACCCCAGCTCTCTCAGCCGTTCCTCGTAGGTCAGACCCTCCAGACCCTTCACCAGCTTGATCGCCCTCCTCTGGACTCGCTCCAACACCTCAACATCTTTCTTGAAGTGCGGGGCCCAGAACTGGACACAGTATTCAAGGTGCGGCCTCACCAGTGTCGAGTACAGAGGGACGATCACTTCCCTAGACCGGCTGGCTACACTATTCCTAATAGAGGCCAGGATGCCATTGGCCTTCTTGGCCACCTGGGCACACTGCTGGCTCATGTTTAGCTGGCTGTTGATCATCACCCCCAAGTCTCTTTCCACCAGGCCGCTTTCTAACCACTCTTCCCTCAGCCTGTAGAGCTGCATGGGGTTGTTGTGGCCGAAGTGTAAGACCCAGCACTTGTTCTTGTTGAACCTCATGCCATTGGTCTTGGCCCATCTATCTAACCTGTCCAAATCCCTCTGTAGGGCCTTCCTACCCTCCAGCAGATCGACACTCTCACCCAGCTTGGTGTCATCTGCAAATTTACTGAGGGTGCACTCAATCCCGACGTCTAGATCATCTATAAAGATATTGAACAGCACCGGCCCCAGAACTGAGCCCTGGGGAACACCGCTAGTGACCGACCACCAGTTGGACTTTGCCCCATTCACCACCACTCTCTGGGCTTGGCCATCCAGCCAGTTTTCAACCCATTTAAGAGTCCACCCATCCAAGCCCCGGGCAGCCAGTTTGTCTAGGAGGATGCTGTGGGAGACAGTGTTGAATGCCTTACTGAAGTCTAGATGTCCTACACCCACAGCTCTGCCCTCATCTACTAAGTGGGTCACTTTGTCATAGAAGGAGATCAGGTTGGTCAAGCAGGACTTGCCTTTCATGAATCCATGTTGGTTGGCCCTGATGCCCCAATTGTCCTGCATGTGCCGTGTAATGGCATTCAGGATGATCTGTTCCATCACCTTGCCTGGCACCGAGGTCAGGCTGACAGGCCTATAGTTCCCTGGATCGTCCTTCCGACCCTTCTTGTAGATGGGCGTTACATTTGCTAATTTCCAGTCAGCTGGAACTTCTCCAGTTAACCAGGACTGCCAGTAGATAATCGAGAGTGGTTTGGCAAGTTCATTTGCCAGTTCCTTCATTACTCTGGGGTGAATCCCATCCGGGCCCGTAGCCTTGTGGGTGTCCAACTGGCACAGCAGGTCACTACCCATCTCCTCCTGGATTACGGGGGGTTCACATAGCCTCCCGTCCCTAACTTCAGGCTCTGGGGGCCAAGTCTCCTGAGGGCAACCGGTCTTGACATTAAAGACTGAGGCAAAGAAGGAGTTGAGCACCTCTGCCTTTTCCTCATCCCCTGACATTACACTACCCTTCTCATTCAGCAAGTGGTGGAGGCTCTCTTTGACCCTCCTTTTGCTGTTAATGTATTTGTAGAAACTTTTTTTGTTATCTTTGACTGTAGCAGCCAAATCAAGCTCTAACTGAGCTTTGGCCCTTCTAATCTTCTCCCTACACAACCTGGCCACGTCCCTATAGACCTCCCAAGTTACCCGACCCTTCTTCCAGAGAATAGGCTCTCATTTTTTCCTTAAGTTCTAGCCTAAGTTCTCAGTTTAACCAGGCCTGTCTTTTTCCCAGACGGCTTGTCTTCCTACACATCGGGACAGCCTGCTCCTGAATATTTAACAATTCCTTTTTAAAGCACGTCCAGCCTTCCTGGACTGCTTTGCCCTTCAGGACAGACTCCCAAGGGACTCGGTCCACCAACCTCTTAAACAAGCTAAAGTCAGCCCACCAGAAATGTAAGGCAGAAGTTCTGCTCTTGCCCCTCCTTAGTTCCCCCACTATCGAAAACTCTAACATTTCGTGGTCGCTATTCCCAAGACGGCCACCAACCCTCACATCTCCCACTAGTCCTTCTCTGTTCACAAACAACAGGTCAATCAGGGCCCCTCCTCTAGTGGGCTCACTTACCACTTGCATGAGGAAGTTGTCCTCAACACATTCGAGGAACCTACTAGATTGCTTCCTCTCTGCCATGTTGTATTTCCAGCAGACATCCAGCAAGTTGAAGTCGCCCATGAGTACAAGGGCTGGTGACCGGGTGGCTTCTGACAGCTGCTTGTAAAACGCCTCATCCACCTGCTCATCCTGGTTGGGTGGTCTATAACAGACTCCCACCGTAATGTCCTCCCTGCCGACCTTCCCCCTGATCTTTACCCATTGACATTCAACCTTGTCATCCTCACCATCTTCCTCAATTTCGATACAGTCCAAGCACTCCCTAACATACAGCGCTACCCCACCACCTCTCCTGCTTCGCCTGTCCCTCTTAAAGAGCTTATAGCCATCCATAGTTGCACTCCAGTCATGAGAGTCATCCCACCACGTTTCTGTGATGGCAACCACATCATAACCTTCCTGCTGTACAGCGGCTTCTAACTCTTCCTGTTTGTTGCTCATACTGCATGCATTGGTGTAAATGCACTTCAGCTGGGCTAGCGGCCTTGCCCCTGACGCAGGCCTGTCACCCCTAGGTTCATTTGTGGTTGCCCTGGTCTTATCCCCCTCCCCCATCGAACCTAGTTTAAAGACCTCTTAACCAGCCCTGCCAACTTCTGGGCCATAATCCTTTTCCCCTTCTGACTTAGCTGTTCCCCATCCGGCATAAGCAGGCCCGGTGCCATGAAAGCCGCCCCGTGGTCAAAGAACCCAAAATCCCACCTCCGGCACCAGTCTCTTAGCCACGTATGAATCTGTTGTATTTTTATAGTCTTTTCCCTATTTTCACCTAACACCAAAGGAATTGAGGAGAATATAACCTGCGCACCTATCCCCTTTCACCAAATGCCCCAGGGCCCTGAAGTCCCTTTTGATTGCCCTGGGACTTCTCTTTTCAGGGACTTCTCCTGGGACTTTACTCATTAGTAAATAGTGGGTAGTAGTCAGAGGGCCTCACTAGTTCAGGAAGCCTCCTGGCAACATCCCTTACCTGAGCCCCAGGGAGGCAGCAGACTTCCCTGTGAGTTGGGTCTGGCCTGCATATGGGCCCCTCCATTCCCTTAGCAGGGAGTCATCTACAATAATTACTTTTCTCCTTTTTGGAGCTGGTTGCAACCCTCCTAGTTGGTTGCTTCTGTTTAAGAAGCCCCTTAGAAGGTCCTTCACTTAGATTCGTGTCTTCCTGATGCTCAGGAAGAAGCTCAGGTTCCAGCACCTCATATCTATTCTGCACGGGGACACAGGGACGGGAGGAAGGTCGGGATGGGATTCGCCTACCATCCCGACCAGGGACCTGCCTCCATTCCCCCCCATCCCCTAGGTCTCCTCCTGCTCCTTGTGGAGGAGAAAGAGGATCCTCCACTTCCCGGGGAGCATTAGGCCTGTCCTTTTTCTCCAGGGCAGGAAGGGAACAGCACCACCCGCCAATCTTTTCCTGAAATGATTCAAACCAAGAGGAAGCTTGCCCAAGGCAACGTGGTAGGCAATTTACTTTAGGACACAAAATAGCAGAATTAATTTTCTCTTTAAAGAGAGGTGCCTGCAAACTCAAGTTACCCACAATTTTATGAAAAAACTTCCTCTGCCAAAATAATTCACCTGTCTATTTCTGTTCAATTCAGAGTTTCTGCTATGTTTATATCTTTGGTCTCTCCTAATCATTTACCTTGGCTACGGTGATATTCGGGCTTTGGGTCTGGCCTTGTCATGCTGATATTATCAGTGACACTGACCTATCTTGTCCTCACAAGCCATCTAATTTTCTCAAAGAACCAAGCAGGTTCATTGGGCAGTACCAATTACACATACTCAAGACAGTAAAAAAAGAGCACTGTGGCTCGTTCACATACAGTGAGTGTCTGGGACTAATGGTCATATTGCATAAATAGGAAATTCAGTGTTTTTATAGACAGGAAAAAAAAAAACTATCATGAACCAGGGTGCTTCGTAACTAGGGGACTTCTGCATGCTGTCATTGTAACTAAATGCTAACTGAGACTACTTGTGATTCCCAAGTCAGTATCCATTAAGCAAACTCTTCAGCTGTACTGTGGCTTGCAATTTTAATGAAATAGTCTTTTGGTGTTGCACTCTGTTGGAGCTGGGTACTCCCGTTACTTGAGCTTTTCTAATTTTGAAGCTGAACAAAAAGAAAGAACAAGCTCGTAACTGGTAAGAATTCTGTAGAATATTTTTTTCCTGTGTGTGTGTGAATTAAAATACATACATGTAGCACCTCTGATGAAAAATGTGCTGTGATGAACAAATGAACAAAATAATGTCTCAATTCTCTTTGTTCTTTAAACTCTTTTTTTTCTTTGTCTACAACTGTTAGGTATGCTCTGTGTACCTGAGAGAAGTGCAACTTTTGAAAAGGATTCAGATTTTGGCAACCAGGTTCTTCATGTCCCTGAGTATTTTCAGTCAGAAACATAGGCAGATTAGAACCAAAAAGGCTTCTCATCACTAGCCCTTTTATAAGTTGTTGGGTTAGTTTCTCTTGCATATAGTCACAAAAAAAAAGAGCATCTGGGAGGTAGGAGACCTATATTCATAACACACTCCACTGTGGCTTGCCTGCATGGGCACCAGAGAGCACTCAGGTTCCCAGAGCCGCTATGCCTGAGGCAGTCGTTTTAACCTAACAGTGTTAATGCTAGGCAAATTTGGATGATGACTGTCTTCAGGTCTCTCTGGATGGAGTGTGGACCTCATCGTGGCTTTCAACCAGCATTAAGCATATGGTTGCACTTATTTTTTAAGCACCTCTCACAGGTATTCATTCTTTTATTATTTAGTTTTTCTCCCTTCTGATTCATTCATAAAAGTTCTTAGCTCTGCAAAATTTACTATTTTAAAATACATTAGAGATCTAATACCTTTTGCTTATTTAGATTGCATATGGTTTGACAGTAGAATACCATAACCACTTGAAGTTAAGAAAGTACCTATTCATTATTCATTCTCTGATCACTTCTTTTCCTTAAGAAAAATAATGCTTAATGTAAATATCCTTCCAAGAATTTCTATCATGTGCAATTGTCCTACAGGGACATCTACAAGGTAAAAATTGACTTCATGTTCCCAACTTATCCCTTCTTATCTTCTTACTATTAGAGTCTAAAATCTAAAGAGAGAAAACTGAAGGAAAATGATACAATTATCTCTACGTATTTTAGCACTGCGAACTGGAAAAGAATAAGATGCATTAGCAGGGTCTTGCAAGAAAGCTTTGCTATGGAACACAAGACCATCTTCTCTCATATGAAGCATTCTTCAAGCACAATGATTGATGACTGTAGCAATATTGAAATACTTACAGGCAGGATGTGAGTTGGAAGATGGTTATATATTTGTTAAGCATATTTTTCACTGCGTCTAAAGCACCCATCTGCCTTTACAACAGACAAAGTTCGTAGAAAAGTCAGACCTAGAGCAGCAGGATTTGAAACTATTCCTCAATCCTCTCCATAAACTGTTCAGTCTGATACATTCTTATGAAGGGACTTAAGCAACTTTATGTATCATGCTATATAAAACTCTGAGAAAGTTAAATACCTTCCTCCCCACATCTAGACTATACAGAATGCCAATTCAGAATGTCAGTCTAGTTTGGCTGATATCATGCTTATGTATCTTTTCACAGTGTTTCTGTTGATGAAAACAGTGTTAAAATTATAACAGATTAATATTTGTAAATTCCACTACACAAAGAAAATTCAGCATTTTAACATCAATCTTCATGCCATAATAGGGCATTTATTGTAGGACGAACATTCATCACAGGGTATCTTTGATAATACTAAGGTGATTTTTAGTTATATGACACTGACTGGATATACATAAAATAAAAGTTTTTAATTTTATTTCATTTCGCTTTATTGAACTTGTCCAGAAGACTTCATTTTAGACTGTGGAAAAAGTAAATTGTTTTTAACACTGCAGGTCAGGAGTCATTACCTCTTTTGCATCTGACAAGATTATATGATATCTACTATTTTAGTCATAATTACTCCTGTAATGTAACATCTGATGAAAAGTGTAGTCTTTCAGGGACCCCAAGATTCTCCAATAGTTAAGTCCTGGGAAAATTAGTCTAACACAGTTGTGAACTGTGAGATAATTTGTGTTTCAAGACTGAAATATCCTAATTCAAGATGATGAGAAATTGAATATTTCAAGATCAATAAATTATTGAAAAACCCTGAATTTGTCAAAGAAAGTTGTATAAGTGCCAGGGGATACAAATAATTTTGATTGAAAAATCCACATCAAATCTAATTAAAGCTTCTTTTAGCATTTTTTAATTGGAACAATGTGGTCAAGATCATACTAGCTGCATTTCCGTTCATTCCATTGGCGTTCTTTAAGATACAGATGTGGCTTTATTCAGAATTGTTTAGTATTTAATATATATTATCTGATGTAAAGGAAAACCAGTCATCCATTATTTGACTATTGTACAGGAGGCAATTACGTAGACATAACAACTGATAATGGGAGGAGATAATATTTTGCCTGATGTGCATCCCTGATGTTGCCTCTTACTAGCACAAAAGCAGCAAGGTATTTTAACTATTTATGTAGGTGTATGAGACAAGAGTTAGCTTTTCAGCATGCAATAATCAAATATACCTGAGAGTGGGAAAAAGTGAAATTTCACGCCAATATATGTGACCTTAGAAATACCTGGTATCACATTCTAGCATGTGGTCATCTGAGGTGTTGATTCATAAAAGTAATGATTCTGAGTACTGCTGACTCACTATGCAACACATGAAGAAAGCTTATGATTGGAGGACACAGGAATTTGCTGATTTAAATTGTTGAGCAAGAAAACAAACAAACCAGAGATATCTTGATGTATTTGTACACCACAAGCACCTTACATTGGATGTCACTTAAGATATGTAGTCTTGAACTGTTTCAGCAAATAAGTCACGCCATATTGTTACATTTATCTTGAGAATTTATTGGAATAATGACAAATCCAACAATCCCTTTTGCTAAGAGTATGTCATAAGGACCTGGCTAAGAATCAAGCTCTCTTCCTTTCTTTGATTATTTAAGGATTTAAATATTTAATGGTATTAAATGGACTGGTTCTCCTCAGAAAATCAGGAAGTGATTTATGTTAGGAGCATAGTTCTGGCAGACTTCTAAGAAGCAGTTTAAGCTAAAATTCTTTCAAGCAGAAGTAGGACTTGATTTCAGCCCTCCACTGACTTAGAGGGTATTTTACAAACTGTGCTCTGACAGATGATCAAAATGTGCCATAGCACTCAGGTGCAAGTGACTCCTGTTTTGTGAACCTAGGTAGAGTTTAGTTGGACTGCAGGAAAGGAACTTCATTTTCAGATGAAAATGGTGTTCCATTTAAAAAAAAAAAAAGGTAGGTTGTTTATTTATTTAGTATTTTCAGCGTTTGAGCTTTTGCCATATTAAGGCAGGTGTCTGATAACTGTATCTGAAGAAAAATTCTGGAAGTTTCTGCTGATTTGCTGCAAGTGTAAAAAGCATGAAAGCTGTAGTGGATTTACTCCTGCGATGAGCTGGTAAATCTTCCTGTAGCTATTCAGTAACAAATATTGTAAATTCTAGGCATGCTTAACAGGGAACAGATAAAACGGCTAGCTCCATCTGCAGTGTGAGATTCCCAGAGATATTGAATAACTGTAATTTTTGAAAAAAAAACATTTTTGTCTTTGATTCAAATCAAATTTCACAACTTTCAAATATGAGTTTTCCAAGCTTTTTTCAATCAGCTGTAGTCATCTGTTTGGGCAGAACTGAAGTGGAACTGTAATTAGGATTCTGAAAAAGAGCCTAATCCAGAGACAATTTATATATGTTGGACCTTTTCCATTGGCTTTTTGGGGTTTACATCAGGACCTCAAAGAAAGGTTCAATAAGCTTGGCAGCAAGCAAAAAAGACCAGACAGAAAACTGAAAGAAATTTGTTTTATTCTTTAGATAGAACATGATTAATTGAGTTGCAATCTAGGACTATACAAAGTCACAAAAAAATGCTTGAAAAATAGTGGGAGAATATTCTCTCTTTTATAAAAATAAGAGTTGGGTAATTATACAGTCTAGTATCTATGCAGTTTTACTTTAATTTTATGAAAGTCATGTACTCAGAGATAGTCATTTATGTGTAAAGGGAAGTGCTCATAATGGTGTAGCTTGATGTCTGTGAGCTTAAAAAAAAATCAGAGCCAGAGTCTAACTTGATCTAAAACCCTTTGACACTGCTCGGAAGTGTAAAGAGGCCTAGAATGGGTGAACTCCATCTTCTTAAATTCCCTTGACTATCCATTTGAATTCAAAAGTAAATGTCAGTAGAACCGTAACATTGCTGTTTCATATTTGCTTTCAGTATTCTTTCAAGTAATTGAGCCTTACTGGCATGAATAAATACAAAAACAAGAATTAAGTTCAAAGGCTTGAAAACTCAAACAATAAAATATAAGGCATAATAACAATTTCAGAAGAACCAATAAATAAACCAGCAAATTTCTCATAAAATACTGATATTGCGTTACTCGCACAGAAAAAAAACTTGTCAAAAAAATCACCAATGTTTTCCACTGATAAATACAGTTCAGAACTTTGCCATCAGCACAAATTAAAACTTGACTAAATTTTGGTAATATGACTAAATATTTAACATCATTTTGCCCCGTGAATAAACCCTGTTTCCTCTCTACTTCCACCATGAAAAGATATAAGAAATTTGACTTCTTGACAGAAATGGCTTCTTCTCTTACCCTTTTCATGGTGAGGTGATTGCTCTTTAGATAATATGCTCTTCGTAAGGATTTAGTGCTGGAAAAATTTGGATATGTTGGTGTACCTCAATGCATGCAACTGCATATCACCAACCAAGTTAGTAATTCAGATTTTATTGCTCCAGAATCTGCTAAGCCATTTTTAACTGCTTTTGATACCTATAATATATGAAGCTAAAAAGTTAGTGGTGTTTAAATACTTTCACTATACTCAGTACTGTGGGGAAAAAAATGTAGTTATTGAACTTAATTGATAAAATATCTTGTAAAGTTTTCCATTATTTCAAAGTTGCAATAATGGTATCTTTGTATAAAATCTTTATAAAAAAGCAGATAATCTATGTATTTGTATGACAAGTGATAATTTTTTCTGCTGAAAAAAATGGGATAAGGACAGCACAGGTTTCCAAACATATGAAATGTTCATAAGACACTGATACTCATTAATTGCCATGTTATATAGTGGTTTAAAGTTTTAGTACAGAATATACTTTTCCTGTTACTATTATTTTTCTGTATGTACTTAAATTCAATAAAATCTTTATGATCATAAAGAAAATACTTGGGTCAAGGACTGCATTTGTGATACACATATTTACAAAATATATTTATTAGTTTGTATGCATACAAACAAAAGTAATATGTGAGTAAGCATGAAAACATACACACACACACACGCCCACATGTGCGTGTATAACGTAGAACTGACTCATTAGACAATTTTCCAACACATATTGCCTGCATCATTTAGATTACAGCATATTAACATACAAAAGTTATTTTATATGGAAATAGGTGCTAGAGCAAGATGTCAGAAAAGAAAATAAAATAAATACATAAATAAATAAAAAGGAAAAATTAATAAGAGGTACAAAACCCAGAAGTTCAGCTGAAAAACAGAATAGTTTCACTCACTTTGTTCCAAATCCTTCTATTACAGATTCTTCCTCTCTCCTTTTTCCATTTGTGTTTTAAATCTAAATTCAGATCTGATGCTCTACCTTAAAATAGCCTTTGCCATTGTCATAAGACCGCTGAGGTAAAAGTGAACTCAATTAAAAATTCATTTGTTACATTTATTACTTCAAACATAAAAAGCTTCTTGTTGAGCTATACATTTTCACAGCCAAAAACTAAACAAGATGAAAATCAAAGTCAGTAATAGTACCAAAATACACATGCAATCTCACTCAAAAACTCAGCTTGTCAGAAAGGTAAGTGGCAGGCATCACAATGTCTCAGTGAGGAAACAAGTATAAAATGCCAACCTTTGATACCCCTTTTATCTCCCATGTATTCATTAGCTAACTAATTTTGGTATAAAACTCCACAACTAATGCAAAGTACCATAGATGACTGATTCAACGTGACTGCACTTATACTACATCACCCAGACTTTCCTTATCTTTTGAGGTGTATGCCAGATATGCAGTCCAACAGCTCTACCCTGATATATCTTGATGGCTGCTAAGTTGTCAAGACAACAACTTTTTAGTTAATCTTGATAGCTTGACACATCATAAAGTTTATTACTGTATTTCTACTAGCCAACAGACACTATAGTGTCTTGTATTAACTAGCAAAATCTCTATGCCTTTCAAAAATCTAATACACCTTTAATAGCTGTAATAAAAACACTTGATCATTTTAAGATGCTTAAGCTCCTAAAAAAACACCTTTCCCTCAGTTGCCCACTATTAAGCCTCCTCCAAAGCTTCATTTTCTTTGGTGGGAGCAGCTTACTAACACCTTCAAATCCTTCAGTAGCAGCTGCTGAGAAGATTGCCTTTACACTTACGTAAGTTTCACATCTATTGATGCTGTCCAACAGGCAGCAATTTTTGGCAGCATTTCATAAGAGTGACAAAAAAGAGATGACTGTTCCAGGCTTAAAAGACCTGTGAGCTTTGTTTTTTGTTTTCTTGAGCAGAGGAAGATGGTCTCGTAGGTTATGGTACCTTTGGATTGAAGGAGTGTTTGCTCTGATGCTGGCCCTCGCTCATTTGCTAGATGTGCACGTCATATGCTAGGTATGTATATGTATCTGCTCGTTTGCTCATTTACTTTGTGTTTTAGTCTCTTTTCATTTGAGTAAAGATTTAAAATACATTTAAAACTACATAGGACAAGTAGAACTGAAGGAATCTTGCAGAATGCATTAAGTCTCTCAGAAATTTATCAGGGAATCAAAGACAGTTATAATAGTGCATCCTCTACCTTAGGTTTGATTACAAATTTAATCCTGTACTTTTCTTATTTAATCCTCAGATTCTCTATTTTATAATTTATATATATTAGGAAAGTGAAAGATTCCCTCTGGAAGCTAGTCTGCAAACTAGGGTTTGGACTAAATGGAGGTTCTGGTCATCAGAGGAGTCAGATAATTAAGTTTTTCTCATTCAATGCATTCAGTATTTCTCTCTCTTCAGCAGAAGATATATGACAAAAACCAAACATTTTTTCATGACTGGGCAGTGGGATATTCAAAAAAGTTCACCTTAGCTTCTTCTAAATGCACAGCTAATCTAAGGAGCATATAGCTGTTGAATAGGGGACAATAACTATTAATACACTTTAGATAAAGCCTAGATTAATTTTTTTTTCAGAAGTCCTCTCTTTTAGCATCCTAAACTACACAATTGCTGTCTGAAAAGTGGAGGAATGGACATGCAGCTTTATGATAAAGTCAAAATACAATGAAGAACAATATTATACAGTCTTTCCTCACATTGTTATAATTGCCTTGTGCTATTATATATCATTGTTCATCAGCATATATCAAACTACATTACAAGGTTGGTATCATTCATTTCATTTATTGCCCGTCAGGCCAGCCATGAATTGAGCAATGGATATTTAAAGCCCTCATCAACAGCTTTCCTCTTAGATACAATGTTTCATTTGAAAGCAAATTGAGTAAAACCCCTTGGAAGCAGGTGGAAAGCTATTTTCCTCTTACAGATAAACATAATTCATAGCTTAGATGCAATTATTTAAAAGACCATCTAGGTTCTTAATAAAGCTTGTTGGAAATAGTCCAGAATTTCATCAAAAAGGTCATATCCACAAAAGCTAACTTAAGCTCAACAAGGACTATCTTTCAGATGGCTTCTGCAGTCAATAGACGGGCAGTTACTCTGGAGAGCAATTCGAAGCAGCAGCCTCCTTTTGCTGCTCCAAACTGACCTCTGGACATGCCCATCTCTCTTTTTTCCATTTCAGTCATCCTCCACAAACCAACTGAGCGTGGGTTTTGCAGTGGTTGTTTACTAACTTGTGACCAACCAAAACCAGTAATCCTGCTCCTGAAGATAATCTCTTCTATTCTTTTGTTCACTAAAGATGAATCTTTCTACCTGTTGATGATAAGGTTAATTCTTGTCCCACCCCCTCCCCCAGACTCTAGGCTTATTTGGATCTCGTCTATCTGTCAATGCTAATCTTACCTCAGTTCTCATCCCAGGACTTTGTCCTCATCCAAATGGCCATCTCATTCTCCATTTAGTGGTATCTCTGCCAAAAAAAAGTCTCGATGCACTCAACTCACATGATAACTCTTCTTACTTTTCAGTTTACCTTAATCTTTATCATTCTACTTAATTTTTTATCTCTTTAAGTTATACACTGCATAAACTGCAGCTCTTTTACTGAATATTTCAGTTATTACACTTGAGCATATTGCTTCAAAATAATTGCATTATAAACTACTATAAACTACTTATAGATGTTGTCTCCAGTTCTACAAAGATTTATGTGAGTGTTTTATTTCTTATTATTTAAGCAGTACTGTTTACCTCTGTGGGATGAGTCACTGTGCAAAAAAGATAAACCCATAGGTAGCTCTTTAGCAATTTGAAAACATAGGTAAAAAAAAAGGCTTTGACCCTCCTGATCTAATAGTCTACGCAGTGCTTAGTGTTCTAGATGCTTCAGCTCAACCTTCCTTCAATTTTGTAGTGAACATAGCTTGGGACTCAGGAGTTTTCATAAAAGCCACCCCTTCAAAAGTGAGCACTCTTTTTCTAGACTATTTTAAAAACTTAGTATCAAATAATTTCATTTTTAAATCTGTTTTAACTCAGTGGAGGTAGTATGGATGGCAGAGTTTTCCATGGAAGGCAAAGTTTTATCCCTCTGCTCTATTCACTTACTGAAAATTGATTACCCTGTATTCTTAACAAAATATACATACTAGCAGCTATCAATATTTCCACATTTGTATTTACTATATTGGACGGAAACATTTTTATATGAACAGAGGAGGCTCAAAGGTGACCTTATTGCAGTCTACAAGTACCTGAAGGGAGGTTGTAGTGAAGTGGGAGTCGGACTCTTCTCCCAGGCAACTAGTGATAGGACAAGAGGACACAGCCTCAAGCTTTGCCAGGGGAGGCTCAGGTTAGACATTAGGAAGCATTTCTTCTCAGAAAGGGTCATTAGACATTGGAATGGGCTGCCCAGGGAGGTGGTGGAGTCACCATCTCTGCATGTGTTTAAGAAAAGACTGGACATGGCACTTAGTGCCATGGTCTAGTGACATGGTGGTGTCAGGGCAATGGTTGGACTCGATGATCCCAGAGGTCTCTTCCAACCTGATTGATTCTGTGACTCTGTGAACACAAGGTATTTTTACCACTTTAAGACAGCACAAAAGCTATCCTGGACATCCCACATGCATTTCTCTACAATATAAATCCAAATCCTTTTCAATCAACTACTATGCCTGAATCACACAGAATCACACAGAATCACAGAATAGTTATGGAGATCAGAAAAACATCATGGCAGTGATGAACTAAAAGCATATTATCATGAGTGCATACTTTTGATTTCATAGAGGGTGTTATATCAGGAGATAATTCATCCTGCAGGACACAAGAGGAAAGTACAATTTCTAAGAGAGCAGACAAGGAGTACCATCTTTATTCCATTTGTTTTGAAAGTAATTGGCATGTGGCAGCAGAAATTCGTCAGTGTTGGATGGTGTTCTACACATAAGCTTGGCTTAAAAGAACAATGAGTGTTAACACTGAGTAATCTAATGTAAAAAATTGCTTACACCTAATCACAAACAGCCATTATTTTTTGGGATGTTTTCCATTCTATCTTTATAACTATTATTATTTTTATGTGAGCTTTCACAGATGAAAGTATCAACCTCCACAACTACCTTTCAACAGCTGGTGCACTAGAAATCACCAATAGATAAAAATATGTCAAATGATGTAAGAATGAAACAGGAATGGATAGGGATGTAAACTGAATTCATAAGGTCTGATTTAAAAATTTTATGTAACACTTATGTAACTTTTTATGTAACACCTGATATGAGTGGAATCAGCTGTATGCACCCATATCCTGTTATTTTGATATATGTCTGTATTGGGTTTATGTGACAAGGCATTGTCAGTGGGAGGGCTGCAGAGGTGGCCTCCGTGAGAAGAGACAAGGGGCTGTCCCGTCCCAGACACAGCCACTTCCAGCCAGCTCCAAAAGGGACTCACCACTGACCAAAGCTGAGCCTGTCAGCCAAGTTGGTGGTCCCTCTGTGAAACTATTTTTAAGAAATGCTAAAAAACACTACACAGCAGCTGTGAGAACATGTGAGAGAAACAACTCTGCAGACACCAAGGTCAGTGAAGAATGAGTGGGAGGAAGAGGTGCTCCAGGTGCCGTAGCAGTGATTCCCCTGCAGGTCGTGGAGAAGACCATATGGAGAACTCACGCCAGAGCAGGCTCCTGGCTAGAGCTACACCCTGTGGGGGGACCCAGACTGGAGCAGTCTGCTCCTGAAGGACTGTACCTGTGGAAAGGGCCCATGCTGGGGCAGTTCTTGAAGAACTGCAGCCTTGTGGGAAGAACCTGTGCTAGAGCAGTTCATGAAGGACTGTGTCCTGCGGGAGGGAGTCCATGCTGGAGCAGGGGAACAGTGTGAAGAGGAAGGAGAGGCAGAGACGAAGTCTTATGGACTAACCCCAATGCCCCATCCTCATCCTACTCTATTTCTTTTTTTAATTTGCAACGTATTAAATTAATCTTTTCCAAGGTGAGTCTGTTTGCCTGTGATGGTAACTGGTAAGTAATGTCCCTGTCTTTATATCAACACATGAATTTTTTAACCTTATTTTCTCCCCTTGTCCTGTTGAGGAGGGGATTGAGAGAGCAGCTAGGTGAGTCGTTGCCGGCCAAGGTTAACCCACCACAAAGTCACATATCTCCCAGGCCAGGAACTGTTTAATGGCCCCATTTTAGGCAGAGAGAAGGCCTTTAGAGTTTAGAAATTCCCAAAATGAGTGAATAGGGAAATCAAGTGTTAACAAGAGGTATTGAGAAGAAAAAGAAAGAAAAGGATCTTTGAGGACGCAGAAAGACTTACAAAAACCAGCAAGGAGTGGAAGAAGCTTCAGACATGCTTTTATTACTACAAATTCAGTAAACTGATGCTATTCTGACCACCTTCATCATGTAAGCTAATCATCTTCTGTGGTGTTTCCCAGATCCCGCTGACCTGAATCCTTACCACAAGAGGTGCTCTGATTTTGACAAGACTGCTTTATGCATTTCTCCAGAGGATCCTGGAGTGATTCTTCCTCTAGTGAATTCCTGGTCATCTCTTTTAGCACCGTGAAGCTGAGTTCCATTTGCAGCTCTTGCCTGGCTGTTGTTGAAGCATTTGACCCATAATTAGCTGAATCACAAATATTGTATTTATAAAACATAACATTTGTGACAACTAGAACAGATGTGTTTTCCCTATAATTACTATGGAGACATTAGGGACTATATTTGACCAGTAAGTTAGGTTTCCCTTTTGGTCATCAATATGCTTCAAATGTTTATAAAAGGAAATAAAAGGAAAACTTGTGCATGGAAAGACAAGAAAGACTATTGGTTCAGAAGCTAATGGGTGTTCAGATCAGCACTGAAGAAGTTGGACTTCACAAGTCTGAAGTCTAAGAGGTGGTTAAACTGAAGCCACATTTTTCTAGCATTTCTAAACTGGAATCCAGTCAATTGCTTTGTTTAATTTATGATCTTGTCAGGTTTGTTGCTGGCAGCATTTTGAAAAATTGAAGTACAGGGAATGAAACTGAACCATGTCTTTTCACTAAGCACCTAACTGCAGAAGAGTCCCTCATCCTCGCTAGGAAAGGTCCATCAACAAGCAGTCCTGGGACCTGCAGCTTCAAACTATTTCATCCCAGCCAGGTTTCCTGGGAATCTGTCAAAGGGTTTCCTCAAAACCTGTTCTTATTTTGGTAAAGAGTTTCTGGAACTGAAGATGCTTCAGCTTAAGCATGCTTAGCTGAATGGAGCAACATTTTTCAACATACTTAATTTGTCAGAAATTTTTTTAACAACTCCATGTTTAACACCTTGCACATAGTGCTCAGTATTTGGAAAGGACAAATGCACAGATGTGAAGTTTTCCATGTGAGGACTTGCTTTTTGTGTGAAAAAAAATACAGTGCAATGTGTACTAGAAATGCTAATTACCAAAAAAACCTTTTTGCTTTTTAAAAGTAGAGAAGTCATCAGGGACCTTCACTAACAAATGCCTTTAGTAACTAAACTAAAGGGGGATGGGGTAGTAGCTGGGCTTGCACCACTGGGGCAACGCTCTAGTGTTGAGATAGACCAGGAGGCCTCCCATCCCTCTGGGGTGAAATCGGTGTGCTCAGCTCGCTCCCTGAAATGCCTGTACACCAATGCACGCAGCATGGGGAATAAACAGGAGGAGTTGGAAATCCATGTTCGGTCGGGGGACTATGATCTAGTGGCAATTACAGAGACTTGGTGGGACGCTTCGCATGACTGGAATGTGGTCATGGATGGCTATGTCTTGTTCAGGAAAGACAGGCCGCTAAGGAGAGGTGGTGGACTTGCTCTTTATGTGAGTGAGCAGCTAGAATGTATTGAGTTCTGTCCAGGGGCGGATCAGGAGCGAGTTGAGAGTTTGTGGGTGCGAATTAAGGGGCAGGCTGGCAGGGGTGATACTGTTGTGGGTGTCTATTACAGGCCACCGGATCAGGATGAGGAGGGTGATGAGGCCTTCTACAGGCAGCTGAGAGCAGTCTCGCAATTACAGGGCCTGGTTGTCTTGGGGGGTTTCAACTACCCTGATATTTGCTGGGAGGCCTACTCAGCCAGCCATCCTCAGTCCAGAAGGTTCCTCCAGTGCATTGATGATAACTTTCTGATACAAATGGTGGATGAGCCAACTAGGAGAGGAGCGCTGCTGGATCTTATCCTCACTAACAAGGAGGGTCTGGTTGAAGCGGTGAAGGTTGAGGGCAGCCTTGGTTGTAGTGACCATGAGATGGTAGAGTTCAGGATCTCATGTGGCAGGAACAGAATAGCTAGCAGAATCACAACCCTGAACTTCAGGAGGGCCAACTTTGGCCTTTTCAAGCAGTTGCTAGGGGAAATCCCATGGGACAGGGTACTAGAAGGTAAGGGGGCCCAAGATAGTTGGTTAGCATTCAAGGACTGTTTCTTCCGAGCTCAAGATCAGAGCATCCCAACAAGTAGGAAGTCAAGGAAGGGTACCAGGAGACCTGCATGGTTAAACAGGGAACTGCTGGGCAAACTCAAGTGGAAGAAGAGGGTGTACAGATCATGGAAGGAGGGGCTGGCCACTTGGGAGGAATATAAGTCTGTTGGCAGAGGATGTAGGGAGGCAACTAGGAAAGCTAAGGCCTCCTTGGAATTAAACCTTGCAAGAGAGGTCAAGGACAAGAGAAAGGGCTTCTTCAAATACATTGCAGGTAAAGCCAACACTAGAGGCAATGTAGGCCCACTGATGAATGAGGTGGGGGCCCTGGAGACAGAGGATAAAAAGAAGGCGTAGTTACTGAATGCCTTCTTTGCCTCTGTCTATACTGTTGGAGGCTGTCCTGAGGAGCCCCGGACCCCTGAGGCCTCAGAAGAAGTCAGGATAGAGGAGGAATCTGTCTTGGTTGATGAGGGCTGGGTCAGGGACCAATTAAGCAACCTGGACGTCCATAAATCCATGGGCCCTGATGGGATGCACCCGCGGGTGCTGAGGGAGCTGGCGGAAGTCATTGCTAGGCCACTCTCCATCATCTTTGCTAAGTCGTGGGCAACGGGAGAGGTGCCTGAGGACTGGAGGAAAGCGAATGTCACTCCAGTCTTCAAAAAGGGCAAGAAGGAGGACCCGGGTAACTATAGACCGGTCAGCCTCACCTCCATCCCCAGAAAGGTGATGGAACAATTTGTTCTTGATGCTGTCTCTAGGCACATCAAGGATAGGGGGATCATTAGGGGCACTCAGCATGGCTTCACCAACGGGAAGTCATGCTCAACCAACTTGATAGCCTTTTGTGAGGATGTAACCCGGTGGATAGATGATGGTAAAGCTGTGGATGTGGTCTATCTCGATTTCAGTAAAGCGTTTGACACGGTCTCCCACAGCATCCTCGCAGCTAAACTGAGGAAGTGTGGTCTGGATGATCGGGTAGTGAGGTGGATTGTGAACTGGCTGAAGGAAAGAAGCCAGAGAGTGGTGGTCAATGGGACAGAGTCCAGTTGGAGGTCTGTGTCTAGCGGAGTCCCTCAAGGGTCGGTACTGGGACCAGTTCTATTCAATATATTCATTAATGACTTGGATGAGGGATTAGAGTGCGCTGTCAGCAAGTTCGCTGATGACACAAAACTGGGAGGAGTGGCTGACGCGCCGGAAGGCTGCGCAGCCATTCAGAGAGACGTGGACAGGCTGGAGAGTTGGGCGGGGAGAAATTTAATGAAATATAACAAGGGCAAGTGTAGAGTCCTGCATCTGGGCAAGAATAACCCCATGTACCAGTACAAGTTGGGGGCAGAGCTGTTGGAGAGCAGCGTAGGGGAAAGGGACCTGGGGTTCCTAGTGGACAGCAGGATGACCATGAGCCAGCAATGTTCCCTTGTGGCCAAGAAGGCCAATGGCATCCTGGGGTGTATTAGAAGGGGTGTGGTCAGCAGGTCGAGAGAGGTTCTCCTCCCCCTCTACTCTGCCCTGGTGAGGCCGCATCTGGAATATTGTGTCCAGTTCTGGGCCCCTCAGTTCAAGAAGGACAGGGAACTGCTAGAGAGAGTCCAACGCAGAGCCACGAAGATGATTAAGGGAGTGGAACATCTCCCTTATGAGGAGAGGCTGAGGGAGCTGGGTCTCTTTAGCTTGGAGAAGAGGAGACTGAGGGGTGACCTCATTAATGTTTATAAATATGTAAAGGGCAAGTGTCATGAGGATGGAGACAGGCTCTTCTCAATGACATCCCTTGACAGGACAAGGGGCAATGGGTGCAAGCTGGAACACAGGAGGTTCCACATAAATATGAGGAAAAACTTCTTTACGGTGAGGGTGACCGAATACTGGAACAGGCTGCCCAGAGAGGTTGTGGAGTCTCCTTCTCTGGAGACATTCAAAACCCGCCTGGACGCGTTCCTGTGTGATATGGTCTAGGCAATCCTGCCCCGGCAGGGGGATTGGACTAGATGATCTTTCGAGGTCCGTTCCAATCCCTAACATTCTGTGATTCTGTGATTCTGTGTTATAGTGGCGAGAAACACACAACACACATCCCTGCAATGAATGGTCACTGCTTTGAAAACCTTATTTTCTAAAATCCTTTGTCAGGAAAATATTCTGACCTAGATTGCTATATCATTAATTGCACAATATTATGACTGTCATACTGAGGTAATACCTTTGAAAATGTAGTTAGCTGAGGAGGAATTGCATATAAATGAATGAATTTAATCAAGAAGTCATTGTGATCATTGCAAGGTTTTAGTGGGTCTTTTATGAAGTAATAAGACTGTCAACTAGTAAATACAGTTTTGCTATTGCAAGAAGCAGTTCACTGACTTTGTAGTAACTTAATGTTCAGGTCTCCGGACTTATCGGAAATTTTCTGGAGCAGTCAACAGGTTTTTTAACAGTAAGTGCGAAAACTGTAAGGGACAGGGAGGGGTCAAGAGGGCTATTTTCTATAATAATGCCTCTTAATGTTTTATTTTGCTATAGCTTAATGCTGAGGCTGCAGTGGCATGGTTTTATGTTATGTGCTATAGATACCAAAAGTCAATAAGTACTATGTAACTGAACTGTGGGCCAGTAAGAAACAAACAGTGACTGGAAGAACATGCAAGAACACAGAAATATAACCTTAAGAGGACTCTGGATCCTCCATTATCAAAATCACACTCCTCGTGATGAAGAACCTAGGCAGATGATGACTTTATTGTGAACTCTCATGTGCTCAGTTCTCCTTGAGGAAGACGAACACCACCAACCTTAGGGTGCAAAGGGATACCAGAACAGTGACCAAAAAAACAGAGAAATAAATCTTAAAAACTTAACTGCATTATTAATGAGAATTTTTTTGCTAGCAATTGGACAATTTGTGCTATGACTGTTAGCACCCTTGTAATTGAAATAATAACTACTTTGTTTCATTTTGATTAAACTAGTAATAAATTTGTGGCCTACTTATGAGATGTCTTTCTTTGTCATCATAATCTATATGAAGTGCAGTGACCAAAGTCTTTACAGCCTTTACAGCTTAGCAATTTTGGTAAAGAAACATTGTCACCAAGACCTGATTCAATGCCCACTGAAATATCGGTAATTTAATTCAGTGGGAGAGAAATTAGGCGTTTTTTCACTGCAGTTAGTAGTGTCCTGAGAGCTGGCAATCAGTGTATTTGTCTGTTAAAAACCTCAATTACCAAGAAATGTAAGGAAGTATTCAAATAAAGATGGCTATTATGATATGCCAGATGTCCTGTCAATGCTGGCAGTGTGGTACAACCAAATTCAAAGCTTGTACAATCAAATACTTGCAGATGACCAAGAACCCCTACAATGAAATTGCTTTTCATTATGAAATGTAATTATTGTTATTATTGTTGGAACATTACAAAATTATTAAATAAAATTATTTTACAATTTCATCAAACATAAAAAGGTGCTTGTGGTAAAATATGTTAAAAGGCTAATATACACTACCTTCCACACTGAGTGGTTCAGCTCTTGGAATGATGAGGTCAAGTGCAAAGGCCAAAGCTACACAGAAGAGGAACACTTAAGAGATGAGCACAAAGAATCCTTGTTGACTTGCCCTATGGAGGTTACTCAAGTAAGTTAGAATATAAGGCTCAAAAGAAAAGAGAAACAAAATTAAAACCAAATTCACAGAATGATCTAAGGCTTTTACTGACATTAGAGCCCCTTACTCTCTTCACAGAATCACAGAATCACAGAATCACAGAATCACAGAATGTTAGGGATTGGAACGGACCTCGAAAGATCATCTAGTCCAATCCCCCTGCCGGGGCAGGATTGCCTAGACCATATCACACAGGAACGCGTCCAGGCGGGTTTTGAATGTCTCCAGAGAAGGAGACTCCACAACCTCTCTGGGCAGCCTGTTCCAGTGTTCAGTCACCCTTACAGTAAAGAAGTTTTTCCTCAAATTTAAGTGGAACCTCCTGTGTTCCAGCTTGCACCCATTGCCCCTTGTCCTGTCAAGGGATGTCACTGAGAAGAGCCTGTCTCCATCCTCATGACACTTGCCCTTTACATATTTATAAACATTGATGAGGTCACCCCTCAGTCTCCTCTTCTCTAAGCTAAAGAGACCCAGCTCCCTCAGCCTCTCCTCATAAGGGAGATGTTCCACTCCCTTAATCATCTTCGTGGCTCTGCGCTGGACTCTCTCTAGCAGTTCCCTGTCCTTCTTGAACTGAGGGGCCCAGAACTGGACACAATACTCCAGATGCGGCCTCACCAGGGCAGAGTAGAGGGGGAGGAGAACCTCTCTCGACCTGCTAACCACACCCCTTCTAATACACCCCAGGATGCCATTGGCCCTCTTGGCCACAAGGGCACACTGCTGGCTCATGGTCATCCTGTTGTCCACTAGGACCCCCAGGTCCCTTTCCCCTACGCTGCTCTCCAACAGCTCTGTCCCCAACTTGTACTGGTACATGGGGTTGTTCTTGCCCAGATGCAGGACTCTACACTTGCCCTTGTTATATTTCATTAAATTTCTCCCCGCCCAACTCTCCAGCCTGTCCAGGTCTCTCTGAATGGCTGCGCAGCCTTCTGGTGTGTCAGCCACTCCTCCCAGTTTTGTGTCATCAGCGAACTTGCTGACAGCGCACTCTAATCCCTCATCCAAGTCATTAATGAATATATTGAATAGAACTGGTCCCAGAACCGACCCTTGCGGAACTCCGCTACACACAGACCTCCAACTGGACTCTGTCCCGCTGACCACTACTCTCTGGCTTCTTTCCTTCAGCCAGTTCACAATCCACCTCACTACCCAATCATCCAGACCACACTTCCTCAGTTTAGCTGCGAGGATGCTGTGGGAGACCGTGTCAAACGCTTTACTGAAATCAAGATAGACCACATCCACAGCTTTACCATCATCTATCCACCAGGTAACATCCTCATAAAAGGCTATCAAGTTGGTTGAGCAAGACTTCCCCTTGGTGAAGCCATGTTGACTGCCCCTAATGATCCCCCTATCCTTGATGTGCCTAGAGACAGCACCAAGAACAAGTTGCTCCATCACCTTTCCGGGGATGGAGGTGAGGCTGACCGGTCTATAGTTACCCGCGTCCTCCTTCCTGCCCTTTTTGAAGACTGGAGTGACATTCGCTTTCCTCCAGTCCTCAGGCACCTCTCCTGTTGCCCACGACTTAGCAAAGATGATGGAGAGTGGCCTAGCAATGACTTCCGCCAGCTCCCTCAGCACCCGCGGGTGCATCCCATCAGGGCCCATGGATTTATGGACATCCAGGTTGCTTAATTGGTCCCTGACCCAGCCCTCATCAACCAAGACAGATTCCTCCTCTATCCTGACTTCTTCTGAGGCCGCAGGGGTCCAGGGCTCCTCAGGACAGCCTCCAACAGTATAGACAGAGGCAAAGAAGGCATTCAGTAACTCCGCCTTCTTTTTATCCTCTGTCTCCAGGACCCCCACCTCATTCA
Organism: Nyctibius grandis; assembly: GCF_013368605.1. NCBI lineage: Eukaryota > Metazoa > Chordata > Aves > Nyctibiiformes > Nyctibiidae > Nyctibius > Nyctibius grandis. The sequence goes on along the minus strand of NC_090658.1, from coordinate 110,981,353 downwards.
TCAGTGGGCCTACATTGCCTCTAGTGTTGGCTTTACCTGCAATGTATTTGAAGAAGCCCTTTCTCTTGTCCTTGACCTCTCTTGCAAGGTTTAATTCCAAGGAGGCCTTAGCTTTCCTAGTTGCCTCCCTACATCCTCTGCCAACAGACTTATATTCCTCCCAAGTGGCCAGCCCCTCCTTCCACGATCTGTACACCTTCTTCTTCCACTTGAGTTTGCCCAGCAGTTCCCTGTTCAACCATGCAGGTCTCCTGGTACCCTTCCTTGACTTCCTACCTGTTGGGATGCTCTGATCTTGAGCTCGGAAGAAGCAGTCCTTGAACGCTAACCAACTATCTTGGGCCCCCTTACCTTCTAGTACCCTGTCCCATGGGATTTCCCCTAGCAACTGCTTGAAAAGGCCAAAGTTGGCCCTCCTGAAGTTCAGGGTTGCGATTCTGCTAGCTATTCTGGTCCTGCCACATGAGATCCTGAACTCTACCATCTCATGGTCACTACAACCAAGGCTGCCCTCAACCTTCACCGCTTCAACCAGATCCTCCTTGTTAGTGAGGATAAGATCCAGCAGCGCTCCTCTCCTAGTTGGCTCATCCACCATTTGCATCAGAAAGTTATCATCAATGCACTGGAGGAACCTCCTGGACTGGGGATGGCTGGCTGAGTAGGCCTCCCAGCAAATATCAGGGTAGTTGAAATCCCCCACAACAACCAGGCCCTGTAATTGCGAGACTGCTCTCAGCTGCCTGTAGAAGGCCTCATCACCCTCCTCATCCTGATCCGGTGGCCTGTAATAGACACCCACAACAGTATCACCCCTGCCAGCCTGCCCCTTAATTCGCACCCACAAACTCTCAACTCGCTCCTGATCTGCCTCTGGACAGAACTCAATACATTCTAGCTGCTCACTCACATAAAGAGCAAGTCCACCACCTCTCCTTAGCGGCCTGTCTTTCCTGAACAGGACATAGCCATCCATGACCACATTCCAGTCATGCGAGGCATCCCACCAAGTCTCTGTAATTGCCACTAGATCATAGCCCCCCGACCGAACACGGATTTCTAACTCCTCCTGTTTATTCCCCATGCTGCGTGCATTGGTGTACAGGCATTTCAGGGAGCGAGCTGGGCACACTGATTTCATCCCAGATTCACCTCCTGATTTCACCCCAGGGGGATGGGGGACCTCCTGGTCTACCTCAACACTAGAGCATTGCCCCAGTGGTGCAAGCCCAGCTACCACCCCATCCCCCTTCGAATCTAGTTTAAAGCTCTCCGAATGAGCCCTGCTAATTCCTGTCCCAGAACCCTTTTGCCCCTACGACATAAACCTTTCCCATGTATCACTGTCACGCCTGTTGTCTTATAAAACCAGCCATTATCAAAGAACCCAAAGCCCTGCCTGTAGCACCAGTCTCGTAGCCAGGCGTTAATAGAGAGAATCCTACTATTCCATCCCACGTCATCACCTGAAAATGGAAGGAGGGAGGAGAAAACAACTTGTGCCCCAGACTCTTTCACCAACCGTCCTAGGGCCTTGTAGTCTTTCTTCATCCCCCTCAGACTACGGGATGCAGCTTCTTCCCCACCTGTCTGGAAGATCAGCAGGGGGTAGTAGTCTGTGGCCTTCACCAGGTTGGGGAGTTGCCTGGTGATATCCCTGATTCGGGCTCCAGGCAGGCTGCAGACCTCCCTGTGATGGGGGTCAGCTCTGCATATTGGGCCCTCAGATCCCTTTAGGAAGGAGTCTCCAACCACTAAAACTCTTCTCTTCTTCCTTGTGGAGGAGGTAGCTATACGCCTGTCAGGTTTTTCTGACTGTGGTGGGACCTCTGATATAGGTTGCCTCTCCACCACATCCCCATTGAACCGGCTGCATTCCACTAGGGCTTCATATCTATTGCTCAGAGGCACCTGTGGAGGCAAGGTAGGCAAGGAGGGCACTCGCCTTTTGCCACGGCCATAGACTTGTCTCCACTCACTCCTCCCCTCTAGGTTACTGTTTTCCACCTGAGAGGGGCAGAGTACAGTGGTCCCTCGATCCTGGGAGCTCTCCGGCAGGTGCTCCCATTTTTGTTGCAGGGAGGGCAGAGCCTGGCTCCACCAGTCTATCTCCATTTCAGCCTCCCGAATGCTCCTAAGCCTTTCTACTTCAGCTTGAAGCCTTTCAACCTGGTTTTGCAGCTGTGCCGCTCGGCCAAGCAGATCATCTACTTGCTCACAGCGCACACAGCCCCCTGTCACCAAGGAGATGCTGTAGCATTCCCTGCAGCCCGCAACCTGCACCATCGCCTCCTTCCATGGGAGCTCTGTCTGGGTTCCCACATCCATTTTGGTCTTCTTCCACCGGGTAGATACCATTGTTCTTTCACTGAACTGGGAAATACCTGTTGGTGCCACCCCTGGTTCACAGCACCTTCCTCGCCTTGTGCACTGGGAGGGAGTCAGTGCCCTCCCCAACGTGTTGCAAACAACTGCAGCCTCTCCTGCCCTGGGACACACCCAGTCACTGCTGACTCACCCAGGCACTGCTGAGTCTCCCTCACCCTCTGCCGCCTGGGCAGGGACTAGTCCCTGTCCTCCAGGAGGCTCTTATCAACGGTAACAGGGGGTGGTGCCTCCGGCTACGCCCCCTCCTCTCCTGATTCGTTGCCGGGAACCTCCGGGTCCGGGGTCAGAGGGAAGCAGCTCGGGGCTGATGCTCGCGGGGGGCTCAGGGGGGGCCCAGAGTACGAAAAACCGCCCGGTTAAGCCCGATGTCGCCCTCGCCCCCGCACTAACCTCAAGTCGCTGCCGCCGCTTTTCGCTGCTGCCGCCGCTTTTCGCTGCTGCCGCCGCTGTCAGCTGTTTGTTCTGGTTTCACCGCGTTTAAATCTATAATAAGAAGTGTTCTGGTTTCTCTAGGTAATTCCTAAGGCATCATTTAAGGCTCAAGTCTAGAGTGCTCAGTGCAAGGAAAAAAAAGAAAAAAAAACAGTATTAAAAAAAAACAGCAGAAAAAAATGTAACTTTAAATCATATTAGCAAATTACCTGCTCTTTATGTCGGTCAAGAATTGGGCAGTTCTTAGCATAATAATAAAGCATGTTCTAACGTGGATTCAACTGCCTACCCTCCAAAGCTCCAGTGAAGGCATTTTAATCATATCTCATTGCCCTCAAGAACCCCTTCTTTGCTGCACCCTTGAATTGTACCAGTCAAAGTCTTGTGTTGAAAACAAACAGGGAGGTGACAGAAAGCGGGTGTGATTACAGCAAAAGAAAAATGTAGGCAAGGGGGCGATAGCAGGTATGGTAATTTAGGTAGCAGTGAGGGAATATCGTATATTTTGCAACAATGTTTTTATTAAAAATTGATTAGCCCATATCTCAGGAGACATGCAATTTTCTGGAAGAAATTTAATGCAGGATAATGCTAAAAAAATTCATGGTTTAGAAAATTTCTCAAAGTTACGCTGTCATTGACACTTTTTTCCAACAGTATTCAGAGGACTGTACTTAAGTGGCAATATAAATATTAGGTTACTATTAATAGGGGTTAGTGTTTTAAAAACAAATGATTCTTTCAACATATATTACATCACAGTAGAGTGCTGAAAAGTGATATCTCATGAAACTGAAAAGCACAGCATGTCTTGTTCCAACACTGGTGAGAAAAAGAAACGGAATTCAATTAGATGTCTTCTGTAGGAGTCTCCAGTGATAAATCGGACGCCGCCTATTAATCCAGAGTGAGCGATATCGTCTGGTTAGAAAAGAAACGTTATATATACAAAAGAACAGAAGGCAATTCTAGCTGTATATGTGGAAAGAGCTCCCTGGAAATTCTGTGTGCATGTGTGCTGAGTGGAATCCAGCCAAAACGGGAATTGTTTCCAGGAAAAATGCACACAGGAGCACCGTTGCTGGGATCATTTTCCGTCTTACTTGCCCATTAATTCATGAGACTGTAAAAATCAATTTGTGGTCTCTAGGGGAATCATTTTCTCATGGTGGCACAAATCCTCATCCCTCACTTTTTGGCTCTTGGTGGGATGTCCACTCTGCCACTCTGTGCACTCAGAGCTGGTGCTCTTAGCTTTTGAAAATATTTTGTGCTTATGGCAGAACCAAAGTGATATCTTCCAAACTGTGTACTCTGAGAGCTGATGACCAGGTCAAGGTTGTGAGCCCAGTGCTTTCTCCAGTGCACCCTTCTGTCTCAGTTCCAGTAAAACTGAGACATCTGTCACCATGTGCTGTGGCTGCCTCCTGGCCCATATGCTCATCTGTTATAATATTTGTTTTCTTTTTTTCCCATACAATATTTGGAATCCATTCTTTGTGCTCACGACCATTCCTGAAGGAAATAGCCTGTTACATTCTCAGGCTTCAGATCAGGGTGACCAAGTCCTAACTGTTGATTGATGAGGACCAACAAGGACATAACAGCGTTAGAAAAAGAATACAAAAGGGCAACTAAAATAGTAGAGGGAATTGAGTTACTGTCTTATGAGGAGAGACCAGAAAACTGTGTTTCTTCAGTATGGAAAGGAGACATCTGGAGGTGTGTAATTGAGATTTTAAAAATCGTGAGGCAATGAGTATGAATATACAACTTGTTCATGATCCTTAATAAAGTAACTAGGGGGCACTAACTGAAGCTGGTAGTATACTAGGTTAAATCAGATTTAACAGCTACTTTTTCACTCATTGGGTATTGAACTTTGGAATTCATTGCCACAGGAAGTTGTGAAGGCAGATAATATCTTCAAAAAGGGATCAGAAATTTCATAGCTAATGAGTTTCTAAACAGATACTAAAACATATAACTTTGAATACTTCTAATGTAATGATTGTGGATGCTAGAGCAATTATGAAAGAAATTGCCTAAAGACAGCATCCAGGTTTGTCTACTTGTTCTATCTCATTTTGACTTTTCTTGAAAGAATATTGGGTTCCAGGGATCATCCTGAGCCAGCAGGGCACTTCTGATGTCCCTACATCGTTGCTCAGCCTCTGCTAACTCCCATACCACTCTCAGGGAAAGCCTGAGAGATTGCTACCTGTCCTGGGCCAGACTGTCCGGCACTATTTAACAATTTGTCAGTTTAGATGAAGAAATTCCAGAAACAAAGTTTCCTCACTGTGTATAATTTAATAGTACAGACATACTTAAATGAACCAGCATTTATAATCTTGAAGGAAAAACTTACATATAATATTTACTTCACATCACAGCCATTAACTAAAAGTTTTACTTTTCCTGATTCTTAATGCAGTTCATGTTGAAGATGATAACATATTACTTTAGAAAGAATTTGCCATGTAAATACAGATTTGTCTTCAATTAGCTAAAACATTTGCTGTCTTTAGATCCATATGCTTTGCTAATGTACTGTAAATTTTATCTTCCAAAATTAGGTATATTGTTTAGTTATAAAAAATGAACTATAACTATTTCAATATTCACTTCCAGTATAATAAATTAGCAGAGGCTATCAGCAAATTAACAGAAGAAAATTGACACTGATTATCCATATTGATGCTTGATAAAGTCTTGTTTTGCCTTATTATTTTAGTAGATTGAAATACCTAAATGAATTTTATTTTTATAAAGATATTCTTAGTTTATTAAACTGAGGAGCTAGTAACAATATAATTAATAACCTTATAGTGCACTTGCCTGATGAATATTTCAACCCCACCACAATAATTCCTCAAGCTCTTTGATGCTGTCATGTAACTGTCTTGTCTCTAGCAAACATCCATCCCATTTATACCAGAAAAAAGGAATTCTGCAAGTTTATATAATCATCATAGTAAATTCCCTTCCCATTTCATTGCTCTAGGAAAATACACTCCAGCATCAGCCTGAGTAGATTCAGACTTAAGCAGAAATTTCTTCATCCACATTGTCACCCTTCCTTTGGTGCATGCACAGTCTTCCTCTACAAGTGCCCCCTGAAACTCATGGAGATGCTGTATAAATGAAAACCAAATCTCATTTGCTGGCATTTTTCAATATTGACTGTAAAGATGGTAGGTTAGCTAAGAAAAATGAAAATAAACACTTAAAACCTGGGGATATCACAAGGTGTTTTAGAGAATAGTAAAATACTTTAAGCTATCTTAGTTAGGACCCATCGTCCCCCAAAACCAATACACATACATGGAAGTGTAGCATTTTCATTCAGTCTCTCATTATACTGAAACATTAGATTCACTTGTATTTACTGTTGTTTGTATATAACAGCATGCATATGGCTAGTGTGTTCTCCATAAAGAAGAATCCCACCAAGAGAGTTTTACTTTTCAGTGTTGTTAGATGATATCAAAGAAACAAGAAAATGGGCTGTGACACTAAAGGACCAGGCGAAATGCAATTAGACAGGAGATAGCCTGGTGAACACCCATGGAGAGACTATTTTTCCAGGCTGGGTTAAAGGACTCATTTGAGGAGGTCACCAAATGTGTAAGATATCTGTGGTAGAAATAAACAGAAAATGATGACAACAACACTGTTGTTATAGCAATCAGAGTGAAGACCACGTGCATAGAGAATGAAAGATATGTGGGCAGGGACAACATCAATGTAAGCCCCAAGGGCAAGCATAAAACATTTGAGACGGTATATCACAAGCCAGGAGTCTGGATGGAAGATGGTTGTTGTACAAGTAGGAGAGAAAGCAATTGTTAACATGGCACATTGACATACAGGAGAGAAGGAAGTTGGTTAGACACAAGGAGTGCCAAGGTGAAAAATAACCTTTCCAGGTGATAGTACAGGAGAGACAAGTGGGTCAATGTCACCAGCTGAAGGGTGAGATGAGGGGAGACAGGAGCACCTGCATTTCTCTCACTGATGGTGTGCTTCCCTGCAGAGGTAAAGTCTCCATGTAGGACAGGGCCCCTCACTTCAAGAAAGATGTTGAGGTGTTGGAGCGAGTCCAGAGGAGGGCGACCAAGCTGGTGAAGGGTCTGGAGGGTCTGACCTATGAGGAACGGCTGAGGGAGCTGGGGTTGTTTAGCCTGGAGAAGAGGAGACTCCGAGGTGACCTTATTGCAGTCTACAACTACCTGAAGGGAGGTTGTAGTGAAGTGGGAGTCGGCCTCTTCTCCCAGGCAACTAGCGATAGGACAAGAGGACACAGCCTCAAGCTTCGCCAGGGGAGGTTCAGGTTGGACATATAGGAAGCATTTCTTCTCAGAAAGGGTCACAGAATCACAGAATCACAGAATGTTAGGGATTGGAAGGGACCTTGAAAGATCATCTACTCCAATCCCCCTGCCAGAGCAGGATTACCTAGATCATGTCACACAGGAACACGTCCAGGTGGGTTTTGAATGTCTCCAGAGAAGGAGACTCCACAACCTCTCTGGGCAGCCTGTTCCAGTGTTCAGTTACCCTCACTGTAAAGAAGTTTTTCCTCATATTTATGTGGAACCTCCTGTGCTCCAGCTTGCACCCGTTGCCCCTTGTCCTGTCAATGGATGTCACTGAGAAGAGCCTGTCTCCATCCTCATGACACTTGCCCTTTACATATTTATAAACATTAATGAGGTCACCCCTCAGTCTCCTCTTCTCCAAGCTAAAGAGACCCAGCTCCCTCAGCCTCTCCTCATAAGGGAGATGTTCCACTCCCTTAATCATCTTCATGGCTCTGCGCTGGACTCTCTCTAGCAGTTCCCTGTCCTTCTTGAACTGAGGGGCCCAGAACTGGACACAATATTCCAGATGTGGCCTCACCAGGGCAGAGTAGAGAGGGAAGAGAACCTCTCTTGACCTACTAACCACACCCCTTCTAATACACCCCAGGATGCCATTGGCCTTCTTGGCCACAAGGGCACATTGCTGGCTCATGGTCATCCTGCTGTCCACTAGGACCCCCAGGTCCCTTTCCCCTACGCTGCTAAGGGTCATTAGACATTGGAACAGACTGCCCAGGGAGGTGGTGGAGTCACCATCTCTGCATGTGTTTAAGAAAATACTGGACATGGCACTTAGTGCCATGGTCTAGTTGACATGGTGGTGTCAGGGCAATGGTTGGACTCGATGATCCCAGAGGTCTCTTCCAGCCTGGTTGATTCTGTGATTCTGTGATTCTGTGAAAGGAAAAGGGACAGAGGCAAACAGCCACAGAGCTTCAGTAGGGTCCGAACTGGGGGGCTTTGGTCAAGTATGGGTTGAGAAAGAGGCAATGAGTGGCTAGGTAGGTTGAAAGACAGAAACAGAAAAATAGAAAAGAGCGTATCACAAAGGCAAGAAGGAAAGATCAGGGAAAAACTATAATTTTGTCTTAAAAATTTGCTATGGAGTTGTTACTGCTTCTGGAAAACAAAGCCCTGCTGTGCTTGGGAGTGGCATGATATATCATCCCCAAAATAAACAGTCAAAACATTTTTGGGTAAATTAGAGCCACAACCTTGTCAGTAAATTCAGGGAGAAAGTAATAAAAATGTAATGCCAGTGGTGTCTACCTTATGTGAGTTACAGTATGTGAAATGAGGGAGAGGACCAGTTATAGTATCTGGGATATGTATGACATTTTCATGGCACCAAATGGAAAAAGTGTGCCACTAATGACTATGTCATAGTATCATTTAAGCACTTCACAGTTATTTTTAGGAAGATATAAAGCTTTAATTTGTGGATGCTCATGCTGTGTAAAATAAATCAAGCTAACAGCATGAATGCCACTTTTATGCCGTAGGTAGCTACCAGTCACATAATAGGTGTCTAACAGGTACATGTCTGTCTACTCTGTCACACTTCTATGAACAGTCTACAGCTGAATTGATTTTTTTAGGCTTCCTCGTTATTTTGTACTTCTGACAAGCCAGCAGAAGTGGAAAAAAGTTTAAATAAGGTTTCTTGAATCTCCCTAGTTTTCTATTTCACAGCAAACAACCTGTATTTGATAGCCATTTCTTTCACTTTTATTGTCTCTCTGTAGCTGAAAAAGAGATACGAAACCTAGTTTAAACAAAGTTTAGTGATTGCAGCATTGGCTGAAGATTTCAAGACTACTTTACTTTGGCCTCATCATTGGCTGCAAGGATAAAGGCATCTTCTCCAGAAGTATATTGAAAGATTATGTACATATATATTTTTCCATATATATAAATATAGAATCATGGAATCATAGAATCATAGAATGGTTTGGGTTGGAAACAACCTTAAAGATCATCTAATTCCAATTCCCCTGCCACAGGCAGGGACACCTTTCCACTAGACCAGGTTTCTCAAAGCACCATCCAACCTGGCCTTAAACACTTCCAGGGAGGGGGCATCCACAGCTTCTCTAGGAAACTTGTTCCAGTGTCTCACCACCCTCACAGTATAGAATTTCTTCCTAATATCTAATCTAAATCTATCCTCTTTCAGTTTAAAACTGTTACCTCTTGTCCCATCACTACTTGCTCTTGTAAAAAGTCCCTCTCTCGCTTTCCTGCAGGCCCCCTTCAGGTACTGGAAGGCTGCTAGAAGGTCTCCCTGGAGCCTTCTCTTCTCCAGGCCAAAGAGCCCCAACTCTCTCAGCCTGTCTTCATAGGAGAGGTGCTCCAGCCCTCTGATCATCTTCGTGGCCCTCCTCTGAACTCTCTCCAACAGCTCCATGTCCTTTCTATGTTGAGGGCCCCAGAGCTCAATGCAGTACTCCAAGAGAGGTCTCATGAGAGTGGAATAGAGAGGGGAGAATCACCTTCCTCAACATGCAAAACATATGTATGTTTTGATGACTTTGCTTTTAAAATAGCTTTTTCCAGACTTTATCTTCACATGGTTTTTATTTGCCCTGATGGCAACTTTGCAGATTTTGCAGCAAGGAAGTTATTTAATGAGGAAATAGCTCCTGAGAGCCTGCTTCTGATTTCACATCTGTCTGCATAAAAGAGGAGCATCTGCACTGAAGCCAAAGTAAAACTAGTGTCAACTGTCATCAGCTGTGCATGCTGCAACTTAAATTTCAAAGCCAATGGTGCCGACAAGGTTAAAGAGCTTTACTTTAGCTAGCGGGGGTCACTTTTTTCAGTTGTATTATCTGACTGACAGAAGAGTAGTTAACAGTGAAGACCATGAACAGAGCTATTAGACTTCATTATATAATAAAAAAATAATATTTTAATCCAATTATTTTTCAACAGGCTTCTTGTTTCAATACTTATTCAGCAAATACTCATTTGCAATAGCCTACCCAGGCCAAACATTGGAGGAACAAGAGAGGTGTGAGACGAGACCTGCCTCTCATCAGTACTACCTGATGCAGCCACACTCAATGCCATATGCCTGCAAAATGTTAAAGATCTGCTCATTTCCATCTAGGGGATGTCTAGATTTAGCTTCATTCTTCTGTTCCAGCAGGTCAAATTCAATTGCTACTTCAGCTAGTTGCCACATTAATTCAGCTATTTATCTGTGCATTTATATCTTGGCATATATACCTCTCTCTCTCTCTCTCTCTCTCTCTCTCTCTGACTTCCTCCTGGGAGTTTTTCCCTTCCTATCAATGCTCCTCTTCTCTGCTCCCTAAGGTAGGAGGTCAAAATCCTTTTGCAGTTATGAGAATCCTCTATGTAAATTCTGCCAGCATTACCCTACCACCAGAGGACTCCTATCCAAAGCATGTATTTTTTCCCATCAACTTGGATCTGTTTTGTCACTACAGTTGTCTTCCTTCAGTTTGGAATTGCGGTCTGCTCTGTCAGGTAAATTGATGTGGTTTTAGGACCCTTTCTGAGCATTTCAGATCCAAATTTCTCAGGTTTGGATTGGCTTCTGTTTCTCATCACTGTATTGAAAACCTCATTGTTCTCAGTATGAGAACGTATGTTGCCCTGATTAGGGGCATTTCTGAGGAAGATGAAATAGCTGATACTAGAATTCATTTCTCCACAGTAAAATGTTCTGTATTTACCCAGACCCAATTTCTGAGGTATTAATTGGAAAAAAATACTAGATATATTATACTTATGTTTGAAAAAGCATTATAGTTACAGGGCTATTTATTTCAAACTAATATTGACACAAGTTATCAGTATGCCCAGTTGCTTTCATACTGTGCTTTGCATGATAGCAGAAATGACTATTTGACATAACTAGTCTGGTACACCCTGTATTTCACTAGGTTTCTGTTAACTGAACATCAGCACCTGAAATGACTGATTACACAGGACCAGAACAAGGTAGTTTGTGATTGCATGGTCCCATAACCATTCCTTTATGGGAAGCCCTGTTCAACTATTATATGCCCTCAGTGGGGATGTGGAGAGGTCCTGGGTCTCTTTATGCTTCACTCCTCGTCTTCCAATCTGAGAAGGGAAGTCAGAGGAAACTTGAAATGAAGACACTTCTCTGCTCTTTTGTCACTAATGGCCAGGCAAGGCCACAAGCAGGTCATCCAGTGGTGCTGCAGGAATTGCAAGGAGATAAAAACCAACTGACAGGATGTAACAGACCAAAAAAAGACCAAAGCTACACAAAACTCAGGAGCACTATGCTAGTGACAGTGTCCCCTGTCTGTATGATGGCAATCAGGATGTGATTTGTCCTGAGACACTATCAGCTGCATCTAATTGCAGGCACTGCCGAGATCACCAAAATTGCTCCAGCAGTTAATATGACCCTTACAAAGAGGCCATTTAATATGAAGACAGAGGAATCTTCACCACGGAAGAACCTTATTTATCAATGAGGTAACGAGACTCATTTTCTTTGAAGGGGTCTTTAGAATATAAGCATTTTTTTTAATATCTCCCTAAGTTAAATTATATTATAAACTATTAATTTATATACTCTTCCCCGTCCTTCATGTCCAGTGGCTCAAAGACTATTTTGTTTTGTTATTTAACTATCTTCATGTCCTATACTGAAAAAATGTCACACAATCAGTCCCAAACAGACAAAAATTAATAAGGGGCATTAAAAATATAGCCATAATAATGCTATGCACATACAAAGCAGTATCTGACGTTAAAAAATCTCTTATTATAGCAGATATTCAAATAAAGATCATGAATAAGAGAAATTCTGATACTCAAATTCTTATCTAATGATACTGAAAGACACAGACCTAAAATAAACATGCTTTGAACAACACCCATTTGTTTTTCTATAAATGAAACAGTTACTTGTAACTGACAAAATGTTAATCTTTTCTATCCATTTTTACTGCTGTTAGAGAGACATGATCTTTTCTGTAGCAACACCTGAAAAATGATATGGGCTTACACACCATATAAAGCCATGTGTATATGTTCTCTATTAGATTTAGGTTTTTATTTAGTATTTACATTTATTTAAAAAGGTAGTATATTAATATATTGGTAGTTAACAATCTTTTCTCAGGTGTGGCTACATCATGCTTCAGTCAGAAGAATGAAGATTCTGAAAGACTGAGGAGCTGCATTATGTCTGCACAAAAGGACAAAAATTCCTCCTTACCCACTGCATCTTTGTTTCAGAGAGACTGAAGTGAATAAAAGGGCATGGATCTCCAACCACTAAACTTATTCATAAGGTTACTAGAAATAGCAGAGCTTCTCTTCATTAGCTGAGAGGGTATGAAGAGGTCAAAAATGTCACCTCCTCATAAAGGTTAAATTTGCCTGCTCTATAAATTATCTATTATGTTGAATACTTCTTAATACCAACAATCCTGTAGGAAAATTCTTACTCTACAGAATGGATTCCTGTGAATACCTGTAAGCTCTTGCAAAATTCATCCCTTCTGTATAAGCTGTTCGAAATATTATGAGTTCACAACACTACCAAATCAGTCATTTCCATACATGTTTTACAGGCTGCAACAGAATAGTATTGCATAGATACACCATACGATTTTGATTCTGAATGCATAATTTGATTTTAGCATTTGAAAGCTGATATTGTGATCATCGCTTCATCAGCCTGGGATAATAGAAATACTATAGGCAGAGGCATCTCATTCATATTCTACATTACTTTTCAGAAACAGAACCACGTGGAAGCTACCACACGAATGCCACATAAGTATGTAGGAGGCAATTTGCAAGCAGGAGGGGATAAACACTTTTAGTATAGTAAAAGAGTTGACTAGGATGATTTCTTTTCTGCTGATGTCAATTTTCAACATCAGAGATATAAGAAGATTGGCACTGTACTGTACTACTGTCAATATTCAGCAAGTGAGGACAACACGCTCGGGTTATCAGTCCGAGATAGATAGGGAAATTAATAAATAACTAAAGGATGGAAGAGATTTCATGGAAAAGAAACATTGACAAATAAATCTGACTATGTGGCTGGCAATTATTAGTTTGTCTGAAAAAGAAAATTAAAATATTTAGACAGATGAAAAACACTAAGTAAAACATAGCATTATGATACAGAACTGGTACTATATGTTATATTTAAGAATAGATTATATTATCTCAAATATAACTGTGAATGATACAGTCACATCAATTTCAAAAAGGAGATTTTTCAAGAGGACTGTTTTAGTCTTGATTCTATCTAATATTGTCATCAGTGACATGGAAGCTAATATAAAAATTGCTGCTGATGTGCAGAAGATAAAAACTCATATAATGATAAAAAAGTGTGAATATAATGTTATTATGTTTGTATAAGTACTTTGGAAAGCTGAATCTTTTGGTAAACAGAATTCATTCAAACAGATTCATTTTAGCACTATCTATGATTGTTTTAGGCACAGGAAGGAAAAAGTCTACATATGCATACATGTGTGCATGTAGACAGACACTCATACATATATAAGTGTGGCTTATACCAGATTTCTGTGTTCATTTGTGATTAATTTGAAAGTATCAGACAGCATTAGAGCTACTCTGACTTTATATAGGTATTGTGGTTTAAACCTGGCTGGCAGCCAAACACGATGCAGCTGCTTGCTCATCGTCTCCCGGCCTAGGAGATGGGGGAGAGAATTGGAGGGGTAAATGTAGGGAGACTCTTAGGTTGCAATAAAACCAATTTAATAAAAGAAATAAAGGAAAATTAAAATAATAATGATGAAGATAATAATGGAAGTAGTAGAATATACAAACGAGTGATGCACAATGCAATTGCTCACCACCCACCAACCCAGGCCTAGCCTGTTCCTGGCTAATGATCCCAGAGGAGAGAGATCCCAAAATCACAATCCCAGAAAAGAGACAGAACTTCCCGGCCAACTCTCATCTATATACTGAGCATGATGTTGTATGATATGGAATATTCCATTGGTCAGTTTGGATCCATTGATCTGGCTATGCTCCCTCCCAGCTTCTTGTATACCTGCGCAGTAGCAAAACATGAAAAGTCCTTGATTTATTAGCAACAATTAAAAACATCAGTGTATTATCAACACTCTTCGCATACCAAATTCCATACTACAGCCAGAATATAGCTCTATTTTAGCTACTAAGAAGAAAATTAGGTCTCTCCCAGCTGAAACCAGGAGAACCTGATAGACTAGTTCATGGTTCTTTTAATAACATCCATAGCTTTATTGAGTTTTATTCTGATTCATCACTGATTCAGATACATTGCTAGACTCAGTACTTGAGTTTTTCATTGCTTATGAGCAGCATATAGAAGGGTTCTTTCATATGGTATGGTCTAAACTGGACACATATTTTAGGAAACAAATCAAATAAAAATGTATAATAACGTCAAAACAGCAAAAAAATTCTATACTAAATTGCTCTAGCAAAAGCCACTCTAAGGAAACCTACAGGAAAACAAAAACTGTATTCTGGATCTTTCTCTTAAAATAAACAACTGCTGAGGGACCTGATCTGCCACTTCAAAAAAGACCTTCTAGATCTTCATCTTCATGACTCTCCAGAAATTTTAGTAGACAAATTGATGATAATTACACTTTTCTTTCTACTAAAAATCCATTTCCAAAAGTTGAACCAAAGGTTTGTCTTACTCTAATAATATATGTAATTGCTGGCTCATAAATCTTAATTTGGACTGGACCATGTGAAGAATGGGAGCCTTCTAAAAATGAAGTAAATACCATTTCTCTAGTTGTCACGGAACTACATACATATAACTGATACAGAGAAACAATATGGTCAACATAAGCAGTTTAGTACAAGAGTGTATCACTTGGAAAAGTAAACATGAAAAACCCCTCCTCCAGTGACTGGTAATCTCATGGGTCTCTTATCAAAATACATAACCCTTTCTTGCATTTCATTTTGTGAAAAATCATCACTGACTGAACAAAGTTGCCAACAGGTCAAGGAAGATGATCCTGCCCCTCTCTTCAGTGCTGGTGAGGCCACACTTGGAGTACTGTGTCCAGTTCTGGGCTCCCCAGTAAAAGAGAGACATGGACATACTGGAGAGAGTCCAGTGAAGGCTCATGAAGATGATTAAGGGAATGGAGTATTTCTCCTGTGAGGAAAGGCTGAGAGAGCTGGGACTGTTTTGCTTGGTGAAGAGGTTAATGAATTCAAGCCAAGCCTGATTTTAGTCTCCTGCATTTTTTTCAAACCTAGGCAGGAGTCATGTCAGTGACATGTTTATGGAGGATTTGCAGCAACATTATGTTACAGACTGAAATCATTGGTGGCAGCTTTGTGATTCACAGCAACAGGAAGTCTGTATCAGAAGAAAGAATTTGGTTGATCGACAACCGCAGCATAGAAGAAGAAGGATGAAATGCATAGATGGCAGTAGATGCCAAATTGATAGATAATTTTCTATACAAAAATCAAAAGCAAAAATATTAACCTCAAGCATATTATATTTTATGTGATTAAAAAATATTTCAACTTTACTTTTATTTTTCTCTGTCAAAATTTGTATGTGTTGCTGTAATATTTCCAGTTTGAGTATTTTCTTAAGTTAGAATTTTCAGAAAAACCTAAAAGCGCTTGAGATAAAGGTTAATTGGATTTACATGTCTAGGCACTTTGAAAATCCCATTAGCTTCCTCTCTGTAATCTTTAACAACCCTTGAAAAATATTTTCCTCTAAAGTGAATTGATAGGAAGTCAAGGAAATATAGAGCTCAGATGAATCTCATAGGCCTCCTGGCTGCAAACTCATCTTTTGCTCTCTTGTGGCCAAATTCTCAATGACATATAAAATTAACTAAAGGGTCAGAAAATTACATCGTGGTAAAACAATGCATAATACTCACCAACTTGGCATTTTATAGATAAGTGTGTTTAATAACTTTACATCTCTAGGGAGTACAATAGATTATACTAGGAAAAGAAATCCAATCAAAGGCATTAAGAGAAAAAACAGGCAGGTTCGCCATCCAGTTTCACTTGTATTCAGCCTCCCAACTTCTTGTGTCTAAATTCAGAATCAGTATTATTTATATTCATTAGGCTATAGGACTACAATCTTAACAACAGTAGCTTACATGCCCTACACTGACTCAGTGTAAGTTTGTTTTTTAAACAACAGAGATCTTCATATAATATTGCGTGATCTTGAAGTTGATACATTTGCTATTGCACATTTCATTATGAATATAAATTTTATTAAAGGTAAATGTGAACATAAAAGTATGTTACCTGGATGATGAAGTTTATATGTCTTCTGGTATTGATATGTTTTGGCAAATCTGTTTTGCGAATTAGCATAAATTTTTAGACTGCTTTTCATTAGCACAGCATCTGATCACTCCTGTGTTTACTATTATACTATTACGTATACCTAGTTTACTTTACAAAGTGTGGTTTTTGATATTTATTGTATATATACATGTGTACATACATATGTACTTGCATACAAGTACAGATTTTGTCATATTCATATGTATGTGTATATACACAGAGCTACAGAAGCTTCTCTCAAACCTAAGGAATTGGTAATACGGAACAAATGAGAATGGCCAAGGTACAGCATGAGATCATGAGAGATAAGAGACAAGAGATATTAAGTTGTTTAATGATCCTCCCCTCTTCTTCTATCCTTCTTTCTCCCTTCCCTTCCCTTCCCTTCCCTTCCCTTCCCTTCCCTTCCCTTCCCTTCCCTTCCCTTCCCTTCCCTTCCCTTCCCTTCCCTTCCCTTCCCTTCCCTTCCCTTCCCTTCCCTTCCCTTCCTCCCTTCCCTTCCCTTCCTTCCTTCCCCCCTCCCCACCCCTCCCTTTCTCTCCCCTCCTCATCTTTCTATAGTTAGATATGAACAAGTGGTTAGCACAAATAATACCTACAAAATAATAGACACTCAATGTAGAAAACTGTACTTAGATTAATTACATGTTTTCAAATTATTTTGTGGTGCAAAGGACAATCACAGAACCACCAGCAACGGGGAGAATGGAGGAATCATTCAGTTTAGCCTCAGTTCCTGGAAATCATCATTAGTCAAACTATTTGTTAGCACCTGGAAAGCAACAAGGAAATCAATAACAGCTTACCTGGATGTGAAACATCAAACATTTTCAAACAAATTAAATTTGTTTCAGAAGTGAGCGAAGCCGATAATCAGGTTCTTGAAGCATAATCTGTGAGAAAAGATTGAAAGAAAAAGAACCCTTTAAGGGAATGATGTTGAGTCAGCATACAATAATGTATAAGTATTTAAAAAGCTGTTGGAAATAGCTTTTCTCCATATCCAGATTGGATAAAAAAAGAATTATCTTCAATTGCAGAAAGAAAGATTCAAGTTAAGCATTAAGAAATACCTTCAAAAGAAAAGAATAACTAAGCTCTTGAGAAGATTATCTGAGATCATTGTGAATTTCTTTAGAGGTTGGAGGATGGGTTTGTATGATCAGAGAATGTCTATTTTTTCAACTATATTAGGCACTTCAATAAACAATTATTACATTTCTCAGAACAATAGCCTACACTTATGTCTTTATATCATTTTGAGTGGATTTTCATTTTCCCTCATTTGGAAAATATTGCCTTCTTATCAGTGGAGTTGCTGTGGTGCTGATTTCCTAAACATAGCAGAAATATTGGAATTTTCACTGATTGAGCTAAAATATGAGTTTATTTCAACCTTAGAAATAAGTTGGATGGAATGCCCCTGTAGCCCTGGAGTAACACAATGGCGAATCCAGTCCTAAATACACCCCAAATAAGTCAAGTACAATTTGTCAAATATTTTACTAAATTGTTGCCTATCAATTTATTTTTTTATTTCTCTTTCGTAACCTCGTTCTTTTCTTCACTTAACCTTATGTAAATATTTCAATTTATTTTCCAGCTGGTGAACAGCTGGGACATTGTGTTGTAATAAATGCTATGGATCCATTTAATGTTTCATAATAAATGTATCTTATTTTCAAGTTAACATTGTTGTACAGGATATCTAACGGTCTTTATTAACAATGTTTTAATGCTATTTTTAATATTTTGTATTTTAAAAATAAAGACAATAGCTATTAGACAGATATAATGACAAATCAGGAAGTCCCTGCAATAGTTCATATTTCTTTCTTAGTAGAGCATATGCTTTAATGACAAAACCACTGGATATTGTCTAATACTAATGCTATGATACTTACAAAAAATGTCAGTTTACATTTATTCCCTTCAGACTATGAAGTTTTCCTGCCTGAAGAAAATAAAAAGATTTGTTTTTTGTTAAAAATCCTGACTCACTGAAGTAAAAAAAAACAAGGCCAAATCCCTCAGAATGGACAAAATAAGCGTGAAGCCTTCAAATATAATCTTTCTTTTTCACGCACAACTGTTCTGGAGGATCCAAACCATATATTACCAATGGGTTGGTACATGGAGCGATTATAAAATGAGATGAGCTCAGGGTTCCCAGTATCTAAAGGAATGTCAGATTATCTGTGCTATTCTCTCTTCAATAAATAGAATCAGTCGTTTAAATGATGCTTCACAAAGTCTGAGTGCCTTTCTTACTGGGTTGGTCATAGACCAGCACCTCCTGCTGCAAACAAATCTCTCTCTACCATTTTCCACTATATGAAGGGAGATTCTACAGCAGATAGAACCAGACCCTGCAGGGTGAAAGAACGTGGTGTGCTGGTCACAAGTTGCAACAAAGGGTCACAACTTGCAGCAAGGGAAATTGCAGCTGGGCACGAGGAAGCAGCTCTTCACCATGAGAGTGGTGAAGCCCTGGAGCAGGTTGCTCAGAGCAGCTTTGGGATATCCACACCTGGATGCTTCCAAAACTCAACTAGATGAGCCCCATGGAAAACTGATATAATTTTGAAGTTAACCTTCTTTTGAAATGACCTGCAGAACCCCTCCCAGCTGAATTTTTCCTATGATTTTATGCACTCTTTTCCATCTGGGGCACTACAACTCAGTTTTAACAAGCCAAGAAGTTGTGTTAATTTGTTAAAAATATTTATATTTCTCTTTCAGTAGAACAACCAAGCTTTCTATGTACAATATTTGTATTACCATTGGTACTGGTGTATTTCCTCTTGCTATACCTAACTGTGGGAGCAAGTATCTAGAAACAACTGGTGCTTTCACCCTGAGAATGAAAATCTGCACAGCCAGATACCATAATCACAGAATCACAGAATCACAGAATGTTAGTGATTGGAAGGGACCTCGAAAGATCATCTAGTCCAATCCCCCTGCCGGAGCAGGATTGCCTAGACCATATCACACAGGAACGCGTCCAGGCGGGTTTTGAATGTCTCCAGAGAAGGAGACTCCACAACCTCTCTGGGCAGCCTGTTCCAGTGTTTGGTCACCCTCACCGTAAAGAAGTTTTTCCTCATATTTAAGTGGAATCTCCTGTGTTCCAGCTTGCACCCATTGCCCCTTGTCCTGTCAAGGGATGTCACTGAGAAGAGCCTGGCTCCATCCTCATGACACTTGCCCTTTACATATTTATAAACATTAATGAGGTCACCCCTCAGTCTCCTCTTCTCTAAGCTAAAGAGACCCAGCTCCCTCAGCCTCTCCTCATAAGGGAGATGTTCCATTCCCTTAATCATCTTCGTGGCTCTGCGCTGGACTCTCTCTAGCAGTTCCCTGTCCTTCTTGAACTGAGGGGCCCAGAACTGGACACAATATTCCAGATGTGGCCTCACCAGGGCAGAGTAGAGGGGGAGGAGAACCTCTCTCGACCTGCTAACCACACCCCTTCTAATACACCCCAGGATGCCATTGGCCTTCTTGGCCACAAGGGCACACTGCTGGCTCATGGTCATCCTGCTGTCCACTAGGACCCCCAGGTCCCTTTCCCCTACGCTGCTCTCCAACAGCTCTGCCCCCAACTTGTACTGGTACATGGGGTTATTCTTGCCCAGATGCAGGACTCTACACTTGCCCTTGTTATATTTCATTAAATTTCTCCCCGCCCAACTCTCCAGCCTGTCCAGGTCTCTCTGAATGGCTGCGCAGCCTTCTGGCGCGTCAGCCACTCCTCCCAGTTTTGTGTCATCAGCGAACTTGCTGACAGCGCACTCTATTCCCTCATCCAAGTCATTAATGAATATATTGAATAGAACTGGTCCCAGTACCGACCCTTGAGGGACTCCGCTAGACACAGGCCTCCAGCTGGACTCTGTCCCATTGACCACCACTCTCTGGCTTCTTTCCTTCAGCCAGTTCACAATCCACCTCACTACCCCATCATCCAGACCACACTTCCTCAGTTTAGCTGCGAGGATGCTGTGGGAGACCGTGTCAAACGCTTTACTGAAATCGAGATAGACCACATCCACAGCTTTACCATCATCTATCCACCGGGTTACATCCTCATAAAAGGCTATCAAGTTGGTTGAGCATGACTTCCCTTTGGTGAAGCCATGCTGAGTGCCCCTAATGATCCCCCTATCCTTGATGTGCCTAGAGACAGCATCAAGAACAAGTTGTTCCATCACCTTTCCGGGGATGGAGGTGAGGCTGACCGGTCTATAGTTACCCGCGTCCTCCTTCTTGCCCTTTTTGAAGACTGGAGTGACATTCGCTTTCCTCCAGTCCTCAGGCACCTCTCCTGTTGCCCACGACTTAGCAAAGATGATGGAGAGTGGCCTAGCAATGACTTCCGCCAGCTCCCTCAGCACCCGCGGGTGCATCCCATCAGGGCCCATGGATTTATGGACGTCCAGATTGCTTAATTGGTCCCTGACCCAGCCCTCATCAACCAAGACAGATTCCTCCTCTATCCTGACTTCTTCTGGGGCCTCAGGGGTCCGGGGCTCCTCAGGACAGCCTCCAACAGTATAGACAGAGGCAAAGAAGGCATTCAGTAACTCCGCCTTCTTTTTATCCTCTGTCTCCAGGGCCCCCACCTCATTCATCAGTGGGCCTACATTGCCTCTAGTGTTGGCTTTACCTGCAATGTATTTGAAGAAGCCCTTTCTGTTGTCCTTGACCTCTCTTGCAAGGTTTAATTCCAAGGAGGCCTTAGCTTTCCTAGTTGCCTCCCTACATCCTCTGCCAACAGACTTATATTCCTCCCAAGTGGCCAGCCCCTCCTTCCATGATCTGTACACCCTCTTCTTCCACTTGAGTTTGCCCAGCAGTTCCCTGTTTAACCATGCAGGTCTCCTGGTACCCTTCCTTGACTTCCTACTTGTTGGGATGCTCTGATCTTGAGCTCGGAAGAAACAGTCCTTGAATGCTAACCAACTATCTTGGGCCCCCTTACCTTCTAGTACCCTGTCCCATGGGATTTCCCCTAGCAACTGCTTGAAAAGGCCAAAGTTGGCCCTCCTGAAGTTCAGGGTTGCGATTCTGCTAGCTATTCTGTTCCTGCCGCATGAGATCCTGAACTCTACCATCTCATGGTCACTACAACCAAGGCTGCCCTCAACCTTCACCGCTTCAACCAGATCCTCCTTGTTAGTGAGGATAAGATCCAGCAGCGCTCCTCTCCTAGTTGGCTCATCCACCATTTGCATCAGAAAGTTATCATCAATGCACTGGAGGAACCTCCTGGACTGAGGATGGCTGGCTGAGTAGGCCTCCCAGCAAATATCAGGGTAGTTGAAACCCCCCAAGACAACCAGGCCCTGTAATTGCGAGACTGCTCTCAGCTGCCTGTAGAAGGCCTCATCACCCTCCTCATCCTGATCCGGTGGCCTGTAATAGACACCCACAACAGTATCACCCCTGCCAGCCTGCCCCTTAATTCGCACCCACAAACTCTCAACTCGCTCCTGATCCGCCCCTGGACAGAACTCAATACATTCTAGCTGCTCACTCACATAAAGAGCAAGTCTACCACCTCTCCTTAGCGGCCTGTCTTTCCTGAACAAGACATAGCCATCCATGACCACTTTCCATAATATCTACACAGTTATAAAAACAAACAAGCAAACAAAAGGCTGTCTGAAGTTCTGACATATTTGTGTTCATTTTTACAACACCTTCTTACGGTGTGGATTGGTAGAGAATTTGAAGTTAAAAAGAAGATTGTGGGAGGATATATAGGTGTTCTTTTTAAATACAGTAGCAAAAGAAATTCTGAAGGAAGATATATACAGGTATTCTGTATTTAGTAACAGCAATGTATTAGAAACTCTAGAATGCAAAGGGCTGCCTGGGTCAATTAGTCCAGTCTCTTGTTATATAAAGCAATGCATTGAATAATATCTCCTAATCCTTTCAGTGTCTCTCAAAACTGTTTTGGTTTTGGTTTTGTTTCAGTTTAGGTTTTGTTTCGGTTTAATTACCTGTCCTCAGAACTCCCGCTGAAAGATTTCTTGGACTGTAAAATACATTACAGCCACAGATGAGTTAAAATATGATACTGATCTTAATCTCTGCTTGATGTTACTCTATGAAAATCAGTTGAGGGATGGATTTTCTCACTCTCTCCACTCATTACAGACTAAGGGACAAACCATGAGCAGTTTATGAGGCTGCTTTGCAAGGTAGCGGGTAGAACTCATGGAATCTTATATCAATATTATAAATACAATACCAGAGTACCACAGAAACAGCAGGTTAAAATTCGATTTAAAATTTGGTGGGAAGTCATCACAGGGAGGAACTTACCAATGTGATCAAGATCTATATTACTGAACATGTAGCCTTTAGTATTATGTAGTAGTCAGATTAGCCTCTGCACAACAGCCTTTATGCTCTGACATGCTACATTGTTGAGAGGTTAAAAAAAAAAAAGGCTAGATCATTTTATCCTCAAGTATGTGGTACATAAAACATTTATATATTGTAATCCCCAAGAATCTAGATACTGATCAGCTTCCTCAATCCAGTTAAAGTATAGATCAAAAAGGTGGTCTCTAACTGTGAGAATTTCCAGTGTGAGCAGAAGAGAATATATGCCTAGTGTGATGGAAAAGTACATCAGGAATAAGATTCAGTAACTAAGATGCCTGTATTTAGATTTCTATGTATACGTGTCTATAGATACATTGTGTATTGGGATTCATCCACGACTCAGTAACCTAAACAAAAGCATCTGGTGTACTATCTGCTTCATTTTATTAGTGGAGTGTTTTCCCCTGGGCTCCAGTTACTGTTGTAAAATGGCATAGATCTCCTGTAAATCGCATGTTGTATCTACAGACCCATACACATGTCCTGAGTGTCCTGAAATGGCACAAAACATTAGTGTTTAAACAACTAGTTCCTGAACAAAATTACTATTTTAGAGTGACATAAATTTCTTTCTAGGTTCTATTGACTTTATTGATGAACATCATATTGAGTTGTCCAAATATAGGTACCATAGGGCTTTCAAGACATCGCCATGGGACTATAAGACATGGCACAGGGTTTATGCGTTTCCTGCGTGACACTGGAGTAACACTTGGAAGCCAGACATCACATCTGAAATGACACTGGATCTCTGTGTTCAGACCACTGTAGCCCTCCTTAGACACCCTTTGACAATAATGGGAGATAAATGTCCAATAATGGGAGATAAATGTCTACTACTGGCACACATATGGACACCTACACAAAACTGTCTAATCTTGAGCTGATTCTTCCCCTGGGTGCTTGATTCAGTTGCCTAATCACAAGCTCCTTTCACTTTCTGAAGACCCCTAGCACACAAGACATTTAGAATAGAACAGAAGAGAATAGGAATAGGAATTAGGAATAGGAATAGGAATAGGAATAGGAATAGGAATAGGAATAGGAATAGGAATAGGAATAGGAATAGGAATAGGAATAGAGTAGAATAGTTCAGTTGGAAGGGACCTACAATGATCGTCTAGTCCAACTGCCTGACCAGTTCAGGGCTGACCAAAAGTTACAACATGTTACAAAGGGTATTGTCCAAATGCCTTTTAAACATTGACAGGCTTGGGGCATGGACCACTTCTCTAGGAAGCCTGTTCCAGTGTTTAACCACCCTCTTGGGTCAAGTCTGAACCTCCCTTGATGCAGATGTGGACCATTCCCATGCGCCCTGTCACTGGATACCAGGGAGAAGAGATCAACACCTCCTTCTCCACTTCCCCTCCTCAGGAAGGTGTAAAGAGCAATGAGGTCTCCCCTCAGCCTCCTTTTCTCCACACCAGACAAGCCCAAAGTCCTTAGCTGCTCCTCATAGGACATGCCTTCCAGCCCTTTCCCAGCTTTGTTGCCCTCCTCTGGAAGCACTCAAGTACCTTCATATTCTTCTTAAATTTTGGGGCCCAGAACTGCACACAATACTCAAGGTGAGGCCCCACCAATGCTGAATAGAGCAGGATAATCACCTCTTTTGACCAGCTGCTTATACTGTGTTTGATGCACCCCAGGATGTAGTTTGCCCTCTTGGCTGCCAGGGCACACAGCTGACTCCTATAGAGCCTGTCAATCAGAGCCCACAGATCCCTTTCTGCAGGGCTGCTCTCCAGACACTCCTCTCCTGATCTGTACTTGTGCCCAGCGTATCTCCTCTTACATGCAGAATCTGGCATTTGGACTTGTTAAATTGCATCCCATTGATGATTGCTCAATGCTCCAGTCTATCTACATCCCTCTGCAAGGCTTATTGTCCCTCAAGAGGGTCAACAGCACCTCCCAATTCGGTATCGTCAGCAAACTTACTAACAGAGCATTCGAATCCTATATCCAGCACCTCTGGGTCATTTGCTGTTGCTGTTCCTAGAAAATAATTGCTGCTGCAGACTTGGACAATGCAGACAGGATATTGGCATGAAAGAAGTAGGGTTTTAACAGCATTGCCTTGTCAGCAAGGTAGGATGCCAGTTTTCCACAAAACTCTGTTCTTTATCCTGGTGAAGACTACACACCATGTATGTTTATTATGGTGTTGTGGTAGACTAACTTTGGCCAGCAGCTAAGCGCCACACAGCTGCTCACTGAGAGAGTGCCATTGTCTCAGTGGGACAGGGGAAACAATAGCAAAAAAAAAAAAAACACAAAACACAAAAGCAAAAGAACCCTCATGGGTAAAGATAAAGATAGTTTAAAAAGCAAAGGAAAAAGGAAGAAAAAAACCACACAAGTGATGCAACGGCAATGAGTTCTTGTGTACCTACCAGTCTACTCACTACAGGGGCGCAGTGGGGAAAAAGATAAAAACTTGATACTCTGAGAATACTGCTCAGCAATAGCTAAAATAGCTAAAATGCTGGTTTGTGATTTCTTCACAGAAAGGGTTATTAGGCATTGGAATGGGCTGCCCAGGGAGGTGGTGGAGTCACCATCCCTGGAGGTGTTTAAGAAAAAGACTAGATGTGACAGTGCCATGGTCTAGTTGACACAGTGGTGTTAGGTCAAAGGTTGGACTTGATGCTCCCAAAGGTCTCTTCCAACCTAGCTGATTCTGCGATTCTATAATACTGTTGTCAATATTGTTTTAGTCACAAATCAAAACCACAGCACCATATGGGCTGCTATGGAGAAAATTACCTCCATCCCAGCTAGACCCATTACAGGTACTCATCAGGTAAAGTGGTTTACCAGTTTGGATAACTCCTTTTAAGTGCTATTAGATTAGCTTTAACAATGTCACCTTTTATTGGTCTATGATATTGCTTCATTTTGAAACCCAGAGGCTATTATGGAGGGATTCACTTCTGTCTCAAGACATTTAAATTTGTATGTCTAAAGGTGACTAGACATCAAACTGTCATTAGTCAGTGTAAAACCTGAGACATTCAGCTCACTCATCACTGGTGTCTTAGGTGGGATATAGTTGCATGGAATTAGCCAAGAGAAACTGAAAACAACTCAGCTGGGTTCCAAGATGTGACGCGGGTGACCTGAAGACTTCTGGAAGCTGTAGTGGAGGTCAGTCTGGACACTCTGCAGCACTTAAAATGACATTAGGGCTCAGTTCAGTTGGATTAAAAGGCATCTAGTGCTGTTTGATATGCTCAGGATTACCTAAAACACTCCCAGCAACTTGGAGATTTCACACAAGACTTCCAAGGGATCCTCACCCTTCTGCAGAGGCAACTGGAAGCCAGGCAGGATGCCCTAAGGCGTCTAAGACAGCATTATTGTCTTAGGCAGTTGTATCTAAACGATACTTTATGTTGAATCCAGCACCTTGAATCCGTCCAAGATCTCATCTTTTCATGGGTGACAAATGAGGAATGATGTGTGATGAATAAGTTTTTGTGATAACCTCATAGTTTCCTCCTTCTCTATATTTTCTCAAAAAAGAGATTAAATAACCACAATTTTTTTTCTTTTATTTTCTGTTTTAACAGAACTTGTCGTATGTCACTGCTGGAAATGAGGACTTGTTTTCTGGAGTGGAATCAATATGGCCTTTTTGCCACCTCCATCCATGAAGCAGATCTAAGTAAGATTTCTGTGACTTACTAAGCAATGATGAGCAGTTTTGGATCTTATGCAAGTGACACTAATCACTGCAGTGGTGCTGCAGTAGGGAAGTAATGTGAGCTATGTAGTGAATCTTGTGTTTGTAAGTCTCCAGCTCCCAAAAGCTTCTGGCTAACTCTTGAAGTCAACTTAATTATTAATAAGAAAAATAAGAATAATAAAACTAAACCTCAGGCTATAATCTGACCTTGAGAACCAAAATGAAACTAAGAATCTGAAGTTCATAATACATTATAATTTCTTTACTTAGAAGATATTTATATTTCTTGTGGTACTAGTGAATTTTTCACAGCTCCTGACCATGATTTCTGATAATATTCTACAATATTCTTGTGTTACAGACATTTAGTAAGAAAGCACTTTTTGATTTATATGGCAGAATAATATTTTTGATTATATAGTTTGCAGTTGTCTTGAATTATCCTACCTGTAAAATAAATCCAGGGTGGAAACAAATCTCAGGAAATCTGATAAGTGAATCATAATTTTTCAGTCAACTGGTTTAACAATTCTGTGGTTTTGACTGTATCTGTTGTGTCCATTCTAATGAGTTTCATGATGAAATTCAGGAGGAACACGGAAAATGTTTGCATGCACGCAGACAAAGTAAGTCTGTTTAGCACCGTTGACACACAGCAATGAAATGTGACTAACATTCCTGGCCAAAAAGCACCATATTTATTTATTTATTTATTTTTCCATCTTTCCATTTGTTTATTTATTTATTTAAGGAACAAGGTGCATACAGGTATCCGGGCAAACACAGACTTTATATAATTTTCATTTACTCTTTAGCTTATTACAAAATATTTGAAATTGTGTATCGTTAGGAATGTACCTTAGAGCCTATTGCTGACAGCCTAATGCTGTCAGAACCCAGCACATTAGAAAACATTTAAAAGCACATGAGTTGCTTATCTCTTACTCAAAATTTCACAGAAGTATATTAGTCATAGCGAGACCTTTATCTACAGGAAATTCTTAGAAAAGCCAAGGGGTGAGGAACAATAGCACAGGAATACACAGAGAAGCCAAGAAGGAAAACATGTAAAGGCAAGTAACAGCGACAAGTCAGGAAGCAAATCACTTTTCAGCTCGGTTCAGAGCAGCAAAGTGAAGACGGAAATCTATAGTGAAACAATAAATAACATTTTCAGATCCTCACTCCAAAAACATCAGAAGAGTAAGGGAGACAATTAGACTAACATAATCCATAACCTGTTTGCTAAGGAATTCATAGAGCAATGTGTTATTCAGCAAGAAAGAGTTGAAACAATGTTTTCAACTTGTATTAGAGATTTTGCCTTAACTAGGAGACTGTCATCTAATACTTTCTTTTTGGAGGTCTTATACAGTTTATATAAATATGTGGAACTAAATTGTTGTTTGCTAAAGCAAAAATACCATTTGTTATTAATCTGTTCAATTATATTCTTTCCCTGGAACTATTACACAAAATTTGGGGCCTTTATGCTCATGTTTTTCATGTGTTTCTGAAACCTATACAATTTTTAATACTAGTGGCAATTACTGATTGTCAGCTATACTGTTGAGCATATCTCAGGGCATAATATTTCATCAACACTTTCAATCTTCGTATATTGCACTGTAGTACAATATCTTTACTTCCATGCTGTAAGAAGTCCTTAAAAAATTTTCTTGTTAAACTAAGCAGAATGATTTTTAAGTTTCTTGTTAGTCTTTAATTAACAACGATATTAGATATTGGATGAGATATAGTATTCAACCATTTAACTGGGAGTTTTTAATGCAATTTTTAGGTAGTCCCATAAACCATATACACTCTTCTAAAATGCATCAGTTTATAAGTTTACCTGTACTCTTTCTTCCTCAATGCCTGTCCTTCCTTTGTCTAAGTTGATTGATTTGGTTTTTTTTCTGAAGAACCTAAATCTAAACCTAAACCTAAATGTTCATTTGATAATGACTCCTAACAGGCCATCAATCTCTTAATCCACTTAAGAATTTTTTTAATTGATATAATAGAGTGCAAATTTTAAAATCAGAACCAGTTTCAAAACCATGGGAAGAAGCAAGTATGGGATGGTACTACTTACCACTGACTAGAATAAATTATTTTTTATATTATGAATAAGAAAGTTTTATTTAATATTAAAATTCATTTTTTTAAAAAACAATTTTATGCATGACACTATTATTCAAAAATAGTTTAATAGTTCCCACAGGAAGATAACTGCCACTTCTTTTACTGTTTCTGATGATTGATAGACATATGCTAAAGTTATTTCAGGATGCCCTGACTGAGAAAAAGACTCATTCACTAGTGTAGCAGAATAGAAAGAAAGACAGCAACAGGTTTATATGATTATTCCTCTCATGTTAGATTTTTTTTTACCACTGATTTTAACTAACGTTCTTCTTTTGGGATAACCTATCCCATTTTTGTTACTTGACATTTAAAGAGCATTAATTTAATTTGGGTTTATACACAGAAAGAGAACTATTTTAAACACTACCATCAGCAGTACCAAAAGCAAAAGGTCTCAATCTCTTTTCTTTTTGTAAAAGAGAATGTTTTCTATTAGTCTGTTAGCTGTGATATAAACATTTAAAAGTTCTGGCATTACATCACAAACAAGAAAGAAGTAGTATGTCTGTTAAATATTACTGAAATGTGTTACAGCTAACCATGGGTTTCTTTTAACAGCCTGTAGCTAAGCCAATGTGGACATTGCTTTTTACTTGGACAGCTCCTGTGTTTCACTCAGATCTTAAAATAATAGCAGAGTTAATAAGATGTTGATGTTTTAGATGAAGACAACCTTCCCTGAAAAACAAATTTAAATCTTAGTAGTATATGTTTCAGTGTTTAGAAGAAACTGGTACTAAATTTAGCTAAATTAGCTGTTTTGTCTCCATTACTTCATCTATTACAACTAGGTTTTAACAAATTGATTTTAGTAAAGTAGTCATCATCACTGAACTTTTGATAACGCAGAAGCACCAGTAAACAGCCCACAGTGACAAGGATAACTGCTGTCTTTGAGTATAAACAACTGAGTAGTATATGTGAGAAATTAATCCTTTGCCTACTCTAGGCAAAAAAATTGCATCCAAAAATAAAAAGAGGACTGGATGGATGTGTCTGGTAGCTAACAATGTCCCTGCAGAGGTTGTGAATGCATTTCAGTTTATTCCTTCACCTGTATGCACATACGTGATCTGTGATTATATTAATGTTATCACTGGGAATGTTTTGATTGCTGCTTACCTGAGTGGTAGGTAAACATAGAGTATAGAAACATCTGTGTGTTGTTCCTATTTAGTAGATTATCCTGCAGCAGTCCAAGGCAATTTCGTTCTCAAAAGCCTTCAAATATAGATAAGATGGAAAATAGTAACATAAAATGTACATATTAATACAGTAATAAATTAAACTGAGCGATTCTTAGTAATTCTTCTGTTGTTTTGGTTTTTTCTTTTCATTGTCTTTCATTTCTGGAGTTCCATCTAAGGAAGAGCTGTTCTTTGACTCAAAGCCCTGTATACTCCATGGAAAAATTCATGCTGGCAGCAAGAAACTTCTGTCAGAGTCCTAAATTCTTTTCTTCTTCCCTGGAATAAAGCAGTCCTGAGCTCATCTTCCTGATGCTCTGATAAATTGCCTAGATTGCTTGTCATTCAAAAAGAGAGGGGGGAAAAAAAAAAAGAAGTGAAACACATTAAGACTGTTCTCAATGTGTTTCAAACTCTCTACAGAAAATAAAAATCCGAAAGCATCATGCGCTTTTTTCCTTTCCACAATGGTCCAACAGACTGCTGTGGTTATGTCAAGGGGCTAGAAATGCAGGTGGTTTTCACCAGATGTTTTCCCTGAGCTGTAGAACCTTTATGTGGCAAAGAGTTGGAGCAATGGCAGAAGGTGTTGCTATATTGTATCCTTTAGAGTTTGTCTAGGTACCATTTCCACACATCCTAGATATACTTCCTTTCAAAGAGATCCTTGCCTGCAGGAGCAAGGACATGACTGATATTCCCAAATACTCCCCAAGCCTCAACAAGTGGAAAAGGCACAAAGACAACTTGTTTTCTTTATTTTTTTTGTGTGCAACTTCATGATCTGCAGTCGTAAGCCTACATATCTTAATACCAATTGCTGTAACTTTCCTTCTTATTATTCTTCCCCTTTATTGGTTTTCATCTTTCTAACACATTTCTTCCATATCTTCCTGCCTTACTGAATACAGACACAGAATCACAGAATCACAGAATCACAGAATCAACCAGGCTGGAAGAAACCTCTGGGATCATCGAGTCCAACCATTGCCCTGACACCACCATGTCAACGAGACCATGGTACTAAGTGCCATGTCCAGTCTTTTCTTAAACACATGCAGAGATGGTGACTCCACCACCTCCCTGGGCAGCCCATTCCAATGTCTAATGACCCTTTCTGAAAATAAATTCTTCCCAATATCCAACCTGAACCTCCCCTGGCGAAGCCTGAGGCTGTGTCTTCTTGTCCTATCGCTAGTTGCCCGGGAGAAGAGGCCGACTCCCACTTCACTACAACCTCCCTTCAGGTAGTTGTAGACTGCAATAAGGTCACCTCGGAGCCTCCTCTTCTCCAGGCTAAACAACCCCAGTTCCCTCAGCCGTTCCTCGTAGGTCAGACCCTCCAGACCCTTCACCAGCTTGGTCGCCCTCCTCTGGACTCGCTGCAACACCTCAACATCTTTCTTGAAGTGCAGGGCCCAAAACTGGACACAGTATTCAAGGTCCGGCCTCACCAGTGCCGAGTATAGAGGGACGATCACTTCCCTAGACCGGCTGGCTACACTATTCCTAATAGAGGCCAGGATGCCATTGGCCTTCTTGGCCACCAACTCTACTACCTAAATGGTATCAGGATAATTCAGTTATGGTATACTGAAACTTGACTTGTACTTAGGTTTCTTATGATTAAACAAACAAAATTACTACTAATACAAATAAAAGAATGTGAAAATGGCAGAATATCACACAAAGGTAACAAATTGCCCCAACAGCAAAACCTTTCATAATAAAATTTCTGTTCAGCACACAGCATCAGGAGACATCAATATGGAGCAAATTCTGTCTGCAATCACACATGTGGTTTCCACTCTATTTTGATTATATAAATTATCTTCATTTCTATATGCAGCATGGGTTCAAAGTTAATTGCCTGTTACATTACCAAAGGCAAAGACAAGTACATGTTATCTGTTGTAGCAGGAAAATAAATTTTTAAGAAAACAGGAAAAATAACTCTCATGTTATAATTCATATTTTCAGACAGGAAAAATATTTTATATACTCTACCACTATAAATAAACTAATTGGAAAGAACTGTTACAGGATCTGATTTAAGATTATCAGAGAAAAAAAGATGGAAATAATAACCTAATACAAAGTAAAGACATTTTGTCCACTGATTTGCAAAATGCAGCTGTTGTCCCCAAAGTTTGTAAGCATTTTCCATCCTAACTGGGGAAGTTATAAAATATATAGGTTTCATCATGTTCCAGAAGCAATTGACGTCAGACTAAAAGAAAAAATCCCCACAGGATGGATTCAGAAAAAAATAAAACAGAGAGAGAACCTTATAGCTATTAAAGGGTAAATCATTTAACACTTAAAATATCTTAATAATACTCTTTTTTAGTAGTTGATTTGAAGATTATTCATCCTTCAAATTCCCTGTGTGTCATAAGCTGTGCAAAAACCAAAGCAAAGAAACCATAAATGCCTCCCACTTCTTTCTAAGTATGAAATATGGTATATGAGTTATGAATGTGCATGAGAAATGTTTCAGAAAAAAAATAGGGAACTTAATTGGCTGAAGCCCACAAAGCTTAAAAATAATATGTGAAGTAGTTTGATGAAAAGAAGAGAAGCTCCACTTGTATTTATTCAGTCAAGAATGCATATTTGCTGTGACTGCTCAAGTACTATCTCTATGGACATATATCTGAATTACATGTGTAATTGATTTTGGCCCAATGTAGTTGTCTCAGTGTTTGTTTGTGTCAAAATTTCCTTTTCCCGTACAAAGAGCACTGGACTTCAAATGAAATTTTAACCTGTTGTAAGTGGTGAGAATTAGCCACAACCCATAGGAACAAATGCTAATTTCACAGTTTTCAGAGAATATAACGCAACAGTACAGACTACTTACTTTATGGTTCCCCAAAAGTGGTGCCTGCACTTCTTCCTCACTGCTGTGGTTTTCAGTCATATCGGACAGTGTTTTAGCGCAGCAAAGAGTGAACTGGATATGTCTGACTAGGTATAACAGACAGATAATTAAAGGCTATATCCAGACCAAAACCTTTCTCAACATCTGTTGAGCAATTTATGACGGATACTAATTGCTTAAATAGCCATAGTCTTAATGGTTGACTATGTTGCATGACGGAGTACTTAAAAAGGACACTTAAACAATCAGATTAGGTTGTGAATCATCCTCTGAGACTCTGGCGCTTAAACTCCTTTTTAGCTGGGTGTGACAGACTGTCCAATCTGTATTGGGACAGATAGGGAACTGATAGGTACTTACATATTTAGTCATAGATAATCTGGGCCAGTAAGCATTAAGTAACATGTTCAGAAATGTTGCATTGATTTCTTATATTCTTAAAGTTTTAAATAATTCCCATAGAAATTATCTCATTTTCTATTTCCCAGTCTACTACGATTTTTAGTAGGAGGGAACACCTGGAGTAGGGCAGCTCCAAACAGTCAAGGTTCTTGGCCATAGGATCTGCATGAGGGTGAGAGATTTTTGTGAAGTGTCCCTATTAATCTAGAGAGCTTAAGGCTGGGTGCTATTGCTACTGACTTCATTTAGCTGGCAACACAAATCTCAAAACTGGTCTCCAGCTGCTGTAATTAGAGGTTCAAATAACTTGCATTAAGAAATGTATAAATAAAGATAACATTGCTATAAATTCTTCTAATTTAGATATTTTTTTCTGGAGCAGCTAATCTTAGGACTCTCATTGGGGCCAGTTCTCTTTAACATATTTATCAATGATCTGGACGAGGGAATCGAGTGCACCCTCAGTAAGTTCATAGATGACACCAAGCTGGGCAGGAGTGTTGTTCTGCTTCAGGGTAGGAAGGTTCTGCAGAGGGATCTCGACAGGCTGGATCAATGGGCTGAGGCCAACTGTGTGAGGTTCAACAAGGCTAAGTGCTGGGTCCTGCACTTGGGTCACAACAACCCCATGCAACGCTACAGGCTTGGGGAAGAGTGACTGGAAAGCTGCTTGGAGGAAAAGGACCTGGGGGTGTTGATCGATGGCTAGCTGAATATGAGCCAGCAGTGTGCCCAGGTGGCCAAGATGGCCAAGAGCATCCTGGCTTGTATCAGAAATAGTGTAGTCAGCAGGACCAGGGAAGTGATCGTCCCTCTGTACTCGGCACTGGTGAGGCCGCAGCTTGAATACTGTGTTCAGTTTTGACCCTCTCACTATAAGGAAGGTATGGAGGTGCTGGACCATATCCAATGAATGGCAACGAAGCTGGTGAAAGGTCTAGAGCACAAATCTTGTGAGGAGTGGCTGAGGGAACTGGGGTTGTTCAGTCTAGAGAAAAGGAGGCTGAGGGGACACCTTATTACTCTCTACAACTGCCTGAGAGGAGGTTTTAGCAAGGTGGATGTCAGTCTTTTCTCCCAAGTAACAAATGATAGGATGAGAGGAAACGACCTCAAGTTGCACCAGGGATATTTAGATTGGATATCAGGAAAAATTTCTTCACGGAAAGGGTTTTCAAGCATTGGAACAGGCTGCCCAGGGAAGTGGTGGAGTCACCATCCCTGGACGTATTAAAAAGACATGTAGATGTGGTGCTTAAGGACAGGGTTAAGTGGTGGATTGGCAGTGCTAGGTTAAATGTTGGACTTGATTATCTTAAAGGTCTTTTTCAACCAAACCAAGTCTACGATTCTATAGTTCTATGACTCTCACTTAAATGAAGAGAGATTTAAATAAAATTTATATATGCCTTTTCATGACCTCCTAGGGACTCATGGTCTAAAAAGACTTTGAAAATAGTGACTTTGGTACACTTCTAAAATATTTGTTAGGTATTTAATCTGATTTAAAGCTGTCTGGCTTTTGCTAACTACTTCCTTTTCATATATTCAGGATTTCAGGCATGCTTGTTTTTTTGTTTCTGGGTGCTTTCTTTTGAAAGTATGACCCTGAAAAAAGTGCTAGAGCTAAATGAAAATATGCATTTTTTAAGATTTTTTAAAATTAAATTGTAACTGCTTCACTTTCTTACAAATATTATTCAAATTTTGCTGAAGACTCAATCATAACAAATAAAAAATAGTCCTTCCATCTCCCCATCACTGGAAAATATAAAATAAGGGAGACACTATTGGAAATAAGATCAGAATCTTTTTGATTATAGGGGATTGTTAGAGTGCCAAAAAATTCCACCAAAAATTATATTTTTCCTGTAAAAATCATGAATTCTTTGAAGGGCCCTTTTATTTTTGAAAAAAAAAGAACTATCAACCTCTAATAGTAAATGCCTCACAGTACATCTTACTGGCATATGAATTCTGATGAAAAAAGTTTACAAGCTATCCTTACATGTGACACCACAAAAACAACAGACAGGTTGCTGACATAAACTGCAGAATACTCTTCCATTTCTTCAAAGTGGGTTTTCGCCTATATGCTTCACTTATAGCACTATTTAATTACCTCTTCTACTGCCTAATTTCCCTCTTGGGTACAAGTTCACATCATCCAGAAATCTCAGCAACCCATTGCCACTCACCTTTCCCAGGTCTTTTATTAAATGCATGTATATTAGCCATTAATGTTTTCTTCGAGAATCTCAAATTAGCTGGCAGAAGAGGGACAACATCCACATAATACTGTCACCTGACAATTCAGTCTCTGAAATAAATAGAAAATATGTAAATAGTCAAAATGGTGTAATAGTATCAAACCTGTAGAGATGAGAATAGCTGTGAATGAAGTGACTTTCTCTATATAATAGTCACGTTCTAAATTTGGTACCGGGAGTGGGAGAAAGCTACTGATGACTCCTACCATCCCTGAAAATGTAGGATTATATAATGCATGCACTTGTGTCACTGAAGCCTGTTTGTCGAGGATTTATCATAAATCTGAAAGAAAAAAAAGCCCTGCAGTGATTGCAAAAGCTTGTACATCTTGAAAGGCAAGTCAAGGGAAGGAAAGGAAGAGTGAGAGGAAGGAGATAATGTAAGGGTGATCATCTCCATTCTTCAACTTTACTTTTTGGTTTTGGCATATAGAATTGTTCTTCAATTCCAATATATACCAAAGTGCCTGCTTTACAATTAACACCCCCCAAGCCATTCCCCTGACAAATAGAAATTGCTCTGCACAAACACTCTATAAAGTTGGAAAAGCCAAATGGGGGAGGGAAGGGGGTGAAGGAAATAAAGACAAAAAAAAAAAAAGAAATAGAGCTATGAGAGGTTTTCTAGGCATCATTTTCTCTTAAGATCCCTAAACTTTTAAAGCAACCTTGTGAACAGTGGTAGCTGTAAGAGGCAGTTCCCTCGGTGTGACAAATAGCTATAGGCTGCAGGGATTTATAATTTATTTTGGTCTTTCTTCAATTCTGCATTAGAGATAATTGTCTATTTTCCCCTTAGCAGCCAGTAAAAAAAAGGGAGATTAAGAGAAAGCTGCTTGCCTGAGGCAAAGAACCTTCTACTTTTTTGGGTTGCTTGACTTACTTGTTCAGGTAAATGACTCACGGTGTTTTAGAAGAACCTTGCAGTAACAAGGGTTTTGGCATTGATCTGTCAGTAACATCCTTTTTGCCTCCACCTCGCTCTCCTCCTTTTCCTGCAGAACATGTAGACACTGCATTCTCCTCTTTTGGGTGAGAGCATGCATCTTGACAGTCAATACTTGTGAATCCCCAACAACATAAAAAGGAAATACCTACTGAAGTGAATTCATTCCTACATGGGGTCATGTTAGTCATTACTTCATTTGAGCCGAATAATGTTCTCAGGTTGATATGTTACTCATTACCAAGACACTAGCTTTTAACCAGGAGAGTATCTAAGAATGTACTATTAATACCAGTGAGGCATTAGGTGAATTAGTTAATCATTCAAATCCTCATTTATTGGCCTAATTAATGGCTTCTTTCTGAACACTTGAAATACAGTCCAAATGTTACAAATATAAGTGTGCTGACATAGTTAAACACAATGATGATCAGTCCATTTATAGTTGCCCTCACCACCACAGTATCTGACCAGCGAGCAGTCTGAGACATGTCTACAGTCACCAGGAGAACAATATTAATCTGCTTTCTCCTCTTCTGTGTCAAAGCACTGGCACTGCTGTTCCCCACCAGCTAGTAACAGCACAGTGGCTGGGGGAGTGAGAGACAGCAGCTAACGAAGGAGACATGGGTCCCTCTCTATGGCAGTGGCAAGTCAAGACAGTATCTGTAACCTTTATGAGGCCTCTGTGTCAGATGGGTCCCTGGTGCTCCAGGTAGCTCTGTTGCAGACACCTGGTCCTAGGAGGTGGCTCCTTTCGCAAATCTGTATCTTGGGTGGTGGAAAACTAATGGCTGCTACCTATTAAATGGATGAAAGGACATATCCACCCTCAATTTGAGGTATTTATCCTCCTGAAGCCCTTGTGAGGTCAGAAATTAATGTTAGTCTATCACACATGAAAAATAAGCAACTTACAGAAGGTGACATAAGTCGCTCTAGCAGACTAGGGTCTCTAGCCAGGGGCTGTATCTGTACTGCCAGAGGGCACAAAGACCCAGGGAGGTCAATAGAGCCTTGAGTCTACTCTAAGTAAAGCATAGTATCCTCTAAAGTGCCTTAAGAACATACATAACGTAGCTCTTGGCTTGGGTCTCCTTTGAGCCATATATGGTACGCCAATGGCATTATAATTAAGTATGTGATAGGAAGATGCTCAATTCAGAGCTCTTCAGATAAGGCACGATTTTTATCAAAGTGGTAAGAGTAGAATTTTTGTATGAAAAAAACCAACCTGTTCTCTGCCCTGCAAATGGCATGAGGACATGTGGGGAGTGCCCTGTTGCGATGGCAGAGAGAGCCAGGCACAGCAAAGCAGCACCCATACTTTCTGTTTGGAACTGTTCTTGGAACAAGCTTTCTTCAGAATCAGACCTTGGCTTGTCTCAGAGGGAATGAGCTCGTTCACTTGGGAACAGACTCAGTGCAAAACAACAGGCACAAAAATAGAAGGACTGTAAATCATGGAATTTCGCATGTGGAC
This sequence comes from Nyctibius grandis, assembly GCF_013368605.1. Classification (NCBI taxonomy): domain Eukaryota; kingdom Metazoa; phylum Chordata; class Aves; order Nyctibiiformes; family Nyctibiidae; genus Nyctibius; species Nyctibius grandis. The sequence goes on along the minus strand of NC_090658.1, from coordinate 110,943,387 downwards.
AGACATACAATGATAAGTGAATTGACAAACTTCATTAATAAAAGGAGAGGCAAATTATTTTTGTCTGATTTAAGAATGCAATAAAACTATTTAAGTCACTAGAAGTAATCAGGATTAACAACTGAGTTCATAAATTGAGGTAGGATAAAGGACTATGTTTTCAGCTTGATATGATGCAAGTACCTTATTGGTATGTGACATATCTTGTAAACATCCATAGCCTACAAGGAATCAGCCAGCAGTATTTGACTTCAACACCTTTCCATATCTGCTCAGCTTCCATTAGGTGCATTAGCTTTTCTTTCATTGCAGAACTCATTACATGACTTATTTTCCTATTCTTACAATTCTTTTGCCAGAAAAAAATGTAATACCAGTTAGGACTATTCAGGAATTTATGATCTTCAGAGAAGATGATGGAAAGGAAGAAATAGTTTACTAGAAAAAGAAATACTAGGAATAGTAAATGACATTTATCTTCACCTACAAGTCACAGAGAATTCACATTTCACAAATGGTTCAAAGGAACTGTAAAAACCCTAAAATACAAGGAATGCATTTTACTTTGAATGTCTAAATATTTAGGAAACATTCTACCAGCTTGCTGCTTTTTCTATCTGGCCCCTGAACATTCAGTCATTTAAATATTAATGATCAGTGATTTGCTTTAGTTTACTCTCTATTCTTTAATATTTACTCATTAATTAATGAAATGTTCAAGGTGCTTTGACACTATAGACAAAAGAAGAATATTGGACTGGGTCTGAACGTTGCATAGCTAAATAAAGTCAGACTGTTGAAAGTACTCCAGAGAACCTGTTTGTTGAAATGTCTTGTATTTGAAACCTCAGTTGCATCACTGACTCAATTGTTACGACCTGGTCGCAACTAGTTCATAAATCCCTTGGAGTAAATTAAGGTGAAATGACACCAAATAACTGGTATGAAATTAAGAACAATTTATTAATACAGGGAAAGTGGCATGGTTGTAAGTGTCTTGGGTTTCTAAAGATGCTTCCAAAAGAGAGAGGGAAAAGGGAAAAGAGAAAGAGGATAGAGATTATGAGAGAGAAGGAAAGAGATATCACCACCCTGGGATCCAGCGATGTAAGTTGTTCGTAGTGTTGGTAAGTTTCTTGCAGAGTTGCTCCTTCGGTAAACCGCTTGCAGGATTGGTCCTCAGGTGGCGGGCGGGAGCACACACCAGCATCCCAAGTGAGAAGGTCTAAATACTTTAGGTCATTTGCATGTGAGACAGGAGAGGGTGGTTACATCTACCCCTTAGTTTTTGTGTCCGCTGTATGACCCCCCTTCTGCACAAGCGTGGTTGATGCCTTGCAAAGTTGTTGCACATGTAGGCTGGTCCCAAGGAAAAGATACCATCCCGCCTCCGAAGGACTTATCTCTTCCTCCAGCCAGAGTTGTAAATCACAACAATTAAGGCACAGCAGGGGTATTGTTCTGTTCCCAAGACCCTTATCTTTTGCCAGACTTGCAGGCCTCTGTAGTACACATACCCTCCTCCAGCCAGAGTTGTCAAACAAGTTGTTCAAGGCATACAAACTCTGTCCGTCACACTCAATAGAATAGCTAACTTCATTTAAGAAATGGTATACATGAGGGAGAGGTAACCATCAGGCCTTTTCACTGCTGTAGAGTGCTGACACCTAATCAAAGATGGTAACCTAGAATCTCTTTGTAGACAATGGAGAAATTCAGGAAGCTCCATGGGTATGTGTGTATGTCTGCACGTGTGTGTGTGTGTGAATTATGATGTCCTGAGGTATGTGCTGGTATTTCATCAACTAGAGATACATCCAGACAATCAGGTCAGATTAGAGTTTTGACTTCCATCATTTCAAGATAGCTTTACTTACATGAAGTTTAATAATTAAAGTAAAATGAACAAAGGTATGCCTGGTTTAGAGGATAGTGTTGAATCTGGCAAGTAGATGTCTGATTTGGGGACAGGTTATATTTGTGTTTGTGAAATATTCAAAATAATTGTTATACTTTCCTCTCAGTGAATAGAACCTCAGCACTATTCCTAATTCATGTGGTAAATTCAGGTGAAGGTATCTCAGAATGCAATGTATATCAGCAGAGCTTTATATATTTTTAATGGAAAATTTTTAATCATTACCAGGATTAGAAGATCATATTTTGTGTTTATTTATATTTTTGTTAAAAGGAAAATTTATTTTCATACAAAGAGAATTAGTTAAACAAAGAGTAACAAAGCAAGTTTTATTATATATTAAAAATAGGATTATTGACTTACTGATTGGAGAACTATTATTGTAAGATGCACAGAAAGTGAAGTCCCAGTTCTTAAGAAAGAATTAGTAATTTCAACAGGCACTGTTCAATTACTAGGATCTGCTTGAAACAGAACTCAGTCAACAGCTCTGCACTTAAATTGTCAGCAGAATTAACTCCAGTGAAATTTACTGGTATTTTCATTCTCAAGATATATTGCTTGCCATTTTATTCCAGACAAGAAGTGAAATATCGAATTCTATCTCTATCGTATTATTGTACACTTTCAGCACTCACTTATATCAGGTACAGCATCCTGAAAGACAGGGAAGTCAGGGAATCTAAAAGCGGACTGTGATGTAGGATACTTCTGACACAATTTGAAAATAAATCCTAAGGCAAATTTGACTCATGTTTCTCTTAAGGATATTTGCTGGATTATCAAAATCCCTACAATTTTTGTCTTGAATGTCTCAGAGTAATAAATTATTTTACCATGATTTAAAAAATATGATTAATTTTAAAATGCAGCATGTTTTATTGAAAATTCTTAAAGCACTTTGAAAATATTTTGCTATGTCTTACACCACCAGGTAGCGACAAAAGACAGGACATCTGTTTGAAAGTAGTGGGAATTTTGTTGTGGTTGAAAGAGTTCAAGATGAGTTTCAAAATATTTTGGCCAAACATCTATAACACTTCTAAAAATATCATGACATTTATCCTTTAATTACATTATCCTTTAAGTAATGAGCCATCTCAAAAAAAAAAATATATGCCAAAAATATAAAACTTCTAAATAATATTTTTAAAAATACTGTTTTAAATTATTTCATTTTGTAAATGTTTCTCTGAGACTGTAGGGACTCTGAAAAATGTATGGAAATCCTATTTCAATTCTAAAGGCATATGGAGAAAGTTAATCTTTTAAATTTGGCACAATTATAATCTACAGCATTATATTCTAGAGCAAATTAAAATCTTTTGTAAAAACTAGCAGTCTTCTAAGCCCAAATGAAGGTGCTGGAATATATATGTCTTGACTGAATCTTGGGGGCTGCTAAGAAATGCTATATCTCTTTCTAATCACCACTATATGAACTTTTTGCTATCCCTTACAAATTCTTAAGAATGATAACATTTTATAATACATTTTTTTCTCTCTATACTCCTGCCATTGAAATACATTGTCTTTATACTTGCTATGAGCGTGTATTTTTAAGACATGAAATTCCTAGACAAGCTTTTCTAGGGAATACAAGCTGCAATCTTGCATCGTGAATCCTTTAAAAAGAGTAAGCAAGCAGGCAGGAGTTCTACTGGGACCAAAAACAAGTAATAATTTGTTCCAATACGAACCTATTTTATGCTAAAAAAAGCAACACATTTTTTCTTTAAATATCAACTCCTCTTTTCACATAAAGTCTGATTTAAAGTTAGAATTGTTTCTTGACAATGAATTGGGATATTTCTAGCTTGTCTAGAAACTGAATGTGAATCACCTAAGCACTGACCTCAAGATAGTTAGCCTGACCTCTATTTCCAATAAAACTCAATATGTTCCAGATGAGACAATAATTTGAAATCTGAATTTCTGTTGAATTAACTATTTAAAGTTTGTGATTCATTATTTAATATAATGAAAATTATTTATTAATTTCTTAATTTCACTTAGAAAAGTATAGGTAAACACTTTTTTCCATTTAAGTTTCCTCTCTAATGTAGGGGTTTGAGCCAAATTTGACAATTACAGCAATGGATAAAATAGCTAATAAATTCAATTTAATCAGTTGAAGCACTGTTCTGTGTTTTATTGATAGATGTCAGTCTGATAAAGTGAGGAATGTCAGCATACTTAATCTGATCAATTACTACATTTGGTTTATCCTGTTTAGCATACTCTAAAAACAATGGAAATGGTCAATAAAACCTAAAGAAATTTATTTGACATTAGCATAAATACAATGGCACTGTGATTTAATAGTATGAATTCAAGATGCAATAGCACAATCTTTAAGCTACTAGATATTCAAACTTACTCATACACCTAAAGCTTTTGAAAAATCTTTTCTATAGGTTTTTGAGTTTTTTTAAATGCCAAAATAACTTAAGAATCTGAGTTGCAGTACTTGTTTGGGCAAAAGTCCTAGTATCAGGTATAATGTTATTAATAGCCCTATGACGGAACCTTTAATTAAATTATATACTTACAAGCAGTAGAATAGATAGCTGTCAAAAAGTCACCTCAAGTGAGAAGACATAAGGAATATTGGACAGATTTAGATTAATCTGTAAGTAATTAAATTTAGCAACTATTCTATAATATTTCCACAATATAATTCTTGCATCTGTCAAGGAAAAGAAACATGTTTAGCCTGGTTCAAGTATTTTTCACAGTGCAAAGCTGGTCATTCCCTAGATGAAAATGAAAGTAAGTAGAAAAGCAGAATGCAATTTAAAGATTCAAGGAATAAAAAGGAAAACTTAAATGTGCATGTAGCTTTTTTTTGTTGATAAAAAATACCAATATGGCCAAATTTAAATGTCCTGCAGAAATGTGGTAATTTAAATACACCCTTTTAAATATTCTGTCACCAATTCTTTATTTTTGTGCCCATTAAGTTAACTCCTCTTAGGCCTGGGAATATATAGATCAGTCCAGAAACCTCTGCAATTTTTTTCAGTGTTAACAAAAATGTCATTTTAATTTTTTTTCTTTTCAAAATAAGATTTCAGAACTTGCAAAGATTTCACTCCAAAGCAGAAACATTTGTTTTCCCATTTCAGTATTTTCTGCGGAGTGCATTCTAATTAGCCCAAGCTGCATTCAGTCTGTGGCCTCTGTAGTACTCCCGGATGCCTCAGGAGCCTTTCTGCAAGCCATGCTAAGAATTGTCTGCAAACCTGCTCAGTACCAGCTCTCACTGATCCTCCCAAGCCTCTTGGAAAGCCACCTTACTATCATTGCATGCAATATTTAACAGTTGCATGGCTCCCAGAGAATTATTCACATTCTGCAAAGCATCTTTAGAAATACTCTAGGTTTAGTAACATTTAGAAGATATAGGGGGAAAACAACAAAACTCACTACAAACACTCCTTATCAAGTCTGTGCTCTCGTCCTACAAGCCTTATGTAGAGTGGATAGACTTTTCAGTTCTACTTCTGCATGTTGTCTGCATCAAAGTATCTCGAATAATATTCATGTTCCCTCCCTCAGCTGGCTCACTTTTAGGAATATTTTTGTTCCTGTTTCCATCCATTAGATGACTCATTTATTAACTCTAGCTCTATTGAAATGGCAAGAGTCAGATGCTCGTCTCAAATAAGAGGGTCATCAAACTTGATGACTTTTTGACTTCTATTTATATGAGATCAGATATGCAGGTATGAAACATCTCTCTTGTTTTCAGAGGCTTTGAATTAGCATGGTAGCTATGGATATCAAAGTGCAGGCCAGTGAAATATGAGGCTGAAACACAACTTTTTTCTTTTTAATCAGATGATGAATGAGACATAGCACTGCAAAAATATGGTTTATTAAAATACTATTTTTAAAGAAAAGCAGATAATTCTGAAAAGAATCAAGTTTCTTCTCTTCACAGAAAACTCATTTGACAGTATTGCTAGTATTAAAAATGCCCCCAAATTATGTTAAAGTGTTTACCAGCATACAAGCTGCTACTGTTGTTTTGTTCTATCAAATTACTTTGCTCTCTTTCTGTTTTTCATATTGCAGAACAGAAACATTGGAATGCACAATTTACTGAAAGTGAACTACTTGAGTTGACCTGCAGTATATACCTTTCATTATTCAATAAAATCTTACAGTATTAGATCTCAAGTATCTTAATCTTTTCTCCTCAACACAGCAAAATAGCAAGAATACGTGTTTATCATGATGTTTCAACATATTTCTTTACAAGAACAAAAGAAACATTTCTCTTCCTTTAGAAACAGTTGCATTTTCAACAAAAGAGGAAACAAATTTTATGATCTAGAAATTGGAAAAAAAAAATATTACAAATGAAATTGCACCCATTTTGCAACTGAGCAATCAGAAAATCCATAAAATAAATGCATTTCTCCTACTGAAACAAAAATATGATCTATAATTGTATATGTGAACCATAATAATATAACTATAATAATATAATACTGCAATGGCTATTGACATGTCTCTCTTCCATTGACACATTCCAACTAAAAACTGGCAGAATAGGTAGGATTACTAGGCTGGGGGATTCAGATGAGAGAAGGGAGCAATAATCCTACTTCGAGAAATCCTGATTTAGCAATTAGAAAAAAGGTCAATGTTTAATCAATTGATTCATTTTTAAAAAAAACCAATTTTTTTTTTATGATTCTTAAGCCAGTATTGAATAGGACTGATGAATTATTTCACAATCTTTTAGATACTGTATGTAAGTCAGTGAGACTTCCATACTAGCTGTGTGTCACCTTGGAGGTAAGAGCAATGAAGACAGTATATCTGTGGCAAGATCTGAATTGTTTGATATAATTTTCCAGTCAAATACAAAGGTAATGCTGCCTCCCAGCCCAGCTCTGGATTCACAGACTACTGAAAACAGTGAAAGCTCCAGGGCTTTCCAGAGAGGTCCCACGCAGCTATAGTAATAGATGCAGATACAGTAGGGATTGAGCTGTGAGGTAATGAAGAACCATGTAATGAACATGTTAATTAGCTGAAATGGGAAAGAAAAAGCAGGCATATTCTGGAGATACTGAAACCAAAAGGGTCTTTGGCTGCTCAGAAGTGCAGCAAAATGGCCCATTCTGCAATTTGTGGGCTGTTTCTAACAGAAAGTTACACAAAGCCACAATGGGGACTTACCTCCTGCATCCACATGCCAAAACCTAAACTCTGCTGAAAATGCAGAGAGTAATGGGTTTAACTTTAGACTAGAAATGAGTTTAATCTTGAGGTCAGAGACTCACAAATACTTGATTTGCAACTGATTCCAAACAGAGCTTCATGTGTGTGATTTTAACTGAAATCTATAGGGAGCCCCATGCAGTTGCTCAGTCAAAACGATGTTTCCACTGTTAAATCAATATATGTGGAAAAGGAAGTAACCTCTTTGGAAGTAACTTACATGAGAAGTTAGAGAAAAGTTGTTTCTCACCTCTTCTTCCCATCTGTGGACAATGCAGTTTCATAAAAATAAAGACAGAAAGTGTGAGAATGCCAAGTATTTGTCAGACCCAGACAGTATTAAGTAATTAAACTTTTTACTATGTGCTACTTCTGAAGGTCAGTGGTTCCCTTGTATTTCAAAGTAGCTGCGCAAAAGAAGACACCAGCAACAGGAACAGCATACACAAATGGTGCTTGAAATTGAACAGGAAGGAAAATCCAAAGGAGTTGTTGGAAATCTGCTAGTATGTTCTTTTTGAAAGTATTAAATTTTTGTGGTCTTGATTACTGAACATAGCATCCCGTCTCATCAGGCAGTGAATTTCTTAGCATACGTTCTCAAATCAAAGGCATTGGCTCGCACCTACTAAAACAGTATATTATCAGGACTCAGAAAAAAAACAGATAAATCACTTGAATGCCCTTAAGCAACACTGTGTTTCTGCATTCTGAAAACGTTCCATACATTATGTAATGCTTTCCAAATCATCCAGTCATTCCACCGCTGGATTAATAAAGGATTAATGCATATGAAATTAGGTAAATACATAAGTAAGCTTCCACATCAGCCTAACAGAGACAGAGAAGGAACTGCAGGATTTGTTATTGAAAGTTTGTACACTTTTCAAGTTTAGCAAGTAAAATTACAGAAACATCTGGAAGATGTTATGCTTAGTATCGTATTTATCTCTATAAAACAAGGTATTTGCTTTTGTTTATTGCTGAAAAAATAGGGGTGGTGGCATCTGAGTTGCTCTTGATGTTCTCCTTTGAATATCTTGATAAACTGCCCAAAACTCTGCCAAACTCTAGTGGGGTTTCCAAGCACATGCTGAAGAAAGAAAGCAGCCGGACATCTATAGGAAGTATAACAGCTGGATCTGAACATTCAACATGATATATATTGTGTTAACAAAAACAATCCAAGTATATCTCCATCTCCACAGAACTTCCTTTTGATTTGAGTTAGGTATATGAGCGGAAAACTATCTTTCTAGTATCTTAGGATAATTTTTTTTCATTGAACGTAAGCAATGTGTGTTGACTTCAGTGAGGCATCTTGTGGAACAAGGTACTACACGAAGCATGTAATGGTTTCAGTCACACAGGTTCCTTTTTATTTGTGTTCTGGAATATGAAAAATTTTTTAGTTACCAGAACTATCCTGCATAATGTATTAAGTAGGCTACTCGAAGATACTGTGAAGTTTTCCTGCCCAATGAGTTTCCAAACTCCATCTTGCCACTTGTTCTAGATATGTCAATTCATATTTAAATTTCAATCAGTGACTGTAGATTTTTTTTTTTAATTTCATAGAATGATAGAATCATTTAGGTTGGAAAAGATCCTTAAGATCATTGAGTCCAACTGTCCAATTTGTCTATCATGTGGTAGAATCTGGGGTAAAATATCTTATTCTTGTGCTATCCTAGGTCTCTCAGGAAAGGTTGCTAGACTGTAGGGTTAAGTTTACTTTTATCTTTTTTTTTTTAAATTTTATTTCCTAAATTCACCTTGTTTATATTGGAACAACAATTTTCCAACTGCCTTTGCCATACCACTGTATAGACTCTTAAGGTGGCATTTGCTCCTAAATTTAGCTATCAATCAGCAACATAGATATTTACATCTGGATAGGTCAAACTACATGCTCATTTGTCAATGGATAGACACTCCTAGGGCAGAATTCTGGAGTCCCATTTTAGAACTGAAGATGTGATGAGATGGCTTACAAATTCAAACAATTTTCTTCCTAGAGGGCACAGAGATGGTAAATTCAGATATATACATTTAATCAAAGGAATCTTAGGATAAAATTTTGATTAGTATCTATGGTATTCAAGATTGTTAACTGAAATTTATAATGTTAGGTCCTCCGGAAATCTTTGAAATTTTCATCTGTAGACACTGAAGCTACATTGACTTCTGCGTGGTCCACATGCCTGAGTCCATAGCAAACTCAGTGCTATCTTTAAATCTAAGTATTTTATTTAAGACACCTGGTGTTTTTTTGAGTGAATTTATCAGGCAATTAGGAATCTAGTTGTTGTGAATGCCATGGATATTGTGTATTCTTTGCGAGTTCTAAGTCATAGTATCATGCAACTTCCTGGCTCTCTTTTGAAGATTGGAAATTCTCATCAGCTCCAGAGCAAGTTGGTGAGTAATGGAACATTCAAAGCCCACGCAAAGAGCAGCTGTAGACACTATGACTCTTAAACAATGAAATTCACAAAAAATGTTCCTTTTTATCAACATATTTGTAGAGTTTACTTTAAAAGAAATTGTCATTTTCGGCTTGTGTTACATCATACTGGTGAATAAAGTTAGCAAGGACAAGTTATTATCATGTAGTTTATTAGACGCCATCAAGTGTACAAGCAGAAGGGACATCCTGATGAGAAGTCAGAAGTCTTGAGAAATTACTGTCATTGTGCATGAAACTGAGGTCATGCCTAGAGAGAGGCTTGGATTAATGATCTCTCACTTTCTCTAAACACACATTTCAAATACCATGAACCATCTACGACTGCATGACAATTACTTTGAGAATGCATTTAATGTTTGTTGGTATTATAGCTATAAATATCAATGGATTGGTTAAAAAAAATCTGCTTATGAAATATGGACCTTTTTAGTTAAAGTATATTAAACTGTTAAATCGTTAACTATTACTTATCCTCAGAAAATACATACCAATAGCTACTAGGAACAGAATCACAGGAGCTATTACAAGCATATTTCTTGATAACTGGTTCATTAAGTCATCAAAAGCCAAAGATGTGGTGCTCACCCTTCAGCTCTCTGCAACAGACGATGAAGTCAAAGGGAATTTGTTCACTGGCTTCAGGGAATGGCCAAATTGTTCTTCCTGTCTTCTTGAGATGTGCAGGAAATTCTAGGTACAAAGTCTCTGAATTACTCCCTGATTACATTGAATTCTCTGCTCTGTTTAAATATTCTCTAGTTGTAGCGTTGATATATACTAATTCAGAAGAGTTTCTAAGCAAGATTTAGCTTATGTATGAATGCTGGATGACAAAACTGCCTCCAAAGTTTTAATCAGCCAGTGTAATCTGCTTTGGCATCTCTGAAAATTGACTCAGTCTCCAGGAGCCTGCTTCCTTTTATGCAAATGCAGGAAAATAAAAAAGTAACTTTCTGCCATGGATTGTTGATGGCATAAGGGTCTGGGTTTGACTACAGAAGGGATATTCTGAAAACATAAACAACACAGAAGCCTACTCATTAACACAGGAAAACAAGTGACTTTATCTGAGTTCCCCTAAGAATCATATCTTTTACAAGGTTATTGTTCCAGGCATGGAAATAAAAAGAATTTTACTTTTTAGGAAGAGATAGGAAGAAATTCAGAATAAATTCCAAGAAGAAAACAATTAATAATTCAACACTATTTCAGTTTAGAAGCCCCAGTGCCTTAGACATTTATAGTCATGACATTAGTCTTCTCGAAGGGGTAAGTAAATAAACGAATCTAGCATTATCCAGTTATTTTCATCCTTCTCTTCATTGCTCATTTGTTCAAACACTCTTGTTTAACAGGCTTCCTGCCTATGTCAGCCTATGTTGCAGCTGGTTAAGGTGAACACGACAAGGTTTAGACCAAAACCAGATGTCTAAACTGTATCCATTCTAGCAGCTGTAACATTGTTGTTGCCAGAGCGCTTTAAGACAGAACAGATCACTTGTTATCAGGAAGGCCCATTTAGTTAAAGTTGGGATAGGTGGCTGCAAAAAGCTCTGCTATTATAATTGTAGATGTGATGCTTAGGTATATGGTTTATAGTGGTGGACTTGGTAGTGTTAGGTTAATGGTTGGACTCGATGATCTTAAAGGTTCTTTCCAATCAAAATGATTCTATGACTATGATTCCTCACCCAAGACATATTGAAGTCATTTTTCTTATCATTACACAAGAAAGATGATAGTGTTTTAATATTCTTACCCAAATAATTTAAATGACCAAGATTCAGAATCCCATTTGTACTAACTTTCACGGTCTCTTGTGCAATTCAGCACGGTGCTACTTCGTGGTAAGAACTATTTCTGTCACACACATTTAGTCAGTCACATTTGGCATCCTATGAGATGTAATCCAGATTGGAAGGCCAGTTCAGAAACCCAGTCCATAAAGAAATGTAGAAAATAAAGTCAGACTCCTAAATGGTACTAGAAAAGAAATGCCAAAGTGCAAAGATTTCTCCTTTTGAACCCTCTGGAGAAGAGAGAAGAATTAGATAAAGTTATGATGCAACATGGAGAGGAGAATAATAGACAGAGTGAATCTTGTGGAAATTCAGTTTTGCCTTTTCTGCTTTTTGCTCTGTAGTAGAGAGTTAATACTTTCATGGTGTCGCACCTCAAATGTAGACATTGTTATCGCATATATTTTTAACTGTAGCAAAGAAAAAATCTATATTCTCCACCAGAAATACTATTAGATTGTTATGGATAATAAAGGAATAGCTTGACTTAGTGCAACAGGTGAATAGTCTCCATATACAGCTTTCAGAATGCCAGTCACTCTACATTTAGAAAAGTCAGACTTGCTTGTTAGTTTGCAGTAATATTCCCTGCTGCACTGAAATGTGCTCAGAATAAACTGTAGTGGAAGAAAATCTTAAATTTCTGTTCTTCCTCTCTCAAAAACACAAATAAAGTGGAGTTGTTTGGGATTTTGCTGATTAATACACTCATTCCTTTCCATTCCTTCTTTGAGATTCATGTAATTTTCAACCCACCTCTGGAATCTCTTTTTCTGAGTAAAGGAAAATATAATTCCAGGGTCATGGTCTGTCAGTAGGATTTTTGAGTACTCACTTCTACACCAGGAAAGGCATAAAGTTGCTGCTTTTGTGGACATTAAAAGACATTTTTCACAAACAGACCTGTAAGGAGACAAATCATTCTAGGCCCCAGATATAATTAATTTATTTGTTGGAGGTGAAATATTTATGTTTCTCAGTCAAGAAGTAGTATTAGCACAAAACAGTTTAGAGATATTCTACACCTTAATTCCAAAAGGCCACTCTCAGACTAAGAACAAGAGACACAGAAAAAGAAAAAGCAGTCCTCCCAGTTGCCCAGACCATAGAAGAAGTAAAGTATGTGCTGGTGAGTTTAAAAAATACTTTTTGAAAAAAAAAGAAAATCTATGTTTTATGCAAACAGATAAACTGAACATTTTACTTAAGTTTTTCAAAATACCAATATTTTTGCATCAACTCATAGACCTATTGGAATAAAAAAGCAAGACCATAACTTAAAACAGATTACTCTGTTGTTCTGAAATCCTCCCCTAGGAGAGATCTGATTCATTGCCAAAGATCTGACCCACATTCAAAGCAACGGAGCTCCTGAGTGAGAGCTCTTTCAGCAACCTAAGCCTTCCTTTGGCAGCCCCTTTGCAGCCAAATGGAGTCATAGAATCAAGGAATAGTTTGGGTTTGATGCCGAAATTATGCCCCAAAAGGCTCTATGAAACTGCTCAGAGACAAAGTTTGGTCTTTAAGCAGCGAGGTATTTATTTTAGGCAACGTTGGGGAACCCCCGGCTCGTGCCAGACAAAAGAGTTCCAAAGCAGTTTGTGGAAATCAGACTATTTATACAATTTGCATAAGAGATTACAACATCTTTTCATGCATATTCATATTATTGCAACATCTAATTATAATATTCCTAGCAGGCGGAGTTAAGGCGGAGTTATAGGCGTGGTCTTCAATTTGGGGAGATTTTGAGGGGTCGTTCCGTTCTTCAGCTTCATGAACCCAGTGTCCTTTCATCATCATCTTCACAAACTCTTGAACTTTCTTTAATTTGGATGGTTTCCCTATATACCTGGCAAGGATTCCTAGTGTCTTGGCAAGAATATTTGATTTCTTGGCTCATCCTTTTTCTTATCTTCCCTTTTATATATATGTTAGCATTTTTCAGCTTTCTCTGTTCCTACTTCATGTCATAGCGTCCTAGGCCATGTCATAGCATCCTGTTCCTCAGTGAATTATTACCTCCGCTTGTTAATACTAAATTCTCTAAGTTTTTGCTTAAAACCTACATTTAAACTTTAACTCTCTGATTCCTGTATTGCTACACTGTATTCACTTTCCTGGCTTCATTTCCCCCCTTTTTCTTAAAACTTACGAATTCTTTCGTCAAGTTCTAATCCTAGAGGGCGTTGATACGCCTGTATCATTGCCCAGATTATTTGGGTTCTCTTGATTATAGATTTTAATTTGTACCACAGGGATATATTTAAGAGAGTTAACAAGAGTATGGTTATGGTTATAATTAATATTGGGTGTATCACGTAGTGAAAAACTTGTGCCGCTGTTGGGGAATATCCTGTGAAGATATCCCACCAGTGATGCTGACCTACTTGTGCAACTTTTGTTAGGATATTATTTATACCTTCTGAGTTTTGTTCTACTTGCCAAAGCATACGTTGAGCTGTTTGGTTCATCTCCTGAACTAACTTCTCTACTTCAGGATGCACGAGCATTGCCTTGAGAAGCTTAGCATCCATACCTATCTGTAGCTTTGGTATCTCATGATATAAAGTATATCCAGCTTCGATTAATTGCTGGGTAGTTATAGGAGCGGTATAATTAAAGTCACAGCCTATAATTGTAGTGAAGTTACATACACAAAGGTTAGTATCATTAGTCGTTTCGTGACAGTTATCTATGATAACATCCTTGCAAGCGGTTCTAATACAAGCGCATCCATTCCCTATATAAAATACTTGTGACCAGGCTCTATTGTGTGGAAGCATTTCAAAGGTACATGCGCTGTCTTCAGCATCTAAGCATAAATCTTCAGCTTTTATAATGGCATTTTCGCAGATATAACCTAATTGTCCTTTAGGGATACACGTTTCTGTACTAACTGACTGCCACTTGTTCTTAATACTGTTATAATTTGCCCATACATTATGGTCTACAGGTTTGACAATGACGTTCTGATGTATAGCTCCTAATGTTAGAATAGGAAATATAGCCCTTTCTTCTGCAGCGCTAATAGTAAGGATATAAGTCTCAATGTGTTCGTACTGTGGATCATAAGTAAAGTTTACTAGTTGCCACCAGGCTTGGTGGTCTTTTTCAAATTGTGTAGTGGAGCTATCTTTTAGTATTATCTCTTTTATTTCTTGAGGTAATATGCCTGACATTCCTTCTCTCAATATTCCTGCTGCCACTGATTGTACCCATTTTTGCGTCTGAACGCACTGGATAGCAAGTGCAATTTCTTTACTAATATCTCAGGTATAATCAGCAATTTTTACGAAATCTTCAGCAGTGTGGTTGGCTACTAAGGTCATCAATTTAATTACCAGTGATTGTGTTTCTGCTAGTGTCTTCGAAAGAATTTTTGCTATCCCGTTCATCTATCGTATAAGGTTGATTATTATGTAAAACATAAATCTCAAATTCTGGGTGAGGGGCAGAGGTTGGTAGTGCGTGTGCACTAGACCACGGTCCTCCTGGAATAGGGTCTTGGGATAATACAATACTTATCAAAAGTCCAATGGTCAGTGCTGAAAGGGTTTGAGAGGGAGCTGGATTCATGATGTTCGGTCTTCTTGCTTATCTTCTGGAGCTTTCTTGACTCGAGAATAGTGAATCCATGTAGGCCGCTCCTTGATCCGAATCGCGGTGAAGGTGGTCAGCAGAACTTGGAAAGGTCCCTCCCACTTTTCTTGCAGGGGTTTTCCTAAAAGATTCTTAACATACACCCAATCACCGGGATTAAATGGATGTAGTTTACAGTTAGGTTGTTTGGGCTGATGTTCCATTACTACTGTGGCATTTTTATCAAAATATTTTCCTACTGCAATTATATAATCATATATATATTGATTACCTATTTGGTCTATAGCATCGTTATTTACAATTTGCATAGCATAAGGTCTGCCATACAGGATTTCAAACGGGCTCAACTTTTCTTTTGATCGAGGTTTGACCCTCAATCTAATCAGAGCAATAGGCAAAGCTAGATACCATTATAAACTAGTTTCTTGGCATATTTTAGCAATTTGTTGTTTGATAAGATGATTCATATTTTCTACTTGCCCACTGGCTTGTGGTCTGTAGGGCGTATGCAACTGCCATTTAATCTGCAATGCTTTGCTTATTGCTCTCACAACCTTTGCACAAAAATGTGAACCTCTATCTGAAGAGATACTTTTTGGTATCCCAAACCGTGGTATAATTTCATTTAACAAAACTTTAGTTACTTCTCTCTCTTTATTTGTCCTGCAGGGGAATGCTTCAGGCCACCCAGAAAATGTGTCAGTTAGTACTAACAAATATCGATACCCCCCTTTTCTTGGGAGTTCAGAGAAATCAATTTGCCATACTTCACCTGGAAATTTGCCTCGATTTATTGCTCCTTGGTGTATTTTGGTTCCGGTATTTGGATTATTCTTCAGGCATCGTTCGCATTGGGATGTGATTTGCTTTATGGTAGTGAATAATTTTGGTCCTGCTATTCTAGCTTGCAAATACTGATAAAGTGGATCCAAACTCCAATGAGCCTTTTCATGTTCCGTTTTTTTACAAATTGCCACATTAATTTCCCTGGTATTATTAGCTGTCCCGTTTCTAATTGACCCCATCCATTGTCTAATAATTTGCCTTTGTTCTTTCGAATCCACCTATGATCTGATTCCTGATAGTCTGGTTGAAAATTAGTACCTAGTTCCCCTGGTATTAAAGCTGTTATATTCACTTCTTCAGTCCTTATTGCAGCTAATTTAGCCTCTGCATCTGCTTTCCTATTTCCTATTTCCAGAACAGTGTTACCTTTCAGGTGTCCCTTGCAATGCATTATGGCCACTTGTGCAGGGAGTTGGACTGCTTCTAACAATTGTAGAATTTCTTCTGCATGCTTGACAGTTTTCCCTTGAGCAGTTAGCAGTCCTCTTTCTTTCCAAATTGCTCCATGAGCGTGTACGACTGAGAAGGCATACTGAGAATCTGTCCAAATATTAATTCATATGCCCTCTGCCAATTCCAAAGCTCGGGTAAGAACGATCAGTTCTGCCTTTTGGGCTGAGGTCCCTGCGGGTAAAGGATTTGATTCAATTACTTCTTTCGTTGTGGTCACCGCATAGCCTGCCATCCTTACTCCTTGCTTCACGAAGCTGCTGCCATCGGAGAAACAGTTGTCCGCATCTTCAAATGGCTCTTCTTTGAGGTCCGGGCGGCTGGAGTAGACTGCTTCGATAGTTTCCAGGCAGTCGTGCTCGGTTGGTTCTGCTGACACTCTTCCCTCTAGAAATGAGGCTGGATTCACAATGTTAATAACTTGAATAGTTATATCGTCTGACTCAACCAAGATTGCTTGGTATTTTAGGAATCTAGAAGGTAACAACCAATGGCCTCCCTTTTGTTCTAGTACTGCGGATACAGTGTGAGACACTAACACAGTCATTTTCTGGCCCAACATCAGTTTTCTGGCCTCTTCTATGTTTATGATTACCGCGGCCACTGCTTTTAGACAGCTGGGCCATCCTTTGCTTACTTCATCCAATTGTTTGGAGAAATAGGCCACGGCTCTTTTGTGTGGTCCCAATTGTTGTGCCAGAACTCCTAAAGCCATCCCTTGTCGTTCATGAGAGAACAGCCAAAATGGTTTAGTTACATCTGGCAGGCCCAAAGCCGGGGCTCTCATGAGTTCTTGTTTCAGTCTCCTAAAAGCTCCCTCTTCTTCGGGAGTCCAGACTAGGATACTTTTAGTTTCTTTTAATAAATCATACAATGGTTTGGCGAGTATCCCATATTGACAGATCCATAATCGGCACCAACCTGTCATCCCCAGGAAGGCTCAAAGATCTCTCACCGTTTCTGGTCTAGGCATTTGGCAGATGGCTTCTTTTCTTGCTGTTCCTAAGGATCGTTGTCCTCTGGAAATTTCATATCCCAGGTATACGATTTCTTTTTGCACCAGTTGCACCTTCTGTTGAGAAACTCGATATCCACTTAGACCCAGGAAAATTAACAGAGAAATAGTCCATCTAATACACTCTTCTTCCGTCTCAGTTGCTATTAGTAGATCATCTACGTATTGTAGAAGAGTACCATCTCCCTGTGGCCTTTCCCATTGTTCTAATTCCTTGGCTAATTGGTTCCCAAAAATTGTTGGACTATTTTTATAGCCCTGAGGTAACACTGTCCAGGTTGCTATTAGTAGATCATCTACGTATTGTAGAAGAGTACCATCTCCCTGTGGCCTTTCCCATTGTTCTAATTCCTTGGCTAATTGGTTCCCAAAAATTGTTGGACTATTTTTATAGCCCTGAGGTAACACTGTCCAGGTTAATTGAGTCTTTCTCCCTTTGTTCACAGATTCCCATTTGAAGGCAAAAATCTTTTGGCTTTCTGGGGCTAAGGGAAGGCAGAAGAATGCATCTTTTAAATCTAACACTGTAAACCAGATTGAATTGTCTCTTAATTTAGTTAGGAGTGTATAAGGGTTGGCTACCACTGGATGTAGTGTTTTTGATATTGCATTCACAGCTCTTAAATCTTGAACTAGCCTGTAAGTCCCATTTGGTTTCTTAACTGGCAAGATTGGTGTATTATAGTTTGATTCGCACTCTATTAATAACCCTAATTCTAAAAATTTCTGAATTATTGGTTCGATTCCTTTTCTGTCTTCTAACCTCAGTGAGTATTGTTTTCTCACTACTGGTCTTGCTCCAGGTATAAGTTCAATAGTGATAGGTGTTGCCTGTTTTGATTTCCCAGGTATGTCCGTAGCCCATACCAATGGGTATACTTCGCCCATGATTCGCTCGATATTATGACTCTCAGGTTTTGGTTCTACGCAACTGATCGTCAAGCTTAAAGCCATGATCAGTTGTTCTTCATTTATCTGGAATTCAAGTTTGTCTTTGTTGAATTTTATTACAGCTCCTAAATTTTCTAATAAATCTCTTCCCAAAAGTGGTCTACGAGCATCAGGCAGGTAGAGAAATTTATGAATTACTACACTTTACCCAATTTTGAATTCTAATGGTTTCAAAAGAAAGCTTTCTCAACCTGCCCAGCTGCTTCCACAATGTTAACATTTTGTTTGCTTATTGGTAATAAGGTCTGATTCAATACTGAAAATGTGGCACCTGTATCTACTAGAAATTCTACAGGTTTTTTTCTCCTTTCCCTAGCTGCATTTTTACCAAGGATTCTGCTAGGGAAGATTCCCCTCGTTCCAGTCAGTCAGCTCCTGTGTCAGTAATCATTATCGATTTCAGTTTGAGACAATCCTTTTTCCAATGCCCCATCTGTTTACAATACACACATTGATCTTTTCGGGAGGGGTGTATTTCCCCTCAGTGGGGCACTTGCACTTCGTCACACGGCGTTAGTGTTATTTCCCGGTAGGTTCCAGAGGGTCTCTGGTCCCTGCGGTGCGCAGAGCAGCCACTGCAGCACTGGCAGCCGCTGTGTCCTCACTCTCCCTCTGAGTCTCCCTATTTCGATACGCCTGCCATGCAGTCTCCAGCAACCTCTCTAAATCTCTTGCATCCATTCCTTGCACTTTCTGTAGCTTTCTCCTAATATCATCTGCCGATTGTCCCAAAAACAGAGATCCACTGTTCCCGGCAGAATTCCAGCCAGAATCAGAGCCTGCACCTGGGTTCTGACCGCTTTCACAAACACCACATCCAACATTGCATCCACATCCTCCCAGTCAGGATCCTGGGTTTTCACAATTAGTTCAAATCCTTTAGCAACCTTTTCAGGATCATCCCGATAATTCCCAGCAGCATCTCCTTCTCTATCCCCTCCTCCGATCTTTCATTCTGTGCACCAACCTTTAAACACTTTTGTACAATGCTACAAGCCAAACAATATCCTTTTAACCTCCCATTTTTTTTTCCTTTTTATTATTTTTTTTCCTTTTTTTTTCCCCTTTTTTTTTCTTTTTTTTTTTTTTTTTTTTCCTAATCACCAGGACCATAGGGTCCTGGGGTGCTAAATTAATTCCACATTCCTTTTGTCACCCTTTACTCTGGGTAATTCCAGAGAGTAAAGAACATATCTGCATAACCCACTTCATCCCATTTTCTTTCCCTTCTTAAAAATAACATAAGTTGTCAACTGTCGGATGTCGCTGCGAACTATAAAATACACCTTTTACAGGAAATGCAGTTAAGATGTTATGAATACCTGTCTGTGAGTGTGATAGCTGGTAAGATATTATTCACTCTTATATTGCAATCTCTCCTCATACAAAATTTTAAACGTATTACAAGACGACACACAGCAAACAAGGAAGCGAAAGTGAGCTGAATTACACAGGAATCACATAAAACACAAACAATACGGGATTAGATTTTCCCATTTAAAATTTATAAAACACAAAGACAGGGACTGGGGCCCGAACACTTACACACACAGACAGACAGACAACAATTAACAATTACTATAAACACAGTATTTCAGGTTCCCACATTTATCAATCACTTTGTCCTTCTCCGGCTGTTTCCCTCACGGGATAACAGAACCGCGGATCCAGACTCTGCACTCGCTTCGTACGTATTTGTACGTCTCACTCACACAATCACACAAATTCAGATACAGAGTCAAGTTACAATAAACAAATTTTCCTCTGAACATTCACTCGCCCCCCTGCCAAAACCTCGGGGAGACCAACAAAGGTACAGAGATTACAAAGTTAACAACAGCAGCTGCTACTCCCCATATAAAATTTTAAACATATAGAGACTGGATTCTACAATCGTTATCTCTACCGCATTCCAAAGATTCCTCAGTAAAAAAAAAAACAAGGCTTTCATGGGTCCTAAAGACCCTTTGTCTTAAATCAAATACGGAAAAGCAAATACAAATAATGACAACACAGAGCAAAGCGCCTTTTACACTGCAGTGGTGGGACTCTAACCCACGGTTCACAGGACTCTAACCTGCTGAGGTGGGACTCTAACCCACGGTTCGCAGGACTCTAACCTGCTGAGGTGGGACTCTAACCCACAGTTCACAGGACTCTAACCTGCTTAGATGGGGGACTCTAACCCCCTTAGGGGACTAACGCAGAGCGCGTCCCCTCCTGCTTCCCCGGGCAACCGTGTCCGGTCCCCACCTTTTCTTTACCTCATGAGCTTAAAAAAAAATAAAAATAAAATATAAATACCTCTGAAAGTAACAGAAGGTCCTTGTCCACCGGCGTGTGAAGCCAAGGGGTTGGGGAGACTTTGTCGACAGAAGATCAGTCGGGGGGGCCTCACAAGTGTCCCCAGACCCCCCGGATTACAGCACAGCGGAGCGGGAGCCTCCTGCCTGGCTCGCCAGAAATGATGCCGAAATTATGCCCCAAAAGGCTCTATGAAACTGCTCAGAGACAAAGTTTGGTCTTTAAGCAGCGAGGTATTTATTTTAGGCAATGTTGGGGAACCCCCGGCTCGTGCCAGACAAAAGAGTTCCAAAGCAGTTTGTGGAAATCAGACGATTTATACAATTTGCATAAGAGATTACAACATCTTTTCATGCATATTCATATTATTGCAACATCTAATTATAATATTCCTAGCAGGCGGAGTTAAGGCGGAGTTATAGGCGTGGTCTTCAATTTGGGGAGATTTTGAGGGGTCGTTCCGTTCTTCAGCTTCATGAACCCAGTGTCCTTTCATCATCATCTTCACAAACTCTTGAACTTTCTTTAATTTGGATGGTTTCCCTATGTACCTGGCAAGGATTCCTAGTGTCTTGGCAAGAATATTTGATTTCTTGGCTCATCCTTTTTCTTATCTTCCCTTTTATATATATGTTAGCATTTTTCAGCTTTCTCTGTTCCTACTTCATGTCATAGCGTCCTAGGCCATGTCATAGCATCCTGTTCCTCAGTGAATTATTACCTCCGCTTGTTAATACTAAATTCTCTAAGTTTTTGCTTAAAACCTACATTTAAACTTTAACTCTCTGATTCCTGTATTGCTACACTGTATTCACTTTCCTGGCTTCAGGTTGGAAGGGACCTTTAAAGGTCATCTTGTCCAACGCTCCTGAGGTGAGCAGGTACATCTTCAACTAGATCAGGTTGCTTAGAGAGCCCCATCCAACCTGACCTTGAATGTTTCCGGGGATGGGGCATCTACCACCTCTCTGGGCAACCTGTTCCAGTGTTTCATCACCCTCATTGTAAAAAATTTCTTCCTTCTATCTAGTCTAAATCTACCCTCTTTTAGTTTAAAATCATCACCCCTCGTACTACTGCAACAGGCCCTGCTAAAATGTTTGTCCCCATCTTTTCTTACAGGCCTCCTTTAAGTACTGAAAGGCTGCAATAAGGTCTCCTCAGGGCCTTCTCTTCTCCAGGCTGAACAACCCCAGCTCTCTCAGCCTGTCTTGAGGGTACTCCAGCCCTCTGATCATTTTAGTGGTCCTCCTCTGGACTTGCTCCAACAGCTCCATGTCTTTCCTGTGCTGAGGACTCCAGAGCTGGATGCAGTACTGCAGGTGGGGTCTCACAAGAGTGGAGTAGAGGGGCAGAATCACCTCCCTCAACCTGCTGGCCATGCTTCTTTTGATGCAGCCCAGGATACAATTGGCCTTCTGAGCTGCAAGTCCACACTGCTGGCTCACATCCAGCTTTTCATTCACCAGCACCCCCAAGTCTGTCTCTGCAGGGCTGCCCTCAATCCCTTCATCACCCAGCCTGTATTGATACTGGGAGTCTCCCCGACCCAGGTGCAGGACGTTACATTTGGCCTTGTTGAACATCATGATGTTTACACAGGCCCACTTCTCAAGCTTGTCCAGGTCCCTCTGGAAGGCATCCCAACCCTCAGACGTGTCAACCAAACCACTCAGCTTGGTGCCATCTGCAAACTTGCTGAGGGTGCACTCGATCCCATTGTCTATGTCATTGATGAAGATATTAAACAGTACTGGTCCCCATACGGACCCCTGAGGGACACCCCTTGTCAACAATCTCCATCTGGACATTGAGCCATTGACCACTACCCTCTGGATGAAACCATCTTACTAATTCCTTATCCATCAAACAGTTTACCCACCAAATCCATATCTCTCCAATTTAGAAAGATGTTGTGGGAGACCACGTCAAAGGCCTTACCAAAGTCCAGATAGACGACATCCGTAGCTCTTCCCTCGTCCACTGATGAAGTCACTTCATCACAGAAGACCACTAGGTTGGTCAGGCAGGGCTTGCCCTTGGTGAAGCCATGCTGGCTGTCTTGAATCACCTCCCTGTCCTTCATGTGCCTTAGCATAGCTTCTAGGAGGATCTGTTCCATGATCTTCCCAGGCACAGAGGTGAGGCTGACAGGTCGGTGGTTCCCAGAGTCCTCCTTTATACCCTTTTTAAAAATGAGTGCAATGTTTCCCTTTTTCCAGTCACCAGGCACTTCACCTGACTGCCATGACTTTTCCAATATCATGGAGAGTGGCTTGGCAACTACATCCCAATTCCCTCAGGACTCTGGGATGCATCTTGTCAGGTCCTATAGACTTACATGCATTCAGATTCCTCAGGTGGTCATGAACCTGATCTTCTCTTATAATGGAAGGGACTTTGTTCCCCCAGTCCCTGCCTTGAGGTCCATCCACTCGAGAGGTGTGGGAGGAGAGGCTGCCAGTGAAGACTGAGGTAAAACTGTTGTTGAGTACCTCAACCTTCTCCTTGTCCATTGTTGCCAGTTTGCCAGTCTTGCTCATCAGGGATGGGTATGCTTTCCTTGACCTTCCTTTTCTGACTGATGTACCTGTAGAAGCCCTTATTATTCTTTTAGTCCCTTGCCAAGTTCAGCTCCATCCATGCCTTGGCCTTCCTGACCCCATCCCTACACAACTGGGCAGCATCCCTGTATCCTTCTCAGGATACCTGTCCCTTCTTCCACTGCCTGTGCATTTCCTTCTCGTCCTTTAGTTTGACCAGCAGGTCTTGACTCAGCCATGCTGGTCTCTTGCTTTCCTTGCCTGATTTCTTACACCTGGTGTCAGGGCCCAAGTTAGATTCTGGGCTCTGAGAAGGTTCTTTACGATCCCAGAGAGCGACATTAAGACACAAACGAGGTCAGATGCTGCCACTCAGACGAGAGGGCGGAGAAAAAATGAAGCGATAGGAAAGGTAGGAAGTGAGAGGAGAAAACTAAGCAGGAGAGCAGAGAGAGCAGCAGGGTTAGTCACCACCATGGACCCCGCAGTGTTCTGTCGGTCCTCGTTCCTTGTTCCTCGGTGGGGGGTGCACAGAAGAAGAAGCAGAAGTAGGCGACACCTGGAGGAGGAGGGAGGCAACGGCAGGGAGCAGCAGCCACTGAGCGGGGGGGGGGCAGCAGCAGCAATAAGCAAGGAGGAAGCAGGCAGGAAGTAAGGACCCTGCGGTTGGTCCATGGGGTCCTTTTTATGGAGAGAGGGCGGGTGTGCACACTTGCTTCATCCAATGGGCAGGTGTCTCCATGCTGCCTCGTCCAATGGGTGCGTGCCTCCATGCTGGTCTCCTCCAGTGGATGCGTGCCCATGGGCCTTGGCAACAGAGCTTGACGCTGGACACAATTGCAAACTTTGAGACATTTATCTGCCATTTTGTGGTCCCTCACACCTGGGGATCAACAACTCACTTCAGTGCCTGGTAAAATTATGGAGTAGGTTATTCTGGGAGTTACTGAAAAAAACTTGAGAGACAACACAGTCATTGGTCATAGCCAGCACAAGTTCACAAGGGGAAAGTCCTGTTTAACTAATTTAATTCCCTTTTATCACAATGTCACCCATCTAATTGACCAAGGGAAGACAGTAGATGTGGGGTTTTTTTATTTTAGCAAAGCTTTTGGTATTGTCTCTCACGGTATCCTTCTGGACAAAATGTCCAGCATACAGCTAGACAAGTCCATAATACATTGGGTGAACAATTGGCTGACGGATCGGGCTCAAAGAGTTATAGTAAATGGAGTTACATCAGGCTGGCAGCCAGTCACTAGTGGGGTTCCCCAGGGCTCAATTTTAGGGCCAGTTCTCTTCAATGTTTTTATAAATGATCTGGATACAGGAGTCAAATGTACATTAGTTAAGTTTACTGATGATACTAAATTAGGAGGAGATGTGGACTGCCTCAAGCGTAGAGAGGCCTTACAGAGAGATCTGAATAGACTAGAGAGCTGAGCAATCACCAGCCATATAAAATTTAAAAAGAGAAAGTGCTGCATACTCCCCCTGGGACAGGTAATCCTGGTTATACATGTAAATCGGGCAACAAGAGGCTGGAGAGCAGCCCTGTGGAAAGAGATCTGGGGGTTTGGGTTGATGGCAAGTGTTGCCTGGCAGCCAAAAGGTTTGTGTCCTGGGGTACTTCAAGCACAGAATAGCTAGCCAGTTGAGGGAGGTGATTGTCCCACTCTACGCTGCACTGATGCGGCCCTATCTCTTGAGTACCGTGTGCAATTTTGGGCACCTCAATAAAAGAAGGACATCAAACTATTAGAGTGTGTCTAGAGGAGGGTGACCAAGATGGTGAAAGGCCTCAACGGCAAGATTTATGAGGAGTGGCTGAGGTCACTTGGTTTGTTCATCTTGGAGAAGAGAAGGCTGAGGGGTGACTTCATCGCAGTCTACAACTTCCTCAAGGGGGGCAGCGGAGGTGGAGGTGCTGATCTCCTCTTTCTGATGACCAGCAATAAAACACGAGGAAATGGAATGAAGCTGCATCAGGGGGAGTTCAGATTGGACGTTAGGAAAAGATTCTTCACTGAGAGGGTGTTCGGTCACTGGAACAGGCTCCCCAAGGAAGTGGTCATGGCACCAAGCCTGTCAGAATTCAAGGAACATCTGGATGATGCTCTTAGTCATATGGTTTAGTTTTAGGTAGTCCTGTGAGGAGCAGGGAGTTGGACTTGTGTGGGGATCTGTCCCCTTCCTTTTGGGCATTGTCTCAGAAATCTATGCCACGTGCTCAGGCGACATCTTGTGGGGACTGCCTGGAATGCCTGATCTTGGCAACGCTCGATGACGCAATAAGCTAGGCGCCCCCCCTCCACCCGCCTCCGGATGTGTGTCTCCGGCGACCGCCTGGCAAGGGGCCAATGCTACAGTGCAGGAACCGGACATATCCCGCCTTCGGACCTGTGATTGGTGCGAACTGTTGACTGGCAACCCCAAGTCACAAGACTCTGCCGAGAAACTCTATAAAAGAGGCTGGATCGCTCGACCACGCGGGACCCTCACCGCCATCTTCCAACTAACAACAAAAGGGAATCCGTGGGACGCCGCTGGAGCTCTCAGGGTGGTGAATATTCTTTCTCTCTCAACTGTTTTATTTTTCTCTCTTTCTTTTACTTCTCTCTCTCTCTCTCTCTTCCTTGAACATTGAGTTGCCTCATTGTTGGACTTAATAAAATCAGAGTTAAGTTTGTTGATACCGTGCCTCGGTTGTGCTTCGTCCGAACTCAAGGATCATGAATCTATTTTATTTCGGGTCAGGATTTTTTGGGGGTGCTTTACCTGCAGGCAGGTTAAGCATACCGGGTGATAATTTGGCGGGCCCCGCATGGGGGGGGCTGTCTGCATTGAACCAGGCACGCCGCACGTGGGCTGCACTGGAGTTACTAATTCCGCGGGTCTCTGTCTCGGGGACTGTCTGCATTTTATTTCTAGATTTGCTTTTGAGAACTAATTAGGCGGGCCTACAACCTACGTAGGCTGTCTGCATTTTATTTCTAGATTTGCTAATTAGGCGGACCTAAATCCGGAACACGACAACTTGATGATCCTTATGGGTCCCTTCCAACTCAAGATATTCTATGATTCTGTGTATTTGGTTCATTAATTCCACATATTCTGGATTACTGCTGAGTGGGAGAGGGTAGAAGGATGAAGTGTGATGGAAGTGTGCAATCTTTTCATTATAAGCTAAAGGAATATGTATACTTTGAACAACATTAAGTTTTAAAATGTATCTTTTTCAGACATTACTGTCAGTTAAATTTTTTCTTTTTTTTCCACTGAAAAAAGTGAAATAATAGGAACCAAAAATTTTTAGACCAACTGTGAGTGACATTTATGTAAATTGATACTATAACAGTAAGCAACAGCTTTGAAAAATACACTGAGGCATGCGGGAGGAACACATTGTAGAAGTACTAATAAAGACTCTTCCTCTGATCTATGTTGGAGTGTGTGATAGTTCTGTCACAGGCAGTCCCAGGAGAATCCAGCAGGGTGCTTCTAACAAATGAGGTTCCTCATGTGAATGGCAGAAAACTCATGAGTTTTGATTGTGTTATTTGCCTGGGTTTGTTAGATGGGTGTGAACAAATTGGTATAGATCCAGTTACTAACTGGCACAGCTGGGACTCACCAAAGAAACAAATCAAAAAATATGGATCCTGTTGCAAAGAGATACTTAGTTCATAAAATGAACAGAACTTGTTTCAGCATAAAAGGTACAAGAGATACTAAACAAGCTATAGTGCTTTACTTACGGAGCAACACTTCCAAGATATGAAGACTATTGGGAAAAATAGAAACATGCAAAACTATTGCAATTGGTTTATAAAAACATTCTGTAAAATCTGTATTGCAATTGCACACAGAAGCCCATAGAAAAGTATAAAAAAAACTATAAATAAAACAGTACCCAAAAAGAAGATGGAGGAAATGCAAACAGGTTTAAGGTGTTATCACCATAATTGATGTTGGTTTTGTTAGCATTTTCAGGATCTGCTGAACCACATCTAATATAAACAGCTGTAATCCACAGCCCACAATCTCTTGCCACCGATCTTTGTATCACTGATGCTGGAAAGCAATTCAGATCATTATCTGAGATTGTTGTTGTTCCAAGAATACACAGATTACTCATACATGGCTGTTCAACTTCAAATGGACACTAAAATCTTGAGACGTTCTTAATTGCTTTCTGTAAGCCTTTTATTTTCACGTGCAAAGGTACTCAGAAGGACCACCTTTTGAGGTCAAACTTTTGAATTTTCCAGAATTAAATTTCAAATTGCATTTTCAGTGGTAACATTCATAGGTCACACTTGGTGCTTGTCCCTGGCTAGTTGATGGTAAAATACTGATCATAGTATATGAACGTAGTATGTGGACTTGTTCATTAAGTATCTCCTGAGTTTCTTTGAAAACACCTGTGAGAAATTGCGCTGAACATCATGGTGACCAAGTTTGAGTGGTAAGGGAAGAGTGCCTGTGAGCAGTGAGGAGGCATAAGAATGGTAAGAATGGGGGAGACTTCAGTAAAAGAAACTTTCAAAAGTTTATAAATGCTCTTGTGAGGGAAATGGTACAGTTCTTCTGAGTCTAGTCTTTCTCTGAGTTGTACAGCTCTACAATGATTTGACAATAAAGTTTAATTCTTCATTCCTGACGTTTACAGTTGTTCCCATTTCAGCTTCTTCGCTTGCTGTTCATTTTGAAACCTAAAGTAACTATTGGATAATCCTGAATTTTTAATTACAAGTATAGCACCAGATTATGATGAAACTTGACAAAATAGAGAAAAAAAGATTAATTCTTTCTTCTTGGCAGATCTTGGAAAACTCACAATGGCAAAAGTAAATTAGGGTATAAGTCACATACACACACCTCAATAAAACACGTGATTTCAGTAGAGATGTGCATGAGTTAATTACCTGATATTAGTGCTAATAGTGTGGCAATAGTTGAAGACCGTATACAGCCATATCCTCGGTGCAGCAGAGAGCAGTTTACTAGATCTGTGACCAGCATCAGACAGGGCTCTGCTAGTGATCAGAACACTTAGGATGGAAATTAGAAGGCCTTTACACAGCAAAGCTTTGAGATTCTGAGCATTAATAAAACCTCCTAGTTTTTAAAAGGAGCTCAGTTTATGGAACTCTACAATATGTTGTCCTGTGAGCAGAGAGAACAGGACTGTCTGCAGTAGTGACTTCTGCTGTTATGTTGCTGTATCTCACGGATAAAATATTCTATAGAAAAATTCTCAAACAGTTTTTAAGACAAAAGAGACATATTTTACTCTAGCTGGAGGCTGGCCTAGTTTATATTAGCAGATTTTTATAAATAAGATGTTGAGGGAGGGGATATGTCAATGAGGAGTGATAGAGTAGTGTAGTGGCAGTATCTTTGTTCAGTAACCAATAGCTGCCTTCTACATAGGAAGGCATGAGGAGCACCCAGGACTTCGGGCTCGTCTAGTTTGGAGAGAAGGAGGCTGAGGCATGACCTCGTTGCTCTCTACAGCTTCCAAGGAGGGGAAGTGGAGAGGGAGGTGATGATCTCTTCTCCCTGGTATCCAGTGACAGGACATGTGGGAATGGTTCAAAGCTGCACCAGGGGAGGTTTAAACTGGACATTAGGAAGCATTTCTTTCCCGAGGGTGTTTAATCACTGGAACAGGCTTCCTAGAGAGGTGGTCAATGCTCCAAGTCTGTCAGTGTTTAAGAGGCATTTGGACAATGCCTTTAATAACATGCTTTAAATTTTGGTCAGCCCTGCAGTGGTCAGGCAGTTGGACTAGATGATCATTGTAGGTCCCTTCCAACCGAAATATGCTATCCTATTCTTAGGCCCTGTTGTGAACCTCTGCAAAACAGGGATAATGCTGTTGAATGTCTTTATAATTTTTTTCAGGTTTATACACTAAAAGTCATTAGAGTCTTTGAAAGATATTATCACTCCACCAGGCAACATCCCATGAGAAGTGATGGCGCAAGTCAGACACCAAAGGTTTTCCCTGTCGGTTATGAACTGAGCACAGTTTTTCTGTTTTCATTTAATTTCAGTTCCTGTCAGATGCAAGAAGGAGGTTTTAGAAGGAATGAAAGATTAATCAACTAAGGATTAATATTTTAGGAAAACCTGTTTTAGTATTTTCAGACATTGTTCGACCTTCCTGTGCCGACTTAGTTCAGCACAATAGGGGAACCAGAACTACAAGTCTGAATTCAGTAATGCAATGTAAAAATTCTTAGAAAGTTTTCTCCTCTGTGAGTTTGTCTTGGCACCACTGAGGTACCTGGTAAATCCCTCTTGACATCAACAATGTAATATTAGTTGTTTAGAAACGGGGAGGTGGGGAAGTCAAAGAATTGGTATTCTGTGTTGTGCTCCATGTTTACAGAAAGTAACCCGGTATTGAGAGGTTTCTGCTTCCAAACCATCAACAGAGCCTACATAGAAGTGTACACTGGCTGGTGCAGGTAAAAAAAGAAGGTTAGAATAGATTTCAAAATAGTAATATCACTTTGGATAACTTCATTTTAAAAATTTGATACTAAAATTTCATAATTCCTGGTGCAGCCTCCTAAATCTTTAAATAGTAGTAATATAAATCTGCAATGAATACTTTTACAAGATACTAAGCCCAGATGCTTAGAGACACTAGGCAAATGCTACATATGCCAGAACAGCCTAATAAAGTTCCTCATAGACTAGCATTCCCTGGGATCTATTCCAAAAATTGTCTTGTTTTGAAAAGTAGTATAACCTGAGGGGTTTCAGAGTTCAAGCACTGGGAATGAGGTAAAATACACACAAAGAGAAAGGAGTGTAGAATGCCATCATTCTGACATAGCTTTTTGAAGGAGGCCATCTGATCAATGCTTTTTTCCAATGGTGGAGGAAAGGAGAAAGAGAAACCCACAGTAATGCATGCCAGAATTAGATGTTGATGATTCTTTCATTTTATTCTGTATGCTTCATGATCACATTCTGTAAGTCCAAAATAAAACCCTGAAATAAGATACATCTAATCCAGTAGCGC
Organism: Nyctibius grandis; assembly: GCF_013368605.1. Classification (NCBI taxonomy): domain Eukaryota; kingdom Metazoa; phylum Chordata; class Aves; order Nyctibiiformes; family Nyctibiidae; genus Nyctibius; species Nyctibius grandis. Next base: position 110,913,208 of record NC_090658.1, on the reverse strand, counting down.
TATCTGCTGCAGCATACACCTAAGGTCACAGATCCCTGCTCCCTCTCATTCATTTACTGCCAAATAGAGAGCCAAGATAACAGCATGAATGTCAAGATAGCCTGCTATCACTGTTTTTCCACTCGTGACGATGCTTTTCTTGTGCTTTAACAAAAAGGCACTGGTATCATCACCAGAATTTACACTAGCAAGCTGGGAGCAAACAGACCCTTGTGAGTAATGGCCAGCAGTGGGATCTGAATTTCCAGTGGGAAGGAGACATGAGCCAGCGACACCAGTGGCTGCCCCACAAAACATCCAGCCTTGCAACAGACTGCAGGGGTTTTTCAGGAACAATTGTCATGAAATCCTGAGAAACCAGCTTACCATCTCTCCCTCTCCCTCAGTCTGAACTAGTTTGTGTATATCTTGTTGCTCTTAACAAGGCAGATTTGTGATTTTGAGATTCAGAAATTTTGTCCATGTCTGTAATAGTCACAGTTCCTTAAGTGGCAGAACTACACACAGAAAACTGTAGAAATGAACACCCTTAATGTATCTGACACCAGTCTGCTTACACTCATTGGCACCTACTCATACCTATAGTCATTATTCATTAAACACTGTTTGTCTTAATTGCATTCAATAATTTGAGCAATGAGTATGCTATAATTTGATGGAAATAAAATACTGTTTTCTCTCCTTGCACATTCCTGACAGAAGGTGAATACCCAGAAATACTATACATATCTAAAACATTCCATAGACACCCCTAATATGAAGTGTTGCTTAAAAGTAAGGTTAAGTTTTTTATTGTACAGAGAAATGCTTTAAGCCATGATCAATAGATTACTTAGGAACTTAATTCTTTTTAGATATTTAATTTCTCATAGATTATAAGTGCCTGTAAAGAGTTTGAAGCCTGAAGTACATCTCCTCCCAAATGCTTTCCTAAATTGTGGTCTCGGTTATTTACACAGAATTGCTTTGAGTTGTGCTTAGAAATAATGTTTTTATTCGGTGTTTTTAGACTGAAATAAAATTTTCAAACTGTTTTTAATGCACTACTAGAAATTCGAACTAATTTGATACTTACTTTATTTGCTCAATGGTGGGAAATAAATATTTTGTGTTATTGGCTCACAAAAAAAAAAACCCAGCTGAACAAAAACCTTCATCCTTCTTTCTTACGATCTGAGTGTTCTCAGTGTTCCTGCAAAATACATTTTGTTTCTGTGTAGGATGTAACTGGGCTGAGTTACAGAGCAAGGATATGAGAGGTAAGGGGAAATAATCATAAATGTGGAAAGTTCACATAGAACAGTCCTTTTTAATTTGACAGAAATATTCTGTATGCCTATATAACATGCTCTGATGTTGTTATAATGATAGGCAAATCTGTCATCAGATATTCAACCTATGCCTTGGCTCTGGCAAACATCCTTTATGCTGTTTTGCTGAGAGAAACAATCCTAAAATCAGCGGTCTTACGTGTTATGTTCAGTCCACCAAAGTACCAAGTCTAGTTTCAGGCTCTTTCTACACTAATGGAGCCAGTGGAGAAAGATGTGCACACCCATCACGATTAAACCCCAGAGCAACTAATTTCACCTGTCTGTTTTAGAAAGGGATAAAACTACTTCTGGGAATCCAGCTTCCCTTGACGTATTATAAAGAAAATAAAATAAATTCCTTAGAACTAAGATTTAATTGTTAGATAGTTAAGTGAGAGTGATCCTCTACTCTAACTACATACAGATTACGGCATTACAGAAGAGATTTATTGAGAGTCTAGAATGCAGGCACTGTACTCCCTTTACTCGCTGTAACAACCCTTTACCATCTGTCATTTACAGCTCTTAATCTGTAGTTAATAAGCCATGGTCCTTGGGTAAGATTATTAAGATTGAAGAAGGTTTGAAAATAAATAAAGGAAAATTGCAAGTGGGCTTGGTAGGCAAAGAGTCACTCAGCCTGTGGTCAGTGGACCACATGTGCTTTGTAAAGCATCTGGAAATACTCTACAAAATTATTACAAAAAAACAACATGCCTGCAGACATCATCAGGACCCAGTCCTTGATGGCAGATGTCATTCATTCTGTTACTACACATCAGCAGAGCAACTGGAAATTATCAAACAGTGGCAATAAGCTGGTCAGTGCCTGGAGGTTTGGTGTTTCTTCAGATAAACAAACAAACAAACAAAACACCCTGTTCAAAACAGCAGCTGTCTGTGTAACAAGAGCTGTCTTTAAAAGAGTGACTGTATCAGGGGACCTCAGAGTTATAAAGATGAACCATCTTCTCAGTTTTAACAATAGTTTCTAAGCTAATGTCGAGGAGTGATTTGTGACAGTGGATACATTACCTCTACACCTATTGTACTTGTGCTATTATGGGCCGTATTTTTGATTCCAAGGTTTTCATTCTGGACAGTTCTTTGAACAATGTGGTTTTTTAAAATGCTCTAATCAATCCTACATTTTTTTCTTTTTCTTAAAGTGATTGTTATAATCATATTACCATTTAATCACATTAACATTTAAAAGCTCCTAAACCAGATTCTTTAATCTTCTTGGGTTTTATTCAAGTTTTAGCAGGTATCACAAAAGTAGATAAGTATATGGTAATATTATTGTGAAAATGTAAAACTGAGTGCAAGAAAGGACTACAAACTGCAGGAAAAAGGGCTTAAGGGGTGTTCAGTTCAATAGGGTGTATCTGCCTTCTTGCATAAGAAAGCTGAAATGGGAATAGAGATCAGAGAATTTAAAATCATTTCACATTGATTTATTCCTCATTCACAGTAGTGTGTATTTCCCTTTGAAGTAGAAACATGCACAGAAACAGAAACATGCACAGTTTATTTATTAGCTTCTTAAATAACAACTTATGCTTGCAAAACCTGATAGATTGATGCCTTGTCTTTCTTTCACAAAGTGCAACAATTCCTTCAACATACCATAAATTTGTGTTTTAAAAGTCTTTTTTTAGGACAGATGATAAAACAATTAAGTCTGATTTTTTTTTCAAATTTGAAGTGAATTGCAATAAAAAGTACCAGCTAGCTGGGCAGATCCTCTGTGTGCAAACTATACACTCATTGATGGCAGTTTAAAAAAATATCCTGGAAGTCTGCGCTTTCTTCAAAGAAGATGGATGTGTTTTCATTTACATATTTGAGATTGCTTTCAAGTGGGCAGTGATAATGTCATGGTTTTTTTCTTCCTCAACAGGAAAATGTTAGATTTATTTTCCGCAATTGCAGAAAATAGATCAAATTAGAGAGTCTAAGACATTGGGTGTTTGTTCAGCATCATAAGACAAAATTACCTTCTCTAAATATTTTAGAAAAAATCAGTTTATCTTCCCCATTCAGTAAAGTTATCACCCTTCCCTTTTTATACACAGTGACATTGTCACGTAAAGTGTGCTAAATTAAGCCTGATGTTGAAGTTAAGAAAGATGTCTGAGGCAATTTAGCAATTAATCACTGCTAAGAAAAAGAGGTCTCACGTGCCTCCTCCCTTACATGCTCTTCTCTTGTATATCCACATCTATGTGGTTTTACTTTTCCCCAAGCAGTATATCTGGTACTCACTAGGTACTTTTCTGTGGCAGTTCAACTGGATGAACGTGCAACAAGTAATCTGGCAAAAAAATTAAGACATTTCTGCCAGATGAGTTGAACTGCCTCACAGAAGGTTCCAGATGGCACTAGAGTGGCACAGGGTAAGAAACGTGTGTGCAATTTGTTCTATTTTAAAGAAGTTTCATGCAAATGTGCTTCCCTTCTACTTGGAGTACTTGGATTATACTATGAACACACATGTGATCTCATATAGCAGTTTAGCTAGCAGGTGTTTTATTGTGTTGAAATAAGAAAACCCAAAAGATTCAAATGCTAAATTTGTAAACTATTTTCCTAAAAGCTTAAATTATATTTTCAAAATTTGGACTCATTTCACACTTACCATTTATTTCACATAAACATTTATTTATTAGTTCTTTATACATGTATTTATAAATTTGTTTCACCTAAACAAAAGAAACTGTTCCTGTGACATGGTTGTTATTACAAACAGAATCTAATAAGAGTTACTCTAAGTAACTTGTTGATCATGAGTCTTATCACTCTCAGCAGCATCATTATAGAAAGGCATTTGCATGGTTTATTGATGTGTGAATATTTGTGGTCCTTAGTTACTTGTTGATGACTCTCCTGCAGATAGCTGTCTTGCTTTCCATGGAATCGACTGAGCAAATGTTCTCAAGTTACGTTACAGTTTGCATATTCAGGTTGAATGTCTCAGAAAATGTACTTCAGACAAGTTTCAAAGTACCCTTTTTCGTGCTGCTGAAACAGCATTTATCAGCAAAATATACTAATTTGGGCATAAGAAAAATTGATTGCTTTGACTAGCTGTGGTGCACATAAAAAATGGACAGAATTCAACCCAATGGCACCTGAAATAACAGTTTAGCAAGCAACAAGACTGTCCTGAGATTCGTTGAGATTTCATATTTATGATCATATGCTGAAGTTGGAGGTTAGCTGCAAACTGTATAATGACGAGTTGCAAGCACCATATTGTGTTGTTACTGCTTAGCTTTCTTACCATGAGTTACTGTGAGGCAACACAATTAAAAAAGGAAAGGGAGGCAGGGAGGGGTGAGGAGAGGGAGGGAGGGAGGGAGGGAGGGAGGGAGGGAAGGAGGAAGGAAGGAAGGAAGGAAGGAAGGATGACAGGAAAAAAGAAAGGAAGAACGGAAGCAAAAGGAGAGGAGGAAGGAAGGAAAAGAGCAAGAGGAGAAAAGAATTGAAAGACTGGGGCAAAATATGTTTCAATACTAATGAGAATAGTCTATCAAGGAACTATTGACAAGAAACCCAGTAACATATCACCTCGAAAGAAAACGTTTGCTAGAGCCCTAAGCTGAAGTTTTGTCAAGGTAATGGCAGAAGAAGTTTCTCTGCAAAGGAGGAAAAAAATAAATGTTTGCAGGAAACAGGGTCTTCTTTATTTCCACTGCTAAAATCACAAGAAAGCAAGCAAGCAAAAAGCAGTGACCGATAAAATGAGAAATGCTAAAACTCAAAGAGGAGATCAGTACCCATATACCAGCTAAAATGAAGAATGCTAGGTATCACTGTAGACAGCAAGGCAGAGATGTGGTTATTTATGCTTCCCACGTGGAGTGCAAGAGGCTGTGGTGATAAAAGTACAAGGAAGTAATACTTAAGGAGAAAACTGGCTGGGGTAACGGTTTTAAACTGAAAGAGGGTTGATTTAAATTAGATATTAGGAAGAAATTCTTTCCTGTGAGGGTGGTGAGACACTGGAACAGGTTACCCAGAGAAGTTGTAGATGCCCCCTCCCTGGCAGTGTTCAAGGCCAGGTTGGATGGGACTTTGAGCAACCTGGTCTAGTGGAAAGGGATCCTTTTCCGTGGCAGGGGGGTTGGAAATAGATGATCTTTAAGGTCCTTTCCAACCCAAACTGTTCTATGATTCTATGATAATATTTATAACAAGGCCGTCTGGAGGTTCTGGAGTGTTTCTGGAAACCAAACCAAAAGATGGATTTCACTGAAACATTCGAAACATTAAAAGACCAGTTTTGCGTAATTGAAACCCCATACAGCATGGTTTGTACCAACTTATTTTAATGCTGGTCAATATCTGAGCAGCATAGGTATGAATGAACAAGTAAGAAAAGTAGGTTTAGGAAGAAATATCAATAAACCAACATATCTAATAGTTTTTTGTAAAACTAAAACTTAAGCAGCAGAACCTAAGGCAAAATAATTAGTTTAGTTCAAATGCGCTATGCTTATTAAAAAGAATAAGGGTTGTTATCTCATAACTGCCTCTGTTATGAACTTTGCAGCCTCAGCAGAACATAAAATGAAGAAATGTCCTCCATTTTAATACTACTGCATTCATTACATGGCCTACAGGGGCCATTATGATCATCTTGTCTGACCTCCTGAATAGCACAAACAACAAGAATTTATTGAGTTCAATGTTGTTTGAAACAGAGAATGTGGAAGTTTTACTTCCATGAGTCCATGATTTTATCACAGACATTAAAAAAGTTCTATGAGGCAATTTGGGGAAAGACAGGAGCAGTGAGCATACAGACAGCTGTCACTAGGCATACCTAGAGCTGTCATTCTCCTTAAGCCTACACAGAGAGGCATCACACAGTTCTTCAGAGTTCTGGCTGTGCTCTGGATTCTCACCATCATTTTTTATATAGCTAAGGGAGATTTCTGAGCAGAAATTTTAAGAAATTCAATATGGCCTTCATTACATGGCATTTATATATGGAAAATTATGGTTTGGGATTTTCATATAGACATGCTTTTTAAAATGCATTTAAAGTCCATCTTTCCCATAAGAACCAAGGAAGGAAATACCACTTCTTTTCATACCTCACTAAAAAGTATGTAAGGCTGTTAAAACAGTGCTTGTTAAAGTAATTAAGAGACTAATTATTTTATATACAGGTTTACAGCTGATAAAAGAATGACCTTTATCTTCTATAAAGCATATGAACTATTAAAACTAACTTTTCCATGCTATTCCAGAAACACAAGAAATAATGTTAGCTATCAGAAACTGTCTTATATAGTTGTTGAAACTCACATATCTGTATCTATTCAGTACTCAGAATTGTTCCAAAATTTACTGAAACCAATTTTTCAAAATGCTGTTATTAACTAATGAAGAAATATATTCCTGACTCTCTAGATGAGTGCAAGCTTTGCTTTACCAAAGCAATCATCCCTTCTAGAGTAAAATTTTCTCCATATTCTTCTTGTCTCTTCTGATGGTGTGACTCGACTACTTCTTGGAAATAAAAGGTTTTTTTTTCTTACAAAGAATATTACATTTTTCCTACAAGGACATTTCTTGAAATTTGCTCTAGTCAAGCTTTTTTTCCCCATTTTTTAGACACAAAGAGTGTATGAACTAGAATTTGCAATTTGAAGGCATTCATCCACTTCGGTATATTTCTCCTGTGGCCCCCTACCCTGAGCAGAAAAATGTTCCAATCAGCTGATCCTTAAACACTGTGCTAGACTGTGAATTTAGTCTGTAACCCATTGATAGCTCAGCTAGTCCTCCGTTATCACGGGGATAGATATGGCAGGGAAATATGAACTTAGAGACAGTCTAAGTTATGAAGTAAACATGTCTATAATTTTCTTTTTGTTTTGTAAATAATTTCATTTTTTAAACAATTTTTAATACTGAAATGGAATTTAGGCTGAAAAAGGCTTTCTTGTTACCTGTTAAACCTATTAAGGGAATGGTGAGATGCAGTAGCGAAATTTTTCTGGTAAAAACTCATTAGGTTTCCCGCTGGCTAGAATATACTATTTGCTTTAAAACCAAATGCCAGGTCAAACTGCTGAATAAAAAGGATGAGGTCATTATTTCTGATTATAAGAAAAGTATTATGATTTCTCTTCTGGGCTTCCAAAGACATCTTTAAAATATCTATGCTAAATATGTTTGTGTCTGAACTCAGATAAGGCAGTAATAACAACTGACAGTTATATAGCGTATTCCAGGTAAAGATATCAGCAAATTCTACAAACTAATTAAAAATTGTATTTGCAGGGATCACTTTCTCATCACAGAAATCTTGACAACACTAAGGTGGAAATCAGCAATGCTTACAACAAAAACAGAGAAAGCAACATGTTCAAGATGGAAAATTATAAACACTGTGTCCCCTTGAAAGTTCAATAGCAAATTAGACTGGCAGAAAACATAAGCTCTAGTGCAATTTAGCCAGAACATTAGGTAACTGCTGCAAGAACACTCTGTATCGCTTTGTGTTTAGAAAAATTAAAGGTAATGTCTAAAAGAATCAGCACGTGTATCTGCCTTACATTCAGGGTCACTAAACAACTAAACTAGAGCATTCTACTCATTTGCAGCTTGTTCTAAAACTGGATTGAGCAGAGATGTAGGTGTCTGAAGACTTCAGATATAAGTGCTTCAGAGCAGTGGGGCTCAGCAAAGGCTATGGATGACTCATGTCTTGTCCTAGACATCAGCTCTGTTTTGTCTGTCCTAGGCTGTTAAAGAGCAGTAACCTTACTACGATGCTGAATACAGTGATGATGTTCTTAAAAATCACCCAAGTATTCTCATCTGGAAGGTTTCTCATCAGCCTCCCCCAGCAGGAACTCAGCCTGTATTGAATGAATGGACAATTTTCTTCTGACATGCTGGAGCTCACAAGTCAGCTCGCATGCACACATTTTTTTCTTACAGACAGCTTGAGATCGTGTTGTCATTTATTAGGTGACAATTTTGTATATCCATAAATAGCATAGTAAGATCCCAAAAATAAGTGTGTGCAAGGGTGTGTGTGTGAGATGTGTGGCAAGTGCCGCTGCAGAAAACAAGTCGATATCAAAACCCCAGAGTAAGGGACTGCCTCCAGGCCTTTTGCTATCAGAGGGTGGTCTTCCTGTCAGGGTAGACAGCATCGAACAAATGAAGACAATGAAAGGTAATTCCTTCAAGGTCTTTAAATAGCCAGAATACGGTAATCACAAATTTAGGCATTACAAAATATTTCGCAGAAAAATGTTTCATTTTGTTTTGTTTTTTTCTGGGATATTTAGCTTCTTTTAGCCCTTTCTCAGACCTCATTGTATACCAATGATATCAGAAAACATTACCTGCACAGTTATCTTACCTGTACAAATAATGCTCTTCTAAACAATTAATATAATTTAAAACCAGTGGTTATTTTTCATGTATAGTTTTTTAAATTAAGGTTAAAGTGAGTCAGTTTAAAATTAAGTCATATCATAAATAAAACTCTCATTTCATTTAGCCTTATTTTATAATCTTTTTTTTTAATCTCTTCAAAATAATTATCTTCTATTTGCTTGTCATTACCTTGGTAATTTCCTCTATGGCTTGATTTAGAAAATGGTATTCAGGAGGGCAGTAGAGGATGAATGAGCTAAGATATAATAATTTTGTTTATTATTTTACAGATTACAGGGAGCAATTTGTTTTATGAAACAACACAGAAGAAAACAGGCACTGTTCTGGAAATTAAAGGTCTGCCAGGGTGCTGCACAATACTCTTCTGAATTACAGATTAATTAAACACTTCAAAAAAAATCAAAGTAAATGTCAGAGGCAAAGAGCTGAAATTAAAGAATATAGAATAACTATTACAAGCATAGCTAAGACAAAATCATTTGAAATATTGTAATAGGTAATATATGATAATGTCTGAAAAATAATCTTCTCTTTTTCAGGTCCAGGATTCAGCATAAACAGATATTGATATGATAACAATGATATGTTGGTGTGTACTTGGTTATTGTGGGTTTAGAATTGAGGATGTGGCTTTCCTCTCACATATGTTAAACTACTTACAATTTCCAAATAAATAATAAAGGACATTATTTATGTAAATGGTTTTGGTTGATGAAGGTCTTCTAGACCTTTGTTTCTCCTAAGGAAAGAGCAAGGAACATGAATGTTTTAAATTGAAAAGACGCAGTCTGAAATCCTGTAAAAACTGTCAACTGTTAATGCAAAAGTGGGACATCATAAACGAGATTTTTCTCCTATCACTTTTCCCCATTACTCCATGATTTACATGTTCACTGCTGTGAAAGCCTTTTTTAAAGAAAAAGGACCAGACCCAAGAGTGACTAGAAGGCTTCTTTCCAATTTGCATTTTGGTATAGAGCTTACTAGGAGGTGAGGAGGAAGAGTGTTAAACACAGTAAATATGAAAAGAAGCAAAGAGCAGCTGCCTTCTTGCAACCTTCTTTTCCACTTTTCCTTCTCTATCCTAATATTTACAGGTACTCCTTTCTTTTTGCCTTCTTCCCAATCTTTACATTCCAGCTCTTTTCATCTTCCTCTTTTTCTTCTACATAATTCTGTGTAGTCTTGTAAATTCTGTAATTCCCCTGTTATAACTTCTGTATTGCAACTTACTCTGTTTAGCTAGTTAAGAGGTTTGAGAAATGCATAAAAATATAAGCTCCTCCTTTGCCTGCGAGCTGTGGTGAGCATAGTCCGACCAGCCTAGCATGACCTTCCTCTTAGGCAGAGAGAAAAGGACTCCTTACTGCTCTCTCTTGCTCAGACAGATGCTGACTTGTGTTCATCCTTGGACAGGATTTGTAATTGTTCATAATTGTTTACAGACTCTAGGCTCTGCTCAAAACTTTCCCAGTACTCTGAACTGTCACTTGCCCCACTTAGTAGACTAGGTAGTATTACATGGTGACAGACAACACTAAATCAAAGGCCCTGCATACATGGATATTAAAATATTATACTGAACCTACAGATTAAAGAAGGGTATTCAAGTCATTGAATGCACTCTTCAAAGAGTCTTAAGCAGCAGAGAGCTGTGCTTAGGACATAGGCAAAGAGAAAAGGAGGAAATCAGATGGTATATTGACTTGCGTTGATTAGAAACTCTTTCACTGAACTTCTAAAGATATCTTAGATATTCATTTGAGAAATGAGGGATGGTTTTAGCTTAGCAAGTATGTGCATTGTACCCATCAGACTTACTGAGAACAAATTCTCACTGTGAATTATCATTCAAGCATCTCAGTTCTCTATATACACGTACTTATGAATTTGCATTTCAACAGGATGTGAAGCTGAATTATATGAAATCTATTTTAGATAACATACTCAAGCTTTGAGGGAGTAAATCTTTTCTAGAACTACAAACCTTTTATCATTTTTTTCTATTTTATGCTTGCCATTTTACAGATAAAAACCAGAGCTTACTGCTAGAGATAACTCACTGAGTAGTGGAAACAAGCAAACAAAAAAGAGAAAGAATAAGCATTATATTAATAATAAATTTTTATGATTTCTTTATTTATACATTTCAATGGATGTTGTTGTGTGTATGGGCATGTGTGTGCTTTATGAAACAGATTTTTAAGTAAAACAATGGAGATAATTTTTAGATGTAATTTCACTGAAGTGTCTAGTAGCATATCCAGGAGGGTCTCTAAAGAACTGCCTATTGAAGAAGATGACCAGAAACAAATTTCAACGGTTATGTAATTTTTAGCTGTCTATTTAAATTGTCAAGGGAGCACAAAGCTTGCATGGCTCTCAAAACATTAGAATACAGCAGGAACAGAAGGGAAAAGGAGCAGATAACTGACTGGATGCATTTCTACTTCTGTCATCTCCTGATATTAATGCCTATAAGTCACTTTTAAAACATCTTCAGAACCTATCAGGGAAATTGGAGTCATGCTTGCTTGCCTCCATTCATTTATTTCTGACTTATCCATCAAGGTAATACTGGTTAATTGTGCTTCACAAAATCACAGAATCACAGAATGGTTGTGGTTGGAAAGGACCTCTGGAGGTCATCTCGTCCAATGCCCCCTGCTCAAGCATCTAGAGCCAGTTGCCCAGAACCACGTCCAGATGGCTTTTGAATATCTTTTTCATCTGATGTTCAGGTAAATAATTTTTATTGAGCTACTTGATTTGTCACTTATTTAAAATTCTCCTTTCTTACTTTAATAGTATAATGGTCATAATTAACAGTTGTGATCATGAAACCTGATGACCACATAAGCTAGCAAGAAATCTCATTGCTGATTTGATATTAAGGCAGACAACTATTAAGCTTTGGGGAGCTTTACTAAACTACCATTATTTGGCAATTTTTAGATAAAAAATTTTGATGGTTCGCACTTAGAAACAAACCTTTCTGCTTAGTGTTCTTTGTGTTTGTTTAAAAGGATCTATATTATCTCTTGCTGTCACTACTTTACACACTACACATTTTAGTAGTCCACAAATATTGTTATGATTTGTTCACTATTTCATTTTCAAATAGTTGCTGAACTTACACCTATGCTTTGTGATCAGCTAACCACATTCAAGGAAATACTCTCAGTAGTCAGGCCAAAGATCTGCCCACACACCAAAGAGATAACAATGCATACCGGAACTCAGGAGGCTTAAGGCTTCTAGCATTCTCTCTGCTATAGAAAGAACATCATAATCTCTATAGTAAAAGCAGAAAAACGTATGAGTGGTGGAGAGGCATCAATAAATCTGAAAGCACCACTAAATTTCTTTCAGAGGTAGATGAGAACCGAACTCAATGGTAAACCCACAAATCTAGCTTTCCATATTTTTCAGGCTCTTTGGCTGTTTCAGAAATAATATTTTTTCCATTGCATTTTTACTTTTTTCAGCTATCTCAGGGATATATGGAGGTATGCAGAACATACCAGAGCATTATTGACACTCACTGAACTGAAAAGCAGATTTGAGTTGTGCTCTACATCTGTGCAATTTTAGGTGAGCTTTGACTTTATCCTAAACAATTCATGCATCTCCTTCTCTCCCACTCTATCTGGTGTTCACCAAGGCAAATAATTCTTTTACTTCAGTGAGTAATGAATCTAGCTCTGAGTAAAAGTCTCAGAATTGACATATGAAGCTGTTTGCTCAAAAGTACTTTTAAGTTGATTTTTTCAACTTGGAAATCATTTATATCCACTTCCACACAGTGATTTTCCTACAGTGATTTGCACTGGAACTTTGTACTAATAATTAACTGTCACATAACTATGCTTTCTTCTACTCCCATTATTTTTTCTAGTTACCTACTTGAGACATAAAAATAATTTAAACATTTAATATATGCCAACAATGATACAATAGATTTCCAGGTATGCAAGTGTGATAAATGTGTCTTATTTTTTACACAAGAATAAATCACTCTGTCCTTTAGCTGCCAGGCTGTCAGCTTCACCTGTGTAATTTGGAAAGAGTATTTCCTAATTTTCATAAAATGACAGATTTCAGGTCCACAGACTTCTTTGTGAATAATTGCTGGTTTCAGAAGAGTCAATGCTCTCCTTTCATAATGATCTTTAACATCTTGGGAATTAGTTCTGTTTTATAGAAAGAAACCTTCACACCTACTTCTTCAAAGTCTAGGTAATTAATCCAGTTCATGAAAGGGAAAAAAATATGTAAGAACTGAGATTTTTCTAGCACAATTTTTAGTTACAGCAGATGCTATAGAAGTCTTATCTTTATATCATGTCTTTCAGGAGTATGGCACAATCAACTAAGAGTAGCTACCCAGGAATCTGACTTTTTTTAGACACCTGTGAAATCATCATAAATTTGACCTCTCATGCTAAATTCACACCATTCGTACTCTGTTGAACTCCGCTGAATTCAACCAAGGTAAAACTGGGCTTCTTTTTCTTCAACTTTCAGATATGAGATGTCTGCATCACAGGATATTACAGCCAATTCATGTATCTTAGCACTGGATTAATTGACTTCTGTAGGTAACCGTCTCTGTCCATTCACAGCAGAAGGAACCCAGGTGACTTAGTGAGATGGATGCACTCGACCCTTTAACCATAGTTACAGTAGTTTGGTACAGGCTCCAAAGGAGGTAAAGGCCTGAGCCGTAGCCAGGCCAAGAACTTCTCTAGTTTCAATGTGTTCTCTACAAACCCACAAAGGAGTAGAGTCATTGTAGAGGTTTGGTTAAACGACAAGGGGCACGATCTTGTGCCACTGAGCAGTCTGAGCAACCCAGGCTTTGAGCTATGCAAGAGTTAAGTCCAGAGCTCTGAGTATGTAAATCCATAGACCAATCACAAGTGCGATCGGGGCGCGTGATTAGCATGTACTCAGGTTACCGCCTATATATTCGCGGCATGCTTTACGAATAAACGAGAAGCTTCCGTACTCACATTGAGAGTGTATAGTTTACTCTGGACCATCCCCCAGCACCTGCGAGCGCGCCCCCCCGTTTTTCCCCATACTTCAAGTCATCGATGCATATGAGCTTGAAACACCGATCACGCAATACACACATGAGAAGCAGGTGGCTTTTCCAAGACTCATTTATCAAAGAACAAAGTTGTGGGTACAAGGAGTCGCATGCATACCTTTCCCATCACATGTAGTTTGACTACAAACCAACCACTTTATTCCATAAATATGACAGCCTAAGTGAGACTTTTTTGAGTTCTCTCTGCTAGACAGTGTGGCTGCATGGCGGTGATCTCCCCTTGAGCTGGGACACCTCTTAAAGTTTCTTCTTGAGGCAGAAAGACCCTTTACCAATGGCAGATCTTTGGTAAGTGACAGCACACTGAATTAATACTAATAAAACATTACTAATCCATGTAGTTATTAAATACTAATTATTATAAATGTTGCATAGATAAATCCATTAGACATAAACCATTGTCCAAGTCTGAGACTAAGATTGGACTTAGCCGCACCTACGCTCCATCAGGAATTTAGAAAGCAACGGGATCCATGTTGAACCTCATGATTCAACAGGAGGGCCTTCCTTACTCTTTGTATTTCTTCCATCTGACATAAACTGTTGTCCAAGTCTGAGACTACTATTGGACATAGCTGCAGCTAAGCTCCATCAGGAGTTTAGAAAACAAGGGGGTCCACTCTGAACCTAGTGACTCAATGGGAGGGTCTTCCTTACACTTTTGCGTCTCCGGTCTCAGTATGAATCATTCTAACTCGAGCCTAACTCAATTTTCCTTTGTATGTTTCTTCCATGAAGTAATTAATAAGGTGAACCTCGGCATCAAACTTATTGAACCTTGGTAAACCACTGTTAAATTCTGTTAAATTGAATTGAATTTATTGAACTCTGCCAAATTATTATCTTTACCTCAATAAAACATATTGCTGCTTCCCTCTCTTGAGGTGCATTCCACTTGTTCATGACACTTAGGCAAGAAAAGTAAATTTTAGAAGGCTAAGCTTAAGTGAGAGAGAATCTTGACTATAGGTGCCAAGGGAAAAGAGAAGGCTGTCTTTCTGGAAAGAAAACAATTCAGAGATCACGGAGCTTCTAGTGCAAACCTGTAATTAATGTGACGCTGCATATATAAACAAGGTGGAAAGAATTAGCAAGAGAATCCTCCTTTTGTACACAGTGCTGATAGGATCAATACAATAGATTGTTACCAACAGAGCCTTCTTAAACTATTTGAAGAGGATGCTGATAAACTAGAAATTGTGCAGGAAAAGCCGTAAGAAAACAGTTCAAGGGCCGAGTATGCATAGGGTACCTGCCACTTCAGGACATAATTACATGAAGTCCTAATGGTCTCTGACACACAATTACATGTATTTCTCAAACATATAAGGAAGTTTGAAATATTCTTTGGTTTCTCTCTTAGCCTGATTGTTTCAAGTTTATATTTCCTATACTATATTAGTTACTCACAAAATTCTGTAAAAATGTAGTTTTGAATGTAAATCCTGAGATTTTCCAGAAACAAATTACAAACACAGTTCATCATATGAAATTAGTAATCACAGAGTTCATCAGCCAGTTTGAAAGATCTTGATTTATGACACAGACTTTTGTCTCTTGAGCTTCTGAAGTGATTGACATAAGTAGTTATCATACTTTTGATGAACAAGCCAGTAAAAAGGGTAAGATACTAAACATCTGTGTTTCACAGGTTATTCTTTTAGCAGGGGAAATATTAAGACTCAAATATCTTTGATTCTGTTACAGCTGTTTCACTCTGTCACACTCAGCCCCATACTTTTTGCATGTTTTCTTCTACTCCTTGAGATTTCTCCTGCAAAACAGGTCTTCTTTTTGTGAAAATTCTTGTCCAGTTCTATTCCTGGATAAAGTCTGTAACTTTAATTTCCAACATCACCACATTAAATACTCAAACAGATCATTGGCTCCAGAAATTTGTCACTATAACTTATCTTTTTATTGTCTACTTTTTTGACACCCCCCCCCCCCCGACAATAACTGAAACCAGAAACCTTCTAGCAATCAATACCATAAAGATAAGACTTTCACAGACAGAGAAAAAAAAATATTGGTTACCTAAATAGGCAATATTGTGAATAAAGCACTGCACAATCCATATATGACATAGATCATTGTTGATGTAGTACAGTGATGTGAAATACATCACCAGTGATTATATGGATACTAAATGAAATGTGATTTCAAGCAGAAGGGAAAAAAGAGAAACTAAAACTATGGAAAAGTTTCATCTCAGGCTGCTTCAATTTTGGAAACATAGCCAAGTCTTTGATAACAAGTGAGACTGAGTTGAAATAAGAACAATAAACCCCAAGTGATACTACTGGGAGATGCAAAATCAACCCTTGAGAGAAGCGTTATAATTTGACATATAGCAGAGTTTTGTTAATATCACTGAAGCTGAACAGTGTTAGTAAGTAGATAGAGAATATAAAAAATATAACAAAGAAAACCCCTTGAGCAAAGAGTTGCACATGTCATGGTATTCAGTATAAGCCAAATTAAGGTGAAGGTAGTGGATTACATAATTTTTCAGGAGCTGGTAAGCAACAGTAGGACAGCAGATAGCAAAATAAACATTATTGTTGCTGAATTCCTTATTGCATATTGTCCTCATACAGGATAAGAAAATCATCTGGTTGCGTACTAGCATGTAAGAGTTCCTTAATTTGCTTTTTCACAAACACATAGCTGATCATAAGAAACTAAATCTCATGGTTTAAAGTGCTGAGTTTAGCCCCACTGGAAAAGTACATGATGGGTCATGATAACTGTTTTAAAAAGGTATATTCACAGTGATATTGAAAAAATGCAGATTCCTGCATTAATCTCATGTCAGCATTGAAGTTGAGTGTTTTGAAGAGATAAATGAAAAAGATAATTAAGGAAGAGGAGAATGAGGAATATGCAAGCTCATCTCTCAGTTCTAAAAAAAAAAAAAAAGAGAAAAATATCCACTTGTCTCAAAATGTCTCTAGGAAAGGTTCCCTTTTCTTAAAGTAAAGGCTGATAGGACAGCTGGATAAACTCTTTGCTGTGAGAATCTGATAATCACAGAGGATCAGACCTAGTCTGATCATTGGCCATTACAGAAGAAAAGCCAATTTAAGCTCTCTTCCAGATATTAGATCTGGAGAGCACATCTTCATGTCAGTGAAAAGATGTGCTTTTTAATAAGGTGGTAAAACAATAGATTTCTTTATAATAGGAAGAGCTGAACAGCACAGTTGTAGTCTCTCTTGTTCTTTGCCTTTGTTGGAGATATTATTCTTTGGATATTCCAACAGTCTCTAAAAAACTCATCAAGTTTCTTGTCAAAATCAAAACTTCTATAGATATCCATTATTTAATAGGCTTTTTGCAACTAGCTTCCTATGGAGTATTTTGTTTTTTATCACTTACTTTTAGCATTTGTCTGTTTTGTTTTCAATAGTGAGGGCTTTTTTATTATTATTTTTAGTTTTATCTACGCAAAATTCTAGTTAACATTTTATGCTGTCTTATTCTTTTATGTATTCCTTATAGAATATCCATTATCTGACAGCACACTCAGAACACCAGATGATACTTACATTGTTTATTATGGTTAATTTCAAAGTAGTTCCCATCAGTTTTTCAAAACTATGTGAAGAAAAATCTCTCTATTTTGCCTCCAGCAAAATAAAGCACCCACTATATTATCCCTTGCTTCTTGCGCTTCTTATCATGCAGCTGTATTGCTGTTAAGAAAAGCAAGACAAGAGTTGATATAACTATGCTGTTGAGAAGTTTACACTGTATTTAATGTGGTCCATAGGTGAATATCACTCTTATTTATACAGTACTAAATTGTACTTGGAGTTTTAGAAACAGTAAGAAGACACAGAATTTGCCTGACAGAATGTAGGCACTCAAAGAAAGAAAGTCAAAAGGGTGAAGAATGTGATGCAATGCAGGATTAGAAGGTTTCCCCTGAATCATCGGGTGGGGTCCTCAGGACCAGCAGGCAAATGTGTCACAGAATGACTTTCATTAACTGACCAGTCTCTGCCTTCATATTCCATGTCCCTTCTCCTGCTGAAAGACTCTCCTGGAATCTTGTTCCTCCAGTAGTTAGAAATCAGCTTCTATTTTCCAGTTTAAAGGTGAATATGGATGGTTATCCTCATTATTTGGTGTCAAGAGTTGATTTTTAACATATATGTTGTGAGTAAATGGAGCTTAGGGCTGTTCCGAGGCTTTCCTGGAAAATACTCTCTTTATGTCCTACAAATGTGGGAGCACCATAAAGGAGAAAGATAGCAGTGGCATATGGGAAGGGAAATCTAACGCAGAAGGATGTGGAGCTTAAGAGAGAAGAGGTTTCAGGCGGGCACACTCTTTTCAAAGAAAGGCATGCCTGAGAATGTTAAAATCCCCTGACACTGGCTTTTGGATGACTTCCATAAAGAACCTAAATATAGAAACTCTGTATTTCTCATTCCCATTGATGAAGACCTTAAAATTTCAGTTCTGTTTTTGAAAGTAGTTAAATCACTTAGGCACTTTTATCACAAAGGTCCTTTCTAAACTATAACATATGTTCAGTTTACAATTCTGGAAGGTGCACGTATTTACATTACCACCTGCACTGAATTTTGATATAAGTATTTGTTACAATTCTATCTCCACTTGGAGCATCACTCACAAAACTGCAGATGAAGAAAAGCCAAGATGACAGGACACAGAGGAATGCTAATACTTTTGAACTTTTGCTAGCCCTAGTCAGCTTTGATATTAACACAGTCCCTTTTGTCATGCTCAGTATACTGAAAAGTTATTTTAACTGTCTTAAGTCTAATAACATCTCCTGTCATAATCCGTTTCAGAATCTGAGGAAGGTCGTTGACTTTTTCTCCCCTCTGTCATCTTCATTATCTGCCTAGACTGAACAAGACAAAATTATTTTCCCTTACCAGGTATTTCATAAACCACTGATACTGTAATAATTGGCAAGTATCACAAGAGTTCTGCTGGTATTTAAGGAAGTTTGGGTTGAAATTCATGCCATTGATGAAAGAAAAAGAAGTTTTCAGAGACTGTTTTTATACATTTTTCGTCAGACCACTGTCATATCATGTTGACCACAAAAAAGTAAACATGATTTAAGTAATACCTTTTATATTACTGAATGCACCGCTTTTAAATTGGTATTAAGGTGAGTGTCTGGGGAAAATTTAAGAGTATTTAACAATTATGTTGTAATAACATCTGCACAACTGCTCTGTTATGACTCTGTCCTGTCTAGGTTCCTATTTATTACTACTAAGACAATGATGCTTACTACAACTCCTTTTACTTTTAGAGCTTGTCAGTTTTATCACTAACTAGTCTGGAGACCCCTGAGAATTTCCATCCATCTTTTTCACAACTTGCTGAATGTTAGAGAAGCAGGTTCACCTTGCAAAAGATACAAAACACATCCACCACAATGTCCTCTAACTTTCACATATTCATCACATTTTTTGTATTACATCATTCAGCTTATATCAGTGTCCTGTTTTTGCAGGGATAAAATTTATAGAATCAATTTTCTGTTACATTTTGTTTCAGTTTGTGGCCAGCCATGGTGATCAAGGCCATTAGCAGTTAAATGCAGGGCAGCTGACCCAGGCTGGCCCACATGTGTATTCTATACCGTTAATGTCAGGTTCACTATAAATGGGAAAGCTTGGTGGGGAGGGGAGGGGCTCTTTGCTTCCTATTTTCCCTGTTTCTGGAGGGACTTGCCACTAGTCTAGGGGCTAAGTATAACTTTGTGTCTTTTATATTAGCATTGATATTGGTTTTCTTATTTTATTAAATCTGTTTAAATTTTAACCCATGAGTATCCCTCCTTTTCCCAATTCCCTTTCTCAATTGAGGAGGGGAGATTGGGTGATAGAAGAACTGGTTATTGTTTAGCCCTGGGTGTGGGCTAAACAGAGACAATGATATTTGGTTTTATTTTCTTTCAAGAGTTCTCAGGATATGTCTCTAGTCTCCCAAATCACATTAAATTTTGCAGTGGTAAAAATCATTTAAAGCAAGCATGTTAAATAAGAAAAAAATAGCAACTTAATGCATGAAAACAGTATTTTGAAACAAATAAATCATATATAAGTGAATAAATAAAAATATTTCAAATATCACATTATGCAATTAATTTATTAATGAAAGTACCTTGTCCTCAACATTAAAAGCACACTTTATCTTGAAAAGGGAAAAACTGTGAGTAGACAAGTGCATCATATCATGAGTATGCAATAAATCACCATAAAGATTAATACCAAGCAAAGCCCATCGGTTATTCATATAGATAATAAGTGTTAGCAGAGCACTTCACAAGTAAGAGTCAATTAGAAGTCACAGTGCTCTAAAAAGATCAAATAAATCTACAGTCTTTGAGTAAAACATAATCTTTTTTATTAAAAATAATCCTTGATCAGTCACAATCAAGATTAATCAGGTAATTGTACAAGGGAACATACCAACTAAAGAATCTAACTAAATCAAACTAAATAAAATTTAGGGGAAGAAGAAAGAGGTATATCTAACATCTTTTATACAGTGTGTAGACGATAGCATTACTACCATGACTTAAATTAGCAAATTTGTTCCCAAGACACAGAAAGGTAATCAACAAGTATTTGACTGAATGGAACAGTAACTTAAAACTTATTTTATTAGCTTTGCACTTGTCAACTGCACTATCTTAAAAAAATAGTTTTATCTGCAAAAAATATCCAGTAAAAATGTGAGGTGATATCATCTGTCCTAATTCCAAATGTATAGTAAGTACTTTAAAATTATAAACACCTAGTTCTAGACTTAAAACAGAAGCAAACATAAACAGAAACCTTTGGATGGGCAAAGACTGCAGCAGTATCAGTCAATAAAATGGTTCTAGGATGTTGGCAAACCCTGGACACCAACTAGCACATGCCTGAACACACACTCATACATTAAACTCTTGCTGTTTAGACCAAGGTGGCCATATCCAAAACAACCCTGCAGATTAGTTCCTATTTTTTGATATATTCTGAGCTGATGCTAAGGACTGTGTAGGAAACAAGAAGTCTGCCTGGGCCAAAACCATTTTCTGGGATGTTAGATATAGCAGCTCCGCAGTATGAGCTGTCTTCTCTGGGAATGGTCTCTTTTAGTGCTTAAGAAACTGGTGTCTTCTCTGAGGTCTGTGTGCAGTTTCCAGGGGTGCCCCTTTTCTCTTTGTGACCCCAGTCAAAGCACTAGAGAAAGGGTCATCTCACTTAGCTTTAGACCCCAACTGTGGCCTAATTGTCTGGGCTCCTCTGGTACAGTGATGCCTTAGGGAAGCAAATAATCTCATCCCAAGGCAAGTGGGTGTGGTAGTACAGACCCTACCACAGGCTGCATTGCAATGGCAGCACCAGCCAACGGGCTGCATTGCAATGGCAGCACCAGCCAACGTTGTGTTCTTGTTTTAATGACAAGTGCAGTGGCTGGGACAATCTGGCACTTTCTGATCTTTCCTACTGGTGCAGTGAGTTGAGATAATCTGGTACCTTCTTGTCCTGGGTAAGAGTACAGTGAATTAGGATGATTAGGCACTCCCTAACCGCCCCTGAAACTCTTATTGCCTGGGAAATGTACCTGAAACTCTTCCTGCCTGGATCGTAGCCCACTCTGAAAGATGCCAAGATTACCTGACAAGAATAAGGGCCATAATGAAAAAGTACTGACCTAAGTCAATCACCTTGCAATCCTATAAATAGTGATCCTAAGTGAGGCCCTTTGAGCTCTCCAGGATCGCAGCAGGCTGTGACCCAATATCTCTCTCTGAGTTAGGATGCCTCTCAGGGTAGATTTCATGAGGTTCAAGGTAGTCTTGCAAAGTAATTCAGATTGTCTGCTGATAGATACTGACAAAGGAAAAGAGTGAGTAATTCACTATAATTAATTTCATGAGGTTTCAAAGATAATTGGATCCCAAAATTTGCTATAATCTACAGAGAAAGAAACTTCTTAATCACAGATTAACCTCTATATCTGGGTGTGTATGTATGTGTGTTTGTGTGTAGGCAATTTGATTTAGGAAATTTTGTTCAAACTTTAACTAAGTCGCTGTGTTATTATAATAGATTGTTGGTTATTGATTGATTAAGTATTGCTAGAAAATCATATAATCTAATCTTGTGATTTACTGTAGTAGTGTTACTAGTCTTAAATTGCTGCCATCTCAAAGTTACGTAAAACCTGTAATAGCACATCGAATCAATACCACTGAAATCCTGTATCCAGTTCCCTTAGAAATAAACCATTGACCAAGTCTGGGACTAGGACTGGATCCAGCTGCACCTGGACTCCTCTCTGAGATGGAGTTTAGAAAGCAAGTGCATCTATTCTGAACCTCATGTCTCAATGGGAGGGTCTCCCTTACCCTTTTCTCCCTTACTCTTTCATCCCCGATCTCTATGTAAATCATTCTAGCCCAATCCCAACTTTATTTCCCTTTTGTATGTTTCTCCCATATAGTAAGTAATAGAGGGAAACTTGCCATTTGAACATTGTTAAGTCGTGCTTTTACAAATTCATATTAAAATCACTTTTGCTAATATCTTTGACAGTGATTCTTTAAGCAACCTAAATCTAAATCACTCTCCTTCACTACAGTGGGATGAATTTCAGTAGGATACCTATCAATCATCTATAACCATTACCTATAGAGAAACAGAACACAACTAGCTTAGGCTAGATGTTTCACCTTTAGGAGGCTGCACATAGGTGGAAATATATCCCACCTGTAGTCTCATTTACCCAAATGCTAATGAGGCAAACATGGGGAGAAGATCTGAGACAGTGAATGTTGTATCAATATATGGCATAAATATGACTCTGTGTTACGTATACAGATGAAGTTTCAAGACACTGAAGTGGCTTATAATACACAACACCAAGTATTATAGAAAACTGTGGACAAACTGACCCGTGGGCCAAGTTAAATATCTGTAACTGTTATGTGTAACAACATATCTAGTCATTTGTGTTTTGTAAGTTTATTGAAAGTCTTCTTTTCTTAAAATGATCTTAAAATAGGCAGTGAACGATACCAGATGCACAAATTTATAGTAGGAAAATGGGTGCAAGATCTCACTTTTCGTGTGTTGAAGTGCAGAAGAGCCATTTATTAAAAACGTTGTATTACTGGGTTGCTGGCAACAGAAAGGGGCTTGAATTTCATGACCCAGCAGGTCTCCCTTATTCATATGTTCCTAACAACTAAGATTTTATGTAGACAGAGTTCTGCATGTTCTCCTCTTTCCTTCTTCCCCTGCATGTAACTATTTCAATACTAATATTTGATTATGCATAGAAATTGCCTATATTGATTTCACTTTAGGTCCTCATCAGAACTAACAACCAGATAAATACGAGTGAATGATATGATCAGTCTACACTTCATGAATCTAAAATAAAATTAAAACTCAATTAACAATGTTACTGAATTAAATGCAGGTGTTCAAGAGCAGTCTGTCAGGTCCTATATGTGTTCGTAATGATGAAGGCAGGTGTTCTTTGATAATAACTCGGTGATTAATTAACAGGTTTGTTTTTTATTGAGTGCAGTAATATGAAACTGGTAACAGTTACTAACTAAGATAGAAATAATTTTTTCATTAATAGTTTTTTTCAGTACCCACAATTTCCAGGTCTTTAAAGGAAGTTAGCTGCTTTTGTCTTTAGCTGAGTTTGTGTTAAACCCATTATGGCCTAGTATTGCTCACTTACGTCCTTCTGCTCAGTCTTTTGTGAACAAGAGTGACTTTAGTGGGACTCTGTGGCAGAAACCTACACCGTTTTCCAAAAAAATGTCCTGAATTGTCCTCTGGATCAAATATGCTCTTGATACATGCTTTGAATATGATGACAGAAGTAGTAGAACTCTATTCTTTCATACCTATGTGCCCAGGGACATCCAGTGATAGTTTGCTGACTCTGCAGAATTTTTCCTTTATTTCTTCTGCCTGCAGTACTTCACAGAATCACAGAATGGTTAGGGTTGGAAGGGACCTCTGGAGATCATCTAGTCCAACTCCCTGCTAAAGCAGATTCACCTAGAGCACGTTGCACAGGGTCACGTCCAGGCGGTTTTTGAATATCTCCAGAAAAGGAGACTCCACAACCTCCCTGGGCAGCCTGTTCCAGTGCTCTGTCACCCTCAAAGTAAAGAAGTTCCTCCTCATATTCAGATGGAACTTCCCATGTTTCAGTTTGTGCCCGTTGACCCTTGTCCTGTCACTGGGCACCACTGAGAAGAGTCTGGCCCCATCCTCTTGACACCCGCCCCTAAGGTATTTGTAAGTATTGATAAGATCCCCTCTCAATCTTCTCTTCTCCAGGCTGAACAGATCCATCTCTCTCAGCCTTTCCTCATAAGAGAGATGCTCCAGTCCTCTGATCATCTTTGTAGCCCTTCACTGGGTGCTCTCCAGTAGATTCTTAAACTGGGGAGCCCAGAAATGGACACAGTATTCCAGGTGTGGCCTCACTAGGGCAGTGTAGAGGGGGAGGACAACATCCCCTGACTTGCTGGCCACACTCTACCTAATGGACCCCAGGATACCATTGGCCTTTCTGGCCACAAGGGCACATTGCTGGCTCATGGGGAACTTATCCACCAGAACTCAGAATCACAGAATCACAGAATCACAGAATGTTAGGGATTGGAAGGGACCTCGAAAGATCATCTAGTCCAATCCCCCTGCCGGAGCAGGATTGCCTAGACCATATCACACAGGAACGCGTCCAGGCGGGTTTTGAATGTCTCCAGAGAAGGAGACTCCACAACCTCTCTGGGCAGCCTGTTCCAGTGTTTGGTCACCCTCACTGTAAAGAAGTTTTTCCTCATATTTAAGTGGAATCTCCTGTGTTCCAGCTTGCACCCATTGCCCCTTGTCCTGTCAAGGGATGTCACTGAGAAGAGCCTGGCTCCATCCTCATGACACTTGCGCTTTACATATTTATAAACATTAATGAGGTCACCCCTCAGTCTCCTCTAAGCTAAAGAGACCCAGCTCCCTCAGCCTCTCCTCATAAGGGAGATGTTCCACTCCCTTAATCATCTTCGTGGCTCTGCGCTGGACTCTCTCTAGCAGTTCCCTGTCCTTCTTGAACTGAGGGGCCCAGAACTGGACACAATATTCCAGATGCGGCCTCACCAGGGCAGAGTAGAGGGGGAGGAGAACCTCTCTCAACCTGCTGACCACACCCCTTCTAATACACCCCAGGATGCCATTGGCCTTCTTGGCCACAAGGGCACACTGCTGGCTCATGGTCATCCTGCTGTCCACTAGGACCCCCAGGTCCCTTTCCCCTACGCTGCTCTCCAACAGGTCTGTCCCCAACTTATACTCATACACGGGGTTGTTCTTGCCCAGATGCAGGACTCTACACTTGCCCTTGTTATATTTCATTAAATTTCTCCCCGCCCAACTCTCCAGCCTGTCCAGGTCTCTCGAAATGGCTGCGCAGCCTTCCGGCGCGTCAGCCACTCCTCCCAGTTTTGTGTCATCAGCGAACTTGCTGACAGTGCACTCTAATCCCTCATCCAAGTCATTAATGAATATATTGAATAGAACTGGTCCCAGTACCGACCCTTGAGGGACTCCGCTAGACACAGACCTCCAACTGGACTCTGTCCCATTGACAACCACTCTCTGGCTTCTTTCCTTCAGCCAGTTCACAATCCACCTCACTACCCGATCATCCAGACCACACTTCCTCAGTTTAGCTGCGAGGATGCTGTGGGAGACCGTGTCAAACGCTTTACTGAAATCGAGATAGACCACATCCACAGCTTTACCATCATCTATCCACCGGGTAACATCCTCATAAAAGGCTATCAAGTTGGTTGAGCATGACTTCCCCTTGGTGAAGCCATGCTGAGTGCCCCTAATGATCCCCCTATCCTTGATGTGTCTAGAGACAGCACCAAGGACAAGTTGTTCCATCACCTTTCCGGGGATGGAGGTGAGGCTGAGCGGTCTATAGTTCCCCGGGTCCTCCTTCTTGCCCTTTTTGAAGACTGGAGTGACACTGGCCTTCCTCCAGTCCTCAGGAACCTCTCCCGTTGCCCACGACTTAGCAAAGATGATGGAGAGTGGCCTAGCAATGACTTCCGCCAGCTCCCTCAGCACCCGCGGGTGCATCCCATCAGGACCCATGGATTTATGGACGTCCAGATTGCTTAATTGGTCCCTGACCCAGCCCTCATCTACCAAGACAGATTCCTCCTCTATCCTGACTTCTTCTGAGGCCTCAGGGGTCCGGGGCTCCTCAGGACAGCCTCCAGCAGTATAGACAGAGGCAAAGAAGGCATTCAGTAACTCCGCCTTCTTTTTATCCTCTGTCTCCAGGGCCCCCACCTCATTCATCAGTGGGCCTACATTGCCTCTAGTGTTGGCTTTACCTGCAAGGTATTTGAAGAAGCCCTTTCTCTTGTCCTTGACCTCTCTTGCAAGGTTTAATTCCAAGGAGGCCTTAGCTTTCCTAGTTGCCTCCCTACATCCTCTGCCAACAGACTTATATTCCTCCCAAGTGGCCAGCCCCTCCTTCCATGATCTGTACACCCTCTTCTTCCACTTGAGTTTGCCCAGCAGTTCCCTGTTTAACCATGCAGGTCTCCTGGTACCCTTCCTTGACTTCCTACTTGTTGGGATGCTCTGATCTTGAGCTCGGAAGAAGCAGTCCTTGAATGCTAACCAACTATCTTGGGCCCCCTTACCTTCTAGTACCCTGTCCCATGGGATTTCCCCTAGCAATTGCTTGAAAAGGCCAAAGTTGGCCCTCCTGAAGTCCAGGGTTGCGATTCTGCTAGCTATTCTGGTCCTGCCACATGAGATCCTGAACTCTACCATCTCATGGTCACTACAACCAAGGCTGCCCTCAACCTTCACCGCTTCAACCAGATCCTCCTTGTTAGTGAGGATAAGATCCAGCAGCGCTCCTCTCCTAGTTGGCTCATCCACCATTTGCATCAGAAAGTTATCATCAATGCACTGGAGGAACCTCCTGGACTGAGGATGGCTGGCTGAGTAGGCCTCCCAGCAAATATCAGGGTAGTTGAAATCCCCCACAACAACCAGGCCCTGTAATTGCGAGACTGCTCTCAGCTGCCTGTAGAAGGCCTCATCACCCTCCTCATCCTGATCCGGTGGCCTGTAATAGACACCCACAACAGTATCACCCCTGCCAGCCTGCCCCTTAATTCGCACCCACAAACTCTCAACTCGCTCCTGATCCGCCCCTGGACAGAACTCAATACATTCTAGCTGCTCACTCACATAAAGAGCAAGTCCACCACCTCTCCTTAGTGGACTGTCTTTCCTGAACAAGACATAGCCATCCATGACCACATTCCAGTCATGTGAGGCGTCCCACCAAGTCTCTGTAATTGCCACTAGATCATAGCCCCCTGACCGAACAAGGATTTCCAACTCCCAGGTCCTTCTCTGCAGAGCTGCTTTCCAGCAGGTCAACCCCCAACCTGTACTGGTACATGGGGTTATTCCTCCCTAGGTGCAGGATCCTACACTTGCCTTTGTTTAATTTCATTAGGTTCCTCTCCACCCAACTCTCCAGCCTGTCCAGGTCTCGCTGAATGGCAGCACAGCCTTAGGGTGTATCGGCCACTCCTCCCAGTTTTGTGTCATCAGCAAACTTACTGAGCGTACATTCTGTCCCTTCATCCAAGTCATTGATGAGTAATTTGAACAATACTGGACCCCTGGGGAACACCACTAGCTACAGGCCTCCAACTAGACTCAGCACCATTTATCACAACCCTCTGAGCTCTGCCATTCAGCCAGTTCTCAATCCATCTCACTGTCCACTCATCTAACCCACACTTCCTGAGCTTACCTATGAGGATGTTATGGGAGACAGTGTCAAAAGCTTTGCTGAAGTAAAGGTAGACAACATCCACTGCTCTCCCCTCAACTACCCAGCCAGTCAGGCCATCATAGAAGGCTATCGGATTGGTCAAGCATGTTTTCCCCTTGGTGAATCCATGTTGACTACTCCTGATAACCATATTTTCCTTCACATGCTTAGAGATGGCATCCAGAATGAGCTGTTCTATCACCTTTCCAGGTGTGGAGGTGAGGCTGACCGGCCTGTACTTGCCTGGGTCCTCCTTCTTGCCCTTTTTGAAGACTGGAGTGACACTGGCCTTCCTCCAGTCCTCAGGCACCTCTCCTCTTCTCCATGACGTTTCAAAGATGATGGAGAGTGCCTTGACAATAGCAGCTGCCAGCTCCCTCAGCACTCATGGATGCATCCCATCGGGGCCCATAGATTTGTGGATGTCCAGTTTGTCTAAATGATCTCTAATTTGATCCTCCTCAACCAAGGGAAAGTCTTCCTATCTCCAGACTTTGTCTCTTACCTCCAGGGTCTGGGATTCCTGAGGGCCAGCTTTAGCAGTAAAGACTGAAGCAAAGAAGACATTCAGTAACTCCATCTTCTCAGTATCCTCTGTCACCAAGGCAGCCACCTCATTCAGCAGCGGGCCCACATTTTCCCTAGCCTTCCTTTTGCTGCTGATGTACTTGAAGAAGCCCTTCTTGTTGTCCTTGACATCCCTTGCCAGGTTTAATTCCTCGTGGTCCTTAGGCTTCCTTGTTGCATCCCTGCATACTCTAACAACCTTCCTATATTCCTCCCAAGTGGCTTGTCCCTTTTTCCACATTCCAGAAAGTTCCTTCTTCTATTTGAGCTTTTCCAGAAACTCTTTGCTCATCCATGCAGGTCTCCGGCCCCCTTTGCTTGATTTCTTACTCATGGGGATGCACCAATCTTGATCTTGGAAGAAGTGACGCTCAAATATTAACCAGCTGTCATGGACCCCCTTACCTTCTAGAGCCCTAACCCACGGGATTCCCTGAAGTAGGTCCTTGAAGAGGCCAAGGTTAGCTCTCTGGAAGTCCAGGGTTGTAATCCTACTTATTTCCCTGCTTCCTTCAAGCAGGATCCTGAACTCCACTATCTCATTGTCACTACAGCCGAGTCTGTCCCCAACCTTCACATTCCCAACCAGTGCCTCCTTGTTTGTTAGTACAAGGTCCAGCAGCACACCTCTCTGCATTGGCTCCTCCACCATCTGTGCCAAAAAGTTATCATTAATGCTCTGCAGGAACCTTCCAAACTGGGGGTGCCTAGCTGTGTTGTCTTTCCAGCAGATATCAGGGTGGTTCTACTTACACAGAACCTAGTGCTTCCATCAGCCAGACATCACACAAGTCCCACCTGCCTCTTTGAGTGGCACTGTTGCACAAACTGTGATACTCAGAGTGCCAGTGTGCATCTGTACTCTCTGGCAAGGAGCATCCTGGGGGCTGTCGCATGGCAAGCAGTTCCTAGACACAGCCTCCTTCCCTCAAAGTTCCTGCTGTGTCATGCTACACAGCAAGCGTAGATGCCCCCGGCTCCACAATGTGTTTGCTGCAGTTGTTTATTCTATCTAAGGGTCAGGATAGCAGCCTTAGTGATTCTTTGGTATTTGGCTGTTGGGTTTTTTTGTGATTTTAACAATGAAGTGTAAAATCTGGGCTTTACACTTGGTCTGGTTTTCAGTTTAATCCTGATGGAAGACCATCCCAGACTTCACGTGAGACATCAGCCACTGCAATGGGAGCAGGTTTCTGTGGTGATTTCAAAGTAGGAAGATTTTTTTTTTTTTTAAATCTGAAAAGCAAATGTTATATAAAATATCTGAAGCTGCTTAGCTTTCTGGGCAACATTCCCAGTCATTTGCAGCAAACAGTCCACTTCCTGGAAGGCAAAACCCAACAAAATATCCACCCATCAGGGATGGTGATGATAAGCTGCTATATGCAACTATTGCTCACTGCCGTCAAGGGAACCACAAAGCAGGACACATAAGCTATTTAACAAATAATTGAAATTGCTGGAAAGATGCCATTGTTAAGACAAAAGCTGATAATTCAGACAAACTCTCAAAGGTCTTACCACACCTGGAGTATTCCTGAGTATGGTAATTTACACTAAACGTAAGTCTTGATGCATGACAAAAAGAAATGGAGTGTAATAACACTGAAGGCAAAATAATATGTCTGTATTTCTTTTTTCTTTACAGGTGTAACATTATTTTCCAAAGCTGAAAGTGAGGTGTTTGGGGCAGCTAAAAAAATTTTCTTTAGTCCCTCCGAAGCATAATCTCCCCAGAAGAATACACAGCCCCAGTTTCAGCTTTCCCATCATAAAGGTGACTTATTTTAAGCATAAATAGGACCTTTGTGATTATCTAAAAAGAATGCGATCAAGCTTTTTCTGCATCATTTCCCATTTACAAAGTAAGGTACATTTATGGCACCATTAATAAACCAAGTAATAATTTGGTTGCTTTTATTTCAGCAAATAATTATTTTACCTTTTGAACTAACTACTGAAACTATTAAAATTTGTTTTCCAAGCTTCTCTGCCAACATATACTTGGCTAAGATGGAAATATTAAATCACTAATGCCCAACAATATAAAATTATTTAATTAGCATATATTAAAATATTAAAAGTATAAACAGTTTTTAATATTAGAGCTATTGTTGTCTGATATTATTCAAAGTCAAATAATGTTTTCCATGCTTATGAATTTATTGCCTTTCACTCTTTTGTCCAGCAATAATCACAATGCACTAAAAAGACTTTTTCCTCAGAAATCCTAGAATTCATATTTCATTGTTGTGGTTCCACATTTTGTAAAAGTAAAAAGCCCAACATGCTGCTCCTAGTCAAAACTCATAATTATCAAGTGAATGTTTCATTTATTCCAACCAAAATATCAAAAGTCATTGTGATATATAGTACCTGAAATCTGCATAATAAAAAATACTTATTAGTGGGCAAAATATTAGAAAATAAGTTAAAAAAACCCACCAAAACAAGAAGGTAAACTTTTATTAATACGAGCAGATGTGGCAAATAAAAGAATTCTGTATATGTAGAGACAAAAATTTCTATCCTGGGCTGCCCTAGCAGTGATAGAGAAATACAATATTCAGATAGATGGGAAAGTTTGAGAGAGTTCAAAGTGACTTAGATTTTTTTTGACATCGAGTTGAGGTAGGCTCCAAAGTAATTTTGGCAGTTTTGAAAAATGTACCCATTTACACAGAGACTTTGAGAATTGACTGATGATTCCATTTTCTTTACCTGTACGTTTATAGTTTCAGATACCTTATGGAAATCTCCAGAAAGCTCTGAACACATTTCTTTGAAGCTAGACCTCCTTGTGATGTTTTACCTTCACAAATGAGTAGTGTCATCAAAGCCACTAGTCATTTCTTTAAAACACTGTTTATAAAGGTAAGTATTATCTATCCCTTATTCACTCCCTGCTCCTACATTGACACCAAAGGAACTGAATGAAGAAAACTGATGCTTTGCTATCTCTAGAGCCAAGAAAAGTACAAACAGTTGAGAACATGCAACTAAATTCTCCTTATTCCTATTTCCTACATGCTTAAAATATGCTAAAGCAATAAGAATAAATGCAAAAGAAAAAAAGCTTGGTTGTAAAGGATGGAAATATATTTCTTATATATAGACAAGTTATAGACTTATAATTACTCTACAGTGTCAAAATAATACAAAATAAATACAATTTATTTGTAAAATAAACCAATACCTAATGGAAAAAAAACTTGATGAGTGGAATGAGAAGGCGGCTCTGATCTATGCATGGCACATGGACTTCTGTTAGAAATGAGTTTGCTTTGGCATGCAGCACCAGCATTGAATGTTCAACATTAAGCACCCTGCCGTGACAAAATACCAAAGCTCTTTAAAAGTCTTTTATCAACAGTTACATCCACATTTAAATTTGAAAGCTTAATTCTTGGGCCTTACAATTTAAAAAAAATGTTGGATTAAATTTGATGCCAATTGTTTCTCAAGCAAATTTTGGCACTGCGGACATGGGAATTCCTTGTTTTCCTTTAAAACACTTCAAAATGTTAAAGTTTAAGGCTGTAAATACATAAGAAACAGGATCAGAGGAATCATTTAGTTTATCAGATACGACTCTCTTCTATTAAAGGCTGCTGCAATTTATAATGCCTTTCATAAAATGAACAAAGTTCTGAACATTCAATAAGGCTAGCTATTCCCTGTCCCTACCAGGAACACTGTTCTGATACAATTTATATTACAATGGCTATGCATTGGCATAGCTATTTTGAAATGAAGCTTGATAGGTGCCCTGTAATTTACTTCCTTTTCATGCTCTGATCATTCTCTGCCTTTTCTAATCGATAACTGTCTCCTTATGGCAAGAATTTCCACAGGCTTTGGTTAAGGTCTCGGGCAAAGAAACATGTTCACTAATCAGATCCTTGGAAGCAGATTTAGAGCACTAATTACAAGCAGCAAGACCCTCTAACCACTTATAGTTATGATTACGCAGCAAGTTAGGCAAGCAGCTTCCTCTCTGATTCCTGCTAAAGACTGACCAGGGTCTATGGCCTTCCTTCTAGCTGACTTATTTCTATCACATTAACTTACAGTGGAGATCTTTTACAGCAGACTTTTCTCTTAAGCAAAAGAGGCCTATATGTATACTTCACAAGTTCCCCAATGTTTGTTACATAACCCTATATAAGCACATTAGAGTTTATCAATCAATTTCCATTACTTTCAGTGATGGATCAATGAAACAAAAAGCAAGTTAATATTTTTATTTATTTCTTTGATTTTCTTTTTTGACTTGATGAAATGGAAGCTAATTTTATTATTTCTTTATTAAAAAAAGTATAATGATAATGTGGATTACTGGAATTTGATAATTCCAAATTATACTGCTTTGAGCTTACACTGAATTTTGTCCCATTTTTCTTGATATAACTGAACACTACATACAGTGTATTTGACAATGTGGTAGTCTTGTTTAGTTAAGTTCCCCAGAAGACATAAAATACTTGTTATGAAGATAACAGTTTAGCAGAAGGTTTATGATTTTTTTCCTTCATCTTATGCAGGCAATTAGTCTTTATGCTGTGAAGTATTTTGCATATTAGCTAGATTCAATAATTCAAATGAGGAATCTTTTGTAATAAAAACTGTGACTCTTCTTTCCAGCTTATACTGTACAAGTCAAACTGATTGTTCTTTCCTACTAACAAGTTCTTTTCCTACAACTTGATTTTTAAGGCTCTGATGTTTGATACAGTTCAGTAACACCTGATTTTTTTACCACGTTATTGAAAAAATTAAGGCGTAAGAGGGTTTTTATACATTTTATTAGTCTTTTTAATCCAAAAACAAAATCACAGGAAATAAAATTTTCTCAGATTTTCACTCATACTGTAACACTTTCACTTTTCAGCATCCATTTTACAGTGTCCACCAGAACTGATCATGGCAGTCCAGCCATGAGCTCATGAACATTGACTTGATGTTGACACAGGATTTAAACAGATCAACTTTCAAACAAGTTGTCCTGATCCCTTATGCTTTACCCGCTATCTTCTGTCTATCTGGGTTAAATGGAAGTGCATTTCAGGCATGTGGATCACTGAGAGTGAATGACAGTCTGAAGGTGCAAGAAAATTGTTTCTCATGCTACCACTCAGAGAACAGTAGGGCAGGTAGGTCAGGTCTATATCTATGCTTAAAAGCAATGAAACTTCTGACTGAGAAGGGAGAGGGCAGCTCAGAAATCTTAGGGCTCAGTGTGTTCTTGACTAGCCTCATTTCTCCAGAGAAGCAGGGTGCCAGGTATGGTTTCATCTAAAAAGGCAGAGCACCTACTTCAGTCCTAACCTTATGATTGTTGAAAATTATCTCCTCCTATCCAGTTAAAAATTACTCTTATGCTGCACAAGCTGTGTATTTCTGAGAAATTTTCATCTCTACCCATTGTTGTTGTGCACAGAATAGGAACCCATCAGTTTTATCCAGATCATTCAGTATCTATTACTGAACTGCTGGACCAAATCAGTTATCTATAGAATTGTACATATCTATAGAAATGTACATTTCCCTCTATGCATAATGGATATATGTACACATGTAAAGTCTAAATCTTCCTTATTTTGAAGTAGAAAGCTACAAACATAAAACACAAGAATAATTTGGAAATAGAATACACATACTTTTCCTGGGATTTTCTTCTTGGTGTCTTGCATTCCTGTGCCACCTCCAGACAGTGTTTTAACAGAGAAGGATATTTTCTCTTTATTGCCAAGGAATGGCTCTCCTGAATAGTGGACTGTAATACTCAGTCTTGAGTCAGTGCATCCTTGTCAGGAGGATGGAAGAAAGAGATAAACCAGATCCTTGTCCCTCAGCATGGGCTACAGCATCTTGGCTATTTCCTTAGTGGCAATTACCTCTGTCACCCTGGCATCGTATGAGGGATCCAGTCCTGCCAACGCAACACGGGTATACAGAATGTGTGCTTATCAGAGCAGGTCCCAGACACTGGTTTCTAGATACTATTCAGGCTTCTTTAAGATAACAGCTTTGGATTTCAAAATCTGAATTTGCATAAATGCATGAATTTAGATCTAGCGCTGAAATTTCACTTGTAAAAAAAAAATAGCACATATACTTTCCTGGAAATACATTACCTGTGTCATAGCTATGTAATACCTGTATATGGAATGTTAGCTTACAACATGTGAAGTATTTCAGTTCCATCCATAAATAGTTGTATTTCAAAGTGTATGCTGTTTATTCAAGTTCGGTAATATGTTTTTTAGCAAAAACATACTTTTTGTAAGAAATATAGAATTTTATTTCGAATTTTTTTCCAGTTTCCTTGAAACCCTTACAGATTTTGTTATAGCTAGTCAGGGGCACTATGTATAGCAATTTCAGTAGTAAACGAAAAAAATTAGGTATGCTTACAATATACCTGCTTCTACTTCTGTTGCAGTAAGTAGGAGCTTGCTTTCTTTTTCACTTGCCTGGGAGCATATAAAGTATGGTGTTTTTCAACTTCGGTGCATCATGCTTCTGTAGGAATTGTACTACAATAAACATTCATGATGTCATTAATACACACTGATAAGTCATATTGCATTTTACCTAAATCAATGCTGTGTGGCTACCTGTAATGTTTTGTATTTTAAGCAAACTAAGTAAGCTGAAATAAGAACTTAAATAAAAGTTAGAGGGCAAAGAGAAGTATGAAAGAGGATCTCTGAGGTATATATTCACCAAAATTAGGCTCAGTTATTGAACTACTTAGAAGAATGTAATGGGTCAGGTTCTGTCAGGTATTTTCTGTTTGTGTTAGGTTTTTACTCAAAGCAAGCAGACAAACTATATAATACAATAGTAATTGATATGGCTTGGTAGTGAGCATAAATCAGATCACTCTTAATTAAACAAATTTCTCTCAAAACAGCTTTCAACAAAAACAAGTTTTCAAAGGAACTTTAATTTTGATTTAAGCAATCATTTAACTAAATTGGGGCTTTTTTTGCAAAGATGTTGGTCTCATTTTGATAGTAGTTTCCACCTTCAGTTTTGGTTCATCACCTCTCTCTCTGAAAAGAGGAAAACAACTTATTTCAATGGTTTTCATTTTTCAACTCATCAGAAAACGGGAAAAGTTAAAAAGGTCAAAGTTCTTTTTGGTGACTGGAAAAAAGCATTCTTAAAAGAATAAAAAGATTTACCGTTTCAAAGCTTACACTTATAAATGGATATATTCTCTTTATTTCCATTTACTTTATCAGAATTATTCAAAGTTCAGAAATAAGCCATTGTAAAATTAGTTTCATCTATCTTTTATGTTATCACAGTTTAATTCATTGATACATTAGAGAATCTCTCCCCTGCATTTTTTTTTCCTGAAGTAGTTGTAATCAAAAGACTTGACTACCTCAGCTTCTGCTCAGGCTGTACAGAAATGCCTGTCACTGGAACGTGCTTTTATCCTGTTAGTGACCCCACTCTTTTTTTCCTACTCTTAAATTTATTAACTTCTGTAGGTGAACACTGGCATGAAAACTGAATAGAGGATTGAGCCTGTTCTTTATCTCTGTGGCACCTCATGAGTGACTCCCAACTCTTCTGGCTGTTTTACTGGTGCTTTATTGACCTTTAGCTGCCTCATTGCAAAGCGGTTCCTCTGAATAACACAGACCATCACCTCACCCTCACCAAAATACAGTAGCTTTACCTGGGATGTGGATCTGGCCCTGTGTTTCCCCCCCCCCCCCAAAAAAAAAAATGAAGTTCTGTGTTTAAAATATGAACTGATATGCAGAGATGGAACCTTTCCTCAGGCCCTGGGCCTGGCACCACTGCTGGCCTGGCCATGGTTGCCCCAGCTGCTGGGCCACACCGGGGCAAGCTAGAAGGAGACATGACTCTATTCCTCCAGGAAATTGGGCTGGATTATTTTCAAACAGTATTTTTAAAATACTTTAGAACAGCCTGTGTACTGCTGGGGATAATGGTATTTGTCTGGGTACCTCTGCTCTCTATTCAGACAAGTGTTTGGATTCAGCCAGCTGTCCCTTTTGGCTAAGAGGCTCCCTACCTGCCAGGCCACTGTCACAAAAATCCTGAAACAACTTCTCCACTCTTAATTAGGTTACTCAAACAATGTGCTGTACCCCTTTCTTCCCTACATGGCCTTCAAATCCTGCTCCCCTGACTTTGACCATTTATAGCACAAACAGTTGCGGGCTGACAGCAGAGTTGCCAACTGACAGGTCATTCAGCCATTCCTCCTCCCTCCTCTTGTCCCTTGTCACATCTTCTCCCACCTCTGAGCTGTCACCACCTTTCCCTAAGCTACACCAGGGAGAAGAGGAGAAAATTAATTGTGTCATTTTCTCATAACATCTTTCTACCATCATAACCCTGGAAATGTTATCTCCTTGCAATTACAGTGAGTTTGCATGGGTGTAACTTGATTTATTTAAATAGACTACTTCTGATTGACACATGCAAGTATGTGAGGAGAATCTTGGCCTACTTCTTTGTCATTGTGAGTTATTTCAAATGTAAGAACATTATTTACTACTTCAGTTAAATAAGGATACATATAAATAGAGATATATTGCTACTGTCACTTCTCCCCAAAAATATAGAATTAATGAGCTCTGACCAGACAGTCTTGGCTTTTCTCAGGTGGGTTTGGTGGAGGATTTGGGGTCAATATGGACATAGTTATTTATTGAAGGAAAGTATTTTGACTAGTTAAGTTTTAAATTTGCTATAAAACTTCAGTTACAAGTTATTTCTCAAACAATAACATGAAACTTCTGTTTTGCTAGAAAACACCTCCTGACCTCTGGAAGAGCAAAGGGGTTTTCTTTGTGCTCACCTTGTTTATGACTGGATCTTTTTAGTCTTGGAGGGCTGTGGAGTTCATTTGTTCCTTTGTTGCATTCAAAATCCTATTATAGGAAAAAGAAAATACACAACACAGGCAAATCCTGAAATTTATTGCTAAGTGTAGATGAAAATTATTCACCCCAGAGTAATGAAGGAACTGGCAAATGAACTTGCCAAACCACTCTCTATTATCTACCGGCAGTCCTGGTTAACTGGAGAAGTTCCAGCTGGCTGGAAATTAGCAAATATAACGCCCATCTACAAGAAGGGTCGGAAGGATGATCCAGGGAACTATAGGTCTGTCAGCCTGACCTCGGGGCCAGGCAAGGTGATGGAACAGATCATCCTGAGTGCCATTGTCCTGCATGTGCCGTGTAATCGGGGCCAGCCAACATGGATTCATGAAAGGCAGGTCCTGCTTGACCAACCTGATCTCCTTCTATGACCAAGTGACCAGCTTAGTAGATGAGGGCAGGGCTGTGGAAGTAGTCTATCTAGACTTCAGTAAGGCATTTAACACTGTCTCCCACAGCATCCTCCTAGACAAACTGGCTGCCCCGGGGCTTGGATGGGTGGACTCTTAAATGGGTTAAAAACTGGATGGATGGCCGAGCCCAGAGAGTGGTGGTGAATGGGGCAAAGTCCAACTGGTGACCGGTCACTAGCAGTGTCCCCCAGGGCTCAGTTCTGGGGCCGGTGCTGTTCAATATCTTTATAGATGATCTAGACGTAGGGATTGAGGGCACCCTCAGCAAATTTGCAGATGACACCAAGCTGGGTGAGAGTGTCAATCTGCTGGAGGGTAGGAAGGCCCTTCAGAGGGATTTGGACAGGTTAGATAGATGGGCCAAGACCAACAGGATGAGGTTCAACAAGAACAAGTGCCGGGTCTTGCACTTTGGCCACAACAACCCCATGCAGAGCTACAGGCTGGGGGAAGAGTGGTTAGAAAGCGGCGTGGCGGAAAGAGACTTGGGGGTGATGATCAACAGCTGGCTAAACATGAGCCAGCAGTGTGCCCAGGTGGCCAAGAAGGCCAATGGCATCCTGGCCTCTGTTAAGAATAGTGTAGCCAGCTGGTCTAAGGAAGTGATCGTCCCTCTGTACTCGGCACTGGTGAGGTCGCATCTTGAGTACCGTGTCCAGTTCTGGGCCCCGCACTTCAAGAAAGATGTTGAGGTGTTGGAGCGAGTCCAGAGGAAGGCAACCAAGCTGGTGAAGGGTCTGGAGGGTCTGACCTACAAGGAACGGCTGAGGAAGCTGGGGTTGTTTAGCCTGGAGAAGAGGAGGGTCAGAGGTGACCTTATTGCAGTCTACAACTACCTGAAGGAAGGTTGTAGGGGAGTGGGAGTCGGCCTCTTCTCCCGGGCAACTAGTGATAGGACAAGAGGACATAGCCTCAAGCTTTACCAGGGTAGGTTCAGGTTGGCCATCAGGAAGAATTTATTTTCAGAAAGGGTTATTAGACATTGGAATGGGCTGCCCAGGGAGGTGGT
Organism: Nyctibius grandis; assembly: GCF_013368605.1. Lineage (NCBI taxonomy): Eukaryota > Metazoa > Chordata > Aves > Nyctibiiformes > Nyctibiidae > Nyctibius > Nyctibius grandis. The sequence goes on along the minus strand of NC_090658.1, from coordinate 110,874,521 downwards.
GGAGTCACCATCTCTGGATGTGTTTAAGAAAAGACTGGATATGGCACTTAGTGCCATGGTCTAGATGACATGGTGGTGTCAGGGCAATGGTTGGACTCAGTGATCCCTGAGGTCTCTTCCAACCTGATTGATTCTGTGAAAACTTCACCATCAAAATGAAGACTTTTATTAGTCCAGACCTGATTTAACAGAAAGGGGAAAAAAAATAAATAAAAGAGAATTGCTCTATAGGAATAGTCTCAATAATAGCAATGCGATTGAAATTGTTATACTCAGACTTCCTAGTATCTGCACCTTGCTCTAGCGTTATGCCACTTCACATCCTATGGTTGTTGGTTTCAGACCAGGGAGGCTGGAGGCTTTACATCATCCCCAGTCTTTTACCAGGAGGAGTATGACTTTGATACTCATAGTTTCCTTCTCCATACTCTAGGATCCACTTGCATACTTTTGTATACTCCCTGACCCTTTTTATACCTTGTTCATTCTGCACTGATCTAAAAGGCCACATTAAATCTCAATTCACTACATACAGAGTGTGACTTATTCTGGAAACATATTCTTTTTTCTTTCTTACCCTTATAGCTGTTTTTGCTCAACTCCCTAAGTTAGCATTTCTACAGCTGACCACTCGTGAGCTGTTCATACGCTTGGGATGCAGGATCCTCCTGTGCCTAACTATTATCATCCCACACCATGTCTACCCCACACTGCATCCTGTGCCTATGTTCCAATTTCCAACATCTTGCTCTCATTGCATCCTTATGTCTTGCTCCACATCATGACACTATACAAATATTTCATTCTACACAAACAAGCTACTTCCTACTAGTATTAATTTTAAAATTGTGATATGGTTATACACCTCAGTTATAAAAAACTATGCAAAAGTAAAACAAATTAGGTAATAAAAAATTTTCATTATAAAACTGCTACTACCGATAAGCACAGTAAAAAAAACTTCAGGCAGGCCAAGAAAAGCCTAGATGATCAGTCTGACAAGTCCTACTTCTGAGGCCCTACAAAATTAGTACAAAGCACATCAGTCTTGCAAACATAGCTTTCTGCCAGGAAAAAATACCAAATGAAATATTCCCTACCAGTTCTACACTTTGCAGAGCAATGCAGTATAGCACAGACCCCCAAAATAACTTTTGAGCAATGATTGGCTACATAAACATCTTAAAATAGATCAAATGTATGTTTCTAATGAACAGGAAGACCTAACTAGAAATGTTAACTTGATGTGGTACCAAATATATTGGTTATATCCTGGTTTTACACAACAGTCCACATTTAGCCCACACCCAGGGCTAAACAGCAAGCAGTTTTTCTATCACCCAATGTCCCTTCCCCAAATGAGGAAGGGAACTGGGAAAAGGAGGGAGACCTGTAGGTTGAAGTTAAACAGATTTAATAAAATAAAGAAATCAATATAAATGACAACACAAAAGAGACAAAACTCTACTTATCTACAGAGGACAGGCAAGTTGCTCCAGGAATCACAATCATTGGAAATAAAGGAAAATAGAGGAGAGACAAGAAGAAACAAGCAGAGCAGGAACAAGCCCACCTCTTCCCAACAAGCCCTCTCTTTTATAATGAACTTGATGTCAATGCTATAGAATACACCTGTGGGCCAGCCTGGGTCAGCTGCCCTAGATTTAACTGCTAAGGGCCTTAATCACCATGGCTGGCCACAAACTGAAACCAAGTCCCAATGAAACCAGGACAACAACCGACAGAGGTACTCCATCTAAATAAAATATGACCACTTCATTGTTACCTGTTTTGAAAAATTTTCTTCGAGCAACAAACCAGAATAATCTGCATCAAATAATCATATATCACATAAATGGACATATTTTGGTATACTCAATCAACTTAATATTTCTTTTCAGCTATTTTCTGTTGGTTTCCACTTCTCCATGTTTCTTTTGAATAGATAAATAAGTACTTAATTACTGAGCTTTAGATAAATATAAGCTTATTATAGATTCACTTATTAATTTTAATAAAATGATGGTTTGTTAAGATGTTTGTGGTTTTTTGCACAATGATAAATTTTCACAGAAACTAGATGAGGTGTAATACCTGTTGTTTCTGTCACAAAATAAAAGAATAGAAAGGTTCTGTGTGATCTTATTTATCATTACATTTCAGTACTGGTCAAGAAAAGACATGCTGGACAGAATGAAAAATGTGTCAAAATTAGCTGATATGTCTCTGTTACTGACCCTAGATGACAGTCAGATGGTAAAGCTCAGAGAAGAGAGTGTAAAAATGTAACATTTCAAAATGAAGGATCTAAGTAATATCAGTTTTGGTATCTTTTTAATGATTTTTTTCTCTAGATCACATTCCTTTGTTACAATTAGAACACAACAAAAACTTAGAACAAGTTGGGTTTTTCCAAATGTTTTTTTTTTAAACTGCATGTTGGGGAGGCAGTTGTTATGAAAAGCATAAGCTTTCTTCAGGGTTTTTTCAAATTGAATGAGTGTTTTCCCTTCATTGTTTTGGCAGATTTTATGGAAACAAAAATATTATTAAATGGATTTTTTTTTTTAACTTCACGAGAAGTCAATTATCAGTTTTATTCTTTTAAAGTCTAATCATATGAAATACATTTTATAAGAATTTCAGAAATCTTTCCATTCTGGTAAAAGAAATTAAAAAAAAAATATATAGAAACTTCATTTCCATTGTATGAATTAGTGAACTATTTCTCGGCCAAATTACACAATTTCATTTGCTTATCCTATATCAACAAAAATACTTTGTACCAGCTTTGGAGAGTGACATCTCTCAGAAATTAAAATGAAGTAGAAGTTCTTCACAGTGATTGTCTTGATTTTCAGTTCTTCAAGGCTCCAGAAAAAAATGTTCTGCAAGTTATTTTTATTTATACACTTGAGTATGGAAAATAATAAGTTAGGTTCAGATTTTGTAAGTCTTTATTCTTACCATACTGGATTCTGTAATGATGATAATGGAGGATGGATGTTGGTGCCATCTAGTCCTTTATGATATTTTCTGTATGATCCCAGTAACTGGCCAGATGGATACACTCTGCTGGTAAATTTCTGATTATGCTCAGAGGTTTAATCTCAAAAATTAGCATAGTATCCTTTTTTTTTCCTGTTTTGTGCTGAGGACAGCCCTTTATAGTTTCTCAGCTTTAAGGACAGTTCCTCATATCGTCTTAAGCTAGTTGTTAGATACATTACTGAGCTCTCAGTCTCAACTAAAAATACTTGAAATTTCCTATTTGACTGCCTCATCTGCCATTCTTTCCTCTTACTTTTATGCAGTTTGCATTAGCTGACCTACTTGTTTGTTCAGTCCTTGTATCTCAGAAAAGAAAAGTCATATTTTTAGAAGAAAAAAATCAAAATAAGACTGCTGCACTGAAAAGTTCTGGCTTCTCCAGCCATGTTCATAAAGGTGGCTCAGTATATGAAAGTATAGAGAAATTGGCTAATATCTTTCACGTAGAACAGCTGCTCAGTTCATGCACTTAAAAATAAATCATAGTCTAAAAAGTTTATTTGTAAATTAGTGATACATGATTAATTGCCAGAGAGTGAACTGTACCTTCAATATTAATGTCAGCAATACAACAAATAAACCACGATACTAGACACATACAAAGTGTTAATAAACGTTACAAATTTCTAAGCATCTTTCTTGTAACTGTTCTCTCTTCTTCTAATCACATACATAGACACAGTGACGTGCAAACTTGTGCCCTCCCTGTGTCTGTGCAGGGTTACACGTGCACCCCCTCTCCTGGGTTCTCACCTTTGCACACTATAGACTTTTATCTCCCACTGAAGATGTGGGTGCTCCTGGTCTACATGTGCCCCTGCAGCTCCTCACAGCCTGCTGGGGCTCATGATGCTGGTGCAAAATTCCTCACAAAGTCACTCAGTCACACTAAGTCACAGCTCCCCATGTGTGCTCCCCGTCCCCACCCTGCCAGCTCCATGCAGGTGGCTCATGGTGGGCTGTGGCAAGGCTGCAACACTGCAGGGCAACTCCTGGCAGTGCCACACAAAGCTCTGGCTGCTGCTGCTTCCACTCCAAGGTGTCTCCTCCTGTTGCAATTTTCTGTGTTTCCTTTCTACTTCTTTTCCAGCTGATCTCTTCTTTGTTTTGGTCTCTCTGAAGTTCCCTGGTTACCTTTTAATTGTTTTGGTGGTCATCTTCCACATTAAAAGGCCAGCTTGGGGCAAACGCCCTCCAGATAGTTCTGTGTATTCGATCCACAAGCAGTGTCTGTATTTACAGACTAATTTTTGCAGGTATTACTTTCCAGGACCACTCACCAGTGGTGGCCATGCAGGGATTCACAATATCTTTCTATACTTCAGGAAAAAAATTGAATGTGCTCTTAGATATCTCTCATAGTCTAGAGGGTAAAACTTCAGTGTATGAAACGTTGAAAATAAAGAAACCTATTATACAGTAAGAGGTTAGAAGATACTCTGTTTTGAATTTCAGTAGACAGAAGTATCAGTGTTATCATCCTTGCATTTCTTGATTGTTGATTAGTTAGCACATGTCCAGATAAAGTCAGAAACCTCTAGCAGCTGAACAGGGGTCCTATGTACTGTGTAATTTAGAAAATTTTTTGCATATTAATATGTAATGGTTTTCAGAGTTTCTTTTTTTAAGCATCTTTTAAAATGTATTAATAACACTAATTCTGATGCTATAAGTTTCTGTGAGTTTTGTAGCAGAGAGACGAACAATTTTACGGGCTCCTTGAATGTTCATTGGTTGTATTGAACTAAATAAAACCAGGAATGGACTACTGCATAGAGGTACACACAACGAAAAAAAAGTGACAGGTATAGTGTTCTTCCATTCCTTCCATAAATTGATTTTTTTTCTGTCTCAGAAGTCCTCATCCTTTTAGATCAGAGAGAAAGACTTAAGAGGAGGTGCTACTGAGCTAGTTACATACACTAAATTTTGAAACAATTCAGGGATTGATATACCACAGCCTCTCTGGGCAACCTGCTCTAGGGCTTCACCATTCCCATGGTGAAGAACTGCTTCCTTGCACACAGATGCAATTTCCCTTGCTGCAACTTGTGACCAGGACCTTATCCTTTCACCCTGCACCTCTGGGAAGAGTCTGGCTCCATCTGCTGTTTACCCCACTGTCTTCATTTAGCCCGCACCCAGGGCTAAACAATAACAGTTTTACTCTCACCCAATGTCCCTTCCCCAAATGAGGAAGGAAATTGGGAAAAAGAGAGGGAGACTCGTGGGATGAAGTTAACCAGATTTAATGAAATAAAGAAAATCAATATAAATGACAACACAAAACAGACAAAAGTATACTTATCCACAGATCACTAGCAAATTGCTCCAAGAATCATAGCAAAGAAGATAAAGAAGGAAGGAGAGCAAGAAGAACCCCACCTCTTCCCAGCAAATACTCTCTTTTTTAGTGAGCTTGATGTCAATGATATAGAATACACCTGTGGGCCAGCCAGGGTCAGCTGCCCTAGATTTAACTGCTGAGAGCCTTGATCACCATGGCTGGCCACAAACTGAAACCAAATCCCAGTGAAACCAGGAAACCCACCTTTAGGCAGTGAAACACAAGAGACAGATCCACCCTTGGTCGTCTTCTGAAGGATAAACCCAGTTCCCTGGACCGCCTCTTGTACATCCTATCTCTTAGCCCTGTAGCCATCCTCTACTGGCATACTGCCAGTGTGTAAGTCTTTCTACTGGGGGCCCAAAACTGGTGTGGTTTAATCACTTCCTTTGGCTTTACAGTCTCATAGCGCAGCCCAGGACACTGTGGGCCATCCCTGCTGCCAGGACTCACTGATTGCTCCAGTCCAGCTTGCTGTCCACCAGGAGCCCCAGGGCCTCCTTGGCAGAGCTGCTCCCTGGGCAGGCAGGCTCCAGGCTGTATTGGTAACTTCGGGTTGTTTCTTCCCAGACTCAGAACTTTGTGTTTGTCTTTTATGAACTTCATGACATTCCTACTGGCCCACTCCTACAGCTTGCTCAGAGGTCCCTCCAAAGGGCAGCCCTGCCCTATAACACAGCGAGTGCTTCCTCCAATTTTCTGTGATCCACAGGCCTGCTTAGGGTGTATTTCATCTCATCATTCAGACAAAGAGAAAATAATTTACTTGGCTTTTAATGGGTTAGGAAATCCATAGTTAAAAAGACTCTTAACAGATAGAAAATTCAATACCAAAGACTAGGAGTGGCATTTCCCAGAATGTGGTGGACCATGGTAAATAAGACTCCTGGGAGGAAGGCAATATAGGCTGAAATTGCAGAACACAGAAGATGGAACTAAATTTGAGACTCCCATTTTTGGAATAAACAACTAAAAGCCTCCAAGCTTTTTTTTCTTCTTCTTTGGCTTGGTTTTTATTACATCTGGCCAGAAATGTATAATAATTTTAAAAGTTCTCATTTTATTTTAATTTTGTTTAAATATTTTTTTAGTAAAATTTACTTGGGTTAATTGATAGTTTCAGCTGCCTTAGAATAGAACTCGACAGTTTTTCCCGGCAAATGCATCTAGCCTTACTGAATAGATCAGTGTTACTGAATCTAGGAAGTACAGTGTGCATGGTGCTGTATAAAGTCTGATGCCTGAAGAGCCACAAAATGCCTTCTCGCTTCTAAGGCCCACTGCTCACCCAAGAGGCAAAAAAACATTTTGCTTGTCAACTGCAAATCCAAAGGCCACTTTCATGTTATTAACAATAGTTGTATTATAGTGTTGATTATTATAAAACTATCTTTCCAATTTTGCTGGGTTTTTAACTTCTCTCTTTTCACCACCAAACAAAAGTAACACATAAGAGCTTCTCTAACCGCCATCTCAAAAGATGAATTGATTCTTGCATCAAAAATTTCCAGCAACTCATTTTTATACAACATCAAAGAAACTGTGTAGGACAACTCTTTCAAATAACTTTCTTTTTTTGTCTCAAACTTTTCTGGTCTGCTGTCAATACAACATTGCTAATGCTATCGCTTCATGAAGTTTTGAATATTAAAGATGTGAAGGACAGAATTATTATTATTGTCTTGGAAAATTACCTTGCATAACTCATGCAAACTATCTTCTTAAAGAAGCAGCCTGAATCAGGAATAAAGCCCTGCACCTTATTGTTTAAATTCCTGGGATTTTTTTTTTCCTTTGGTACCAAGAAAGTGTTAATTTTGAATAGGGTTAGCTGTTCAAGTCCCCTCACAAGAGTGTGAGAAAGTGGTCACGAGGATGTGTATGCAAAAATTCTGACTGCACGATTAAATACTACATTGAAATTCTCTGATTCTTTCATTGTTTTGGCCATATTTCTTACTGGGGTAAATGGGAGGATAGAATTTGAAAATAGATTTTTCTCTTTGCACCAGAAGAGAACACAAAACTTCACTTCTTAACAGGGAAAAATGTCATGGATTTGAAGGATAATGAAAAAGAATTCTAAATACTTTTAACATTCATTTTAATATGAAGTGTCTTCTCTCTGGAAAAACTTTGATCAAAACCTCAAAATTTAAATATTTTTTTTTCTCGGTAGTTCATTTTTAATCAAGTCTAGTTTAGATTTAGAAGATTTATTGGCTCTACTCAGTTTAGAAATAATTAAAACATATCCCTCTATTATTACCTCTGGGTTGAAAATGTTCTCTTCTGTCTCCATTAGGCTTGTACCCAATTGCTCACATCTTTCCTCACTGGCAGTGATTGTTTCATGCAGAGAGTCCAGCTGTTAGGCCATAATATCATTGTCCCAATCTATCATATTCAATGAGGTCTGGAAAGTTAAATCACTTCTGAAGCCTACAATGAGGAGATATCTCAAGATAACTTTGCATATATAGGAAAAGATATTTTTACTGATAAAAGTGCCATTTATTCTTGGTTTCAGCAATCTCAAAAACTAGTTTCACAAAAATCCCGTGTTTCAGCTTGTTAAAACACTAATTTTTTTGTTGCACTAACGGAAATCGATACTCTTCTGCATTTTATTTGCAGGAAAATGTTTTCTCTTTTACTACAGAAGGCAAATCTTTCAGGGTTTGCTGAAGCCAGTCAGCCACATTGTAACTTACTTTATGGTCTGGAGTCAAAATCTGCAATGATGACTGACTTTATATGTTTTTGACCTTGACCTCAAACTTGACACGTTCAGAAAATTCTTGGATTTGACCTGGTTTGATATTCGAAAATAATATAATTTATTCACAGATAGTATTATTCTTTTTTCTTCCTAACATAATGAGTTTGGTGCTGATGTTGCAAGTGAAAGACAAAACCGTAGTGGATGGCCAGATTTTCATCTTGGGGAAAGTGGTTCCCAAAAATATTGACTGTAAAATATTTCAAAAAGTTTTAGATTTTAAAACATTATATACATACAAGTTATTGTTGTTATCATTATTATTGAACAAGCTTAAGCAGCACTAGATTTTAACTGTGATGACATATTATAAGTTTACAAGAAAAGTCATAACTTAACCTTTATAGAATTAGGAGTTGACATGATGCTCACTTAATATTCTTCGCTTCACTGTTGAAGATCTAAGGCAACTTGTCACCTGAGGTGTATTAACCAGCATGACAGATACTATAGGGATATTTTGACACATGTCAAATCAGGGTAATAGCTATATTACCCAGGCAGCATAAGGAGATGATTATGAAATTCCACTGTACTGCAAACCTGTCACCATCTGGAATAGAACCTGAATTTTCACAGAAAAGTTGGTTTCTTTATTTTTGTAAGTACAATTATCTTGTAAGGAGGTATTACTTATAAATCAACCTAAGTATAGCTATATTTCAGGCATAGAATTTTAGAGTAAAGAATTTGATGTCTTGCACTAATGGTATTATTCTTTAGAAAAAGTAAGAATCCTGTTTGGATTATTTTCCTGAATTTATTCTAAGGGATGAGTACTGAACTCCTATGCCTTAGATATGTTAATGGAATAATATATGCATAACATTTATATCTCAGTTTGAAGAAGAGGAAAAGACCCTAAAAATGCAATACAGGTGCTGCTCACTTATTCAGATGATTAATGCTGCTGTAAGTGACTATTCAGGTATGTTTACTAGTAGCAGGGCAAATTTGCCATGTCCCTATAAGCAAACTAAACAGGATCAAGACACAGGCCCAAGAGCTACTGCTGAGTCTTCAGGGCTATTGCACACTCAGCAAGATCTGGAGCTCTGTTTCGGCCCGAGCAGACAGCTGTCTCTTGACATGCTGGAGGGTATGGTCAAATGAGGGACCACACCAGTCAGGTTGCCTTTGACAGGGTTCAGCCATCCTATTAGGCAGCTGTGTGGACACAAGCAGAGCCATGGCATAGCTGGCTTCAGAGGCAGAAAAATCTCCCTGTCCTGTTACATTTACTAATAGCTGCTGTTTCTGTAGAGCAATGCTGTCACGTGCCATAGACTGTGCGAATACAAGGGGAGGACAACATAGCCCTTTATAGCCTGCTGCTTGCCATGCAACTGACCCACTAAATTCACCCTATGCTGCAGCCTTCCTGCCCTGTTAGAAATGCCTTAGAAAACCATAAAACACTGAGGCACAAAGGCAGGATCAAAAAAACAGATGGTGAGACAGGACTAAGTCGTTCATATTAGAGAGATGGGTCACTTCGCTATGAAAATGAAGGGAGAAGGCTGTAAGTACTAGTGTAAAGGAGCTTCATTTGAGCTGTTTTTTCTGTGTAGCTCAGGTCACTGGCACTGCATATGCTACTTTAAGGATGCATGGATGCTGTGATAGGCCTTTTCATAGGAAGATGCTGAGTTCTCCCAAATACCATCTAACAGATAAAAGCACAATTGTATGAGCTGTCGTTACAACCCTGCCCGTTAACACCACTGTAACATATATTTTCAGAAAACTTAAGGGAGAAAACAAAGCGTTCAGTCCTGAAGATTTCTGTATAAGTCCATGTCAGGGGAATTTGTATTGAAAATTGCCATTTGCTGTATGAATACTATCTCATTTTCCCATGTAGACATGAATTAACTAGAGGAAGAAAAGGGAAAGAGTTTACTGCAATATATATTCCTTTACGATGTGATACAGCAGAAAGACACAGCTGAGCACATTACGCTGAGGTGGCATCCACCCCTACATCTTGCTTAGTTTCAAAAAAACTTTATAATTTCCGTAGGTTACCTATGGTGTCCTTATTAAAATTCCTTAGAGAAAAGGCCTCTTCTCCTGCATTATTACATTTGTATGCAGTGATAATTACTGAAATGACAGAATGGAGTAGAGATGGATTGCAGCGTGGGCAGGCTGGAGAGTGTCTCTAAGGTAATATCAAGTACGAGGTATGGAAGACAGATTCCTTGAGCCAGAACTAGTTGGACTTCTTATTTATGGTATTTTGTTTTTTGATTGTCACTTCAGATATTAAAACAAAGTAGCTGATATTTTTTTTTCAGGAATGAAAAATCTTAACAGTCTCTCCCTTACTTTTTTCCCGAGAATATGTAAAATACAAGATACCCAAAAGCATTACTTTGTTCACATTACTAAACTGAACATCACATTCTTTAGTTCCAGTAATTATTATGTTAGTGTAATTTTAGCAAAAATAATGTTCTGCCAAGCTGCTGATCCCTGTAGTGCTTTGAAAATCCTCCTTATATAAAGAATGGAAAATAATTTGCATTTAAGATTGTTGTCAGTAAGTCCATTCATTAGTAGTACTTTAGAACCATTTATTTAGGGACAGACAGACTTGCATTTAGTCTTGCAAGTTATCACAGTAGCTAATACACAATGTAGGTAAAAATCTGGCCCAAAATAATTTCACATACTGAATAACAAAGATTTACTACCAATAAACTCAAATGCAAATTATTGAGTTACTCACATGAATAAGTGGTATTCCACTTGAATGAGTAGGAAATTCTGGCCCCTTTAAGTGTCAGCATGGCAGCAAAGAACTAAGAAAACAATATAAATCAGTGAGCCATAGCCAGAATTATTAAGAGAAAATTGATTTTTAAAAATGCTGAAAATAAATCTTAATAGCTATGTATGCCACTGAATTTAGCAAATTTTTCCAACAGAATAAATTGATAAATCTAGTCCACTTCACTGCCAGATGTTACTGAAATTATTTCAGGATCTGTAAGCAAGAGTGGTGTATGCATAATCACATGTTGTCACAAATTTGGCAGTTACTTTCATCTTTGCTTCATTGCATTGCATGGTTGTCATTTGTCATTTAGTGTCACAAACTCTCAAGCATGAGCCAGTAAAGCACTTCAGCTAACATGCTGCTACTATGGTTTAAATGAAGATCAGAAATTCACTTTCTAACTGTAGTCCTTAGAGACAGACAAGTAGGATTACTCATAAATGCCTAACAGTGTTGATTAACAGGTATGTTTCCAAGATCCATCTCCTTAAATTAGACCCCAAAAGTGCAAAAGTGATCACACCTTTATCAACTAAGATAATCCATCTATTAAAGTTCTCTCTTGAAATTAATATAAACCCATTTAAGGATGATTATTGTACCTTTCTTTCATTCTACTTTCTATTTAACTTGTCATTAAAGGTTTTTATGTCTCTGATTAGTTTTGAAGCCATTAATTACAGGGCACTACACTAAAAAAACACCCGTCCCTGCCAATGATTAGCTAGACAAGGATTTTTCTTTTAAGGCACAATCAAAAATGAAGAAGTTAAAAGAAATATTTGGTTTGGTTGTTTTAATTTCTCTAGGGACACTGTTAAAACAAAAGGCAAAAGTTTCAATGCTCTTCTTTTTAAGATGGACTATCAGTTTTAGAATGCAGTTTGTAAAATTGTCTACAATGACTTTTTTAAGCAAACACATGCCATGATTTATTGGACAAGAAAAATCCCTTGTTTGTGATTTTGAAACCGACAAACTCCCACATATAGTCAAAACATATCTCAAACAGAACTCACTCATGTTTGTCTACAAACACATTCATACTTACCAGAATTTACTGTCCTGTGTTCGTATCCCGCTCTTCAGGGATGGCTGCAGAGCACTGCACTACTAGAGTGTTTCAGCAGATGGTGAATTGTTTTATTCTTTTTTTTTCTACCACCAATCATGGTATTACTCCTACAAATGGTACACAAGGCTATGCTAAGTTCATTGTGATTATGCCATGTACCCTCCTTTCTTCTGCATCATTTTATTTCACACATCCTTCTCTCTTACCATTAGACTAAACTCATCAACAGTCATCATAAGCTTGTTCTTCTCCACTATTTTTTCCACTTGAAAGTACTTGTCAAAAATATGAATTGCTTACTTCTTATAGTTAGGAGGAAGCTAGACTTACATACCATTCACAGCATCTTTTACATAAAAACTATTATCAGACTTGGTCATTCAGCCACGTTGAATTTACTGATTCACTGCCATTTCTCTTACAGCTGTATATTTCTGGTAATCTTTAAATAACTCATATAGTGACACTGGTCTTTGTTCTGAAGTCACTAGTATTAATCATAATTTTCAGCAGATGTACTCCTAACTTACTGTGGTATACATAAATGTTACTGTGTCCCTTATTGTTTCTTTCTGCTTTTGCATAACATCTATATTAAACTATTGCTTATGCTTTAGATACAAACTAATATACTACACAAATAGAAAAAGATAAATAAAATAACGATGAGTCAAAAGAATATGACTATGTTCCAAACCTCATTTGTCTTTGTATCAGGCAGACAAATAAACTGATGCATAACTCCATTAATCATAAAAATAACTGTTCTGATTCTATAACACCTTTAAAAATCAGTGATGTTCACCTTTTTTCCTTCTCTTACTTTTTTCTGTTTGCTCAGCTGAGCAGAGTTTTATACTTAACTGAGCTCTACTCTTTCCGCAGAAATCAGATGCAATACAGTTTTGCAGTGGCAAACTTTGCAAGGGAAACTGTACATTAGGAAAAGAAGAATATATTTTAACTGAATTATTACATACTAAGATTATATATATTTATATACACATGTAGATATGTATATATATTATATTGTATAAGTATATTTTAATTCTGAGCTCAAACAGTACTATAAATAAATAGAAAATTAGTAAAATATGTAAGCTGTATGAAGAGTTTACATGTTAGAAGAATAGATGAGTATTTCAAGCTCTTGTTCAAAAATTAGAGTTAAGATTTTGTGGCATAGTAAATAACACCTCTTTCATATAAAAAGATCTGTGACACTTTGAAGAGAGCTAGAATGCTGTTATTTGTTTCTCTTAAAGAAAAATGTTATTCTCCGAGTGGTTCAGTAATGCCATTACAACTTTGTACATACAAGGAACAGCATGGAATTAAATAAGCAAATAATTAGTGGATCAAATCTCAGAAGTAATGAATAGCCTCAGTTTGGGGGTCTGGAGGCCACTTGCTCATCACAAACTCAGTAGATCTCAGGGTTTGTCTAAGAGGGTGAAGATGAAGTCTGTTCTATGGAATAAAGTCAGGCAGAAGAAAAATCATAACCTGTAATACAACAAATAAAAATGTATTTTCTGCACTATACCACCACAAACAAACTGGTGCATTTGGATAAAAGACTCAAGAATTTCTTCTATTCATCATTCTTGGGAATGAAGACCTCAAACCTGCAGGTGTGCAGTCATAGCTAGAGGGTAGTAACTGCTGAGAATCTACCAAGAATGCTATATGCCATGTAAAAATAATCCAGTTTGCTCAGTCACTGTGAACATCTGCAGTTTTTACCTATGCTATTTAAAGTGACAGAGGTTCCCTTTACTGGTGTACTCATCGTGTATGGTGTGTGACATCATGGAGGGCATATCTTAAGGGATGTTTATGCATATGATTTCACTTTCCTTACAAAGTAGTTTTGGGTTGGTCTCGTGTACTCCTCCTACAAAAGAGAGAGTTTCTGCCACCTCTCATCACCTCAAGAGCATTGCCAACAAGTCAAAGAAAGTGATCCTTTCCATCTGCTCAGCAGTGGTAAGAGGCATCTGGAGAGCTGTGTCCAGCCCTGGGTTCCCCAGCCCCTGACAGATATGGACATACTGGAGTGAGTCCAGCAAAGGGTCTCAAAGAGACTGAAGGGACTGAGGCATCTGATATATGAGGAGAGGCTGAGAGAGCTGGGACTGTTCAGCATGGAGAAGAGAAGGCTTCTTATCAATGTGTATGAATGCCTGATTGTGGGGGCATAAAGAAATTGGAGCCAGACTCCTCTCAGTGAAGTACAAGAGGCAAAGGGCACCAAGTGAAACACAGAAAATTCTATTTAAATGGAAGAATGAAACTTTTTACTGTGAAGGTGGTCAAACATTGAAACAGGTTGCCCAGAGAGGTTATGGGATCTCCATCCTTGGAGATATTAAAATACTGACTGGACACAGTCCTGGGCAACTGTTAGGTTTTGTGATAAAAGATCATGTGAACCCACAGAGGCAGACAGAGGCCCAAAGGCAGGTGGGGAAACTCAAATGGTACCTTGCCCTGGCTACTCCAAGACCATCACAGGAGAGTGATCAGCCCATCAAAGGTCCATCTCAACAAGCCCAGAGAAGCACAAGAGCACAAAGGCAGGCAGGGACCCAAATTAAAGACTCAGAAGAAGGAACACTCTGCCTGGGCCCCTCCCAGGGCTTTCCCGACAAAACCTCAGCCCCAGTGTCCAGGCATGACACCCATCAAGATAAGTCAACACTAGACTTGGACTTTTGGACTATGGGAAATTACTGCCTAGGGGTATGGAGCACATTATAGGATGCAAGGGAAGAGCATTTTGGGGATTGCACAAGACCTATTATGAGATATTTAGGGAAGGAAAAAAAAGTGGGGAAAGGTATGGATGTAAGTGACGTGGGAAGTAACAAGTGGGGGAAAATCTCTTTCCTGTGTATGTGTGTGTGTGTGTATGTACAGGAGAGTCTTCAGTGCCAGCAGCTGGAGTCAGACCACAGGCTGGAGTGCCTGTGTGTCTGTGGTGCCAACAAATGGGGAGAGTGGAGAGACTGAAACCAAGCAAGAGCCTCTTGAGTGGGACCAGCGGTCAGAGGCCCTAATGTCCATTGTGCCAATGACTGGAGTGAGTGTGGGTGTGCAAGTGAGTATGTGATCACTAGCGAAGATGAAGCTGGAGCAGTTGACAAGTAGGTGAAGTAGCCTGAGACTACAAGGCAGTTGGCTAGTGGGCAGCCGAGGTGTCCCTGTCAGCTTCTGGAGAGTGGTGTGACTGTGTATGTCTCTGTGTGGAAGTGTCCCTAGGGGTAAGGCAGCTGGAAAAACAAAAGTTCCAGGGGCAGCTACTGGGCAGACTGAGTGTCTGAGCCCAGCTGCTGGAGGGATTCACCTTGAACATATGTATATATGTATTTCCCACTAACAGACCTTCATCCTGCTCAGCTAGAGAGAGAATAAGATGAAATTGTTGATGTTGTTTGTGTCTGTGTGAGTGTGGACTGTGTCTGTCTGTGTTATCTGTGTAGCCATCTATGTATATATGCGTATGTGTTGGATATGTGTGTTTGTATGTGCCTACTGGGTATACATGTTCAACCTCACTACTGGTTGGACCTGGGTACATGGAGCTGAGGCATACTTGCCTCCTGGGCTGCACAATTCAGCCCCCTTAACACCAAACAGCTCTAACAGACCCTGCTCTGAGCACAATGTTGGACTATATGGCATCCAGAGGTCCATTTCCAACTCAGCCATTCCATGACTCCATGTTTCAAGAAGTTCTCTTCTACGTTGTAGATAGGTCAATTTATCTCCGTGAAATGTAACTCCCCTCAGTATAAATAGCATATCTTGCCCTTTAAGGATCTGCAAAGAAGGATTAAGGAACTGCTTGGCAGATGAAAGTATACAGTGCTGAAAGTGGAGGTAAAGAGTTGGGAATGATACAGTGGAAACTGGAGAGGCAGTTCAACTTATGGTGCAATTTTGCCTCTTCAGGGACTCAGGAGGAGTTTGAAATTGGTGGCTTGCACTGAAGGAAGGTACCTCCTGGCAGCTTCTCCTCTTTTCTGTGGAGTTCCTGCAAGCCTGTGGAGCAAATAGCTTCAGACAGAAAGTGTGGTGCCCACGTGGGTGCCCATGGCTTGTTAGGCAGCTGGCAGCCGTCAACAGGAATGCCGCTGGGCTGGGCTGGAGATGCCAAGTCTGCTGTTGCAGTATTAGACAACTGTGCAGGGAGAAGGGAGGCAAAATTGATGAAGTCTCACACAAGCTGTCTTTTGGGAGCAGTCCTACAGTGAATGACATGTCTTGATGTATTGTAATTGAAAAAAAAAAAGGAAAAAAATCATAAAGGCAAAACTGCTTTTGTGGTACAGAATCTTAAGTACATACATTTTTCTTAGAACAAGGTCTTTTTTCTCCTAACAACGATGAAAAAAATTGTGAAGTTCTCTGTCTACACATGGTGTGACTTTATGTGGAATCATTAACACAGTCTCTGAACGCCTCATGGATTTTTAACAACTTTACATAAAAATGTATTTATCTTCAATGCTATAAATAATTTTGTTCTTCCTACATTATCCTCCTCCTTAATTTTCTTATACCCTCCCACTCCCAGTACTCATCCATATAGTTCATTTGTCAGTTTTCCCCATAGTCATTATTTCACTGTCCTCTTATACACAGCTCATTTGCGTGATATAACTTCCAGGTCTTATCTGTGAGACTCATACCTGTTCCTGATTAAACATCACTCATAGACCTATTCTTGCAGTGTGCTGCCTACAAAAGAATTAATGTTCAAAGCACCAATATTAAAAGTTTAATATTAGATCTCAATACATTTGTTCCCTATTCTCTAACCTTTGCCCGTCTGTCTACTTACCCTTCACCGCAAAATTCTCAAGAAGCAAATGTCTGTTCCTGAATAATAAGTACCAAACAGACATGAACCAGTACAAAATAATGGATAGCTGTGGTAGAGAAAATGAGATTCAGATCTGTATTGAGTCAGCAGAAGCTTGTGGTAATGCCTGAATTTGTCTTATCTCTTACTGTAAGGAAGTTCATTTGATTTTTGTCTTTACTATACAACACTGCATTTATGTGAAATTTAACCTTGTGTTCTATGAACAAACTGTTAGCTATAACAATGAGAAATAATGACAAAAAGTTCTTTCACATATGTGTAATTCCATGAATTTCTCATTTTTATTTTTAATCCTATATTATATCAAGCCAGATTCTAGCATATTTGTGTATTTGCAGAGCCGTGGAACAAGCAACACTATCTTCAGTTGTATCCTGCACCTTCAGAGTTTTTCTCTCAACACCCTTTAGTCCCCTGTTTATTTATATTTGTCCATACGCTTAGTAGAAAATAATTGAATTCCTGTCTTACACTGATGTTTCTAGAAGTGTGAAAAACTGGAGACATCTTTTCCCATTGTTGATCTCTGGTGCTCTTACAAGCTGTCCTGAACACTTGAGGCAGGTTTTATCTGACCACCTGGGTTAGTTGTCTAGATCCCCTCTGCGTCAGTTTGGAAATGTGCCTGTAGGGAACAATAAATCTCATTCTAAAGATCAGATTAATTTTACTCTAGAAGTGCCTGTTTCTCTTCCTTCACTATAAAAGAAATTCAGAAAACTACCTCTGAAATACTCATCTCTAATGGGGACATGGAAAGACAGGAATCCTACTCAAAGTATCTGGCCTAATCTTTAAACAAAAACAGTGCCCCTCCTGTTGAATTACTTCCTTTGAGCTCACTATTCAACCCAATAGCAGTGGCTCGCTCCAGGCAGTCATTAATGATGTCAAACACATGTGCTACATCAGTAGTTATGGAATTATTGTGAGTTTGGAATTATAAGAAGCTGATCACCTGCAATGCAGAGATACACTTTTCATGACGTTTCAAACTTTAGCTGAAGGGAACATCTCCTTTTGATCTCAAACTCATTTTAAATTTTACAGTAACATCACAAAACTTTATATTAGCAGTATCACGGCATATCTGTTGAGTGATTTTTGTGGACATTATTATTGTATGCAGCACTAAATGAGCTTTCAGCCAGATCTTAAGATAACATTCCTGCCTCAGCCATACAATGTATATAATATGCCATATACTGGACTTCTCTCTGCCTCCCTCAGACAACCACATGAATATCTCTACTTTTTTCAGACAACAAAACTATAATTGACAGGGTAATATCAGCAAGACTACAAAGGTCTCTGGGTAGATCATGCCTTCTAAGGCATTGATTTCTATGCTTATTTCATCTTCACCTCCTTATCATCAACACTACAATGACAGAGCCTGCGTGTGCCATCTGACAATACTGTGACATGCTAAATGAAAAGCTGTGTCCCAGCTGAAGTTATGTAAGGCTCAAAAGAAATAAAAGGACCATATACCTTGAATTACATTCTCATTAGCTCTGTTTTCTGAGCTCCAAATTCTGCTTTCTTAGAAATTCAGGCAGTTGAGTCAATTAACATTTACGTCAACATTTACTTCAGTCCAATATCTCTCTGAAGCAAAATTAAGGAAGTTGCCATCTATTTTTATCAATACCTATTTTTACTTGTCAGTGAAGATATTAATATAACTAAATCATCACCAGAAGTAGCCTATGGCCTTTGAAACCTCACAATATTAAATGGAAGATATGGCCTAGAAGTTTGATTCATGGATTACTACCACAAAAAGGTGCTCCTTTTCAGATTTTTCCCTCTGCTTTTTTTTCCCCACTTTTTTTGTCTGCTTCTAGCACACTCAGGAACCAATTTAATAGTTACTGGTGGGGATTATTTCAGTACTTGCTGTTTGGCGTGCAGGCTGTGACAGGAAAGGCTGATGGATTGTTCCCCATGGTACGGAATGATTTTGAATTTTAGTATTCTCTGCAATTTTCTTCCCCCCAATGAAAATGAGGAAAAGATTTAGTTTATTCTATAAAGGAAAAATCCGTGGAAAATATGCAGTTCATTTTGCAGTAAATGTGCATAAAGGAGTTGATAAACCTGTGGATACAGAAGGTAAATGTCATCTAAATGAGCAGTACCTTAACAAAATGATTTTTTGAGGGTTTATAATAGTTGCTATTATCAAAGGATGCACCAAAGAATTATTATTTCATTTTGTTCCTCTTTCTGTTTATCGTCATAATAAGGGCATAGCAGTTATAACCCTCCTAAGAAAACTAGTCAGAGGATTACCAATTTACAAAACCAGTAAGGACAAGGCACAAACCACAGATGTTTCTATTTGTTGAGGAAAATTATTCAGCTAATATGTGCTATGTTTTATTATATTTTCTGAATTAATATCTTATAAAAATAGGCTGAATATTTGTGAACTTCAGTAGTGGGTTTTCATTGAATTGCACACAATTATTGTATTCAATTTAATTACCAAGTTTTATATACAATCTGAGGGGAATATCATTACCATTCAAAGAAAAAACAGTAAAAACATGAACACACTCAAAGTCTGCAGTGCACCCACACCAATGAGTAACTAACCAATTTTAGAGGTTTTATTCTGTATGGTATCAAATGACCTGGGAATTTGAAAAACAGCTGTAAACCTTGCCCAACAGTCCCTTAAGGACTCAAGTCCCAACACTAGCTCAGCACCCTCCATCAAGACTTTCAATAATTCTAGAGTGACAGCTGAAGCGAGTCCAAACACTAATGAGAGATCCCCAACCTCTGTGCCAGTGGTCTCTGCCTACCCAGTCCCAAACTCATCCGTAGATATCAGAACAAACATAATTTATATTTATCAGTCCCTGCTGGCTCATGGGCCAAACCCAGTGCCAATGTCCACACCAACACTAACTCTAACACTAACCACAGTTTAGCAATTCTTCTTAGACTCATTCCAAATATCTCTCATCAATAAACTGATGGGTTAGACCTTGACCTAATTCTAACTGGTTTATGTGTTTGTTTCTAGTCAGGTTTAAGACAAACTTGGTTATGTGAATTCTTTTTTTTTTTCCTGGAAGACTCAGCCCTTATGGTACTGCAATGGTTCCTGTTGGTTCCTGTTTGGTCAAAAAATCCTGTTCCTGATCTCAGTCCTAACACTGGTCTGGTAGACCATAAAATACCAGAACTATCACAACCCATCAGCCTTTCTGGTCTCAGCTCAGATATGTAGACCAGTCTGAACTTTAAATCATCTTCCCCAGCTGGAAAATCTTTTAATCCTTGCCACTGGGTCATCACCAAACAAACCTCTCCCTTGACCCCTTCTCTAATTCTGTTTTGTAGATCTCTCCGTCTCTTTTTCCTGCCATTACTTGATTAGCTGCTAACCAGCCCAGTCATAAATGACAGTCAGCACTCTTAAAGCCAGATTTGTCATAGCCTCAAAGATCATGCTGTCTGGTAGAATCTAGATCATTAAAATGTCATGACTAAACTCTAATCCTAATCCTGAACTTCCTGTAGTTCTGTAAAACTAATTCTGTAGTTCTTAATCCTGAAGGCAGCCTTCTTCAAAAAGCCTGTATTCTGGGTACCAAGGCAGTAGAAATGTCTTTTTGCAGCCCAAAGTAAGGAATGTGAATATTAAATGTAGGATATGACATGCTGTGTGCCTTACCCTTTTGGATAGCTGTAGATGTTTTTCTGCTTGCTGCTCAACAATGTAACTGCTCTGATTCCCACTGTGATCCCCACTATTCCACTTCATAGGGACCAAATGATTCCCAGTCCTAGGTTCTACCTGTTTGGATGCATGAATCCTTTACTGGGACTCACCTATACTGATATAACGAGGCAATGATTTACAAGGCATATATTTTAACTGTGAAGTACCTGCACCTTTTCATGCTTAACTATTAATGAGGAATAGAAGAAAATATCGTTACATTTAGAGTTTACAGGTTATTTGTTAAAGTTGATTTAGAATTCATTCAAGCCAAATAAGTTCCTAGTGGTACTTATGAGAAATTGTATTCAGAATAAAAATGTAATGATTTCATATTGTTGCTCAGAATCCTTCCTTCTCTCCTAATAGAATTAATTTCTAAGCTTATTAGGATCAAAGTCATTCTTTTCCTCACCATCTTATATTGGCTAAAACTGTGCAAATGTGCTGTAAAATCTTTAGTGTCCTTTTCTTTACTGTTTCTGATAGCATGAAAATAACAGCAAATAGATTATGGTCTAATTGATATGTCATGAAAGTGTCACTACTTTTACTTTAGTCATAGGTTATCAGGTTCAAAGATGTGGCTCTGCAAGTACTTCAATATAATTTTTCTGGAATTGTTCTGTGGAGTAACTGATGGCCTCCATGTGACAATACTGATATCCTTTCATGTGATCCTCCTCCCACATTCATATCATACATAATTAATTGTCAGCACCATAAAAGTAATTCTTAGCACTTTCATCAATGTTTTCTTTTGTGGATGGTGACACCAAGACTTTCTTAGCAGAGTAGCATAACTTCTTTATACATGGATGATGAAGAGTTTCCCTGAAGGATAATTTCTTTCTCACATCCTTTTGTTTTAAGGGATTTAATTTTTTCCCTGAATGTTCCATATTGAGAGAGTTTTCTCATTCACTATTAAAACCCAGAAAACTTAAGGAAGAAATTGATCATTGAGATGTGATCTTCATATTTGCTTAAGAAACGGAGAAAGAGCAGAGTTAAAAAATAACGTGAAATTATTTTAAGTTAAAAAGTTGTGGGAAAGTGCTATTTCTTCCTTCAGAAATTCTGTCCAGATGAAAAATGCAACAATCAATAAAATACTTAGGGAATAATGAAAATGCATATTTATCCTAAAATATTGGGGAATATTCTACACAGAGCATATCACTGAGATGCCCATCCTCAGTGGGTCAGTTAGACTCCTATTACTCATGTAAAGAGACAAATAGCCTCAGAAAACAATTTACCCACCTATCTTAAATATTTGTAATAGGTTAAGACAAAACACAATCAGGATATGGCACTTGCCATCCCTGTTCACTGACTTAGGGGTCTTAAATTCTCAACTGTTCATCTTGACTGTTCCACAGTTCAAGACAGACTAAATGAATCCCACCAACCTAAGGTTGCAGGTACTGATGCCACAAGAAATACACTTTAGCTGATTCTTTCTTGACAGCTACGAGTTTGATACAATTAAAATCTCTGCAATTAAAGAAATATGGTGAGCCTTGTATTGCATTGCATAAAAACTTTCAGGGCTGAAGCAATGAAAGCAGGAAAAGCAGGGTAGCATTTATATTAAATAAAACCTATCAGCATCCATTGTGCAAGAAAAAAAACAAAAGCATGCTTCAGGAAAACACTTGATGATTTTGAATTTAAATTCAAAATTTTAAAATATTTAGTTGTGCTATCTTTAGACTCCCTTTGATCTCCAGATGTCTAAAAACCTAAAGTTTCCTATGCTTTTAAATGCACTGAGTGGATTTTCAGTCTCCAAAAGAATTAATATTTGATCCAAGTTCCTAGGACAAGAATAAGTTCTAATAAATAAGTAGTTTTGATAAGGCACTGTTATTCACTCTGAATCATGGCTGAGTAAAGCAGCTAAAAGAGAGATTGTGGTATGAAATGATTTAAGAAAGTAATTTTACTACATAAATACAAGGGATAATGTAGGCTAAAATTAGTATTAAAAAAATTTCTAAAATTGACTGAAACTCAGCTTGAATATCAATAATTGCCAGCCCCTTTGTTAACTCAGATCATATTCTAATTGATTTATTTCCCATAAATTCAATTTTATAGTTAGGAATATCTCCAATCTAAGTAGATTAAAGCATTTCACACATTTTCCATATGCCAATTAAACTCTATGTTTTATACACCATTTGAATAGCCTCTTCAAAGTTATTGACTTTTTCTTCTAATGATATAGAGCATATTACACAAGACACTGTTTAACTGAGGTATCACGCTCTAAAGCCCTAACTGCCTGAAAAACATTATACTAAAGTCACATTTAATTAATTTAAATTATCTTTTCATATCTGCCTGTGTTATAAAAGAATAGTTATGGAATTAAGGCACATCAGCTGAATGACATCTGAACTCAGTACATACTTCTCTGGGTAACCTGTTCCAGTGTCTCACTACCCTCACAGTAAAGAATTTCTTCCTAATATCTGATCTAAATCTACCCTCTTTCAGTTTAAAACTGTTCCCCCTCATCCTGTCACTCCATGCCCTTGTAAAAAGTCCCTCTCCAGCTTTCCTGTAGGCCCCCTTCAGGTACTGGAAGGCTGCTATAAGGTCTCCCCAAAGTCTTCTCTTCTCCAGGCTGAACAGCCCCAACTCTCTCAACCTCTCTTCATAGGAGAGGTGCTCCAGCCCTCTGATCATCTTCATGGCCCTCCTCTGGACTCGCTCCAACATCTCCATGTCCTTCTTATGTTGGGGGCCCCAGAGCTGTACACAGTACTCCAGGTGGGGTCTCATGAAAGCAGAGCAGAGGGGCAGAATCACCTCCCTCGACCAGCTGGCCACGCTTCTTTTGATGCAGCCCAGGATACGGTTGGCCTTCTGGGCTGCAAGTGCACATTGCCAGCTCTTGTCGAGCTTCTCATCAACTACCACCCCCAAGTCCTTTTCCTCAGGGCTGCTCTCAATCCATTCTCCGCCCAGCCTGTGTTTGTGCTTGGGATTGCCCCGACCCACATGCAGGACCTTGCACTTGGCCTTGTTGAACTTCATGCGGTTCGCACAGGCCCACTTCTCAAGCCTGTTAAGGTCCCTCTGGATGGCATCCCTTCCCTCCAGCGTGTCAACTGCACCACACAGCTTGGTGTCGTCAGCAAACTTGCTGAGGGCGCACTCAATCCCACTGTCCATGTCACCAACAAAGATGTTAAACAGCGCCACTCCCAATATCGACCCCTGAGGAATGCCCCTTGTCACTGCTGTCCACTTGGATGTCGAGCCGTCGACCTCAATTCTTTGAGTGTGACCATCCAGCCAATTCCTTATACACCGAGTGGTTCATCCGTCAAGTCCATGTCTCTCCAATTTAGAGACAAGGATGTCATTGCATGAGTTTTACCAAGAACTCACCACCAGAGGCTTAACAAACTGCTTAACAACTTTTAAATGTGATCCATAGACATCTTTATACATCTTCTTGTGATTTATAGTGTATAGAAACTTAAAATCTTTTTGTGGTTATAATAATATATTTTCTGTCTGATTCAGAAGAAGGGAACTAATCTGAAATACCATCAAGGAGTGAAGTGGTACCCGTGGATCATCCATTTGTACTGTATTGGGGCCAGAAACCTGGATGAGCATGTCTTTGAGAAGAAACAGTGGAAAAGAACTATAACCTGAGAGGATTTCCCAGCAGCACATTTCCCTCATGCATTGTAGGTTGCTTGCTCTTCTGGCCAGTATTTGTCACAGAGATTACATGTCAGATATACTGGAAGAGCTAGATATTTTGGAAGAGTAACTTTAATTTTTTAAAATATTTTATTTCTTCTCTAATGTATTGTTTCTATAATTCTAGAATTTTATTTAAAACCTTGATAATCAGCCTATCTTTTTTTATTACTTGAAAGTGGTTTAACATTAAAGGCATCAGGACTTACACCAGTGTACAAGATTGGGCTGGCTCTGTATTTCTGTGATCAAAAACATAATATCAAAATCTATGTCAGTCCAGAGCTCTCCAGCTGTGTCATTGCCTTGAACAACACATTCTTATAGATCATCATTTAGAAGTTTCTTCTTGTAGCATTTACCACTACCAAAAATATTTTTCTACCACTGATTGGCCCTTGGTTTTGTTAGAAAGATTACAGCTTTCGAATATTTTGGCTGCATTTAATGAATCTTGGTTTTTTGGAAGATGGGATTCAGGGTTCCATTTTGAACAGAATTCCTTACCATGCCAAAATGTGTGTTCCTGAGAATCAAAGATGTATGCTTTTGATCCATTTTTCAACCTCTGTATTCTCCAAGTGATGATAAGATCATTTTTAGACATCATGTGGCATTTAATTCAATTGCCTCTTCTAAACTGGTCAACATGTTCTTCAAAGAATTGTTTTCACCTTCAGTTAGATAAATGTTATGTAAAAATAAATATAAATGAATCATGATATTTTCTGAGTTTCCATGTTTCCTTATTACTTTTAAGATCAGTCTAATAGCATTTATTTTATTTCAGATTAATAATTAAAAACTCTCTTCTTGATCTAAAGATTAAACATATGCCAAGCTTCTGCCTCCTTTTAGACTCCTCATTTTCCTGTTTTTTTAGTTAGGTGTGATCACATTTAGCTCTGAACAAACACTGGAA
Organism: Nyctibius grandis; assembly: GCF_013368605.1. Taxonomy (NCBI): domain Eukaryota; kingdom Metazoa; phylum Chordata; class Aves; order Nyctibiiformes; family Nyctibiidae; genus Nyctibius; species Nyctibius grandis. The sequence goes on along the minus strand of NC_090658.1, from coordinate 110,849,191 downwards.
AAGGAGCTTTGTTCAGCCTTTGTGTCCAATGTCAGCTCCAACAGACTTGTGGTAGCAAAGACAAAAGAGTAGCAAAGACAAAATCCACCCTGCCCAGATGAAATTGCACTGCTGGCTGTAGCCTCCATAATAAACTATGGCATTCGTCATGTGCAGATGTTTGACAAAACGAAACTGGTCTCTCAGTTATGGAGCTTTGCACACTTGGAAATTGAGAACCTGGTAGGAATGTGCTGCTATAAAGGACTGGGAGATATACAGCATAGAAGCACAAGTTCTTCCTATACACTTATGGAAGATCCAAATGGTCATTGGAGACAGTAGAATAATATCATTCACTGAAAGTGGAAGACGTACTTTCAGAGAATGTGAGTTTTTTAATCAAAGTAGTTAATTTGGAAGATCCAAACCTATCCCTGAAGTCAGTACATGGTCAGAAATCATAAGAATTCAGTAAAGACTGGGGATCTTTGTAGCTCCAGTGTAAACAAAGGCATTCTTCAGAGTAGTATGCAGCATATCCAGATTTATGATTTGTTAATTTGTAATTAGTTTCCAAAATAATCTTACACGTATTGTCAAATGCATCTTTGATTTACAGTGTATACCAACTAAGCAGTCAGCTGCATAATGCAGTTTGTCTGCAATGTTCATGTATAAATAATCAGTCAGTAATTTCGAACTAATTTTGAAGAACAGACTGTGAAAATCAGTTACTATGCAGATGAATGGTATTTTAGTCATTCAATTTCACAAGTATGCATACCTATTCCAAATAATATCAGTCAGGTAATGACACATCTAATATTAATCTTCAGTGCACAGGGCATGCAAAAAGAAGTCTTGCTATGGTACACAGCAGTCACATATGGTTCTCTAATACCAATAAACTTTACATCATTTCTCCACAGATACAGATCTGAGCTAGTCTACTTAGGATAACAAAGTTATAATGACATGCAACTAGATTACATAAATCAGGACTGGGTAAGTTGCTAATAAAAGCAGACCTTAGTTTAATTTTTACATAAAAATGTTTTGACCTTCACAGGCATATTTCATGTTTTTAAAAAACTGACAATTTCAACTTTTATTATTGATGTTGATTACACCGTTGCCTGAAGACAAACAGAAAATGTAGTGGCCCATCATAACTTTTAGGCTTTGTATAAATTACTGTGATTTTTATCTTAAACTAAACCAATGAAAGTGATCAGGTATAATGATTTTTTTATTATTTTAGAGCTTCGTATTTCACACTTGATTCTGAAATTTACCAGAGACGTGTTAAAAGAATATGAAAAAAATAAAATGAGAGGAAGTTTTGGGGGGGATTGTATTGCTGTCAGTAATTTCTGAAAATGCTACCTACATTTTACAGAAACCTGCACATTCTTATATGCAAAAATCAATTTTGGAGATGTTTGCTATTATAAGAGACAGTAAAGTTTGGTAAATGCTAAGCCACTTACAATTTAACAAGATGATTGTCCCTGGAAGCTGTAATCAAGCATCTGTAGGTTTTTAGATGCACATCTAACAATGAATACATTCAGCCCTAAAATTAGAGAGGCTGCTATGATTTCTAAATTTTCACATTTTACTGGACAGATGGGAACTGATGGAGATAACTTTTATTTTGCAAATAAACAAGACGAATTCATGAAGATTAACATTTTCAAACCATGTATAGGTTTAGACATGTAGCTGATGGATGTTTCATAGCCTAATCCCTTTTACAGTTTAAAGAAGCTTTTACCTATCTCTAGGTGAGTCCCAGTTTTCTTATAGAGGCAACAAGAGAATATAAGCATACAGATATGAAAAAAATATAAAGAACAGAGCAAGCAGTCAGTGGGGAAAAGGGAAAGATTTTGATCAAGGCAAAATAATTTTCCATGATAAAAAATCTGTTAGCAGAAACTGGTCTTATTCGTTCATCAGGAAAATTAACATTTGCTATAGTGACAACAACATTAAACGCACAATTTATTACACTGCTGTATATATAAGTGCACCCAGCACTTATCACAAAGGGCATGAAAGCCCTAAAAAGGGAAGATTCTCTGAAGCATGACTAGCTAGCAGGTGACTTTCAGTAACTTAGGCTGTGACCACCTGATCCCTGAATTTTTAGATGACTCAAAATCCAATAGTCTTACTGAACGCAAACGTGCAGGCCCTTAAAAAGCCTTTGACTTTGAAAGCCTGGCACAATGAGGCAGTTTATACTTTTGAAGCAGGTGCTGCAGAAAAGACAAAGAAAATATTAGCAGAATCCACTAGTTTTGAATCCACACATTTCTGATATATAATTTCCCTTCTTCCAACATTACAGGTCGGCTGACTACATCTAACTGTAAACTAATAAGGCGAATGGGACAAATTGTTTCAACATCAGTATGACTGCAAAGTCAATTTTATTGATTTTAAGTATAAAAACTGTTCAAATAGACCTTTAATAATGCATTTCTGTACATAATTAGTGTGATCTATATATATTTTTTCAAGCAGTGTCTTATGTTTGATGTACCAAAACCAGGCAAATATACATTAGTCATCTGATTCTGGGCTGCTTCTCATAGACACTAGAAATAAGATTTGTCATGTCTTTGTAAAAAGGGAACTAGCTATTCCTCTCTAGCTCTTAGACATCTAAATCCAGGTAGCATGAAGCTACGACAGTTTTTCTAAGTTCATTTGCTTTCTTGAAGTATTTAAGGCTGGCTACCAGCAGACAATATATTAGGCATAGAATAAAGATCTAAAAGCAACATAGTTTGGAACAGGAGAGGAGAGGAGTTTTCCTAGGTCATAGAACGCAGTTTCCAGCCTAGCTCATCATCTAATGCCAAGCATAGATTTACGAACATCTACTTTAATATATGCAGGTTGATTCCTTCTCTCCTGGTTCTTGGAAGCTACTCCAGAATTAATTCCCATGAGGTTTAGAATCAATCTTCTAATTTATAGTCTATACCAGGCTGCATCTATATAAACAATGTGCACAATGTGTTGTAGAGAGCACAACCCTTTGTCAGAGAAAAATACCAATTTATAATTCCATCAAGTTATAAATAAGGGCTGTGGTTGGCAGTGGAGGCATTACATCTCCTATAATGCCTGTTCAGACGTTACATCTCGTCTATAACTCCTCATATTATTGCAAACTTCCAGAATAATTTCTGGCAAACACTGTCTGCATGACATCATTATTTTAATGCATATGAAAGTTAATCTTCACTTTCCTGTAAATATCATCCATTTCTTTTCTCTTGAGTAAAATGTATGCAAAAATTATAAATTTAATTTATAAATTTCTGCTTTGATACTTACAGCATTTTTCCTTCTTCATTATCTTCCCCTGGAAAACTGATGTACTGGTATGAGAATATTAAGAAATTCTAACTGCCTTTTTACAAAAACAAAACAAAAACACCCCAAAAAAACTAAACGAAAAAAACCCAAAAAACCCAAACCAAAACAAAAACTTCAAGCATGTCAGAATTTGCTATATTTATCATTTTATTTGTATAAACAATAATACTTAATATTGAATTGATCATCTTAAATTCTCATTCTTGAAACAGAAACGCAGGAAAACTTTAATCAGATTATGTACCATAATTCTCCTTAGAATTTTTTGTTTGATTTTTAACCTGGGCCACAAAGCTGGCATGTGCTCTCAATCCTTTCCTCCTATGCCAGATCAAGACTAGATGATTATCTGGGCACATGCTTGCTCAGGCAGCCTTCTCCCTTTCCTTCTTGCTGATATTATTAAAGTTTATAAGTATTATAATCTCCAAATGATAATTCATATAATTTGTTTTATCATGTCACTGAGCTGGGAATTCAGTGTTATCAACTCCTGCTCTGAAAGGCATCTGCTTTGGTAAGGTTTGGATTTATTCTACACAGTGTTTCCCCTCACTTCACCACTATAAATTTATTTAAACAAAACCAAAGTCTGAGAGAACCAAGGATCTTTGCATTGTCAGTTATCCTCAGTTATATGCTTTTACAAGCAATGTAAATTCACAAAAGTTCAAACTGATAGAATTTTAGATGGAAGCTCAGGAACTTCCTACCACTAAGACTAAGCCCATAGTATCTACTCTGGTGTACCACTTGAGTCTCTTCTGAAACATGTTTGAGCCACAGGTGCTATAAATGGAATGATTGCTGTAACATCATTAATATTTACCCTTAATAATGGTATTTTTATTTTCAAAATACTTTATAAATATGTGCTAAAAAAAAATCTAGTATTCCTCCTAAGCAGACACTTCTTTTTATTCTAATATTGTCCTTCTACATAGGAGAAAGGGGATTTAGGAGAGCTGGACAAATCTATGCCAAGATTGGCAGTTGGGAACTCTTGATTCCTCAACCAGTGTTCGAACTACTGAGCCAGAAACTGCAAGTTTAATTTAAGCTACTAAGCAAACCCTAGAAATTTATTGTTCAAGATTATCATCTTGGACTAGACTTGAACCAAGCCTTGTGAGCCATGTGCTGCCCAAGAGACTCATTCTGTTACCTCAGGAGATTAAAAAGCTAAAATTAAGGCCAAGAAAGAAAAAGCAAAGTATAATGTAGTACGAAGGTTATTTAATCAATATTGCTGTTCATGGGCAAGGAAATAATGGGCATTGCTGGATAAGAAACTGAATATTCTTTGTCTTATCAAAGCACTTACACTGATTCCTTCGTAGAACACAAATGATCTGTGAAAGACTAATGCCTGGAAATCCAAAGATTACTGACAAGTTTATGTTGAAATGATCCAAAATTCTTTTTCTCTTCCATGGAAATATTTTTCTGCAAATGTAAATTTATGTCAATTTTCCATAGATGATTTTTGGGCAGAATACTGAACTGCAACGTTAAAAAAGTTAACAATTGAGAAATGTGATTTTAAAATATTGCAGCAGCTGCCATATACTTCACTTCTTTCTAAAGACCAGATCAGAGCAGATTTCATCTTTCCTGAAAAAGTTCTCACAGGAAACTGAAATATTTCAAATTTTTTGACTAAAGGGTTTCAACCTCCCCAGTCAATATTTTCAAATGCACTTTTCACAGAATTAAAAGAAACACACCCCATTGCATTATTTGATATCAGCCTTTCTATTGCATGGTCTGTTCACAGGAAAACAAACATGCTCAATTTCATAACCTTCAAAATTGAAGTATCTACATGGTAAATACAGAAAATGCTATTGCCAGTCTTCCACTAGTTAATCATATGAGGATTCTGCTTTTGTGGATAATTTGATGAGGTATATGCCTGATACTTTCATCGAAAGAGCTAGATGCACGAGAGGTAGCCTCCTGCTCTCCCTTGCTGTGTTCTGTACTGCACAATGTCAGTCACTTTTACTCATTGGCTTTGACAGCATCAGTTCATAATCAGCAGCACAGCAGATCATTTTTTAGCTGCAGTGTCCCATGTTGTAGAACCAATGCCACACAGCTGAAGATTTGCTTTTAGCATGTCTGTTTAACAATTCATTGGCCAACCTCTCTGCGGTTCACACATTTTAAAATACGAAAACAGCTCTGAGCAATGATTTTTCTAAGATAAGCATCAGATGGGTGGACCATGGAGCTCAGCTCTGGAAGAACACTGCCTCAGTACTGGTTGGGATTGTATTATGCTATAAATTTTAAACACCATTGATGGCAGAAGGATAATTTACATGGAACTGTCTGGAAGGCTTGACATGAAAAGTGTTAATTTGTCCAAGTGTTACAACCATAGAGAGGAATGGTGACAACTACACAGTGCACATATTAACATTTGTTTGAAGTCAGATGCCCTTTTAATTCCAGACATGCTGATTGTAGGTAGATTAGGGTACGGCGACCGGAAAATCTCGGGCTGTAACGGAAGGTAGGCGTGGCGAAAGGAGCAGGATGTGTCATTATCGTGCGAGTTCGTACGGGACAAGACGACTATATAAGGCTGTTGCGCAGTTAAATAAACGCCATTTGTTGCATCCTCACATTGGTGTCAGTGCTCAATGGCCCTGGGGTGCGGATAGCCTCAGGCCAGCCAGCAACCGAACGGAGCTTGCTGCAGACAAGCGGCAACAAGTGGTCACCCCGACGTGATTGCTGGGCTGGCGGACCGCAGGCGGTCGGAGTGGGTTCGCGAACCATGGAAACCTTGATAAAGGTGATTTCGTTACTGGGCGGGGAATTTAAGATTTCTGTGAAATCGAAAGACGTAGCCCAGTGTGTGGACCGTCTCGTTAAAGGGGGGGGCGGTGGCAGGACCGGCTGATTGTTTACAGCCGAATACCTGGGAGCGGTGCTCGATGCAGCTCGCTGAGCGAGCTATGGCAGCGGGTTCTGCCAAAGAATTAAAAACATGGGGAGTTATCTTGTGGCTGCTACGGGCTGCGCGGGAGGACTGGGCGACATGGGATGCGGCTCGGACGTGTTTACATGGGGTCTACCCTGACCAAGACAGAAGTGGCAGTGGTGAAACTCCTCCAACATATACTCTCTGAGAGAGGAATTAAATATGACGAAGCTGCGTTAAAGCGGTTACTGTTTTGGGCAAAAGATAAAGGACATTTTACAACCTTTAATGATGTCTTTGAAGTGCCTTTATGGGAGAAGATTGGTGACTCTCTCTGGAATGCGGTGTCAAGTGATGATAAGGAAGCCTTTAAATTGTCTGCTACATGGAGGCTGGTTAGTGAAGCGTTAAAAGGAATAAAAGCAGAGAGAGAAGTCACACATACAGCTTTTATGGCTTTAGGACCACAGGCGCCTACTACCCCCTCACTGTTTGCGGGACCAACACCTCCCATGGCCCCGGTGGCTGTACCGGTGGCAGCTCCTTTATCACCATGGGTACGGACGGCTCCGAAAAAAGCTGAGGAGCGGGGAGCGAGAAAAATAGATACAGATCCATTAGAACCGGTAGTGCACCCTAAAACACAAACTTGATTTGAACTAATTGATTCAGACGCTGAACAGGAGACTTGGCAGAAACCCCCTCCGAAACCCCCTCCCTCTCATTGATCTCTCTACAGATGAGGCTGAGCAGGAGGACAAGAAGGAGGGTAAACATGCTTTGTACCCACCTTTACCGGATTAGCCATTTACGGAGTCAGCAGTACCAGAGTCACAAGGACTTAAAGGACTGTTACCATCACGAAATGGACACGAACTTGACATGACAGAGCTTGGTAGACGACTGGAAGAATTAAAGACGGAATTGCAGCAGCATCGTTCAGCCAACGCCTCGGGACACGTGACTATGTCTCCCCCAAAAACCCCCCTCTGTGTTCGAGACAAGTATTAGGGCCACCTCAACCTCCTTTACAACTCCCTACTCCACCTTTAGATCAGGGCGGGGGGGGAGGTTTGCGTCCATCTGGTAATGTGGGAGGTGAGGGGGAGGGTCAGCTTCCACCCGCGTATACAGGGGAAGGGGGGGGAGGTGAGGGAGGAGTGAAACGGGTCATTCGAGATGCGTTATTAGAAGGAGTTATAATTCCACAAGCATATCCGGTGATTGTGGGTGCGGGTCCTGAGGGAAGAAATATTTGACAACTGTTAGATTGGAAAATTGTAAAAGAAGCATTACCACTATAGTTAGCGAAAGACAACACAGGTGAGGACTGCAGAAAAGTTGTTGCAGGGATGGCAAATAGTAATGCCACCTTAACTGAGCTAATGGATGCTTGTGAGAAAGTAGGAACCACCACATTTCAGATGGAGCATTTAGCAAAAACTTTTGCAGCGGCAATTAAGGTAGTTCATCGTTGTTATACATGCGAACAGGAAGGTCACTTTAAGAAAAACTGCCTTAAGAAGTTGAAGCTGAGTGGGAGAGATAACTCTGTTTTGATGTGTCATTGCTGTGGGAAGCTAGGGCATTTTGTGAAGCTGTGCAGGTCTCAGTATAATGCTCAAGGTCAGCTGATAACAACCAGCTGCAGAATACAGGGAAACTGGAGAAAGAACGCGGGGGGGGGAAACTGTATGCTGACACAAATGAATCTTCCCAACCAGTTCCAGGCCTATGCAGTTAACTCGCAGCCCAAACCGCAGGGAGCGCAGGACTGGTGTTTCCACGCAGGGTTAACCTGTGCGGCTGCCAAGCCTTGGACCTGTGGCAAACAGGGATAATGCTAATGCTGATTGTCAAAAGATCATTGAAGCTTTACCTGGAAAAACAGATTTGAATGCTATGATAAAGGCATGTGCAAAAGTGGGTACTGTGGAACATAAGGCTCAAGTTATGGCTGCGGCCGTACTTGGGGCTTACATCGTCACAATTGCAGTCTCTATTCCAATTATTAGCAGGGGACACAACTTTAACAGCACCACGACACACTACTTCAGAGATACAGCAACTGATTACAGAAATAGAAAGCAGGCTACATTCCAAATTTGTACATCGTATTGATTTGAATCAGGAAATACAAATTATCACTTTGTTTGATAGGCAAATTCCGTATGCAATAATTGGTCAATAGAATTCAGAATGATCAGATTTGTTACAGAGCTATTGGCACAGATTATTCATCAAAGGACGGATGCGATGTCGGGAGCTTGTGGCCAGAGATCCCTGCATCACTAACCGTTCCTATTGCAGCTCAATATTTTGAGTGTATGGCTAATAGCTTTGCTTTGCAAACAGCTATGGAGAATTTCTCGGGACAGGTTGTTTACCACTTGCCCTCCCATCCTGTTATAAAATTGAGTGCGGAACTTCCAATTGCCACAGGAGTGTGGTGCGCAGACACTCCTGTGGATGGAACTACCATTTTTACGGATGGATCTGGGAACACAGGCAAGGCGGGCCTTGTCTGGTATTCTGATGGCAAGTGGGAATCTATGGTAGTACAACAAAAGGGTTCACCTCAGGTGGTAGAATTACGAGCTGTATTAAAAATATTTCAGAATTTTCCCATTCCCTTTAATTTGATTACTGATTCAGCATATGTAGCTGGCATTATAAAGCAATTGGATAGATCTGTTATAGAGCATATATGTAATCAGTGTGTTTTTGAATTGCTGCGAGCTCTGTGGCAAGAAATTCAAATCCGAACTGCATTGTTTTATGTTTTACATGTAAGAAATCATACTAATTTGCCTGGGTTTATTGCAGAAGACAATGCTCGAGTGGACTCTTTGGTTTTTCATCCTAAAACAACACTTTGTACCAGAGTGGAAGCAATAGCACAATTGCTTATCAAAGTACATAAAAGGATTACAGACATTACCGGACTAGACTCAGATGCTATCTATTTACCTATCAGAAAGGAATATCTACAGTGGTTAACAAATCAGTCAACTCTTTTTCAAATGGCCTTACAGGACTTTACTGGACAATTGTTAACACATTTGCCAAGAGATAAAAAGCTACAGTTTATTTGCAAACAGGACTGGGAAGAAAAACCTATCAGATCAGAGATACCTGTGACTGGACTAACTGTTTTTACTGATGCAGGAAAGCGATCACATTCAGCAGTTATTACCTGACAAAAGGATGGACAATGGAAACATTGTAAATTCTCAGGAATTTACTGAGGACTCATTGCAGACACTTGAATTTTTTGTGATATATCAGTTTTTTGTAAAATGGAAGGATTTACCTGTAAATATTGTAACAGACTCTCTTTATGCAGCAGGCATTGTAAATCGAATTGAAAGAGCTTTTATACGACCAATAAGAAATATGCGACTTTATACCATTTTGCTACAGTTGCATCAAGCAATAAACCTCAGAGAGATACCTTATTTTGTCACCCACATTCGTAGTCATCAATTTGATCAAAATTTGAGCATTGGAAATAATAAAGCAGACACACTTGTGTCCTATACGCAAATATCACCAAATTTATTTGAACAAGTACACCTATCCCATCAATTCTTTCATCAATCAGCAAAAATGTTAGCGAAACAATTTCACCTCACCATGGCACAAGCACGTGAATTAGTTAGTGTTTGTCCTAGTTGTCAGAAAATTGGCATGGGAATTGGAATAGGTGTAAATCCTCGAGGACTGAGTGCGTTGCAACTGTGGCAAATGGACGTTACTCACATTGCAGAATTTGGAAGGCTCAAATATGTTCATGTATCTGTTGATACGTTTTCACATATAATATGGGCAACAGCACAAACTGGGGAAACAGGTCGTCATGTCAAATGACATTTACTTGCTTGCTTTACAAGTCTTGGGGTTCCACAACAACTTAAGACTGATAATGGACCAGCATACTGTTCATAAAATTTTCGTCAATTTTGTCAACTATGGGGTATTACACATGTCACCGGGATCCCTCATTCGCCTACGGGTCAGGCGATTGTGGAACGTGCTCATAGTACATTGAAACAGCTTCTGCAAAAACAAAAAGGGGGAGAGGAAACTGAACCTTCTGAGAGACTTGCAAAAGCTGTTTATGTACTTAACCATTTAACTTTAGCAGGAGATAAGGAGCGACCCCCAATTGTAATACATTGGGAGGCAGTTCGACAGGGAGCAAGCTATGTGCAAAACAAAGGCAAAGTGTGGTATAGGGAACCAGGTACTAACGAGTGGTTGGGACCAGGGGAACTATTACTAATGGGTCGAGGTTATGTTTCTGTCTCTACAGGCGCAGGAGTACGGTGGATTGTTTCTAAAAGGATGGTTAGCCACATTATTAGAGGGAATAGTTTATATAGTTGTGATTATAATTACCATAGGGATCTGCATGGGTTGTGTTGAGGCAATCATTGAGAATAGTATATGGAAGTAGTGAGATAATAAATCTAACTACTTCCAAAGGGGGAAATTGATACTGGATGGTTTAGCAACGGTTTAGCAAGAGTAGGCCTCAGAGTAGGCTCTAAAAGGCCTGATCTGTGTTACCTTTAAACAGAATCAGCTTTCCTGTCAGTAATTTTCCTTTCAGCTAGAATAATAGAGAATAACAGTATGTTCTGAAGTAAACTGCATGTTTTGTAGATAGAGTCTGCTTATGGGAATGTTTATAATAGGCATTATCCTACTTGTGTTACCCTGTTTGTTTGCATGTTTGCAGAAAACTGTGCAACGAATGGTCAATACAACCTTTGTGGCTCAACAACAGAGAGCAGGATTTATGGGTAACCAAGGCTGGGATTCTCTGACTGGGCTCTGCGAGACACAGGGAACCAGGTTTGAGTAAGAAACAAAAACACAGAATTAAGATTCTTGGGGAGGGGGAAGGATTCCCAGACGTAATTCCTGTCAACTACCAATCTCACATTTTACATCACCCTCTTTATTCTTTAAATCATTTTGCCCGGGGAGACCAAGAGCGTGCCCCCATTGAGCAACATTGGGGTCCAGGGGTGCCAGAAGTGGGCCCCCCAGTCAAGGTTTGGTTCCCTGGGACAGCGGAGTGGGAAACAGGTTGGGAGCTGCTACATCACGGGAGGGGGTATGCCACCATCAAACGGGATGGTGTTATACAGTGGGTCCCTACACGCTGTTTGCGCCCTGATTTAAAACAAAATCCTAACCCGAAGTAATATGTACGCTGTCCGAGCTTTATGTTTTGCAGGAGTACCTGTGGGGGAAGCCGAAACAGCACCAGCCTCGACCTTCAGACGTGAGGAGTCATGACAGTACAGAGAGTCTGGTAAAGCGGCGGGGCGCCAAGAAAGATGAGAAACGGCGGCCGTTGCTGAGTGAAACAAAAGCTTTAAACAATGCACTTATGATTAGCTTGCTTTTGCTTTACATCTCAGGAGTTGCAGGGGAATCTTACTGGAGAACCTGGGCTCGGGATGTTGTATCCGCCAGCTACGCTTATGCTTTGACGCAAGGCTCCAGAATCAGCAATACGCTTTACTTCGCATGACTTGAAGCATGGGGAGGGGGAAATGTAGGTAGATTAGGGTACGGCGACCGGAAAATCTCGGGCTGTAACGGAAGGTAGGCGTGGCGAAAGGAGCAGGATGTGTCATTATCGTGCGAGTTCGTACGGGACAAGACGACTATATAAGGCTGTTGCGCAGTTAAATAAACGCCATTTGTTGCATCCTCACATTGGTGTCAGTGCTCAATGGCCCTGGGGTGCGGATAGCCTCAGGCCAGCCAGCAACCGAACGGAGCTTGCTGCAGACAAGCGGCAACAGCTGATTTAATCTCTCAAAAGCAATACCAGCTTTTGCTATCCTCTGCATGACTTCATCATGAGATCTAGTGAGAGAGGATGCTGCCAGACTGGCAGAGTTTGTCTACAGATTTCCAGCCTGTATTGCCAGTACACGTGGCTGGGAGAGGCAGAGACAGGATCACCGTTTCCCTCAAGCTGAGGTGCAGGTTAAGATGCTCAATGGGGCAGATAAAGCAGCCAGTAATGAGGTCTGCAGCCTGTACCAGGGGCAGCTCTGCGCTGACAAGGCCCACTCGCTCTGTGGCCTTTAGGTCAGCTCAGAGTCTCTGTAGGTCAAACATGCCACCATCCACACTAAAGGGTATGGGGCTACATAGCATCAAGACTAAATGTAAGAAGGAGTTTTGCTCACATCAGTCTTACACTAATGGAACAATGGAGACTTACTGAGGACTACGTGAGACAGCAAAAGACCCTGACTCTGCTGCTTACTTAAAGATTGTGGCTGCTGTATTATTGTGAAATAGGGGAACAGTCTGCAAGTCAATCGGGGTAGCTGAATGAAGTGAAGCTCTCTCCAAGCAACCCTGACAGGTAGTCACAGTGTAGTCATAGGGCCAAAGTCTTGCACCGACTGACAAAGATCACTCACAGACATTGCTTTTGTTCTGCTCATGATCCTTGAATCTTCATTGCTTTAAAAGTCACACAAACCATGCCTTAACATTGCTTTCTGAGGATCACTTTCAGCCTCAAGCTTATAGAGATCTACTTGCAGCAAAGATTTCCCCAACAACTGGCAGAAATTTTATATCCCAGTCATTATCATATCATGATGGGACAGATTTCAGTTTGAGAAGGTGGGTGACAACTGCATCCTTCAGCTACTGTGGACTCTTGTCTAACATATAACAGTGAAGAGCTGCAATCATTTGTGATTAGTTCCTAACCTCCAGATTTGTTTACTTTGGCAGAAATGTCAGAAGTACTCAGCCTTGCACTGTGACATCTGTTTCATGGTTTCAAAAGTCTCCAGCACAGCAGACAGTACTGCAGTTTGCTGCCCACTTGATTTCAGTCGTCACTCCATCAGAGACAGAAGACGGAGAATTGCATAAACTGTCAAACATTTCTGCTGGGAATTCCTCTCACTCCCTAACAGTATTTGACCATCTTCACTATGGAATGGCACAACACTAGTGGGGTTTTAGGGACATATACTGATTTCAAGCATTAAGGGAACTATTTGACATTTTCATTTGATCAACAGTTTCTTGAATCTCCTCTCTGTGCATCACTAATCTTCCAGGACAGGAAACTTTCCTTGTGCTTCCTTGAACAGTGTGTTGAGAAGGTTTATAAAAATCTTTTACTCCACCTTATGAAGTCCATACATATAATAGTGAACTGTTGGACCTGCCATTTCCATCAAATCCATCCCAAGAGCCATCTTTGACAAAACAGAGGTACTTTCCTAGGGCATTCTATAGCGCATCAATCATTTTCTATGATTTTGGATTTGAATAGATGCAATAACACACTTACTCTTTACTCATTTTCTTTTTTGTGACTGCCATGTTGAATGCCACAGTATTTAGTGTTTTAAGGAGAATCTGATGTCTGCTCTGCAAGCATCAGGCAGCTAGGGATATTTCATTGCTTGCTAACTGATGATATAACCAGCAATCTGCACCAAATGTGGTCTGAGAAAATCTGACATCACAAACAGGAAAGTGCTTTACTAGGACACTATCAACAAGATGTCATCACTGTGATCATAAATGATTTTCTAGCACTTTGGCAGTTTGTTAGAAAATGGAACACCATCTACTGCAAATTTTCAGCTCATAACATTAGCAGCAGTCTTGCTGAAGTTTTTCTAACTGGCATAGATGTGGGACCTTTCACTAAGTCCCCACAATATATTTATGAATTTATCACTTTGTAGAATTAATTTAATCAGATTTGTTAAATAAAACTATGACATAGTCATTGGACTGGTACTAATAGAGGTGCCTGGTGAAGCTATAAAAGAGCTGTTTTGCATATCAACTGGCATTTAAGCACCTGCATTGTAAATCCAGCTATAACTTACCCCTTCTGATTACTTACGCTTGGGCCTCTTTTCTCATGAGCAAAGAAACTGTGCAAGAGTATATACACAACAAAGCAATTATGTATTGGCTAAAACACATAATAGATAGTTATGGTTAATGAGCTACTAGGCTAAGCATTAATATACTCACCAATGCTTATTAGATGCTAGATGAGGATTTGCTGGCCAGAGCGCTGTCAATCAGATGGGGAAGGATCTCCCTCTGCTGCTTTTCAGAAGAGGCTGCGCCTTGATATTGCAGAACTGCAGTCTCTGCAGATTCTCTGCTTTTTTGTTGCTTTTTTTTTAACTTAGAATTTTAGACCTTTTCATGTCAGAACATTTTTTATCATAGTCTTGAGCTGCTAATTATTACTGCCTCAACAGTTACACTTGCATCACTTTTTCTTTTCTTGTATAACTTTTGTTCAAATGCTTTCTCATATCTTAGCAACACTTTTCTCAGTAAGATTCAGTCAAAGTCACAAAACCGTGTTGCTCCAAATTTGGTGCTGGATTACAACTGAGTTCCTGTAGTGAGGGATGTGGATCCCCTTCCTCATGGTGCAATGTCTTTTGATCATAAATGCTTGGTGTTAAGGTCTTGCACCAGGCCCAAACCCCCACTTATACCTGTGTTGTAGACACCAGAAGGTGTTTTGCTAAGACCTGCTCTGTCAATGTGTTACTAACCAAGTTCATGGACCAAGAAATGGGACTGTTAAATGTCCCATTACAGTCAATAAAGATCTAGTTGACATAGTTAATGGACCTCAGAGAGGTATTCAGCTAACCAGCCAGGGAGAAGAACACACAAAGAAGTGCAGGAGAGAATGAACATACCACTTTTTTTTATATGGGTGACTTAAAAAGGTGAGAAATTTGGTATAGCATCCTTAAGAGCAGCAGAGATTGCTAGAGATTAGCATAAATTTTTCATTTCGCACATTCCATACTGCTCCATGACAGCTATACCAGATGCTCCCAAGGGATGCAAAGTAAAGAACAAGAGACCCAGGAGCAAAAATTAAGGAAAAACAAGCAAAGCAAGAAAACAGCTAACAGATTACGCAGCAAACCAATTTTACTTTTAAAAAGAAAATTACTATTGCTTGATTTTTTTTATCTTGTGTGAAACCATCTTGCCAGATATGTTACCTTAGTTCAGTTTTTTGGGAATATGTCTTAAAATTAATACACAGACATGCTCTTACCTCTCCACAAAATGCAATTTTTGTTTCCTCTTAAGTATCAAGAGAAAAACTCTTAATGCAAGAGAAAAAAACATTTTCAGGGAAGTGTAGGGAGAAAAAAAAGGAACTGATCAAACTTATGATCTTGAAAGACAATATTCATGACATAGTGGCAGTGATTCTCTGTTCCATTTTCTTTGTAAGCTACTGTGAGAATATTTGATACAAAGAAGTTCCTTTCAAGTGCTTTCTTTGTATACTTGTTATAAGCAATTAGTGAAGCCCCACAGTCGTGTGATCTGACTTAGGAGTTTTTATTTTGTTCCTTCTTTGGTGAATTCAATGGCGACTGAATGTTCCTTTCCCTGTGATCTTCAGCTCAGATGTCTACACATCCATTTCCATCAGGTCTAATTTACTGCTGTCTCACTCCAGTTCTGTGCTGACTTAGCTCCATAGATCTTTTTTTGTTAAGGGAGAACTGGAAAGAAATCTGGACTTGCCACTTGAACTGTTCCTGAGCTGAACTAGAGAAGAGGAGCAAGAGGAGAATCTAAACACAATAAACTTTGTCAAAGAATTTTTTTATAAACTACTCAAGAAAATAAAATGTATTTATTTTTTATTTTTAGCAAGGAATATTGCTAATGAAACAAAGACTATGAACTCAGATTTTAGGATTAAAGATTTTACTTTATGCAGAAGTATTTTTTATAGTTTAGATTCTTCTTTTTCTGAGCACACTTGCCTCAGTGAAAGTAAAGCTTGAATTCTGGTTTCTGATTCAGCAGAAACTCTAAGAAGTAACCCCTACTGTAAACAAATATCTTTACATGTCATAACTGTTTACCAGCTTTAAAAGAGATGTCACCAGTCTCAGATGGCTTGATTTTAATTAAAATAAGTTATGTGTTTGTGGCAGAACATCTTCTCTTTCTCAAAGAAACCAGGGAGGCAGCTGCAAAAACTGCTGTTGTATTCCAGATGGTTTGTATGCAAAAGAAGAAAAACGTATTTCATACTGAAAGTCTATTAAAAAACAAAACTCATTTACACTGATTAAAGGAACTGTTTAATTGCTGAGTATTCACTCAGAGAGGAACACATTGAATATACTGGATACCACAGGATCTTACATGGCGTTACCGTGGTCTTTTTGTTTCTTGTGGTAGTAGTATAAACAGTCACTTGGTTGTATGATGTACTTTCCTGAAATAAGTGAAGAGATAAAGGACTCAAAATCAACAAAGATTTACCAAATTATGGTATGGAAGTAAAGAGATTTAATCCCTTTTTGTTTCACTGTGGACAATGTTCATTTTTTCCTTATGTTTTAGAAATACTGGTTTCTATTATCTTGATTTACCTTTCAAAACATGGAATCCAGACATCATATTAGATTAATTGCTTTGGAAACTTTATGTTTTAAAAAAACATGTTTTGGGAAATTATTCATGTGTATATATATGCACACTTTATACATATTTTAATCTCACATAATCAAACGCTCTTACTTCAATTAATTATTTTTTTCTTAATTTGATAGATGATATACTTCAAATATGCTTGGTGTAGCAATACGTTAACATTCCATCTCATTGATGTGAAGCATAATGAAATCAAGGGAAACATTGACAGTATATGACTAAGCTCAGTGAGTCCATTAGAACACTGACTATTTAAAAACACTCTTGCAAGTGGACAGGTACCAAATGGCGCATGTGTGGATCTCTGCAGTTTTAAAAGGGGTCTTTCTCTAATTTTTCATAGTAACTGAGTGGATAAGTAACATAAGATTAACATTTCTGCTGCAAAATTAATAGTTAGAATTAATTTGTATCAATTCCAACTGAGAGCAGAATTCCAGGAATTTTATCTTTGGGATTTGTATTTGTACTAAAATGCATAAGTAACTTATTTATAAGGACAGAAGATTAACAAGTACAAGACTGAGGATATTAAAAGCACACTGAGGATATTACCACTATCTTGAATCTGGACAAATTTGGTTTCTTGATTTCTAATAATTAAAAAAAAAAATCTTTCAAATCAATAATATCTAAGCAATTACTAGGGACTATATCAGGTTTCTTTTCTGCACTCAGTGTTGGAAAGCAGACATTTTCTAAAGCACTGCTATTGCTGATGGGACTGGGCAGATTCAGAGGGTGGCCCGTGGCAGGACTCACTGTTGCCTGTCCCACATGCTGACAGCAGCAAGTCATAGGTGTCTGTACTAGCTTTACCTTTTCCCTTCTGCCTTGTCCAGAGCAACCTGACTCTCGCCCTTTTTTGACAACAATCTGTGCAAGGGAAGACCCCACTGGCCAATCTCAGATGCCTCAAAATTTTACTGACCCTCAAGCTCTCTCTCCCATGCTAAACCCATTGAAATTACATCCCAGGACCTTTCCCACTGACCTACCCCAGACCCAGCTGACTCCTCCTCTCTGATTCCACATCTGTTATGCTACAGCTGCATAACTGAATGCCTCTGAATGATTTTATTTTGTTTTTTCCTTCTTCTCTGAGCACAAAAATTTCCATGCAGCTTCCCTCCTGGGAAGTCTTGAACTGATTCTGCTTGGTATTTTGTAATAATAGCAAACAAGCCCCTCATATTGGCACACTAACTAACAACGTCTTTTCTTTTCCATCTCTTGCATGGAAATTGAAAGAATTTGTTCTGGAAGAAAAGAGCTGAAAAGACAATCTACTCATTGCAAACAGCTATGAAGTTTTGGCCTTAACTTTTGGAGGGCTTGAAAGAGAAGGGCAGAGATGGAAGAAACTCCTTAGTTCTTTTCCTCCTGGGAATTACTTTCTGTTGTGAACTTTTGAGGAGAGGGAAATAACTTCAATAAGCAAAAGACTAAAATAAAACAAGAGCACTTAAAGTTATATTTTCCTCATTTTATACCAGTTTGATATGAACAAAATAAAATAGTAAAAAATGTCTTTCCAGCAGTACCATGTCTTTCCTTCTCCTCTTCTTCCTATGATGAGCATCACATTAGAGAACTTTTGACACAAACTCCACTGTTTTGGAGGGACTGTCAAGCTACCACACACAGCTATGCAAGAGGAAAAGATCCAGCCCACCTGCCCTATGCACATGTACATGCGCACACACACAAACGTTGTGCTACAGACAAAATGACTGACAGTCTCTGTCTGCCCCTGCATCAGGAGTGCTCTGGCCATTCAGAGACAGCACGCAAGGGCTCAGGAAATAACATATTTGGCTTTTACCTCTAGCAAGCCCTTGCAGGACTACCCAGAATGCAGATTTATTTTGTGCACTGATGCAACAATCACAAATGTATTATTAGATACAAAGGGTCTTCTACTCACAGGATTTTCTGTAGCATACTTTCTGAATCTGTTGCCTAAGGGCTTTCTAGAAATTTGGAGATCAGAAGAAGATTGAATTTAAAAGGAAGATAATTTCACATTTATCTACTGTAAATTACTTAAACTTTTCAAAGAAGCACCTGATAACATTTAGCCAACATTAAACATAATACCAAAGTAACTAGACCATGGGTTTGATACAGTGTGGCAGTTTTCACTGGCTAATTAAAATTAACAGAACCAGGACTTAGCTTAACCATCTACTGTTACCTCAATTCTCATGCAGAAATCTGATCTATAGGTGATCTGTAAAACATTTTGACTAGGAATTTTATTCTATATTTTGGGATATCTGTTTAAGAAACACATAAACAATTCTTTGGAAGTTGACTTTTTGTCTTGCAGTATCTAAACTGGAAGAGACTGTCAGGTCACGTATGCTAGCCTCAATTCAGATTTACAAAACTGAGTTTCAGAGGATATTTCTTAATCTGTCATCATTTCTCCTTTCCCTAGTGTGAAAAATTTGAACACCAGCAAGGAAGTTTATGGAAATGGCTAGACATCTGCATAACCAAAATCTTTTGATATATTCTCTAGTTGTATAAATCAGCACCCAAAAGCAGTTCCTTAGTCATAAAGCTTTGGGGAGTACTTCTTAGGACTTAAGTATTAACAAGTAAATACGGTCTTTTCATTAAAGATGTATATTAGTAGTTTAACCATAAGGATGGCCGCAGTCTGTCAGGTCAAAGCTCTATTTAGACCTTTATTGATATAGCCAGTAGCATTTGTCTAAGGTCAGGAACAAGACAGTCAGACAGGGAACCAAACACTTCATAACTTGTCAAGAATGTTGAAGCTAAGCTCCTGAAACAAAGAGTTTTAATAATTTGCTTTGAATTTGTAACAAATATTTTTGTAACCTTAGTATTCGGAAGTTGGTCGCTTCTGATTACCCTTTTCTTTTCAAGTATTTATATAAATATAATATACTGAATAGTCAGGAGAAAATGCTTGAACCACAGGAAAAAATAATCAGAAACTAAGGCTTTTTGTAGATTTTTGCTTTGGAAGTCCAGAAGTTTCCTACCCATTTCCTATGAAATTCCAACTCATTTTATTTCAAATAAAAGCAGAAAACTCTCATTAACTACAGAGGAGAAAAGTTACAGCTAGTATCTCAAACAAATAAAATGTTTACATCTATAACCATACTAGAGTGAGCTTCTCCTTTGTGATTAAAATATGGTAACTGAAAGACTGTGACCTATAAAACATAATGCACTGTGTTAATTGAGAGCTTAAACATCAAAAGAATATTTTAGCAATTGAATGGGACAAGATTGGCAGACTATTTCGATGAACAATGTGTCATTGTTTCTTTGAAGGCACATTTCATTTAACTAGAAGCTTTTGTATGAAATATATTTTATCTGCATTACTGTTTATTCTTTTGTAATCAGCAGACTCATACTTTCAGATTAGAAATAAAAACCAAGACACAAAGCTTTTATCTTTGATTTAAGAATTTAAATAAGGATCTATCAGAGACGATAAAACTACACCTTGCAAAGAAAACTAAATCTCTTACAAGTCCTCCAAATTTTGTGAGGTTAAAGTACAATTAAAGCAACATAGCAAAAGAAAAAAGTGCTTTTAACATCATATGTTATTTCTTAATTAATACTGGTACAAATATTTTTCCTTACCTAACCAATCTAAATTTTTTTTTTCCTAAACAGAAATTTACTATTTCTTTTCTGAGAAAGTCCCATTTAATACATAAAGTATTAGTAACAACAAAACACTCTCTTAGGATCTCGTAGTATCTGTTAATAAAATCGGTTAGGTCAAGCCTTGGCCTATGGCCACTGTTCAGTCATGTCTAGGCTCTCTCAATACAGTAAACTAAATCACATGCAGCTGTTCACTTAACAATGTACCACTGACTAACATAATGGAATTATCATTATCTTGCATATTTGGTTTGCACATTGTTCACTATTCAGATTTACTATGCACATTGAGAACTTTTTTTGTTCTTTTCATATGGATAGCTTGCAATGATCCAGAATCCAATGTTAGTATCTAACTTCTGTCATTCCAACATGCATTGTTAAGGACTTGTCAAAAATTTACTGACAGCATCTTTAATGGAAATGTGTGAACATATCAATGTGAAAATACATGTATCCATATTTTGTGCAAAATTTAAGATTTTTTTTATAAGCTAAACAATCCATTTAATCAAAAGCCATTTATACAGCTGTAATTCTCTTGCGTTGACTCAAAGTTAATGTAATATGTTCTTTTGTTGAGCTAACTTCCTGCAGTCACTTTGAAGATTTTAATGTCTGTTGAAGCATTGATTTACTTAATTTCTCTTTTATGCACATTTTGCTATTTTCTGTTCATCTGCATTTTCATTTCATTCTTAACATTTTGCCATATTGAGCAAGCAAGCCCAGCTCCATTTTTGACTCTTAGCTAGTCTCAGATTCATGCCAACATTTTCTCCCTCAGCCAGATTACTTAGTTTCCTTAATAGCCTCTTGTGGCAGATTTTGTGTAAGTTTTTTTCACAATCACAGTGAATTAACCACAATATTTGCATACATTTGATGGGAATGTCAATCATTCTTCTCATTTATCTATTCTATTTTTAAATATTTGTTTTACAATCAACACACAGAGAAACAAATCCTCAACTACTGTAAATCATCACAGCCTCAAATTATTAAAAAGTAGATTGTTAAAATGAAAAGAATAATTGACAAACTTATCAAAAGCATGTAAAACCACCATCCCTATCATATTTTGAAAATTAGAATTATTATACAAAATCTAGTGAACACTAAACCATACATAAAGAAATCTTAATTTCTCAGTAAAAAATGTAATATTATTAAATGCTTGCAACCCTGGTGAACTCAATTGATTTTAAACAAAAATGGCCAGTGTGAAATCTCTATAACTGTTTCATTGTTTGGTAGAAATGTAATTTAACAAAATGTGCAATTTCAACCTTATTTTTTAGGCTTTCTGGTTAAGCCAGATATTTATACATTTTTAAGCAGAAAATATTCTTATTTTTTGAAAGCTTCCTTTATCAGCACATTTGCAGATTAAGTTTTGAAATTTGATTTTAAGTTTTATAGCATATCCTTTAATAGCACAATAGCTGAAAAAGAGAAATTAAAGAACATACACGTGGAAAATTTTAACTCTACTTGTTAAGTTGGTCATTTTATTATGTTTTTAACATGTTTTGTGTTAAGTCCTGAATGTATCAGTGAGGGTCTGGTTTGCGCAATAAAACCTGCATGAGTTGATTTCTGTGATCCTACTGCTTTATGTGGACTTCTGTATGGTACTTGACATCATAAACCATGTTCTCTGTTCTCTTTGCTATCACTAAAATTGGATTTACTCAGCTCCCAGGCTTGCATTCCTTTGACGACAAGTAGTTGGCCATTGACAAATTCTTTAGAGTTCTGGGATGGTTCTAGAGTCCCCTCTACAGAGAGCAGCTACTTGCTATTTCTGCCTATTTGTGACCAAAAAAACAATGTATAGCAATAGGCATTACACCACACGGTTGTAGAAAGCTAAGCAAAAGCTAAAACAAATTACTCACCTGGTTATCAGCTAAACATCAGCTAAACAAGTTCCCAGAGAGTCGCATATGTAAATTGCATCTGTTGGAGCACCAGCAAGTTGCAGAGCCTCAGTTTAGGTCCCTGGTCTTTCTCAACTTCAGAACAGCATCACAGGGTAGAAGGAGGAGAGGAACACACACAAAAAAAAGTGGCATTATCACCAGGAAGGCAGTAGATATAGATGTGGGCGGGTGGCATTGCAATAAGGAGCAGGGAGGTAGAGCAACAATGATTTTGAGAAGGAGTATAGGTATGAGGAATGGGCTGCCATTTGGGGATATTTTAGGAGTGAAGGTAATAAGGAAAGGGCTTAAAGAATATTCCTAACAGCTAAAATTCTTTTTTCATAGAGGCATTCATGGAAACACAACAGTTTTAGTCAAAGCTTTCCAACATGAACTTAAGCAGAGCAAAAGCAACACAACTTTTCTGTGCATGCTGGCTACACTGAGAAATTGTAAACTGCTGAAAGCAAAATCTGAAAGTGGAAAGTTTGTCCTTCTCAATAATTAATATGACCATTATCTGAAGAAGGGGGTTGCCAGACTCATCCATTTACATATACACAGAGAATATTTCGCTGTTCATTACGGATTCTGGTTGGATTGACCTATTAGGACACAGATAGAATAAATCAGATATTTCCTTTATATTAAAAAAGGCCAGTAAGCAAAATTTCTAAACTGCTGTAGTGCCAACTGAACTTAAATGATTCTGCAGAGGCTATTTTTCAAAATTACCTTTTTTACTTGCATTGACTTCATCTTATTTTAATTTTTTTTAAATAAAACTGTTAAAACTATGACATAGAAGTGAATATACTTCTGTTCTGTGGAAATATATAAATATATAATTTACATATCAGTAGGTCCAGTTATCTATGTTATTGAATTCTAAATATGTCTCAGAAAGATTTTTGTACTCCCTGAAACCCATTATATCATTTCCCCCGTTACCACAGGACTATTTGTTCTAGTCCCTGATGTTTACTTATTTGTGCGCTTTTTTTTTCAAAAGCAGCGCTTCCAGCACTTTTCCAGTTTTTCCTGTTATTTTCACTGTTGTAGTGCTTGTCTTTACTGAAGGATTTCAGAGCTTCTGAAACAGTTGGGGTCCCCAGAGCAAGGGATGTTGAAAATACCTTAGACACTCGATTAATATAGATATACAAAACAAAGGGAAGCTTTTACAATTTGAAGAGTGGTAATGGCTGTAAGATAAGGAGGCTCCAGGATAGTCTCACTTCAGATGGCTGGGCCTTGGGATGAGCGGATGCACAGGAAGACAGAGATAAGGGAATTTGCAGACTCAAACGACGTGGCCTACCTGATCCACCGGCCTTCATCTGAAGACTCTTGACGACCATCAGAGAAAATGACTGCGCATGCGAATGGACATTTGTGTATCTTATGGTTATGTAAATGAGTTCTCAGAAATCCTATGACTATGTATAACTTTATGGTATATATTCTCTGAAAATTTGCCAAACCGGTGGAGCACTCATGGTGGATAATCCCCAGTGCTGCCCAGCGCTGCAATAAAGAATGCCTGCTTAATAACACACTCTGGTGTTATTGAGTTTTCTTTCGGACTCCTTACCCAGCCGCACCTCGCTTCCCACTTCGGTGAGGAAAGTTAGAAAGCAAGGGTGTTTGGAGATCTCCGATTTTTGTATCACTTCTCAACCACATGTTGTAATAATAAAATTAAAATGCAGCAGACTCTCATCCCAAGGTGTGAGTGATTAACTTATCCCATAACAACCATCAGACATTTAATAGGTTTCAGATAAGTGGGGGAAGAAAGGGCGGTCTGATATGATATTACACTGTGTTAAGATAGTCAAATGAATAAAAGCCCTCTCCCTATTTCTGGAGCCAGCTTTCACCTGCCAAACATCCCCATCTAACTTCTACAGCAGAGCAGATACTAAGTGCAGTATTGGGTCAGTTAATTCTCCTTTTCCGCCTAAAGACACCATCCAAAAAATTGCAGCTTATCAAAATAAGCCGGTACTGTGGAGGTAGTATTGATCCCTTTTAGGCCACCACAATTACATGACTGAAAGGACAGACAAACCCTCTCTTTTGTATCTTTCAAACATGGGCAAGTTTCCACAGTCGCAGCCCATTTTTTTTGATTCACTGAATGGATGACTGAAGGCTGATCGATATAAAACATTCCAGAGATCCCAGAGAAACTTTTCTTCACATGGAAGTGCTTCAAAAAGTCAGTAAAATGAAAAAAAAAAACCTCAGTGGCATGCAAGATTTTCATCAGGAATTTGCTTGTATGCATGGTAATTTGTGTATAAAGCATACTAGACAAAAAAAAATTATAAAATCTGCTTAACTTTCTCTCGCTTTCTTAATGTGGGTTATATGAACCCTCAGAATGTGGCTTATATGAAGAGCTTTCTAAGAGTTTAAGTTATATTTAAGAAAACAGGAAATTGAGTATAGTGTAATGTTTCTCTTTTTTTCTAATTTTGCAGCAATTCTTGCTTGAATTTTTCATTCTTTCGTACTGAGAATTTCCATTTCACTTGGAAGCATATTAACGTATTACCATCCAGGGTGTCACGACATTGCTTCACACTACAGAAAAGGGAACACGACTTGAAGAGTGTCTGCACCAGCTGCATGAAACCACAGTTCAGTTTGTGCTTTTCTCGGCTGCATACTCTGGGCTGTATAAATCTCTGCCTTAGGTAGTGTTTAACATTCCAGCATTAAGAAACAATGAAATCTGAGCTACAGATGCTCAAATAAGATGCTGCTTGTGGGGACAAAATAAACAAAAACAATCCTGTTTTGTGAGAAACACAGATTTCATATTTCATATCCGGTACTGCAGCCATTGTTGTATCAAACAACAAAGTCAGTTTAGATTGTTCTTCAGCTCTCAGATTTGAGAAAAGAGAGATAAAGTCCTGAAAGGAGACACTGGAAAACCTGAACTTCACAGTAGATTAAATGCATAATCTAATGGAGAAAATGGGCACTCCCAGAGGATAAAATGGAGGCATTTTCCTCAACGTATGTGTTTTTACAATGCCAGACTACAACTCTACTCTTATTCAAGTGTAAAATAACTTAGCAATCAATAGATATTGAGGTTTTCAATGATGTCCATATAGAATGAGGTTTGAATAGAGATTAAAATCCTATATATATTCTGGCAAGCATAGTCTGGATAGGCTATAGGACAATAAAATAGACCCGAGCAAACAGTCTGGATAATGAAGTGTACAATACATTGTTATTTTCACATGCCAAAGAGAAATGAGGAAGGGAAGTAGAAAAGTATCATTCTGATAAGAAACTTCGTATCTGCATTTCCCAAGTATAAGTATCTACATTACCTAGAGGTGCACTTTTATTCATGAATGTTGTATCTCTGGCTCATGCAATTATTTCTGGAGCCGTCCAGCTCATGAGACAGGCTCAGGGGTTGTCTGTACTTTGAAGCATACTGCAGAGCCCACTTCCCATCTGTGCAGACAGAGCCAATGCTGTGCATCACCTCCACCCATTGCATCTCCTTTGCAGTGACATCACATACATATCCAGCATCAGAAGGACAAAGTGATCCAGGATACTTCTTAGAAGAGGTTCAAGTCACTGGCCAGGAGGAATTCTTAGGCAGCCCATATTTATTTGGAGTTCAGGTCATGTGAAGTGACAACGCAGACAGCAGGTCCTAGATACTCCCAGGATGTGCCAGGCTCAGGTACAGTGTCAAGTAAACGCATCAGAGTTTTGATGTTCTCCAGCAATTCCAAATAAACCATTCTTTATGTCATCATTGAAGCCCCTGAAATTAGTTTCACTTCATCAGATCTGAGGTCTTTTCCATGCTATGAGGTACTTTACACATTTTCAGTTGCTATTAACACAGAATCACAACCTGATCTTCAGCTTCAATCACTATTTCATTTATAAGACAGATCATTCCTATATTATTATATTGTAATGCTTACCTCTGCCTCAGGTAATCTACATTATTTTAGCAATGCTTTTGAAAATATATGCAAAATAGAATTTAAAAGGTAGCTAGGCTGAACTTTCATGATTTTTACCTCCTCCAGAGGTATCAGTCATTACAGTTGCAAACTGTACCCAAACAAAACTTCAGAATACAAATAGGAGCTGCATCCCTTCATACTCTCCTAACAGTACATCAGAAAAACACAGAGACATCCACTGGAGAGGAAAAAAAAAAAAGAAACCCAAAATATTGCATCACAAAATTATTTTGCATCTGACAGGTGCAGATTCTGTGTCATAAACTGAAAGACCTTAAGAATTATAATGAAGCTACAAAATATCTAGGAAAAGAGGTGAGAGCTCATCTACCTGCAATCTTCAATGCTCTTAAACTGCCCTTTTAGCTTGCATTTCACAGCTCATTTACAATCAAACACAAAACTTGTCTTTATATTTAATACTAACATGAAAAGAGTAAAGAAGATAAACCACACCAAAAAAATGAAAAAAAAAAATAGCTTTGTCTGATAAAATCTAATCTGTCTTGAGGTTTTTTTCTAATGAAAAGCGGATTTATAAACAGTGATTCCTGGCTGTGCTGTGTGTCAGTACAATGGAGCCTTCATTAGGCTTTTACTGGTTATTTATATATTACAAAGCACTTTCATACTGCTTCCTCTGCCAGTCTATTTTCAAAGTTATATAAAAAAATACTTACTCTCTTATTAAGGTTACATACTGAAAGATTCTAAAACATACCCACTAAAGGAAATAAAGATTCCAACCACCATCAAATACTATTTTTCTAGCTGAATTAAAAACAGAAGGAGGATCTCCATTTGAGATTAGATATTTGAACAGATCAGTGTAGAAAAATGAGTTAATAATTGTGAAGGAAGGGACAGGTAAGTAGCAAAGGTCTTTCCCATAAGTAATATGGAAAAGAAAGGGAGGATTGTCACAGTCGGGGGGCGGAGGGGGGTGAAATTACCGTGCTCCTATTAATGTCAGTGGCATTAGGAGGCACTATTTACTTCTGTCAAGGTGTTCCCTTGTGTGTCTGATGTTGGGAGAATTTGCCATTCATTGCCCTTCCTCTAAACCTACAATTCATCAAGAAAGCCCTCATGAAAAAAATCTACAAGCAATTTTATTTTAAATATACCTGAAGAAAGAGGAATAAGGAAGGAGGCGACATAAGTTTATCTTAGCACTAAGTTTTTAGTTAACAATTAGCAATGCTGTTTTGAACTGTTTCATTCCATGTTTTATTCAATAGTTCATAATTTTTTTAGAGACACAACAATCCATAATACAAACGACAGCTTGGATAAATGCAATTGGTTGTGGATACGTTTACTACAAACAAGGCTGTATTGTGCATCCTCTTTTCCCCAAACTATTTTGACACTGAACAGGAAGTATTGAAATAAATGGCACATGATGCCCAAAGTACTGAAGTGTCAACTCTTTGTTCTTCATACATAACTTTATTACAGTGACTTGTATTTCACTGGGTTTATTTTGAACATAGAAAAGGAAAAAGAGAGAGAGAGTGATACAAAAATCGGAGATCTCCAAACCCCCTTGCTTTCTAACTTTCCTCACCGAAGTGGGAAGCTAGGTGCGGCTGGGTAAGGAGTCCGAAAGAAAACTCAATAACACCAGAGTGTGTTATTAAGCAGGCATTCTTTATTGCAGCGCTGGGCAGCACTGGGGATTATCCACCATGAGTGCTCCGCCGGTTTGGCAAATTTTCAGAGAATATATACCATAACGTTATACATAGTCATAGGATTTCCGAGAAGTCATTTACATAGCCATGAGATATGCAAATGTCCGTTCGCATGCGCAGTTGTTTTCCCTGATGGTCGTCGGGGGTCTTCAGATGAAGGCCGGTAGTCTTCCTCACTGTGTTCGCTGATTGACCCCTGCTTCTGCGCAAACTCAGTCTGAGGATCACGTAGGCCACGTCCTTCGAGGTAGCTGTTGCAATTCCCTTATCTCATGCATCACCCATCCTATGGCCCAGCCATCTGAAGTGAGACCATCCTGGAGCCTCCTTATCTTACAGCCATTACTACTTTTCAAATTGTAAAAGCTTCCCTTTTGTTTTGTATATCTATGTTAATTGAGTGTCTAAGGTATTTTCAACATCCCTTGCTCTTGGGGCCCCTAACCATTTCAAGAGACAGTAAAGCTAAAAAATTTGTCACATGAAATAAACAAGCACCCCAAAGACTTTAAACACTTGGGAACAGGTATTTGAAGGTGGCAGGCAGGAGCCCAACTTTAAAAATGGCTCATGTACCTGGAAGCCTATGAGAGGCTTGTCTTTCTCAGTATCCTAGATTATAATCTTTCTCATTGCTCTTTCTTCATTATCTTGCCCCTTAGCTGCACACATGGAAAGCAATTGAGTCCATTCTTTTTGTCATCAGTTCAAGGACTTTTCCCAGTGGAAGTCAGGTTAAAGCAATGTGTTTACCTTGCTTTCTTCATTTAAAGCACCAGAAAACTGAAGAAAAACAAACCACCACGATAAAGTTTGAAGGGAAAGATTATTTTAGCTCATGATGGAGTTGAAAAAGCTCACAGATTCTGTATTTCAGAAATCTGGATAAAAAATGACCCTAAACTATGGTAGTTCTAAAATGAGATGCTGATAATGGAAGGCAGTTGTGAATACTGGAGCAGGTAAACATCTCTGAAAATATAACCCACGTGGAAATTTTAAACAGTAGTCTAGTCTCAACATAAAGTTTTATAAATATTTTACTTCATAGTTAATTATTCTAATTTTTATACAAATATTCTTTTCTAAATTCTACTCTTTGTCCCTTAAACTTTCACAGAGGCAAATAGTTGGGTTTTTTTCCATCATGTAGCTAAAGCAATCACATTTTGAACAGTATGAAAAATATTTTTCATGTCATGGCTAGTTCATCTTGCCCCTAAATGGAAAAGAAACTTATGTCAAATGTTTAGAGAAGTCTCAAATCATATCCAGCACAGCCATTAATATTCAACATTCTAACTGGATGCTTTAAATGCTGTTAGGTCAAGAGAGACTGCAGTCTAATCAAATAAGGGTAACATTAAATGAGTCATATATTGTTCCTATAATTGAAAAGGTAGAGGAGCAAGAATAAAAGCTCTTGTTCTAATTTCTAATTCAATGTTCCTCATGATCTTTGTAAATGAATGTGATGTCAATGAAAGACTCAATTTGCAGCTCACCTATAGTTAGAAATTTTCTGCTGTTAGGATTGTAAGTGAACCAGTGACAATTACTTTGGATGGTACTATGTTATATTCTTACTTACCATGACAACACAGAAATCTGTTGAGAGCTTTTCTAGGTAGGATACTAGAACTGGTCTGAGCTCCTTATCCTTCTGCTTAGAAGGCAATCTTCCCTTCCTGCATGTGGAGAAAAGTTAATCCTTCTGAAAGGAATCAATTGTTTCTTTGTTTCACCTCCAGCTTTACCTATCTTTTCAAGCACAGAAACAGAGAGAACATTTACATTTGGCTAGACAGGCCTGTATTCTGCCTTGACTTTCACCTTAAGGAGCCTAATGGAGAGTGCACTGAGCATAAATCCAAGATTCTCAGCAATATTACCTATTTAGATGTCTATGACATTTGTTTAAAACAGTAGAAAAGCAACCTGGTGAAGTCTTCAATCAGCAGAAATAAAAAAATCTTAGAGTACCTCATCATAAAGATCTGATTTTATTTTGTTTTTGTTCCAAACAAAAGCAGGGTTTTCAAACAGCTTCTTATTGTGTACTTGAACAAAAGTCATTCCAGGCAAGAACTCTCTTTTTATTAACATTTTTATTATGTCAGACTTGAACAAATGCAGCCAGTTCGATAGACAAGAAAAAACACAAGCGTCCCAGATCTTTCTACATTTCAATGTCTCAGAAGAATGTTACAGTTTATGCCAGTATAAAGAAAAAAGGAGACTATAATGTATGCTACCATTTGAAACAAGTGAGAACTGTCTCTGGTGAAGCTAAGTACCAACATAAGTTTCCAGAAGAACACTTATACATGTAACAATGCAATATATATAGTTCCACAGGAAAAAAAAATAAGTATAGCACCTGTCTACTTCTTATCTCTAGCAAATGTCGTGTAATAGTCTGCTCTTTCCTGGCTCTCTCTTGCCTACTTTATTTTAGCACCCCTGCTTTAAACAGGGCAGACAAAGATTGTGAGGACACTGATTTTTGAAAAGTTTAAACCTCTCATTTAACCATGTCAAGGAGAGATGCCTGTAAATATACAGTCAGAGTTAGAGTGCTACAGCAATGTTTCTGCTATACTTATACTGTATAGCTGTAGTGTATCTTCTAAAATTGAAACATTTGCATAGATTGCCTTGATATTTGCCATATCTCATGAGGAATGAGGTACAAGTTATTTGGAAAAAATATCTCTGTGACAGAAATCCCTGTACACTGAGTGAAAACAACAAGTTCAATTCTTTCTGCGTACCAGGTTTTGATCTGTGATTCTAAGCATCCCCTGCCTGATCTTAATTGCTCAGAGTAATAGCTGATTGAGCAATGCACAGGTTGTTCCTCTGGCAACTAACACTGACAATCAAAAATATGTGCTGCATTAAAATTTAGAATTTCATTCTCAGTCCAAACAAGAGCAAAATGTGCTCTGTAAACATATGCAAAAAGTTGGCAGGTCACTACAAGAGCTGAGTAGCTCAAGGTGTCATGCTGTTCTCTTTGAACCTGTGTTGTGCCTATGTGCTGTAGGTCTCCTGTTACTTGCTCTTTATCCATGTTTTGGTAGAAGATCCTTTTAGAAAGCTGCTGAGATCCCATATTTTGCTTTAAGCTTGGGCTGGTTTTTTTTGCTTTAGAAGTACTGACAAGGAAAGTGGCATTAATTAAACTGAACACTGACTCCAGCAGCTAGTTGTGCTGCTGTAATACTGCATGCCTTTTCCTGGATGTTGGATACTGAAGGTAAAGGTTATGTGATTTGCCTGCTTGCAGCTGCCCCTGACTAATGGGCCACAATGCTGAAACACATCCCAGAGCTCTGCTCTTACAAGCGCTACCAAAATTTTACACAGATGCATAAGGTACTGAAACACTTTTTTTTTTTTTTTTTTTTTTTTTCACATGAAGATTCAAAGTGAAGGCAACTTCCACTGCTGGGCTCCATCGCTAAATACTTATGATAACAAAAAGCTGTCCCAGGCTGCTGCAGTAGCAACCTTATGCTCCTCTCCCACACAGACAACTGCAAGCCATGAGGCAGAAGCAAGCTGCCTTCTAGTCACGTTTGATTGTTAGTTGGTGATGTTAGTTACCCTGAGTTCTCTCAGGGTTGGAGAGGGAGAAACATGATCTTTTTCTCAGTACAGCAGTGACCTATTTGCTCACCACACAGCAAAGTACAGTGATCCACTAAGCTCCCTAGACTTTATAAACCATATGGGGGAGAAAGCCTCACTCCAGCAGAAGTGGCACCTGGCAGGGATGAATAACTCCTAAACAAGTGTCAAAACACTTCCAGGAGAGGCACATCTAGCATGAACTGCAGCTCCCACCAAAATCGTTGATTTGAAGCAATGGCAGCCGTCCTGTACTGAGAGTTGTACAAATGGGCAATGTGCCCTTCTGCTGAACCCTATTGATCTGCGTGAAGCTTAGGACAGACAGCTGTGCATTTGAATAGACCACAAGGCAGAGCTGCAGCTTCATAGGCAAAAATCAATCTATTTTTTTTTTTTTTTAAAAAAAAAAAGGAGAGGATATAAAATCCTACATTTCTAGTTCTAAACCAATCTCTAAGTAATAAGGATTAGAATGAAGACCACTTTACACCTGCAGGCTGGGGTTTCTGGCATGTTTTTCTGCAGTGTTTGCTACAGATCATCGATGGGAGTGAAAGCACTCTACTAGCACTGATTTAGTCCAACAATTCCCACCTTCGTAAAAGAATGCAACCATGAGAACAGTTTAAGCTGACAGTTTTTAAATCACACCAGAATGACCATAGGCAATATTTCAGAACAGAAAGAAAAGAAATATCCCCTCAGCCAATGTTTTGATAGAGAAATACATACATTTTTAAAAAGAGTTTAAGATGGACACAAAAGCAGAAACTGTGTTCCTGTAAGAGGGCCAGGGTATTGATTATTATATCTTCTCCAAGAAATGACTTCTCTTATAGAAGGTATTCCTCTGTCCAATTAGAGAAAAGGTCAGTCCTAAATAAGTATAAGTTAAGTTTGTAAGGGCTGACAAGAAGACGGTAGGGGAGCGCATGAATGCAATCATGTTAATTCCGGGTAATGCTTTTCCACACATTAGCAATTCAGCTGTTGTGCTCAGAATGAGAAATAAAATAAAAACTGTGAACTTATGGCAGTAAAAAATAAAACAGTACATCCAATGGCAGAGAAGGAAAATATAAATGTAGCACACTGCAACAGCTCTCTAACATTACCAAAAGTAACAATATACTAGGAAAACAGTTGTTAGCATCATCAATAATACAGTGCAGCTATGACCCGGGGGGAAGGCATGATGTTTCCCTGAAGATTTTAAAGAAAGCATTGATTCCCTCACTGATGTGCTTTTGTTCCCTGACTGCGGTGCTGCCAAGTGCCCATTGCACATGCATTCTGCCTCATTTAGGCTCACTTCAAGTTCTCTTTTCCCTTTATGGGGCTGTCATTGTTAGTATTGCACATCCACTCCTTTTCAGTTCTTGGTCAGCTATAATCAGTGAAGTAAAACATGAGCAAGACAATCATAACTGCCCCCATGATTATTACTTTTTGTTTTTTGACAAGTTGTTGAAAACAACATGGGAAAGAAATGCCTTTTCTCATCATTTGTACCTGCATAAATGTTCTGACCTTGTCAGCAGCTTCTTTTATTTCAACAAGACAGGCAGCTACTGTGAGCTTATTTGGGATCCAGTTACTTCAAGAAGCAAAGTAGAAGGCACAAGCCCCAGCACCTTATTCTTTTTAATAGCTGAGAAGTCGTGGTCTCTTTACTTCTACAGACCTCATCTGTGCTTTGAGATGTCACTGACAGAGTAAACAATAAAAGAATTTATTTTTTAGCCCAGTATCACATTTCCAGCATTGACCACAGTGGATGCTTAGGGAAAGACTATGAAAATATTTTCTTTCCGTATCTTGAGTCAATGAGTTCCACCATTAACTATATTATATGGAAAATTACTGCTTTTAGTGTATTTAAATTACTGCCTTGCAATGTCTTGTTTTCCCTCTGCTTATTTCTAAGGGAAAAAATGAAAATTGTTCCCTCCTTATCTTCTTTATACCTCTCAAGACAATGAAATTCTATTTTCTCCCATTCAGTTGTCTCTTTTCCAAGCTTTATTTAGTTTTCCTCACAACCTCCTCCCATATTTCTCTCCACTTTTCTCTAACAGTTTTCAAGTTCTATTGTAACAATTTTGAGCCTAGAACTGCACATAACAGGCATGCCATCAACTAAATAGTGGCATAATATATTTGATTTGTTGCCTCTTCTTTCCTAATAACTCCTGTCATCCTCTTTTCTTGTTTGACCAGCACTGAACATCAAAATGATCTTTTCACTGAACTTTTTATCATGAACTCCAAGGTTTCTTTCCTAAGTGTTGAAAGCAAATGCTGCCATTCTCATTTGTCATGTGCTGAAGGTGTAGTTTTATCCCATGTGTTAAACTTAGTAACTTAGAATTTTGCATGCTATCTTATTATATAATTAGTCAGTAATATGAGATTCTTCTGCAGCATTTTATGGTACCAAGGACCTGTGCTGAAGTTGCTGAAGGCAGCAGAACTAGAGGGATTACATTTCTAAAGCACTTTCCCGGCACTGTTGACTGATCATTAGTTATTATGTGAATGCTGGCGAGGCAAGGACAATGCAGTTGGGCTTAGCTCTACCCACATGTATTACAGCAGGGTTGTTCATACCATGAGTGAATGCATATGCAGCATTTGAACAAATCTAGTATCATTTCACTTGGAAAGATGAAGTATAGTTTAGCATAATGTACTTAAGAGTCTTACAAAAAGTACTGTAACTAAAAGAAATGGCAGGAGTCTGAGAACCCTGTTCTGCTTATAAATGTAATGGGAAGGAAATATTTCATAATACTTCCACTAATGACACTGGAAGATGGAGATTCTTAAGAAACCATATAGCAGAAATACATTGGCTAGAGCAATCTGCAAGGTAGATATTTTGTATTTAACTAAGTAACAAGGTCCAGGAAAGATGTTTTGATTCCTCTGAGTTAAAGATGAGAAAAAATTACTTGAGAATGTGGACACCAAGTCATTTAATGAAGAACTTAAATGTGTACAGAATCTACAAATTTTTTAATAGAGGAGATGATTGTGGTTTTGCCCAGAAATAACTTTCTGCTGTGCACATGAAAGTAATTATCCTGCTCCGGCAGGGGGATTGGACTAGATGATCTTTCGAGGTCCCTTCCAAACCCTAACATTCTGTGATTCTGTGATTCTGTGATTCTGTGATTCTGTAATTGATGGACAAAAATGTTTGATATAAGTAATGATGAATAAACTTACAGATGAACTATGGAGTTGGAGAATACCCTACAAAATAAATGTTCCATAACAACTAAAAGATTACAGTCAAATCTTGATAATAGAAAAGGATATGTAATGGGAGAGGTGGAAGTAGAGGGCTCCATTACATGAATGATGACAGATGTTAAAAGCAAAGAACATGGGCACAGATGTGTTGTTGGAGGCTAGAAGGTGATTTACAACCATTTGTGATAGTTTCTTTCCAAAGACTGCCTTTCTCACTCACCAGGATCTTTTGACCTCTTCAGCCACAAACGTAACTCTACATACAGGCTTCAGCTTATTCAGGTAATTTCAAAAGCAGTAATGTCCTAATATTTAGGTGTTCAGTGGTTTCAGTCTGAAGGTTGACCTCTATAGCTCTCTTTTATAAAACACACCTCTCAGCTCCACATACCATACACTTGATAATTGTTTACTTGGCTTGTGCATACACTAGTCATTACTCAGGTCATGCCTATAGCATATACATTTGGTTGATAGCTCATTTAAACTACAAGCATCTTGATTTTTTTTGTTCCAGCCCTTATTTATTCAAGTGTGTCAGTAAATTCAGTATTTAACTTCCATGCAAAGAAGCTCTTTACTTCCATGCAACAAGGCCCATCTCAATAGCTGAACCTGAGAATGGTCTTATAGCAGGTGATTTTAAACCAATCCAGGGAAATGTTTATTTCAGAAATACTGCTGCCTGTGTAAAGGAATGTCATATTTTACTCTATATTTATGAAAAAAAAAATTTACAATTACAGCTGACACCATGAGAAAACTGAAAAACCCAACACTTTGCATTCTACTTGTATAAAGGACACATCTAAATGAAATTTAGGTAGAATTAAGTATATAAGTCAGAGAGCCATTAGGTGCATATAGAGTGAACGCTGGGCCTTCAGCATCAACCATTTCACTTCACAGACCCATGGGAAACCAACTGAGTTACTCTGCTGCATAGAGTTTCAGTGTCTTTGAAGGACTTCACCTAGTAGACACTGACAATTCTGAGTGTGGTACAAAACAGAGCAGGACACAACCATTCACAGTGAAATGCAGGCCTGACTGATAGAGAAGTTTTGTAACACCTGCCTTCCATGTAACAGCTCATTACTTCAGTCCCACTGGGCCTGAAGGAAGGCAACCTGTATCTCCGTCCTGGTATGAGCAGACTGGGGGATTTGATGGAGATAAAACACTGTTCAGCCAGGAATCAGAGAGAGTAAGAAACCGCAAATAGGAGCATGGTGAAGGGCCTGTGAGAAGGTATGCTCCAGGAAAAAGTGAGATCCTGGTTCTGGTTACTGCTCCAAGTAGTTAGATTCGGAAAACTGACCACAGCAAAACTCTGGATCAGTGACACCTTTCTGGCAGAATGCTGCCAGAGTTCAAAAGTCCTGTACAATTAAGACTTAACACCATTTCATGCAGTTAAAGAGGACTGCAACATCAAAATATCCACACATACCTGGCTACATACAAATAAATAATAATTTTAAAAAGTGATCTTGGCAATAGTTGTTGTTTACAGCCTTGTTTTGTTTACAGCCATTTTCACTAGTATGTATCAAAACTTCTTACAGAGAGCCCATTCTAGATTCCTAAAGAAAAGTATGAGTTTAAAGAAATGCACAGTAAAGAGCCAAGATTTCTGATGAGGTTTACAGAAGTACATGCTTCAGATGGGGATCATTCTTGTAAAAAATTATGCAGCTGACACCTGGCCTACAGCATAATTTGACAAGTCAGTGCAAGACTCAGGAGAGAGAGAAAACATAAGTACATGTGCTGCTAATATACAGAAGTTGATAGTGAGAGAAGGTAAAAGAAAACAGCTAAAGCAGAGGCAGAGACAAAAAACTAAAAAGCAATAGGAGACACCAATTTCCATAGGGGTATGAGAAGCTCTGCCACTGTCCCCATAGAGAATATGTATTTTCAGACACTCCAGTAATGTGGCCCCAGTTTGGTGGGTAGACCGACAAGCATAGTCCTCAAAGAAGGCTGGTGCTCTGAGGTGTTTGGACATAAGGGGAGCATGTTTATGAAAAGACCAAGTGTATGTGTGAGGCTAGTTACTGAACATTGGATATTGAATTAACAGTCTAGGTTGAAACACAGCTTTTAATAAGTAAAAAGGCATCACACAAGGTTAAATACTGGTTTAGGATTATTTCGTGTTTTTTCAAAGCAGAAAACTGGACTCCTACCCACAAACAGGAAGTGAAGCAGTTGGGAATAGCTTAACTAGACTTACAATTGTTATTACAATGAACAAAACAAGACTGATTTAGTGAGAAAGTTCTTTAAATTGTCAACACAATTGTTTCCAGAAATAATGCAGGTACAAGACTGTGAAGCTATAAACTGCCATTAGCGTGCACAAAAGAGCAATAAACCTGTCATCTGTATGCAGTACACATTTCTGCTTGGAACGCCTATTACACAATCCAAAGAACACATTTCTATTCCTCATTGCATGAGTTTTTCAGGATTTCTTGTAAGGAACAGGGGGGAAATAAAAGAGTGCATGTGTATGGTGAAAGATAGTCATTAGCAACACACTGTCACTTTTACAGTCATTCTTTTTTGAAAAGTACCTTAAAAATTTTGTTTGTTACTGAAAGCCCTTGAAATCTTTGCCAGGAATCTACTGAAAGTCTGAATTACTGCATAACACTAGTATGTAATAAATGACATTGTGATGGGATTTCCTGTCTGCCTGAATATTGTGTCTTTAACAACTGAATCTAACAATGATTGAATTTTCTATTGCATTTTGTCAAGCTTCCTGTTCATTGCTCTCTTGTTCACCAATGGCTACCGATAAGTTCTTTTAAATCATTACTAGATGTGTGGGTTGGTAGTCAGTTTGAGACTAAGACACCTTCGTCAGTGAAGACCTAAGGCTTGATTTAGTTGGTGCTTCGTGCCATCTAACAAACTAAAGTTACTCAGGATACCTTCACAGACCTGGCATATGTGATGAGATCAGAATCTGTGGGGATACCTTTTGGCTCAGGAGTTGGAGGCCAGGCAGTATATACGCTAAAGCATCTCAGTTGGCAGTTGCTACCTATACATATCAAACTGGACTGAGCTCTTGTTCAATGTGCCCTACGGATTGTATCAGCTTTTAGCTAGTGTCTACTTTAGGACAGCTAAACCACTCTGTAAGCTCCACCAGAGTTAGCAGGCTTAGATACCTCATGCCTATAAGGTTTCAATGTAGGCATCAAGCTCATGCCTCAGTTGCCTAAAGGGGTCTCAGAGCAGCTAAATTACCTCAGAATACGAAAGACATCCTCAGGGATACAGCTACAGGCACAAGGCCTGTAGACAAACCCTTCCCTTCTGGAGTGGCAGCTGGAGGTCAGGCAAGATACCCCAGAGTACTGTTTTAGTCCAAACAGAAAAGTTTCAAACAAAGAAAATACAAGTAAGTCTGTCCTTAAGGAAAATCTGCAAATCTGTTTGGTTTGTGGATTACTTTTACAATCACACCACAAAGCATCAATAATTTCTTACTAACTAGCCTTTTTCTTGTTTCCCAGTCCTAGCTGGAGATGCATTTTAAGAATACCTGTTTTATTAATGCAAAATGAGACAATAGTCATCTTGTTTTTAATCATTGGTCTTCTTTGGTTCCCTAACCTTTTTTATCCTCCCCCTCTACTCTGCCCTGGTGAGGCCGCGTCTGGAATATTGCGTCCAGTTCTGGGCCCCTCAGTTCAAGAAGGACAGGGAACTGCTAGAGAGAGTCCAGCGCAGAGCCATGAAGATGATTAAGGGAGTGGAACATCTCCCTTATGAGGAGAGGCTGAGGGAGCTGGGTCTCTTTAGCTTAGAGAAGAGGAGACTGAGGGGTGACCTCATTAATGTTTATAAATATGTAAAGGGCAAGTGTCATGAGGATGGAGCCAGGCTCTTCTCAGTGACATCCCTTGACAGGACAAGGGGCAATGGGTGCAAGCTGGAACACAGGAGGTTCCACATAAGTAGGAGGAAAAACTTCTTTACGGTGAGGGTAACCGAACACTGGAACAGGCTGCCCAGAGAGGTTGTGGAGTCTCCTTCTCTGGAGACATTCAAAACCCGCCTGGACGCGTTCCTGTGTGATACGGTCTAGGCAATCCTGCTCCGGCAGGGGGATTGGACTAGATGATCTTTCGAGGTCCCTTCCAATCCCTAACATTCTGTGATTCTGTGTGATTCTGTGATCTTTCATTTTTTGTATCTTTGTGGCCTCATCAATGACTTTTTGTCACTGTTTTCAGAGACTAGGGTTTTAAGCATAGAATGGAACATTAAATCATGGGATTTCAACTCTTGGAGAGAAAAGACTATAGGATACCACTCAGCTGAACTAAGTCAACAGCCTTAACACAAAAGCACCCCAGCAGAGTGGTTTTACCTTTGATTTGAAGACATCATGGGATTAAAACATTGCTGCTTCCCTTAGCAGTTTGTTCCACAGGCGGTTATACTTCCTAACGGTGAAAATGAATGCCCTGTTTTTATTTGAATTGCCTTACTTTGTTATCAGTGATTTTATACCCACCTTCAGTCATTGACTGAAACAATTTAATGCTAAGGAACCCTACTAGTTGAACTTCTATGCAGCTATGATTCCCCACTGACATCTCATTTTCCAGTTCTATTCAACAAGGCAGTTCTTAATCCCTTTAAAAATGCTCTTTATTGATACTTCATAATGCATATTTTTTGTAGCACCTAAGTACATTTGTTCTTTGTTTTTAGTTTTATGAATTCCACTTCTAATGATATGAAGAAATTAAATCATGTTTCTTTGACAAGGCTTCTTTTCCATAAGATTAAGTTGCCTGGTCTTAATTATATTTTCATCCTTTCATTTTCAGCCTGGTTTCCTATGGAAATAAGATACTGGCTATATGTTTGCTTGCTTGTTTATCAGTCTCACCTAAGAAACCATGAGCTAACTGGCAATTTCAAACATACTTGACAGGGTGCTAGAGATTTCAGAGGTTTCATGTTTCAGTTAAAAAAAAAAAAGGGGGTACAAAAAAAGAAAAGAGACATTTTAATGCAACTATGAGCCCTACTTTTATTAGACGTCAGACCTCATAGGTCCTCAAGCCTTGGCTTTCAAGTCTTCGTTGTTTCTGCTACTCATGGAATTTGCTGCTTGTTCATTGCATGCAGTTTCAGCTACTACTTTTTGCCTAGGATTCCTGTCTGGCTAGCTAACCAGTACCTAACTGGGTAAACAGCATGTAGCCCAGTTTAACTCCTAACTGGAGGGTTCTTCTATAATTCTAGAAGACTTCTGATAATCTCATATTTATTTGAAATTAGTATCCTTTAACCGTAGAATCATGGAAACACACAGATTGGAAGGACCTCCGAAGCTCATTTACCCAATGCAGTCCTAATTAGTTCAGGTTGTTCAGGGCCTTGTTCAGTTTTGCATATATCCAAGGATGGACAGCCCACAGTTTGTCTGAACAGACTTTTCCAGTGTTTGACCACTCTCATAATAATAATTTTTCCTTACACTGCATTGGAATTCCCCGTGCTGAACCTCCCGTCCTTCTCTGTGTACTTCTGAGAAGTTTGGCTGCACCTTCTCCATAACCTGACAGAAAAATAGCTACAGGTAGCAACTGGATCTGCCTTTAGTCTTTTTAAGGCTAAACAAACACATTTCTTTCTGCTTCTCTCACTCATTTCTGCTTTGTGACACTTAGTGCCATGGTCTAGTTGACACAGTGGTGTTATGTCAAAGGTTGGACTCGATGATCCCGGAGGTCTCTTCCAACCTGGTCGATTCTGTGATTCTGTGATTTCTCCTTGCACGTTATCATCTCCAGCCCCAAAACCATTTTGGTGACCCTTCACCAAACACAGTTCATGCCTTTCTTGTCTTGGTGAACCCAAAACCAGACACAGTACGCTAGATTTCACAAGTGCTGAATAAAGAAGAAGGATAGCTGCCTTGGACCTGCTGGCTGCATTCTTGTTCATAAAGTCAAAGATGCTGTTGGCCTTCTTAGGTTCAAGGACACACTGTCGGTTCATGTTAAAGCTGTTGTCTGCCAGGACTCTCACGTCTAAAAAGAGCACCTACTGAATCTTATAAGACTTCTGGGTGAAGCCATCTGGGGTTTCTGATCTTAAATATTTCTTCTATTAATTATTGCTCTTCTATGAGCTTTTTAATCAATGGACTGGAGAGCACTTTGTCATTCTGATGTATGAGTATATTCCCCCCCTTTTTTAAATACGGAAATTAAAAGTTATTAAATACTATTGTTTTTCATCACCATTTGCTTGTCTAAATCTTAGGCTAACCTAGAGTGGTACTGGCATTTCTTTCATTCCAGACATACTTTAACTTTATTAAAGTTTATACTTTCACATTACTATTGCCTTCATTACAGGAAGTTGCTCCTGCTATGTTTAGTTTCCCTTGTCTGTTTTTTTCTTACATTTATAGCTCACTATGTATGCCAGTTACTAATAGCCTGTCATTTTTATATTTGTCAGATATTGTAATGATACTTGCCATTTCTTCCCGAGCAAAGTGGTGTCGGGTTCCGGATTTAAGGTCCGCCTCTAAAGCAAATCTAGAAATAAAATGCAGACAGCCGCCCCCCGTCCGCCCCCTCCGAGAGAGAGAGAGGGAGAGAGAGAGACCTGCCTAATTAGTCAAAAAAGGAGCAAATCTAGAAATAAAATGCAGACAATCCCCGTCCCCTGCTCCCCGAGAGAGAGAGAGAGAGAGACCCGCCTAATTAGTAATTCCAGTGCAGCCCACGTGCGGCGTGCCTGGTTCAATGCAGACAGCCCGCGCGCAGGGCCCACCAAAAATATAAATAATTCCAGTGCAGCCCACGTGCGGCGTGCCTGGTTCAATGCGAACACCCGGTATGCTTAACCTGCCTGCAGGTAAAGCACTCCCAAAAAAAATCCTGACCCGAAATATTAAAGATTCGTGATCCTTGAGTTCAGACAAAGCACAACCGAGGCACGGTATCAACACACTTGGCTCTGACTTTATTAGGTCCAACACTGAGGCAACTCAATATTCAAGGAAAAGAAAGAGAGAGAGATAAAAGAAAGAAAGAAACAGAGAAAACAGTTGAAAAAGAAAGAAAAAGAAAATATTCACCACCCTGAGATCCAGCGGTGTCCTCCTTCCTACTTGGAAGATGGCGGTGAGGGTCCCACGTGTTGAAGTGATCCAGCCTCTTTTATAGAGTTTTTCGGCAGAGTCATGTGACTGGGAGCTGTCAGTCAACAGTTCGCACCAATCACAGGTCCGAAGGCAGGACATGTCCGGTTCCTGCGCCGTAGGATTGGTCCCTTGCCAGGCTGTCACCGGAGACACGCATCCGGAGGAGGGTGGAGGGCGGGCGCCTAGCTTATTGCGCCATCCCACGTTGCCAGGCTCAGGCATTCCAGGCAGCCGCCATAAGATGTCGCCCGAGCACGTGGTTTACGATTTCTGAGACAATGCCCAAAAGGAAGGGCCAGATTCCCACAAGTGGGGAACTTGGGTGTCTTGAGAGCCAAAGTCATCATACTGTGAACTGTAACAGAAAAAAAAGCTCATTTTGAATAAGTCCCCATTTTCATTTGTATTTTTCTGCCTTTATAATCACATGACAGTCTTACAAAACGAACTTGACTATTGATTTTCACAAGATACTCCCAAACCTTTTAGCAGTCTCTTGTGTGCTGGACTTCTCAGTCAATTTCATTATTTTCCTCTTGAAGGTGTACTATTTATGGTTACTGAGTGAATTGGATTTTTGACTCAATTCTCTTTCCCTTTGGCTACTTTTTATCTATGTGAATGTCATGTAGCAAAGAAGTAAAAAACACAGGAAACAAGATAGAGGAAGCATCAGCCAGACTGACTAGCTAGCAGCTTCAGGCGAAAGAAGATAACCTGTCAACCTCTTCATCATTGTGCTGATAATAATAAGAGAGAGTTCACACAGATATCTTTCCTCATAGTAAAGCTTGAAACAAATCAAACCAAAAGGAGAAATTACTACAGTAGTTATAGGAATGTGGACAGTAAGATGACTTTTTAGGCTACTCCCTCCACTTTTCACTCTTCACAATTTGGGAAGTTTGGGGTTTTTTTTTAAACATTTTCACCCTTCAGAGTATCCAAGGAGTGGATCCCTATTTTTCTTCCACATCAAGAATCCAAAGATCTGGCAAAGTATAGTTCTGGGCAGAACTGAATACACCTTCTGATGTGGATTTTTTTCAGGATTATTCACGTTTCAAGAGATGCAAGAAATAGACTGTCATGATAGACACTAACCACCTGGAACAGGTTTTGAACAAACTGTAGAGTTTCATGCCTTTTCTGTGAACTATCAGACACCTTTTCTGTGACAAAAGTTGCAAGAAGGGGATGGATGCTTTCATCTCAGATTATTTTCTTCCCTCTTCTTTCTTCAGTTGGTTTCTCTCTATTTCTGTGCAGACTTCTGAATTCCCTGGAAATAATTTTCAAAGCCAAGTAGGCATTTCAGGAGACTCCTTGGTTTACAAGCAATATAGTGACAATTGTCCTATTTTAGACAGAAACTGTTGTTCTGATTCCATTGGGTACACCTACACTTTGAGTACAGACTTACTCATATCCATATGACACACACAAGTCCTGAAACATCCCAGCTCAGTTATCACCAAAACCTGTGTCTTACAGTTACTGATACTGATCTAGGAATTTTTGAGGAAGAATTTCAGGGTGTCCATAAGGCCTCCAGATATCGTTATGCCCTATGCAAACTAATTGCAAAACAGTGTCTTAGATATGTAGAATCTCCCTAGCCCCCCACCCCTACACACACATACATGCACAAGTGTTACTTCCAACTCATTCCTGCCCTTATGTTACTATGTGACTGGCAGAAAGTTAGAATTCCTTACAGATTTTGTGCAAATGAGTGAAAGAGAGCCTATGAGAGTCCCATTTGAGGGAGAGGTTACAGTGTGATTTCACACTTTATTGGACAACAGAAAATTCATGAGGTGAACGTAAGACACACATCAATAAGAAATGAGTTTTTATTTGTTCCAGCATTGATGAAACCACTTGTCTGACCTGCTCCTGACAGCTAAATATGTCCTGGCATGTGCCCAGTGTAGGG
This sequence comes from Nyctibius grandis, assembly GCF_013368605.1. Classification (NCBI taxonomy): domain Eukaryota; kingdom Metazoa; phylum Chordata; class Aves; order Nyctibiiformes; family Nyctibiidae; genus Nyctibius; species Nyctibius grandis. Next base: position 110,805,004 of record NC_090658.1, on the reverse strand, counting down.
TGCACCAGAGTACTGACAACACAAAGGCTTGCTAAGGCATTGACTCATATGTGCGATTTTACTGGGAAGGTTGAAAAGAAGCATTGTACTAAGTGCAGAACAAGACAGGGCTAGAAAGGAAACATACAGGACAGGACAGTTGGAAAACAAAGATACAGCTGCAATGTGATAGGCACGTTGTGCTGTTTTTACCATACCACAAAAGAGGGTAAAACCTTGTCAATGAATTACCAATACAGGGTAAGTGATATCGCTGTGTTTTGCCAATCACCTTTTCACCAGTACATATTTCTTAACTCCTTCCTGATAATCATTAGGCTAAGTGTGTTGGAACTGTGCTTGTCTTCAATAAATCTTAGCCACTGTAGCAAATCTGTAGCCATTCCTCAAGTCAAGTCAGAGTGCTGAGATCTCTTGACTGCAACTTTGCTGGCATCACAATGTTCAGGACCTTACACCAACACATCAATAACTCCCAACAGGGGCAACAGCAATAACAAGAGGATGACACTGATTACTGAGTCTAGTGACTGCTGACAACCTGGCTGATACTGGTAATTCCAATTGATGATTCAGTTAATGGCAAACTGCCCCCCTCATAGTGTTGCAACCTTTAATGGCAGAGAGTTATGAAATCTTCTTCCCACTCTTTAACAATCCCCCAGAGATGGATGAATTATGGGCACAGAGGGAAATGAACAAAAGCAATCCACAAGGGTTTTAAAAAGAGGCAAGGGTAACCTGGGAAGGAATTAAAAAATCCATGATGCAATTAGTTGTTTTAAAAATAGCAAGAGTAAAAAAATGTAGGATGTTGCAGATAATGGGGACAGTTCTCTGTCAAAATCTTCTTTAGTCATCAATGTTAGGAGAGCACATCAAAAAAGGGGAAAAAGGAGTCAGACAAGACATTTCAAGTCATGGAATACTGGAAATCTCAATTGCTACTAGCAGACAGCAAGCTGCCAACATATAAACTACAAGAAGGGCAGGAATAGAACAAGAGGGTAGAACAGGCTATTGAAAATTTAATGTAACAAAAAGCACCACTCTCTATTAACATAACATCCAACACGTAGATGCAGAAATGGAAAAAGACAGCTCTAGCAAAATTAAAAAGTGGATGACTGGGCAAAAAGTCTTTTGCAAGTCTTGATATCCTAAGGGTGTTCTGCAACAAAAGATGAGGAAAGATGCACAACTGCTTCACACTAGTCAACAGCCATCTCAGTGGACACAGTTCTCATATTTCAAGTGAGACAGCACTTTACAGTTCAGGGCTAGGGGAACAGCTTTCCGCTCATGACGTATTACAGTGTCATGGTTCATAAGTATTGCAAGGTGGTATGAGGCCTGTGAGAGGTTCAACACGAAAGCTGTCTGCATGAGCGTGATAGTCCATCTATACTGCATGTGCCCAGACTTATAGTAAAACAAAGGGCTTATCTGGGCACCCTGCTTGTCCTGACATGCTTCGAAGCTCACACTAAAGACAAGTAGGAATGTAGTTTCATATACACAAGATGGACAGCCATTAAGTTTTGACCTGAGCATTGGTTGGATATATGCTTATTCCATAGCACAGAAACAGGCACAGAAGCATTTAACAAGTTCTCAGCCACCACCTAGAACACCTGCACAGTGGTAAGCCTCAGGTCTCAAAGTTGTCCTAGACCATGAGAATGCTGCAGTCAGGTAAAAGTGTATGACTGAGATGTCCTGGCAATGAGGTAGCCTGTCACTGCCTGTGGAGCCTGTGGGCTGCCAAAGTCAGACAAGGATCTGAAAGGTACTAATACCACTGTCTCACCACACTCACATTCAGGATCTCACAACATTTCTTGCTTATTTTAGACAGAATCTAAAATAAACCTATCTCCTTGTTTGCCTTTTTGGTAATTAATATCTTGGAAGACATAAACCTCAGTCTAAGTTCTTTTTACCCAAAGTAACCATGCAATTCTCCCTCTTTCCTAGGCCTGCCAACTGCAAAATGCCTTTACTAACTTAATATGCAGTCTCGAGTTAGTAAATTCTGCTGACAAAATGAGCCAGGAAAAAGGCTTCCAGCATATTCTTCTTGCAAGGTCCTCAGGAAAGCATAGCCACAAGATAACATTTTCTTTAGGCTCTATGCTACTTCTCTGTTTTTGTGAAATAAAAGCATATTTGATGAATACCTTTTAACCAAGAATTTCAAAATTATGTACCCAGATGGATAAGTATAATTATCTGCATTTAGGACAGAAGTATACCTAACTGCTGTGAGAAAAATAAAAGATATGAACTCAGCACAAGGCTAAATCCTAACTATTTTTATTTTAAATCATTTTTATAAAAATAACTTTTAATTTCTTAAGATACAAAAATCTAAGAGATAAGTAAGAGTAACCCTGTTCTGCCATGAAGAGCAGACAGCAGTAACTGCTTGAACTGCAGGGAAGGCAGGATAGTCTATTACACACAAAGTTATGAATAACACTGATCCCATGATTGGTGGTCATTATGTTCTCTCTTGCAAAAGGTATTTTTATGACTTTGAATCTTCTCTTCTTATAAGGATTCTAGATTTGAGTACCAGACCTTTGGCTTAGACAGAAAAGATTCTGGCAAAGTCTTCAAAACTTTCTAATAAATATACTTAGCTTATATTTGTAGAAGTTGCTATGCACAAAAGTATGTATTATATAGCAACAGATATTTTGAGAAATGTGATAGCCTAAACTTTTTTTTTCTTTTTCAATTTGGTGTCAGCGAAGTGTGATGCTAACCTCTTTTTAGTTTGGCTGGCTGCTGTCAGAGAATGAACTCCTTAATCTGATTGATCCAGGGCATTAGAGAATGGTAGGCAGATGTTACCAACAGTACTGGGGTAGAGTTGGAGTACCACTTTTTACAGCAGCATAAGTTAGATTAGCTCAAAATGGCCCCCAAAAACATCTCTATCTTGAACTACCTGTATTCAAAGAACTAAAGGCAAAGAGGAGAAACATTGTGCTACTGGGAAAACAAAGCGAAATGCAGAAGGTAGCACTGAGAAACAATGTGAGGAAAGAATAGGAACCAGAGTATTTTGTTTGCCCAAGGCTACTGAAATAGCTGTTGACAGGCGTACAACTATTAACCACACGCACAGTCCCTGTCCCATTGACATGTTGTAGCAAGAGCTTTTGCTCTAGAGCCAGGGTGGTTGGAGGGGACAGGCCAGGGAAGGAAACATGAATACGTGCTTATCTATTGGTGTACAAGATGAAGCACGTTCTGTTCACATACCTGTCAAAATACAAGGGCACACATCCTCAGCCATCCTTCCCTTTCCCTCTCTCATTTGACCAAGAAATAAAGTGCTATTACAATTTCTTATCTTCCTTTCTGCACCGTTTAAGGAAGGTAAATTTGTTGTGCCTTCAACTCCAATTGACTTTCCCAGAATGAACAGAAGACTTCTTGGGACTGGGATATGGGTGGCTAGTATCACACCAGAAAGGGACATGGATGGAAAGGTTTTCCCCACAGCATGAAGTCAGAGGATAGACATGTGTTTAAAAATCAAGCACGCTTTTCTGTTGTAAAGCTTAAAAATGTTCTCCTGAGAAAGCTTTATTGGCCTCTATAGAGAAGAGGTTGCTGTTAAGAAAGGAGACTGAAAGGCTTATCGAATGGAATACCATCAACATGCATAAATTAATGCAGGAGCCCTCTTCAGCCTATGACTATTCAGAAATTCTGTTTGGAATCTGATGATCGAGCAAACTAGAGTATGTTTTGGTTACTCATACATCTGTTACTTAGTGGAAAACAATTTTCAGAGCACTTTCACAACCTGGAAGGTTGAAAAAATGGTGAGAATTTGAAATCAAGTATAACCTGGACCTGTAATCCAAAAAAACTCCAAGAGCCATTGTTTCTGTCATCTAATTCACAGCTATATAATTGCTACTGCCAGCTTTGGGGGCAATATGTGAATTCTATCAGGGTGAGAAAGAAATTTGCCTTAAAAGAAAAACGTAAGGATCAGCACAAGCGGTTTTACACTGTTTCCCAACTCTTAAGCTTAGTGGCTTAGAAGATGGGAAATGCTTTTGTATGTCTTTGATACAAAAGAAATCCTGCTTCTGAATAAGGCAATCTTGAGACAAACATGCCCTTTGCAGCAATAACTTTCACCTGGGACCATTTTTGGCAACCACAGCACCTGTGGTTTCTCAGTTGATGCAACATAAAACCCAGCCTGATAACTCCTTTTTAATGTTATCTCTGAAACCCATGCCACTGCCTACTAATTAAAAATAGGGAAAGCTGTGGCAGAAGAAATGAGAAAGGAGAAAAAAGGGAGAAAGTATTAGTAGAAGAGAAGAGAGGGAGTAAATAAAAATAACAATAGCTGTCATTTTCCCCTTCTCTTTTTAGAGTATTCTGTCTCCTTTCACTTCTGTTTAATGATATGGAAACATTTCCTATCTCTCCTCAATTTCAACATTATTATTTGAATCACACAAACAGAATACAATTCTCCATCATTACATGGAAATATTAGCTGCCCTGCAGTTAAGGTTGCATCCAGCTCCCATTATAAAGCTCTATTCAGCAATCTTATGAATTTGGCAAGGAAAATTGGTCTGGCACGAAAATGACTATGCATACTGTGAAGGCTCAGGAGAGTATCTCCAAAAAGTCTGAAGAAGAGCTATCAAATGGCTTTGCAGTGGGTGACTCACTCTTACTGGAAAGAAGAGAGACATGTAAGAAACTCCCTTCAAGCTATACATGATATTGCAGCAGGCCATGATGCCAGACAGAATCTCTTAAAGAAATTGCCTCAAAAGACCCTTATTAAAGTCAATTTTAAGTTGAAGACACTGATACTCTCCTACTTGGTAATGTGGTTTGCAATGCATGGACAAGAAAGCCACATGCTCAAAACTCTATACCACATGTAACAGGGAAAAAAGAAAGTCAAACCTGGGATGTTTGGCTTGAGACAATTCCAGTAGATCTGTACAATGCAGGTGAAGCTGCATGGGTACTAACAGTCTGAGAGGTAATCTAAAGTAGAATGTCAATTACAAGATTTCTACATAACTCAGCCATTAGGTGGATAGGTGGACGGATCTGCATTGCAGCCATCTCTCATGGGTCATTGATCTCATTCCCCCACTCCTCCCATGAGGGGAAAGAGGTCAAATTACTTATTTTGACCAAGTATCTGTTGAATTAATTCTCATCTCAAACAATTTTGTTGTTCATATGCCATTAATTTACATGCAAGTCTACCTTTTCAGCTATTTCTTAGTATTTGAAATGTATGGCTGTCATACATGGCTGTCTCTGGGCTTATATATCCCCTAGGTTATGGATGTGTCAAGTGCTACAAAAATCAAGCTGTTTAGTATAGTCCACCACTCAGCTCACTCTTCTTACCAGCTTGAAAGAGATGAGTTTAAAGCTTGGTCAGAAACACAACAGATCTAAGCTTTAAACCACACAGATAGATAAAAAAAAGTGAGCCCCAAATCGCAGAACACCGAATCAGCTCATAGAACACCGAACCAACAACAACAGCCTAATTTGACTCTGAAAATTAGCTCAGGGTCAATTGGTTGAAGTACCCCAGTCTGCAGTTCGACTCACAGAGCAGATGGAGCATTCTGTGCTGCTTCCACCTCTGCTCACTCTCAGACCTGGCACATGCAAAGCACATCATAACATCCACATCTTGAGATGACAGAAATGCAGGTGGCCGGGTCTTCAATGAAAAGGACAGGGGGCACTCCTCTATCTGAAGTCATGAGGATGAAAGCTGTGGGGCCACATCTGTTCCCAGGCCATCCAGATGTAACAGCTTCCTCAAGTTTCCTGCCTTTTTTGTAAAAAACGTTCATTTCCTTATCAGCTCACATCAAGATAAGTTCTGCCAAGTCTTCTGCCTGCTTCCTCCACTTCAATTATCTTTTTCTCTGCTGTATTAAATCCCAGCAATTTACCTCATCAAGGCACTAGGTACTTTGTTCTAAAAACCGTAATTTAAATGACGTGTTACTATTTTTTGTCCATCAAAAACTACTGTTAATAAATTGTCTTTAAAAGCATACTGACTTCTGAAGTACTGGTACATCAACTTTTTCAAATTCATGTCCCTTGTTTCCAAAGATGACCACCTATTTTTCTAACCAATATCAATTTATCTTCATCTATATAAATATTTCCTAAATAATACATATTTTATTTACAGATTCAGAGAATGAACTCTATTCTTTCCAAATGAGGATGATAAATATATTATACTAATCGTGTAGGGACAAGGAAAATCTTTGTTCTGTGCTTATATAATGCGCAGAACATTACAATCCCAGGCTACCAGTCCCAAGAGTTCTCACAAAACAATGCAGAAATGGCTTCTCCTCCATTTAATGAATGTAAAAGTGATTGCTGAATTTCCTGCATTTCCTATGGAGCACACTTTCCCTGCAACGTAGGCACTGATATCTCTGCTGAGAGTACTCCAGCTGCTCGGCCACACCAGAGTGGTGGTAGGTCTAGTACTGCTCAGAAGTGTGTCTCTGGACTGCTGAGGGACCTTGGGTTGCTCGACAGCGCACCAGAGTTGGGCATCAACTTGACAGGAATTTTCCAGTATAAAGCTGGATCCCACTTGAGTCCTACTTCACACAGGTAGGTTCTTGCCCTCAATTAATCATCTGGGAAAAAAAAACGCAGGATAAAGTTCTCGGTACATCCCGAAAACTGATAGAAACAGAGACTAGACCCAATATGGTTGGAATGGTCTTCCTGTTAGCATATTTTAAATTCTGTATCAACTGAAATATTTTATCCATTATTATACACCTTAACACCTGTTTCCTGTAACTTCAGAATATTAATTGCACTTTAATTCTCTAATTGTTTCAAATCTTTCCAATGAGCTACCAAAAGAAAAACATACAAATGCAAACACTGAAGATCACAGACCAGAGATCTCGAGAATTAATTTTGTTCATTGTTACCTAACAAAGGCATAAAACATTCACAAGTTATTGTGACTTGAACCAGCAATTAGCTCCCCGTTATCTGAAGCAATGAGAGAATGGGGTTAAAATACAATGCTTAGCACTCTGTGTACAGGAATATCCCACTTAGAGAGAAATACAATGTTAGTTACACAAATAGAAAAATGTCTGGTGTTTTAAAGTATATATTCCTAATGTATCATAAGAAAAAAATATGCTATGCTTAAAGTTTTCTTTCCTCAGTTATACTAATTTGTCCATGGTTTATTTAAACAAACAAATAAACAAAAATAGACTATGACCAAATAAACATGACTGACGCTTTTCTGTGTTTTACAGATTACAAGTAATGGTACCTTCAGATTATTGTTATTACCCATAGGTACAACAACAGGCGTCACAGAATTGTATTTTATGATGAAGTAGTTAGATCACATCACATACAGGGCACAATATATGTGTATATTCAGGCATTCACACAATGAAGACTGGATTGAAATCTTAAACCAAGATACCACATTTTTCATGCTCTTTTAAAGAGCAAAGTATTCACTGTAGGTTTAGGCTGGAAAAAAATAGCACCAGTAAAGATAAATTGCTCTTCTTGCTTCTCAGTTACAAAAGTGAATGGACAGGTAGATATCAAACAATTACACTTGAAAATCCTATTGATCAGGGAAGGCACTGTGACTGAAAGATTAGATTATCTATTTAATACAAGATTAATACCTTTATCCCCAATGAATAGCTGTTGGAGTTTTGAGTTACTGTAAAAATGACATACTTTGCACATCCTGTGGGCAGTGCCCTCTCAGAATCTCTTTATCTGTATACAATCACTTTGATCACACATTTGACTTGTCTGAGGCAATTTCATGGATTTTATACAAAAATAATGCAATTGGTGAGCTGGACTATGGCTCCATTATCAGAGTGCTATGGCAGGGAGCAGAGAGGTGAATTGCCTCAGAGGCAATTGCTGGAGACATATTTCCTACAGAGAACAGAGGTTGGCAGGATATTTCTGTGGGTCCTGGAAAGACCTGGCGATCTGAAAATCTGCACTCATGAAAAGGGATCAAGACATCTTACATTTCCTTTCTGCATGCAGAATGGCTGCTTCAGGCTATGGCAGCCCCTCTCCTTGACACGAAAGGAGGTAGCTTCCTCTGCTAAAAGGTGAAGATACATTGGGACAGGTTTTACCTTGCTCTTAGTATCACAAAGAAATGGAAAAAGAATGAAGTAAAGCCCTCAAAAATGTTTCTATCAGTACTCTGCTCATGCTTGGGCCATGCCTCTGTCAGTCAACAGGGAAAGATGTAAAAATAGTGAAATCACAAGAAAAGCTTAAATAAATAAAAGAATATCAAGGAGAGATTGTTCAGTCCTAATAACCCGAGGCATCTGTCTCTTAAAAGGCATTTGTGGCCATGCTCCACTGATGATTAGGACTTGAGTTCTATGTAGGCTTTGTGATTTTTTTGGGCTTTTTTTTGCTGAGGGAACAGATTACACGTCTATTTTGCTCATTCTTTCTGCATGTGCATATGGGCCTAAAGTGATCACCCAGGGTGTGTTTTTTGTTCCTCCTCTCCAGATGGTGATTATTTAATATATGTCTATTTCACTGAAGTCACCTAGTATCGATTAGCATTATACAGAAACACAGCTGTATGGAACAGCGACACTGCTATCAGCCTCACAAAAAGCTGATAATCGCAGATAAAGACATACAGCACATTATTCCTTTAATGATAATGGCATGGATCTGCCTGGTTTAGGAGGTTATCTTCATTGTCATAGCATCCAAACACCTCATTTTGATTACAGGGATGGAAGGGAGCACCTAGATCATCAATGATGTTTATCTCATGAGGCACCAAGAATACTTACAAAATACGACAAAACACTGCAGTATGTCTAGATCTGTACTAAAAGGCCACAAACTACGGTTAAAAAGTGGCACATGAAGACAGCAAAAGTGCTTGAGGATGTTGCCAGAACCACACGGCAGCAAGAAATTTGTTAAATAAAAATCTCAGTTGCTGTGTACTGGAAATGGTTTATTTCTTTCTTAAAAAGGAAGGCAATAATAAAAACATACCAATCTGACATGAGGCAATTAAAGTGGCAATTAGTTTAACTTAATTTTGAGCTAAGGAACCAGATATACCAGTGAAGTACCTGAAAGTTTTTAATGCCACAAAGACATGTGCAGATTTTCTGTATTTTCTCTCAACATCTCTCCAGACTAGAATGATCCTGGCTGTGGTTTTGCTGAGGTCAACTTCACTCTTTCAAAATGTTCCAAAATATTCAGGTATTAGCTCAGACCTGAGACAATTCCCAGTAGGTAATATGGAAGTGGCCACCCTGTTTTCATAGAACTGCTGAGGTTGGAAGGGACCTCTGGAGATCACCTAGTCCAACCACCTGGCTCAGAGCAGGGTCAGCTGGAGCAGGTTGCTCAGGGCTGTTTCAAGTCAGGTTTTGAGTATCTCCGGGGAAGGAGATCCCACAGTCTGGGTAACCTGTTCCAGTATTTGACCAACCTCACAGTAAAAAGTTTCTTTCTTAAGTTTAAACAGAATTTCCTGTGTTTCAATTTATGCTTATTGACCCTTGTCCTGTCACTGGGTACACCACTGAGAAGAGTCTGACTCTTTCACCTTTACTTCCCCAGATCCCCCCCAAGCCTTCTCTTCTCCAGGGTGAACAGTTCAGCTCTCCTGTATGTAAAATGCGCCCATCCCTCCATCATCTTAGTAGCCCTTTGCTGGACTTGCTCCAGTATGTTCCTGTCTTTGTTACACTGGGGAGCCAAAGACTATATCCATCACTCCTGATGTGGCCTCACCAGTGCTGAGTAGAGAGGAAGGATCACTTCCTTTGACCTGCTGTCAATGCTTTTCCTAAAGCAGCCCAGTTTTGGAAGATTAATAGAGTTTAGTTGTATAGTTGTGGCCAAGACTGCACTAACTGGTTTCAGAAACAGAACATGGTCCTGGCACTGTTTAATTTACTGTGTATCTAAAACCATAATTTATACCACTGTTTATTTCCAAAAATTATACTAAAGTAGGGAATTATCAAAAAGTTAAAAATAACTTAGGAATTCAGGAGAATGTCAAGGATTTCAGGGTTTCTATGAAGTAAATCCCATTGCATGACATAGACAAGAAATTAAAGGAAAACTGCTTTTTCTCCCAGTTACAACCAGTCTGTTTCAGAAAGTGAAAGTGCGTGGAAGATATTAATGTTCAATGCTATTTAGCTTTTCTGTAGACCAGCTGTTTCAATACCATTTAAAGGTATTGTACACATGCTGAATTTTAGCTGCCTCTCAAAACTACATGTAAGAAGTCTATGTCTGTTTTAGTATGATAAGATGTTGACAATGATTTGGTAAACATCATTGCTTTGGTCTGAAAAAAATCTCTTCAACACATTACACTTCACCTTGTTATCTCATGTCTTAAGCAATGCTGTGATCAGTTCACACACTGCTCTGCTAAGTCCATGTAAGAATCAAATAAATTAAATGATCTTTAATCTTTAGAGTAAAATTGTTTTTAATGAGTTCACAAACTTTACCTCTCATTCCTACCAGTTATCTGGGGGTTTTTTCCCCTCAACAAGAACAAAAGATCCCAAGAACCTCAGATTTAAATTACGCTGCAATTTACAGTCCCAGAGTTTGTAAGATAATACGAGGTCTAAAGTATTGAGAAACTCATCTGGCACAAACAAAATCAATTAAAATAGGTGAAAGTGAGAGACATCTAAGAACATAATGAAGGAATCAGAGAACAGAATTTCAATATGGAACTGAGAACCTAGTTTTCCTACTCTCTATGGAATCATTTCCAGGTTGGTAAGACAGTCAATAATTTCTAAATTTCCTTTCCCTAGGGCAGGAGGTGGGAATATACCTCCACACCATTAACTTAAGGTCCATAACATGAAAAACGGGGCATTCATCTCTTAACAGGCAGATCTAAAAAAAAGCAAATATTTGAGTGTCTAAGAAGCCAGACAATGGGAGAAGTGGGTGGGTCTAAGGATGACCCACAGAAAAACATGCTTTCACGTTAAGCGAAAGCCCAAGAACAGGACTGTGACTGAATTCTTCTCAGCCCCAGGAACACAGAAATATGAGTCATGGTTGCACATTAGATACCTCTTCCAGTTGAGATCCAGAGCCACCTTCTACAAATACATACTTAAAAGACAAGAACACTCTTTAACACCTAAGGAAAGTGAGTGGTGAGGTTTTCACAAAAACTCATTTGACCCTACTGAGGTAAAATCTTCCCAGGCTCCCTCTACAGCCAGCAATGAGAAATCAGCTGCACCTGGAGGGTAATTAGAACAGAAACCTAATGCAGCTACTCTACACATATGGAGGAGACTCTCTTTCTACATTAACTACAGAGACAGCCCAACGAGATTATCCATACTAGATAGGAGTAGTAGTCAGTAGGGTCAGAAGCAAATATGAGCATGGTATCAATCCAGAACAGACAGTAGTAAGGGCATTGACCAGACCATGATGAGATGTAATCTCCAATGCAAGCTTAGTTAGTAACTAAGAATATCTGTAAGTCAGTGAGTCCAAGTAGTCTTTATGAATAATCTTTTTTTCATGACAGACTTGTAGTCATAGCATTTACCCAGGATGCAAGAGACTGGTTTCTAGGCTATCTTCATCCTAAAGGGATTCAAGTCTTTTAACTCCTGCACCAAACAGTCACATAAGAAAATCACTGAATAAAAAAAGCACAAATGGCATGGGTCACAATCCAGTCCTCTTACTGCCAGCTGAATACATTCAGCTCCAGAATCAGATTTAGTTGCTGACCCTACCTTTCTTTCTTCAGCTATACAGACCTTAACATGTCCAAAAGCATATGCAAAATGTTAAAGCTATGAATGGCTTGCAGATCACCTCCACTTCCAAGGCTACTAAATTCAGGGAGATTTATGATCGTGCGATGAAAAGTTTTTTCACATATGCATAGGGGTCATATGTCCAGGATACAGAAGATTGGACTACTGCAGACTTAGTGGCTGTGGCTACTGAAGCATATTGACAAATCACAGCTAAAACTGAAGTTTCATCTGCATAAAACAGATTTTGAGGACTCTATGAAAAGAGGTAACAGAGAGTTACAAGCACCATCTTGTTTTCAGATCTAATATTCAATCTAAAGACTATTTGCTTAAACTTTTCTGTGTAGTATGCTCTGTTTTATTACTACATATTGCATGTAAGCTCTTGGGGAAAAAAAAAAAGTATGTCTTTTTTTCTAAGCACACAAGTTATCTGGAATATTGTGTCCAGTTCTGGGCCCCTCAGTTCAAGAAGGACAAGGAACTGCTAGAGAGAGTCCAGCGCAGAGCCATGAAGATGATTAAGGGAGTGGAACATCTCCCTTATGAGGAGAGGCTGAGGGAGCTGGGTCTCTTTAGCTTAGAGAAGAGGAGACTGAGGGGTGACCTCATTAATGTTTATAAATATGTAAAGGGCAAGTGTCATGAGGATGGAGCCAGGCTCTTCTCAGTGACATCCCTTGACAGGACAAGGGGCAATAGGTGCAAGCTGGAACACAGGAGGTTCCACATAAATAGGAGGAAAAACTTCTTTACGGTGAGGGTAACCGAACACTGGAACAGGCTGCCCAGAGAGGTTGTGGAGTCTCCTTCTCTGGAGACATTCAAAACCTGCCTGGACGTGTTCCTGTGTGATATGATCTAGGTGGTCCTGCTCCGGCAGGGGGATTGGACTAGATGATCTTTCAAGGTCCCTTCCAATCCCTAACATTCTGTGATTCTGTGATTCTGTAAAGTTAAATTCTAAAGCTCTCCTCAGCAGAAAACCACATAATCTGTCTTAATGAAAGTGATAGGAACTTTTCCAAGACACAAATGCCATTCATATTTTAAAACTAAAGGGAAGGAAAAAAAATCAATACAGGCTTCATAAATCTACTATACAGATAAGTAGGTCACCCTACCCTCAACAACACAGCTTGTCAATAGAGTTGGTTGCATTATTCAACAACTACAAGAACAATGCAATTCTTTCAAAAGAGTAAGAATGTGAAACATAAGAATAGACTCCGTAAAATTTGCCTAGAATATTAGAGCTTCAAAGCTCCACATAAACGTCCTGTGAGCTATGTAAACAGTCATCTCCATTTACAGGTTGGGGATTCTGCAAAGTGGGAGAGTTAATAAGTTTCCCAAAACCAAGAGTAAGCCAAAGTGAAAGCGTGAGTCTCTCTGCCCAGTGTCTGGTAGAACAGGCAGCACAAGCTCTCTAGCACAGTGGATCTGAACACATTAAAGTGATGTACTTAAATTCAGTCAGGGCATAGGGTTATTAATACTCTGCCAGGACAACATTAAAACCTTCATTCTAGAAATACTTAACACAATTTTTCTTGTATGAAAATGAAAAGATAGCAGGGAAGATCACTTCCACTTTAGCAATGATCAAGAACTATAAATAATGGGATCAGCTCTTCATAGAACACACACACAGAGCTTTTTCCTCAGACAGAAAAGCAGAGCAAGAACCCAACAAGTTACAGAAAATGTGCTCCAATTTAATTTCACTGCATCATAAAGAACTCCCCAAAAAGTAATCAGTCATCCTTGAGATAAAATGTTTGAGTGATCTTTTTATACCCTGTGTTTTTAGTTGCATCACACAATCCCAATAGTGCAGCCTAGTCATTTGCAACGGTGCTTTGCAAAAAAATGACAGATATGATGAAAAATGGAAAATCACAAATAAGAAACTGACCATAGTAATTTGTATTCATACAAGCTCTGTCGTTTTTCTTATTCAATAATGAACTCAAAAATTTCAGAAAATTGATCTTTTCTTTTCCTCTCTTTCCTCTTCCCTCTTTGTGGGTGTTTTTTAACTATTATTGACTATTTTTCATCTAAGGGAAATATCATGCAGAATAAGTATCTGTGCATACAGCCAGTTTATGTTGCGTATAGTAGAGACAGCAAATTCTCCTCACTGAAAATTTCCCAATAAATTTAAAGGTCCCAGAAATGTCTCCATGAAAGGGAATGATGCCATCATCAGACCTGATAATTAGATATTTCTATGAAGTATATCGGATGGTGTGCCCCACATTATCCATATACTTGCCTGTCCCAAATGCATGTAGCAAAAAGGTGATATACTGCTAGGGAAATGGATTAGTAGGATGTGAAGATGATACTATAAAATATGCACAGTATTGATAATAGCACTGTTTACAGATATTGACATCAAGAACAAAGCAATAAGCTGTGTCTGTGCATCACATAACACAATTTTAAATCAGCTTGTACAAGGTGTAATAGAAGTTCCTTTATATCAGAAAATATAGCATGACTGCTTAGTTATACATATCTGGTACAATAAAAAAAATTGAACTGTTAGAATTTCAAACTAGAAGTTTGAAAGCTGGTTTATAAAAATAAGATTAAAAAATTCTAGACTAGACAAAAGTTTATTGGTCAGAGGCTACAATAATAGGAATATCTATATAGTAAGAATATAGCATGATGGCAATCATTAAACATTGTCAAGTTCAACACTGAGAAATTCTTGCTAAATAGGACATTTGTGATTGAAATGAAATTTTTATGAAATAATCATAATAAGATAACAAAGAGGTATAAGACCCAACCGCATTCCATTTTAATATTTCAGATAATCTCTGTTACTTCTCAAGATACTGCACTTTATATTGGCAATGAAATTCATAAATTAATCCTTTAGATGACATTTCATCTTCTGTTTAGTCTACCCTTAATATTCATCTATTCACTTTGTATCTCGCAGCACTAAAATATTTCAGTTTTAGTTCCTTCATTTAATTCATTCTAGTCAGGAAACTCTTTTATCACTTACCTATCAATATATTTCTGGGTTTGTTTCTAATGCAACTCTTGTTTCTCATTAAACCTAGTTCAATATCAGAGGCAGCTCTATCATAGAAGCTGATACAATTTCTCTAGTTCCCCTTATAGAATCCGTTTCAAATTTACTGTTTTGTACTCTGAAAGACAAACTGTTCAGTGTCTCTCTCTAGAAGGAATTTCATTCTTTATCACTCTCAACACTGTTTTAAGCCGTGTAACCTTCCAAAAGGTCATTTTGCGCAAAAGCTGGCAAAATGCTTTTAGGTAGTCCCTAAAAGATGTTTGATAATAATCAAGGGAGAAAATTTCAGGAGTTGTATTAAACAGTTACTGTTTCACTGTTTTAGATATAAAGGTTTGGTTTTATTGTGGCTTTTTTTCTTTTTAAACAGCAAGATATAACATTAATTCCAACTTCTCTTCACCTCTTTAATGTTGGTTAATAACTAGTAAATATTCCATTAGAAATCCCTGATGCCTGCTTTTATGAGTGTGCCAACTGTCACCCTTAAAAAAATGTCATAGCTATTCAGTGAAATATTACAAATTCTTAGGCTGTATCACAAGCTTTTTATTCCCCCCCAACATCACATAAGAAAGAAGTTCCACAGTACCATATTGCGTTATAGGGTGTTTCCTCTGACAGGGGAATTCATAAACACAATAAGAATTTTTTATGCTTACTACCTCGCATTTTTACTCATTGATATTTTTACTATTTGGCATTTGCTTCTTTGTAAGTACCTTAGTGAGCTGACCTTCATATCATTATTCAAATTATGTAGAGAAATAATTCCACATTACCAATTTTTTGTCAGTGTATGATATATTTACAAAAGGCATCCAAGTTAATCCAGAACTAAAAAAAAAAAAAAGAAAAAAAAAATGAAGTTCTGAGACACAGGGAAAGGAAATAGTAAGGAGATCTGTAGCAGGTGTTGTCATATTTCAGTGTCCTATGTTACTGATTTTCCTGCCAGTACTACAAGGATTGATGAAATCCAGAACTTTGGTTATCCACTGCTGCACAGTGCAATTAGCTCCATTTGTTACACTAAGCAAGCAGAGACAATCCAGTCATGTAGCACAGTGACTGTGTGAGCTCCTTTCTCTGCGTCTTCTTCTAGATAATTGTGAAAACATGTTCTGATTAATACAGTCTCTTTCAGTGGCATTCAGCAGGCTACTGTTTAATACAGGCTGTCAATTTAATGATGCTACATGGTGGGCTGTTTGTGCAGATGACTGTTTTTACAGAAAAAAATACATACACTCAGGGTTGCTTTTAAATTCAATGGAGAGAGATTGCATTTCCTGGAAATATTTGTTCTGTATAGGCACTCACTTACGTTGTTCACAAAAATAAAATTAAAAAATAAATAAAAAACTTCTTTTGTTCTCCTTTATATAATTTCTCTTCAACTTATGTAACAGCAAAATTATAAGACTTCATTTAAAATAACTGAGTTAGAGTAGTATGGGATTAAACTCTATGGGGGGTAAAAGCATTCTTCACTTTAATCTGATTCCTAGAACCTGAACCACAGAATGATTTCAAATGACAGGCTTTCAAGTGAACATGAGAAAGGAGAATGAAACATTGCCTGAAGAAAAGCAGAAATCTTCTTTGTGAGAAAGTTCAGCCACTGCTATGCTTAATAAGAGATATAACTCAATTAGTAACAGAAAAAAAGAATGAATAAGCACATATAGTATGTAATTTGGTTATATATGGTGGTCCTTAATTGTATTCCTGTTGAAGACTATAGTAAAAATTCCCTTAGCTTTCTGGCAGTAGAACAGCTGGTCACGTGTCTGGTACAAAAATAAAATGGACGACTTAGATTGTCCTATATCATAACCAAGTTGGGAACACAATGGGTTTGTATATTTTTTTTCCATCTATCTATCTCCTATGTCATTGGCCTCTATTTGGTTTTACTCATTTCTCTGTTTAATCTCCCAAAAAAAGGCATCAGAATGGGACCAAGACTAGTTTTTTGGTAACTAGCAATGATTTCCAACATGGAGTTTGAAGGAATTGCCAGCACATTGCAGCTTCCAGCACTTTCCTATTTCAGATACTTCTTGTTTAAGAATCACTGCTCTTCTAGGCAAATCTTGTAGCTGATCTGACTTCTTGGTGCAAAGAGTTAGTCAAAGTTACTCAGTCAAAACCATCTTTCATTTTTTCTTATAGAAAACTAAGTTTTAAGCTAAGCTTTAAGAGCTGTATAGCAATTTAGCAGTCACTTCCTTAGGGAATGGGGAATGGCATTTGCAGAAGAAACAGAGTTCATTTCTGTTTTGCCTTTGGTCTTGACATAACATCCTAAACAATCTAAAGACTGGCAAACAATGATTTGGCCTACAACTATTAAAGTATGTACCTACAGCAGATGTATTCATTTAAATAAGTTTTTATTAGCAGCATGGTGTGCAAAGTGTAGGTCCTCGCGTACTTCATGCTGAGCAATTGTTTGAAAAACAAATGTGTCTTCAGTATCAGATAGTGAAGAGGTTTTTGACTGAAGTTAATCACCATTACCGTTAATGGTGTTTAGCAAATCACCGTTTGTTACATGGTGAGATGCCTTGAAGCTAGGAAAGCCTCCTACTGAAGGACAATCATTGGCAAACCACCTAGCCATTCTCACCCAGTTGAACCAGGGCTAGCAGGAGACATAACAAACACACACAACCTCAGTATCTACTCACAGGCTGGGTCCCACCATCAAGACAAGTGTTATCTGTGAAACAATGATATCACCTCCAATTGCAGAGCTGAGCCGCAGCTACTGTTTCTGTTTCTTAAGTCCAGCTGTGGTATCATCCATTTTTAAACACATTTCATGATTGACACTAGGGAGTTAATAACTCAAGGCTAAATAGTCTGGCAAGCTGAATGTGCTTATTTCATTTGAAAAGACTGATATTATTCAAACATTTAATCAAACAATTCAATCACAGAGCCAACATCTTTTAAAACCGTCCTGGAAAAGAGCCATAAATGCTTGAAGCACAAGGAAAAATACATTAAAAAATTATATGCTGGTGATGGGCGAGAAGAATGACTTTATTTCAGATATGCTCCTCTCATATATTTTTTTCTTATGTAATTCAAAATTAATAGAATTACACTATGCATAGAGTTTACTTGGTTTTACCTATTAACTATTTAATAAAATGTAATTCTGTATGAAGAAAAAGAAACATTTTAGGAGCTCTGTTGTATAAACTTACACAGTAACATGTAGAACCATACAGAGGTACAACAAGATAACTTTAAATTAAGTGGTTTACATATGAGAATCTATGAACCCGGATTCACAGCTACCCAGATTAATTTTCTAAAGTTTCCTAATCAGTTACACAAATAAGTCTGAAAAGCACACCACACTCACGTAGGCATGCAGCCAGGCTTTCAACATCCATACTAGTTCATTCAGAGTTAATCTCCATGTCTCCAGTTTCCCTGCTGGTGCACAAACACTCCATAAACAAATTTTGGCACAATCCAAAGCCCACTGGTGCTGTAGAGAATACATCTATTGATTTTGATGGCTTGATGTTGGCCTTACTGTTACTATAAAGCAGAAATATTTTGGACATCAAAAGTCTCATCAATAATGCAGTGTATGAAAAACATAAACTTCACACCTTAACATTAGAGAGAATAAATGGCCAAGTGTTTCAAAGAAGAAATATGTCTTAGTCAAGCTAAAGCACCAATCTTAACAGGACACAGAGAAGATGGCTAATCAATGGAAAACCTATCAAACAGTCTCAGGACTAGAGCTGTCAGTCATACAGCTTTATGCTCCGAGAGAGCAACATAGCACTGAGAGCAATGAGGGGTTCTGCAATTGTTCTAAGATGTCATTGGCAATACCACAGCACAGCTTACTCTTTCTGATGGGTTGCTTTAATGCTAAATTAGAAGTGACAGTTGGGTGATGGAAAGAACATTGGGAAGCCACAATCACCAAAACTAAGCACTAATTGTGCTGAGTTTCCAGTCTTGCTTTGGCAATTGTTTTCCCTCAAAACAACATATACAAAAAAACCAGACTCGCCAGATGGCAGAACAGCAAAACAGACCAAGGATCTCTCTACTAATGCAAGATTCAGATCACCTGTCTAAAATGTAAGGACGTACTAGGCCATGCATATCAGCAGCAGCCACAATGATCACATTACTATGTGACCCTTCAAGCAAAATCTGGAACAAACTAAAGAGCAGACTTAAGGAACTGTCAAAAGCAGTGAAGGCGGGTGTGAAGAACAGTGTACAGCAGTGAGTAATGATTTAACTTCAGCTGCAGCAGTTACAGCTGGATATCCACACAGACAAATACCAAAAGGAGAAGCAAAGAAATATGGCACCTCGTGAAGGAAACTTCCCCAAAAGGAAAATCTTGAATTGGAAGACCACTGAAACATTAGAATGGCAAAAATAACAGTACACGAAAAAGACTAGAGAGTACTAATTAAAATTCCATCTAAAGATGTCCATTTGCTCAAGGCCATTTACACATACATGAAGTACTCTGCAATGATTGACAACTACACATCAGGTTGGTAAAATAGATTCTTAGTTGTTGTTTGGTGTTGCTGTAAGTGGGATAGTACCACTATCACAACAGAAAAACTGGTTTGAAAAATAGCAGAGCAGGCATTGTTCAGAATCAGTTACACCAGGAAAAACCAGATGTCAAGGAGAAAGCAAAAAAAATAAGTAGCTATAGGAATTCATCTGTCTCAACAGAAATGTATTAGAGGAAAGGAAGAGATCAATAGGAAGTGACATTATAAACAGGAGAATCTGAAAGCAAAGGTATACAAAACATCTGGATTTTTTTTAACATAAACCTAAAATCTCAAACATAATCTCACTGTTAACATGCAGTTATGGCAGCTGGAGAACTAACATTAGAGATTAAATAAATATCTGAAATTAATTACAAATTGCTATGAGAAGATCTGGGTGCTGTGTAGTAAGGCCTTGCCTTTCAACAAAAAGAAATGAGAAATTACTAACCAGAAGGTTTTCTGCATCAGAAAGTGGGACTGGAATTATTTGAGGCATATATACTGGATGCTTGACACAAAAGAGTCCCACCAGTGAACCTGGCAAATGGAAACCAGCTGATATGAAGTGAAACAAAGAGAAGAGAGACTTTAAGAAGAGTCATTAGCAGCGATGGCCCAGCACAACCATAAATCTCTGCTCTAGAGAGAAGGCAGGAGCAGTAGTAAATGACACAGAGGAACAGGAGGTACTCATGTACCAGTGCTGGTACTGGGCAGGCTTAGCACAGTGAGAAAATACCTGCCACCATTCAGGTAACAATCTTCATGTCTGCCAAGTGTTTCATATAATAAGAAACAGTATTGAGAAACAATTAGCATGTGTTTATGGCTCAAAATTGTGGTAAGACAACATTTCACAGATTTTTTTTTTTTATTTTCCATATGAAATGCAACATGTCATGTTCAATCAAGATGCATCCATCACATCAGAGCATGCTTCATTACAAGCACTGGCATTACATGAAGTTCTTTTCTCTGACCCAGTATAATTGTCACAATCTGTAACTTGTCATGCAAAATGTTTCAAACAAACGCGTTTGTAAACAAAAGACTTGATGGTTCATTGTTATTCAGACAGATGGTGTGCTACAAGAATCTCTCTAAACATGAAAATAAACAGTTTTGATGGTAACTGATACATAAATTAAGTCCAAATCTCACCTTGACTTCTCAGCTACTGGGTGCAACAGATTAGCCTCAGACTAAATAACACCAAGTTGTCCCAAACAGAGGTTTGGGTACCCAACAGTGGGAACTGTTTTTCCCTTTTCTTTTAGGGGAGCAGTGTCTATTCTCACTCTGCCGGGCCAGTACAGGCTGTCACTAGATTTGCATGCATACACTAACTCTAAGAGCATTTGCATGCTATGATGGTGTCTTTAGTGATTTGATTTAAATCACTAAAGTGATTTATTGCAGTCTACGGTGACCTTATTGCAGTCTACAACTACCTGAAGGGAGGTTGTAGTGAAGTGGGAGTCGGCCTCTTCTCCCAGGCAACTAGCGATAGGACAAGAGGACACAGCCTCAAGCTTCGCCAGGGGGGGTTCAGGTTGGACATTAGGAAGAATTTCTTTTCAGAAAGGGTTGTTAGACATTGGAATGGACTGCCCAGGGAGGTGGTGGAGTCACCATCTCTGGATGTGTTTAAGAAAAGACTGGACATGGCACTTAGTGCCATGGTCTAGTTGACAGGGTGGTGTAAGGGCAATGGTTGGACTCGATGATCCCTGAGGTCTCTTCCAACCTGGTTGATTCTGTGATTCTGTGATTCTGTGATTCTGTGAAATTAGATTACTAATTAAGTAAACATACATTTTCATTTTAAACTCTAGTCATTTGTGGGCTGGTCTTTTTTTAAAAAATCTAGAAAATGCAGATCTTCCTTCATAGTATTATCCATTATCAGTTCCATTTGTGAAGACAGTCAGGTAAAAGGAAATTAAAACCAATGAGAGAAAAATGCATATTTGCTCATTTATTTCCTTTTCATCATGTAATTTATTACCATAAAACTGTCTTAAGTTTTCTAAAACCTGGGAGCCAATAACAGCTTTAAGATATAAACCCAGAGCTACACATCAATAGAAAATCAGAGGTCAATTGCAACTATTGAAAAAGAAAACTCTGTCCCTCTGTCCTGCCTATCCACTACTGCAAGAATTACATTTTTCCCAGTACAGTTACTCAGTAACTGTCAGACGCAGTCAATACACAGCGTAGCAGCATGTACATTGCACAGCATATGTAGCAGGTGGTGAGCATTTAAAGTACTGTCAGTAGCCACACATTTTTTCTTTGTGTTTTCAAACACATTTAATGCCAACCCTCTGCAAGCACAAACTGCCAGGTACTGGCCTATAAACACCATGCCATCAAATGCCTTTGTTCCCTTCCTATATGTCTTGCTAATTCATTTAGTGGAATATTACATCTCCTAGATTTTTACCTCTAACAGAGTCAATCTTTTCCTTAGTATCGCCACTTAAATAAAAAATTCAACACACTCAGAAACTGCTCCATGCATGCAATAACAATGACTAACAGACATGTTTACAGAAAAAGAAAAAAGAAAAAAAAAAAAGATAAGAGAAAGGAAAATGTGTAAAAGTTTTAATTCTTGGTAGTGAGTTATATAAACTGTAAAATACTACCAGACTAGTAGTATTGTAAGTACCTTTATTGGCCAACAGAAGCTATTTCCCTTCTTATATTCATCTTCACTTAGGGCAATTATACATTCTTTACTTAAGGTATTTATATTAAGACGCTTGCAAGAGGATAATGAAATATTAAAACTGTTACAGATGTTTTGATGTCAAGTTCATCTATTTGCCTCGGTGTTTCAAAATACAGAACATAAGTAGGACGTGTAATTTCTGCCTGGGTTATTTATTTTGCTGTTTTGGAGTGGTAGCCAAGAGTCTCAACTTTCTTACTATGATTAATCAACCAGTCAGTCATAATTAGTTAGGAATCCCCTGGTGATGAGCATCCATCCAGACTTACAGGCTGAAAGCAGTAGAGAGGCTCAGGTTTTTTGAAAGAAATTAAAAAACACTTTATTTGGTAGTTAACTAAAACCAAGGGAGGGTTGCTTCTAGATTCAAATATAGAGAAGTGGTGTTGTACCCTGGAGAATGACATAAGATTTTATATCCTTTCTAACAGCTACATATTTACCATTATAACTCAAGACATTTGTATCATAGATATGAAAGGTTGGTTGATTTCTTTAGTCTGTTATGTTTTTTTCTTCAGTCACACCTCTTGGAAATCAATTATGCATACTAATTGTAGTCCGTCTTTCTTTAATTTTCAATATGTTGCTTTTCAATTCCAGTAGAAACACCTTGGTTTTGTATAATGAAACAGCCCAAATGGGAATTACACTACCATTTTCTCCATGTCATTTATTATACAGCTGTATATTGTACAGTTGTATACAGCTGTAAATTGTAAGGCTTCACACACACACAGCTAGCTTCATTTGGTCTTTAATACCACTTGTTGCCAGCACATTGCAGCCCCCTCAATGCCAAATCTTTGTAGCATCCTTTTCAATACTAAAGTGTGAAGAGACAGAGCTGTCAAATAACTCCATTCACTCTTGGATTCACTTATGCTACATGGGAATGACTGTTTTTTGCATTAGAGATTAGTGATTATAGTACACGGCAAAGGTGCCAGAGACAGGGGTCAGTACCCTCATCAGAGAGAGATGTGAGAATTATCGTCCAGTTGATTAAATCCCAATAAAAGTTGCAAATTGTGAGTTCTGCCTTCGAAAGGTCATCAAGATGTATTATAAGGATTCTGAATGAATCCCCAAGATGCATAATTAAACAATCAGATACATTGTATTATCTATTTCCATAAATTAACATCTGAATCAGAATAGTATGCTCAGTCCGTGTGTTACAGAGGAAAATGGAAGATCAAGAGAGCCACTCACCCATCAAAATCCCTCACTTTCCTCAAAACAGTCCTTTCTGTAAGGTTAATATGACATGAACATTGATGGAGTCATATTTTTACTTATTCTGGCTGATCACAAATATCCTTCTGTTACATGTCATAGCCTGTCAGTGGAATTTGCTTTCGTTCCACAGTCATATGTACTCAGTTTTTCTTACACTCGTATTTTGGGGTCCACTCAGTCAGGGGAAAAAAAGGCTAAAGCAGTTTCCACCATAACTCTACTGCTTAATTTTAAAATTTTTATTCCTACCTGCAACTTCCATTATCCATGCAGTTTCATCTACAAATAGAAAAATAACTTTGTTAAGGCAGCAGCATTAGACGTAAGTTTTACATCAGTACACAGTCTTTATATTCAGAACTGTAAAAATGTTTATTATATGTAATTGTTAGATTTCTGATGCCTAATTTCTCAGAGTATAGTCGGTTTCAATAACGAACATGACCTTTTTTGCCTATAGAAGCTTCCTTTGTGTCACATCATTCATGGAAGGAAAACTGACAAAAAAGATAGATGTGAAATGAAACCTGTGTCAGCTTTCACTACAAAATAGTTCTAAATGTAACATATTAAGAATGATCATGGTCTGCGATCCACATGGCAACAAAGAAACATAACCTGTCACATTTTTAGATAAAGCTAGTTTTCTGCAATGATTGTACATTCCTAATTATTATATATATAATGTGACTATGATAATTTGAACACAAATGAGATGCAACCAGAAACAGTAAATAACAATCATGTCTTCAAACAGACTGTTATAAAAAGGATATAATTTACTTTTAAAAAGATGCAGGAGTTCACTTCATGTTTTGAAATCACACACTTTTTCCCTCGTACTTCCTTGATATAATGGCAACACGAGTTCTGGAGGGTCTCTTCCTCTTTTAATGGTAATGAATTTGAAGCTGGGATACCTGTATGCCTGTTTAGAAACAAGGACGGTGTCAGTTCAGTATCCATGTGGCTTACAGACAGCCCTCCAGCTCATTCATGGCAGAAAAGCTGGTTGAAGGAACTTTTTGTTTAACCACCAACTGCACGGCTTTATCCCACAGCCTCTGCTTTATCCCACAGCTTCTGACTCTAGCCACAGACCTCAATTCTCTGCCTCCCAAACAAACCTGTTGCAATCAACTTCACTTGTTGCAGGCAAGTCACCACTTAATTCTTGATAGACAAATTTGTTTAGACTGTCTTTAGACAAGAAATAATTCAATCAGGACACTGTATTTGTTGAAGAAGCCACCACCTGCTCATTAGTCATTTGTGATAGTAAAGCTGCATTGTGGTTAGCAAGTTAACTGAGATCTGGTTTTCTAATGAGAAACACATTTTGCTGCCTGTTCAAAGGAGCAGAGCCTTTATGTAGTTGAGTTAGTTTTTAAACAGAAATGAGCTGGAGACAATTTTTGCTTTTGTGCCTTGCAAAACAGACAAAAGCAAAAGTATTAAATGATATAATATAGGGAAAAAGGAGCAATTATTTAATTTTAATTTTATATTCCTATTAGCTTTCCTCTAAAAAGACAGTAAAATGATATTACATTTATGAAATTATGCATTATGAAATGCATAAGCACACATTTATGAAAGCATAAGTAGCAACAGTAGAATATCAGTAATAACGAAGTCTTTATTTAAAAAAATACAATAAATTCTACATTTTTGCAGAAGAAAACGTTGAAGGGGAAACCTAAATACAGCCTTCTAATAACTATGAGGAGTTTATCAAGAAGATGGAACCAGGCTCTTCAGTTGTGTATGGTGGTAAGACAAGTGACAAGACACACAAATTGAAACAAGATAGATTCAGACTGAATGTAAGGAAAAACTTTTTCATTATAAGGACAGCCATGCAGTGGAGCAGGCTGCCCAGAGAGGCTGTGCAGCCTCCAGCCCTCTTTTTTTTTTTTTTTTTTTTTTACAGGATCCAACTGGGTAAAGCCCTGAGCATCCCGATCTGATCTGATAGCTCACCCTGCCTTGAACAGGAGACTGCACTAGAGACCTTCCACCTTGGTATGATCCTATGAAAAGGCAATAAAAATTAAAGAAGGTGTACACATTTTATAAGTCTATTGCCATTTAACCTGAACATACATCAACATAGGCAATTTCTTGGAGAAGATGCAGACTTTGGGAAAGCTTTCTTTCCTGAGAAAAGAAAAACATGATAATTCAAAGAAAACATTTCAGATTTTTTTCCTACACTTGTCCTCTCAATGTGCTTTTTCATTGTTTTAGCTAAATATCTGAAGAATATCTTCATTGCCTGGTTTATGAAGATGATACCATGCTTAATTTCAAAGATCTTGTATTTTCTTCTCTGAAGGGAATTACAAGACAAAGAAATGAAGTACTATAACAATTTCTGAGATACATTTAGCCTGAACAACAGCAATTAAAATAGTTGTGAGGTAATCTTGAAATGTCCAGGCACCAAGCCTCTATCTGTGATTAGTTTTCATTCTAAGGCATAACAAATGTGAAACAAATAGGGCAATTGCTCACTATGTGTAATCTTTTTAGAAGATCTCTAGTACAGGGACAAGAGCTAGAAAAAAGATGTTGAAAAAAGCGTAATTGTTCTTTATTGCTCAATTATTTTATTGTTCAACAACACAGAGTGGTAAAACAAGATTAACAAGAAAAAATGCAGTGCTGCTTCTTCCTGTGTTGTTATTCAGTTTGATTATTAGTTAGCTGAAATAACAAAACTATAGCACATTCAGTTACACTGTAAGGTGGCAATACCAATGTTATGATAAAGATAGATGTTGATAATGCAAAACACACTGAATATATTGCTTTTTAAAGAACTTTCATTCTTTGTAAGTAGATAATCAATACTGATTTGAAGATCTTTGCAGCACAGTAGCCCTGAGCCAGTCTGAATACTGCACATCTTAGTTGTAGGTCAAGTGGAATTTAGGCCCTCTGCAAAGCTGAAAATAACTTTGCTGACAACAAATTCTATAAAACTAAGTCAAAATCCTGAAAACCTCCCAAACTACATAGGAAGCAAGATTTGGAGAGAGACATAATACCTTTTATTAGACCAGCAGAGAGAGTCAGAAAATAAAGACACAATGCCTTTAAGCATAGAGTCCTTTCTTTAGGTACAATACACATCTTCATTGTCTTTCATGTCTATACCGAGAAAAATTTAGGAGCTGGGTTTCACCTCTGAGAACCTTGGTATCAAGGGGCTTCAAGAGATGAGCTGCTGTCTAGTGGCATATTGTTACATGAGTCAGTTCGCTATCCCACTCAAGAGAGAAAGGGGATAGCTGCCAATGCAACTCCAATCATTTAAGGAAATAAATTCCTAAATTTTCCTTCGAGGCAATTAGATCTTATTACCTGCTCTCCAATAGTTAATATGTAATAATTTTTTGCTGGCTTTGGGACATGATGCATGGCTCATTTGCTTGTCTAAATCAAGCCCAGAACAACTGTGGGATGCCAGAATGCAATCACAGAATCAGAATGGTTGAGGTTGGACAGGACCTCTGGAGGGTATCATCTGGTCCAACCCTCCTGCTCAAGTAGGGTCACCTAGAGTCAGTTAGTCAGGACCACGTCCAGGCTGCTTTTGAATATCTCCAAGGAGCGAGACTCCACAACCTCTCCAGGCCACCTGTGCCCTCACAGTAAAAAAGTAGGTTTATAAAAACTGTTGCATTATGATGCTGTTAATAAATAAGGTGGAATTTCCCAGAGCAATTTACTTTATTAACAGTATTTTTGAAACACATCAGTTCGACCAGAGAACAGACAACGAATACTTCTTAAGAGAAAAGTGTACCTGTAAACAAAGGCAAATAAATACAAGTATTTAGACTAGCTCTGCACTATACAAAGGAAAAAATCAGAATAAAAACTATTTATGAGAAGCTGTTTCTCCTTTTTGGTCCTAGCCATTCTAGCTGTTAGTTAGAGACCATGTCCTCAACAAGGCAACATTTCCTTGTTCACAAGAAAAAACTCATCACATTTATCAATAGATGGTGGAAAGCAAAGAAAACTGAAATTAAATATGCAAAATGCACTGAAGTGCAAAATGCACTGAACTCAGACACTGCGATAATCTAACTTTTTTTTTATCTTTCTCAAAACCGCAACTGAAAAGCAGGCCTTCATGCAGTTTCTGATATTACATTTCATTTGTCTTGACAGCAAAAGATCCTAATCTGATCCATTTGCCATTTACTTTGACGCTTCACATCATAACACTTTTTCTTAACAAGGGAGTTAATTTGCAACAGCTGTATGTTGACTAGTTTGGACAACAGTCAGAACTAATAGAAACTGCATTCTGAACATCTTGAAAACACTTCTTTGTAAGTATTTATTTTTTGACTTGAAAGATTTTTTTTTTCTTTTTGAAGAAGTGTTGCACGCATCATTGAGGAAAAATTGCTGCTATCCAGGATAAAGAGGTGCTTTCTTAGTAATCAAAGCAGATAACATCTCTAGTGGGCATCAAACAGTGTTCTGATACTTGGAGATGCGCATATACACATAAGAACATGTATACAGTCAACAGCACATCTAACAGAACAGTCTCCTTTTCAGCAAGTCCCCAGATGGCTCTGATGGGAAGCACAACAACAAAAAAAAAAAACCAAACCCCACTGCATTTGGCTCTGCTAGGCATCCTGCAGCACCAGGAAAATCACAAGATAAACTGGGACAGGGAGGCCCTGGTACCACAGGATGGGATGGAGCCTGCAAAAGTTATTTTAAAAACCTGACAAAAGACACTAGGGAGGAAAGGTTTTGTTTAAAAAACAAACAAAATACAAACTAAAAAAAACAAACCAAACCAAACCAAAACAAAAAAAAAAACAGGAGGGAGTGGTGTTGATCCCCACTGTACCACAAGCACCACTGAGGTTCGTATGAGCTCCCCACTGCCACTGGTAATGGCACATACAGAAGAGGTTTCTTAGCTATAAGAAGTCCCTAAAGAGCCTCTTCACACCAGTCTCAAAAGAATCCATATATGTTCTACAGAAGAACATCCTTTTAAACCTGGATCTCCTAAAGCAATGTATGGAGGGACTGAATATTTGTTAGGGTTCCCACAGCTCTCTTCAATGCAGCACCACATCCATATGAACAGCATGCCAAGCTCTGTGCTTCATTCATGCTACATTTACTAACACACAGAATTATTCTGTACATTCTCATACTATAATACATATATATCTTCTACAGAGGGAAGTTCCTTGTTAGTTTATGTTGAAATTTCCTGTAAATCACGTTGTCAAGCTCCCCTTAACAACAGCTGAATAGCTTAAATAATTCCATGTCCTACTTTTTTTGACCTGCAGTGGCATTGCTTTAACCTACAAATTTCATTACTTAAGGTGACTGCTGTCTTCCTCAGGAGAAAAAACTGAGATCCATGTACACTCCCCTGCACAGGCAGAATAACTTGGTGTTGCTTTCTTCCTGATTAAGTTTTCTTCACTTCCTTCCTAGTTCCCTGTGATAATGGCACCACATAATAGAGCAGGAAACTACTTCATTTCATTCACTCCTCTTCCTTAGCACTCTTTAAGATTTCTTTTGCCTACTTTAATTACTATATTCTTTCCTTGATGTAGTGATCTAAAGACAAATTAACAAAACTTTATACATTGTGAAAAATACTAAGTGGACAAGCCACATAACGGGTGTTTTGTTGTAGCCATGAGGTTTTAAATGTTTTTGTCTATACCAGTTGGTTTAATATTTTTTTAATGTTTGCTTAATAAATGAATAGCTGTTCATTTTTTGCTGAAATCTTATAAAAAGCAAATAGTACTATCACCTCTTATACACAGATGTCATTTTACAGAGAGCCCTGTGAGGTTTGTTGTCACCGGTATTTTTGAGTGAAAGAGCTTCATTTGTGACGTTATCTAGGTTGACGTCTGCTACTGCAGGAAGGAAGGATCTGTTTTATAACCACTAACAAACTTCTTAATAAGGAGAAAGAGAGAGAGCACAAAAAAGGCAAGTACAGTATGTTGTGGGTATTTACTGGGATTTGATTTATCCCTCAGAGTACAAAAGCCTTATAAGGGCTAAGCATGATACCATGATGGAAACTGACAGTGTCACAATATTGACATGTCATTCACTTCTGGGCCATTTGCTCCAAATGAGTGACAGATCTGAATTTCTTCATATTGTGATAACTTCTAGATTACTGCCTTCAAGTATCGTTCACATAAGAGTGTGGAGAAATTCTCAGAACTGTCAATTTTGGAATTAATAATAATAAAACACTTCACAGTAACCATCATACCATGAGGTATGCTATTTTTCATTTATAGAAGGCAAAACCAACTTTACTCAAGTGTACAAGTCTACCTTGCCTACCTTGCCTCCACAGGTGCCTCTGAGCAATAGATATGAAGCCCTAGTGGAATACAGCCGGTCCAATGGGGATGTGGTGGAGAGGCAACCTATATCAGAGGTCCCACCACAGTCAGAAAAAACTGACAGGCGTATAGCTACCTCCTCCACAAGGAAGAAGAGAAGAGTTTTAGTGGTTGGAGACTCCTTCCTAAAGGGATCTGAGGGCCCAATATGCAGAGCTGACCCCCATCACAGGGAGGTCTGCAGCCTGCCTGGAGCCCGAATCAGAGATATCACCAGGAAACTCCCCAACCTGGTGAAGGCCACAGACTACTACCCCCTGCTGATCTTCCAGACAGGTGGGGAAGAAGCTGCATCCCGTAGTCTGAGGGGGATGAAGAAAGACTACAAGGCCCTAGGACGGTTGGTGAGAGAGTCTGGGGCACAAGTTGTTTTCTCCTCCCTCCTTCCATTTTCAGGTGATGACGTGGGATGGAATAGTAGGATTCTCTCTATTAATGCCTGTCTACGAGACTGGTGCTACAGGCAGGGCTTTGGGTTCTTTGATAATGCCTGGTTTTATAAGACACCAGGCGTGACCGTAATATATGGGAAAGGTTTATGTCGTAGGGGCAAAAGGGTTCTGGGACAGGAATTAGCAGGGCTCATTCGGAGAGCTTTAAACTAGATTCGAAGGGGAATGGGGTAGTAGCTGGGCTTGCACCACTGGGGCAACGCTCTAGTGTTGAGGCAGACCAGGAGGCCTCCCATCCCCCTGGGGTGAAATCGGTGTGCTCAGCTCGCTCCCTGAAATGCCTGTACACCAATGCGTGCAGCATGGGGAATAAACAGGAGGAGTTAGAAATCCGTGTTCGGTCGGGGGGCTATGATCTAGTGGCAATTACAGAGACTTGGTGGGACACCTCGCATGACTGGAATGTGGTCATGGATGGCTATGTCTTGTTCAGGAAAGACAGGCCACTAAGGAGAGGTGGTGGAGTTGCTCTTTATGTGAGTGAGCAGCTAGAATCACACACACAGAATCACACAGAATGTCAGGGATTGGAAGGGACCTCCAAAGATCATCCAGTCCAATCCCCCTACCGGGGCAGGATTGCCTAGACCATATCACACAGGAACGCGTCCAGGCGGGTTTTGAATGTCTCCAGAGAAGGAGACTCCACAACCTCTCTGGGCAGCCTGTTCCAGTGTTCAGTCACCCTCACCGTAAAGAAGTTTTTCCTCAAATTTAAGTGGAACCTCCTGTGTTCCAGCTTGCACCCATTGCCCCTTGTCCTGTCAAGGGATGTCACTGAGAAGAGCCTGGCTCCATCCTCATGACACTTGCCCTTTACATATTTATAAACATTAATGAGGTCACCCCTCAGTCTCCTCTTCTCCAAGCTAAAAAGACCCAGCTCCCTCAGCCTCTCCTCATAAGGGAGATGTTCCACTCCCTTAATCATCTTCGTGGCTCTGCGCTGGACTCTCTCTAGCAGTTCCCTGTCCTTCTTGAACTGAGGGGCCCAGAACTGGACACAATATTCCAGATGCGGCCTCACCAGGGCAGAGTAGAGGGGGAGGAGAACCTCTCTCGACCTGCTGACCACACCCCTTCCAATACACCCCAGGATGCCATTGGCCTTCTTGGCCACAAGGGCACACTGCTGGCTCATGGTCATCCTGCTGTCCACTAGGACCCCCAGGTCCCTTTCCCCTACGCTGCTCTCCAACAGCTCTGCCCCCAACTTGTACTGGTACATGGGGTTGTTCTTGCCCAGATGCAGGACTCTACACTTGCCCTTGTTATATTTCATTAAATTTCTCCCCGCCCAACTCTCCAGCCTGTCCAGGTCTCTCTGAATGGCTGCGCAGCGTTCCGGCGCGTCAGCCACTCCTCCCAGTTTTGTGTCATCAGCGAACTTGCTGACAGCGCACTCTATTCCCTCATCCATGTATTGAGTTCTATCCAGGGGCGGATCAGGAGCGAGTTGAGAGTTTGTGGGTGCGAATTAAGGGGCAGGCTGGCAGGGTTGATACTGTTGTGGGTGTCTATTACAGGCCACCGGATCAGGATGAGGACGGTGATGAGGCCTTCTACAGGCAGCTGAGAGCAGTCTCGCAATTACAGGGCCTGGTTGTCATGGGGGATTTCAACTACCCTGATATTTGCTGGGAGGCCTACTCAGCCAGCCATCCCCAGTCCAGGAGGTTCCTCCAGTGCATTGATGATAACTTTCTGATGCAAATGGTGGATGAGCCAACTAGGAGAGGAGCGCTGCTGGATCTTATCCTCACTAACAAGGAGGGTCTGGTTGAAGCGGTGAAGGTTGAGGGCAGCCTTGGTTGTAGTGACCATGAGATGGTAGAGTTCAGGATCTCATGTGGCAGGACCAGAATAGCTAGCAGAATCACAACCCTGGACTTCAGGAGGGCCAACTTTGGCCTTTTCAAGCAATTGCTAGGGGAAATCCCATGGGACAGGGTACTAGAAGGTAAGGGGGCCCAAGATAGTTGGTTAGCATTCAAGGACTGCTTCTTCCGAGCTCAAGATCAGAGCATCCCAACAGGTAGGAAGTCAAGGAAGGGTACCAGGAGACCTGCATGGTTAAACAGGGAACTGCTGGGCAAACTCAAGTGGAAGAAGAGGGTGTACAGATCGTGGAAGGAGGGGCTGGCCACTTGGGAGGAATATAAGTCTGTTGTCAGAGGATGTAGGGAGGCAACTAGGAAAGCTAAGGCCTCCTTGGAATTAAACCTTGCAAGAGAGGTCAAGGACAAGAGAAAGGGCTTCTTCAAATACATTGCAGGTAAAGCCAACACTAGAGGCAATGTAGGCCCACTGATGAATGAGGTGGGGGCCCTGGAGACAGAGGATAAAAAGAAGGCGGAGTTACTGAATGCCTTCTTTGCCTCTGTCTATACTGCTGGAGGCTGTCCTGAGGAGCCCCGGACCCCTGAGGCCTCAGAAGAAGTCAGGATAGAGGAGGAATCTGTCTTGGTAGATAAGGGCTGGGTAAGGGACCAATTAAGCAACCTGGACGTCCATAAATCCATGGGCCCTGATGGGATGCACGCGCGGGTGCTGAGGGAGCTGGCGGAAGTCATTGCTAGGCCACTCTCCATCATCTTTGCTAAGTCGTGGGCAACGGGAGAGGTGCCTGAGGACTGGAGGAAAGCAAATGTCACTCCAGTCTTCAAAAAGGGCAAGAAGGAGGACCCGGGGAACTATAGACCGCTCAGCCTCACCTCCATCCCCAGAAAGGTGATGGAGCAACTTGTTCCTGGTGCTGTCTCTAGGCACATCAAGGATAGGGGGATCATTAGGGGCACTCAGCATGGCTTCACCAAGGGGAAGTCATGCTCAACCAACTTGATAGCCTTTTATGAGGATGATACCCGGTGGATAGATGATGGTAAAGCTGTGGATGTGGTCTATCTCGATTTCAGTAAAGCATTTGACACAGTCTCCCACAGCATCCTCGCAGATAAACTGAGGAAGTGTGGTCTGGATGATCGGGTAGTGAGGTGGATTGTGAACTGGCTGAAGGAAAGAAGCCAGAGAGTGGTGGTCAATGGGACAGAGTCCAGTTGGAGGCCTGTGTCTAGCGGAGTCCCTCAAGGGTCGGTACTGGGACCAGTACTATTCAATATATTCATTAATGACTTGGATGAGGGAATAGAGTGCACTGTCAGCAAGTTCGCTGATGACACAAAACTGGGAGGAGTGGCTGATGCGCCGGAAGGCTGCGCAGCCATTCAGAGGGACCTGGACAGGCTGGAGAGTTGGGCGGGGAGAAATTTAATGAAATATAAAAAGGGCAAGTGTAGAGTCCTGCATCTGGGCAAGAACAACCCCATGTACCAGTACAAGTTGGGGGCAGAGCTGTTGGAGAGCAGCGTAGGGGAAAGGGACCTGGGGGTCCTAGTGGACAACAGGATGACCATGAGCCAGCAGTGTGCCCTTGTGGCCAAGAAGGCCAATGGCATCCTGGGGTGTATTAGAAGGGGTGTGGTTAGCAGGTCAAGAGAGGTTCTCCTCCCCCTCTACTCTGCCCTGGTGAGGCCGCATCTGGAATATTGTGTCCAGTTCTGGGCCCCTCAGTTCAAGAAGGACAGGGAACTGCTAGAGAGAGTCTAGCGCAGAGCCACGAAGATGATTAAGGGAGTGGAACATCTCCCTTATGAGGAGCGGCTGAGGGAGCTGGGTCTCTTTAGCTTAGAGAAGAGGAGACTGAGGGGTGACCTCATTAATGTTTATAAATATGTAAAGGGCAAGTGTCATGAGGATGGAGCCAGGCTCTTCTCAGTGACATCCCTTGACAGGACAAGGGGCAATGGGTGCAAGCTGGAACACAGGAGGTTCCACATAAATAGGAGGAAAAACTTCTTTACGGTGAGGGTGACTGAACACTGGAACAGGCTGCCCAGAGAGGTTGTGGAGTCTCCTTCTCTGGAGACATTCAAAACCCGCCTGGACGCGTTCCTGTGTGATATGGTCTAGGCAATCCTGCTCCGGCAGGGGGATTGGACTAGATGATCTTTCGAGGTCCCTTCCAATCCCTAACATTCTATGATTCTGTGATTCTGTGCTACAAGTCAGTAAAAAAGGGTCTCAAACACGTATTCAGAAGCCTAAAAATATTGACTTAAGCTTCAGATTGTTTGATAAGCTGCTCTTCTCCACTTGCAGACGTGAATCATTTGGCATGATGTATTTTATCATACTAAAGAAAAGAAACGTAAGCAGATTAATAGACAATGTCTACTTCTGATGTCTGCCTATAGTAGCTTTGTGATCCTCTTCTCTAGCTTTCCAGCAAGCCTATTGCAAGGTCCACAGTTTTTTCTCCTGCAATAACACTGTGTACCCAGGTTGGGATTTGTAAGCTGTAGGTTTCTGACACCTTTTCAGCTGGGTGGAAAAGCCTGTCTGAAAATACCACCTCGTCCCTGCACCCTTTTGGCTGACAGCCACCCCTCCCAGCCGCTCCTGGCCTCACCAGCTCCTCCACTCCTCCTTGTTCTCATGGTCAGAACTACAGCCCGCTGCTCCTGTGCTTTCAGCTGTTCAGCTGGGACATGCATTACAGACAACATGCAGTCCTGCTTCCTGGAGATCCCTAAACACGCTCCTGTTTCTCTGATTATTCCACATGATTCATGTTTGCATCCCAGACTTCAGACTGCCACATCATATGGATGCAAAGTAATGAGTCAGGTCCAAAATCAATCCAGCAAAACCAGCTGTGAGTTGAGGAAACAGGGCTGGGCACTGGAATAACCAGTAACAGCCAGGACTGGGAGCCCTAGGCTGAGCTAAATGGGTCTCCTGGGCCCTCGGGCATGGGTGGTTGAGGCCCTAGGGGAGGTTGGGCAGGGTCAGGAAGGCCTATCGGTGCCCTCAGAGCCCTGACAATATTTTCTTCCTTTCCTAGGGCTACAGTTTTAGCATGCCAGGGTTGCAAGCTGCAAAGACAAGGGTGGCCACTAACTTCAAGAACATTTAAACATAACTAGCATGCCCAGTCTTTCATTTGTGATGGTAAATTGTGTAATTGTAAACTTTTCACTACTTATTTAGCACAGTTCCCTTTTTAAACAGAAATGTCTACAAAAGAAAAAAAAAAACACCCAACCCAAATCCCAAAAGATCCCTAACATCTATAAAACAAACATGTTTCATGATTGCCCACTGGAACCTCTTCATTTACCTCTTGTTCTCTCCACCATATGTCAACAGCAAAGCTCGTACTGGGCTCCAAATCCCTCCTTTGTGAGGGAAAGAGAGATTCATATCCCTTTTAGACCTCAACCATCAGGCCTATCCTAATCACTGCAAAAACATTTATTTTACTATTCATGCCATACTTCATATTCTGAAATGGTAAGAGTTCTATCTTGTTTTTTTTTCCCCTCAACAAAATAATACCATGGGGCTTAACTGTCTATAGAACTATCCCAGAGAGAGAAAGCTTTTTAAGATGTAAAATTTATAAAGGCATCAAATATATTATCATATGCATTTTCTTTTGCAACATTTGGTGTTCGAAAGTCACAAAATTCAGCATGCACTGAATATTCTCATTTTTCAGGGAAACCTGTAGGAATATGTAACTTTTAGGAATTTTGTTAACTGTGTGAGAAAGGTCTCAGGCCTCAATTCACAAGGAATTTGTGTGCTGTCATAGCTAACTTTTAAGCATCTGATGGGGAATTAAATCCTTAAACCCCATACTTAGGCAATTTTGGCTCTTTATTAGGTGAGTGAAAAATCAGGCAAGTCTCAACAATCCTCCTAATACCTAGACACTTACAAAGACAGAGGCATGTCTGAAATACCCCTCTCCCTTAGACTGGTTTTATTTCTGTGTTAGGGATTCACAGCCTGGACCTGTTCCTGCACTTGGCTGCCTTTGAATCTTTTGAGTAACACAGTTTCTTCATGCTTTTACTTTTCAAACACAGAGGAGCCTTCTCTGCACCTTGAGGAGGAATAAGACCACATGTCTCATCTCACAGGTAAGTACTGCAGTCAAC
Source organism: Nyctibius grandis (assembly GCF_013368605.1). Lineage (NCBI taxonomy): Eukaryota > Metazoa > Chordata > Aves > Nyctibiiformes > Nyctibiidae > Nyctibius > Nyctibius grandis. Next base: position 110,768,584 of record NC_090658.1, on the reverse strand, counting down.
AAGCTGAGAGCTCTCATTATGTTCCAGCAAATTTGTCACCACATAGCTCACAGCGCAAGACTGATAGGGCCAGAAGAAGACTGTGTGAGGTTTAGTAGTGAGGGCTTGCAACTGCTTTTTATTATTATCACTAGTTCTGAACAGCTGGTGGATTAAAGAACCATTTGTCACTGAAAAATCTGATTTATCAATACTAAAAAGCCTATACTGTATTAATTTCAATACCTTGATTGACTTTCAGACTGCTTAATGTCAATTTCTTTTAATTGTCACAATAAATACTTTTCTGTGAGTGAGTAGTTATTATTCTACTTCTGATGTTTTAGAATTTTAGAGTACCACTCTACTGAGGTCTTCATTAAGTCCTTCATATGACTTCCCAAAAACAATCATCTAAAAGAAACCACTCAAAGCCTGGGCTGGAGCTCTATGTCAAAAATGGTACATTTTTATTTGCTGATGAAATTTCAGGCATCCATCTGCTTGAAAACTTGTGTAATCTCTGCCACTGACTTCAGCAAATATTGCTGAAAAATGTGATCTTTACTTAAGATTTCATCACTGCTTTATATTTTAAGATTTCCATTTTTGATAACTAATTTTCTACCTAAAAAACACGATCTGCCACTATCAGAGTAACTTGAAAAGCATATCTGTTTTTGATGGTGTGAATCTATACCATAGATATCTTTTTTATTGAAATCTTCACAGAAATATGGTAATGTCCCCTTTTGCACTCCATCAGTATGGAGTATGAAAATGTTTTTTTTTCATGAGTTATACATTCATCTGTTTGTTAATAAATCATTTGAGAAACTAAGGTCAGACAAGAGATATTGGAACTAATACTTTCAAAGATCAATTCAATAAAAAGAATAATCATAGAAAATCAGAAATTTACCCTGTAATTAAATCCCTTGACAACAATCTATAAATTATCTTGAGCACCGCGTTTACCAAGTAAATTCTTGATAGTTGTTAATATGGCATTTCAATATATTTCTTAGCATATAGTAATATTCCAATACAGGGAAATAATTTACAAATCTATTCAAAACAAATATAAGTACATCATAATTGCAGGCAAAATTTTAATACAGAAGTAGAAGATGGAAGAAGAAGTTAATGAGTCTATATGATAGTAGCTGGGAAAATGTATCTTTACTGTAGGTCTTCTCTTTGCCATAGAAAGAGAAATTAATTGAATTCATCATATTTGAGTCTTAGGCAGCTTTGTGTCAAAAAGCCTAACACTGTCACCACATCTCAATTCTCTCACTGCAACAAAACCACTGGAAGTCGAACTGCAAATAGATGCAATTACCCTGGTGAATATGTCCAATTTTCTGTACCAGCTTTCATTCAAGATGAACAGAAGATTCTCTCAGTCTCAACAAGCTACAAAGGAGGTCCGCAATATGACAGAAAACAACAAAAATACATTCAGAACCAGACAGTGATTTCTGGGGAGGAAGAAGTGCAAAAGCTTGCACACAACTGAAGAGTGTAAAGGTTACCAAAGACTTCTCAGAATGCATTAAAAGAAACTTCAGTGAGAACACCAAAGTTAAGCCAAACCCCAGTGGAACTTAATACATGTTTCTTTCAGTTCTTAATGAATATTAATAGAAGGTAGGAATACAAGTCTTTGACATTAGAATATTTTCAGAGTGTTGAAAGACTTTATTTGAAAGTAAAATTATTTATTCACTAAAGAGTTGATCCTGGACCCACTGAACTTATTGTTAAAGTTACCTTGGTCTCCTTGTGTATGCCCTGCAAATAATCAACAATAGTTTTGATAGAATTATGTTAAAAGGGCAAATAAAAGGAAATATAAAAATACCAAAAATGAAATTAAATCAAGGTTTTGATGGATTACTCTGGTGAAATGTTTTGGGTTTTTTTAGGGAACAAACAAGAAAATCCCCACAAGAGGTCTGACAGCTCAAGAATTTTACTGGGGTTTGAACATGGAAATACATGTCCAGATAAGTTTGTGGAAACCAAGGCTGGTCTCCAGTCTAGGCTTACAAAGGTAGTCTCATGGACTTCAGTGGCAATGTTCACTAGCAGGAATAAGAGGCTAATGATATAGTAACACTAATCCGACTTCATAGACCCAACTGGCATAGTGAATCATTCCTGAAATGTGATTCACACCATTCATCAACATCCAAGTTGCCATTGTAATTAGCAGACAGCTGCTTAGAAATGTGATCTGATGTCTTTCATGACCAAATCTGTTGAATCCCTTCCTCCTCTCTCTTTTCATCTTTCCAGGCACAGATGTCACAGAGTGGACATGTTCTCAGGTACTCCTACCATTTCCTTCCCAGAACTTTGATCCCAGCAATGCTTAACTGGGTCTATCCAGCTATCTCTGCATGTAGTTGTGATGCCTCTCTCCATATTGATTTTACCAATCAATAATCACAGTAAATTCAAGTCATTGTCTGGTTCAAGACTTTATTCCCCATCCTTGAAATATCAGACACCAGCTAATGTAAGTCATGAACTTCAAAGCCCTCACACAGCAAGTTGGCTGGGATATTCAACCTATGCCCCCATCTTACAGCTTGAAATTGTTCTATTAGACTACACTTTGACATAGAGTATGTCCCTGGTAGACTGGTAGAATAAATAAGCCATGAGAAGACATGGACACATTCTCTACATCCTCCTTTGATTCCAGACTAGAAGACACCTAGACCTCCTTATGGCTTAGATTCTGCTCCTCCAAACACCAATAAACAGTGCCTGATAGCAGCTTCCAAAGAGCTTGTTGGAGTCCTAATAAAAAAAAAAAACCAAACGTTCTCTGCACTTTATATCCAAAGGACCACCACTGTGTTTGTACTAGAGCAGTGCATGCTTGAATGGAGATTTACAGTCTCATAGAGTGCCAGACTAACCATACCTACCAACCTGGTGCCAGTATTTGAGGGGCAAAATTACAGGGTTTTTTTTAAAAAATGTTCCTTAAAGAGTTAGGGAACCTACCTGCAGGGCAGCACATCATTCTTCCTGGTAAGTAACTCGGTCCTTTTCACTATCTGTTTCCTGTGGAATTAAATCCTCCTCTGTCAAATGGAGCAGCTTAATCGCAGCTTTATCACGAGCCAGAATTTCCTCATGAGACCAGTTGTGCCTACCCTCTGGTTCTTCTCTTTCAAACCTTTCCAGAAGCCCACATCAGCATGGATATCAACTAAGAATAAAGTCTTCTTCCAGGCAGAAGGAGACCCACAGATCTGCACTCCTTTACTTATGACATGTGACTGGTTTATTAGAGATCCACCTGCAGGACAGATAACTCTATGTCCCAGCACAGCAGGACTCAGAATCACACAGAATCACAGAATCAACCAGGTTGGAAGAGACCTCTGGGATCATCGAGTCCAACCGTTGCCCTCACACCACCCTGTCAACTAGACCATGGCACTAAGTGCCATATCCAGTCTTTTCTTAAACACATCCAGAGATGGTGACTCCACCACCTCCCTGGGCAGCCCGTTCCAATGTCTAATAACCCTTTCTGAAAAGAATTTCTTCCTAATGTCCAACCTGAACCTCTCCTGGTAAAGCTTGAGGCTGTGTCCTCTTGTCCTATCGCTAGTTGCCCGGGAGAAGAGGCCAACTCCCACTTCACTACAACCTCCCTTCAGGTAGTTGTAGACTGCAATAAGGTCACCTCGGAGCCTCCTCTTCTCCAGGCTAAACAACCCCAGCTCTCTCAGCCGTTCCTCGTAGGTCAGACCCTCCAGACCCTTCACCAGCTTGGTCGCCCTCCTCTGGACTCGCTCCAACACCTCAACATCTTTCTTGAAGTGCGGGGCCCAGAACTGGACACAGTATTCAAGGTGCGGCCTCACCAGTGCCGAGTACAGAGGGACGATCACTTCCCTAGACCGGCTGGCTACACTATTCCTAATAGAGGCCAGGATGCCATTGGCCTTCTTGGCCACCTGCGCACACTGCTGGCTCATGTTTAGCTGGCTGTCGATCAGCACCCCCAGGTCTCTTTCCACCAGGCCGCTTTCTAACCACTCTTCCCCCAGCCTGTAGAGCTGCATAGGGTTGTTGTGGCCAAAGTGTAAGACCCGGCACTCGTTCTTGTTGAACCTCATGCCGTTGGTCTTGGCCCATCTTTCTAACCTGTCCAAATCCCTCTGTAGGGCTTTCCTACCCTCCAGCAGATCGACACTCCCACCCAGCTTGGTGTCATCTGCAAATTTGCTGAGGGTGCACTCAATCCCTACGTCTAGATCATCTATAAAGATATTGAACAGCACCGGCCCCAGAACTGAGCCCTGGGGAACACCGCTAGTGACCGGCCACCAGTTGGACTTTGCCCCATTCACCACCACTCTCTGGGCTCGGCCAGCCAGACAGTTTTTAACCCATTGAAGAGTCCACCCATCCAAGCCCTGGGCAGTCAGTCTGTCTAGGAGGATGCTGTGGGAGACAGTGTCGAATGCCTTAATGAAGTCTAGGTAGACTACATCCACAGCCCTGCCCTCATCTACTAAGCGGGTCACTTGGTCATAGAAGGAGACCAGGTTGGTCAAGCAGGACCTGCCTTTCATGAATCCATGTTGGCTGGCCCTGATGCCCCGATTGTCCTGCATGTGCCGTGTAATGGCACTCAGGATGATCTGTTCCATCACCTTGCCTGGCACCGAGGTCAGGCTGACAGACCTACAGTTCCCTGGATCATCCTTCCGACCCTTCTTGTAGATGGGCGTTACGTTTGCTAATTTCCAGTCAGCTGGAACTTCTCCAGTTAACCAGGACTGCCAGTAGATAATAGAGAGTGGTTTGGCAAGTTCGTTTGCCAGTTCCTTCATTACTCTGGGGTGAATCCCATCCGGGCCCATAGCCTTGTGGGTGTCCAACTGGCACAGCAGGTCACTAACCATCTCCTCCTGGATTATGGGAGGTTCACATAGCCCCCCGTCCCTAACTTCAGGCTCTGGGGGCCGAGTCTCCTGAGGACAACCGGTCTTGACATTAAAGACCGAGGAAAAGAAGGCATTGAGCACCTCTGCCTTTTCCTCATCCCCTGACACTACACTGCCCTCTTCATTCAGCAAGTGGTGGAGGCTCTCCTTGACCCTTCTTTTGCTGTTGATGTATTTGTAAAAGCTTTTTTTGTTATCTTTGACTGTAGCAGCCAAATCGAGCTCTAATTGAGCTTTGGCCCTTCTAATCTTCTCCCTACACGACCTGGCCACGTCCCTATAGACCTCCCGAGTTACCCGACCCTTCTTCCAGAGCAAATAGGCTCTCTTTTTTTCCTTAAGTTCTAGTCTAAGTTCTCTGTTTAACCAGGCCGATCTTTTTCTCCGACGGCTAGTCTTCCTACACACCGGGACAGCCTGCTCCTGAATATTTAACAATTCCCTTTTGAAGCATGTCCAGCCTTCCTGGACTCCTTTGCCCTTCAGGACCGACTCCCAAGGGACTCTGTCCACCAGCCTCTTAAACAGGCTAAAGTCAGCCTGCCGGAACTCTAAGGCAGAAGTTCTGCTCTTGCCCCTCCTTAGTTCCCCCACTATCGAAAACTCTAACATTTCGTGGTCGCTATTCCCAAGACGGCCACCGACCCTCACATATCCCACTAGTCCTTCTCTGTTCACAAACAACAGGTCCAGCAGGGCCCCTCCTCTAGTGGGCTCATTTACCACTTGCATGAGGAAGTTGTCCTCCACACATTCGAGGAACCTCCTAGATTGCTTTCTCTCTGCCATGTTGTATTTCCAGCAGACATCCGCCAAGTTGAAGTCGCCCATGAGTACAAGGGCCAGCGACCAGACGGCTTCTGACAGCCGCTTGTAAAACGCCTCGTCTGCCTGCTCATCCTGGTTGGGTGGTCTATAACGGACTCCCACCGTAACGTCCGCCCTGCCGACCTTCCCCCTGATCTTCACCCATAAACATTTAGCCTTGTCATCCTCACCATCTCCCTCATTTTCGACACAGTCCAAGCACTCCCTAACATACAGCGCTACCCCACCACCTCTCCTGCTTTGCCTGTCCCTCTTAAAGAGCTTATAGCCATCCATAGTTGCACTCCAGTCATGAGAGTCATCCCACCATGTTTCTGTGATGGCAACCACATCATAACCTTCCTGCTGTACAGTGGCTTCTAGCTCTTCCTGTTTGTTGCCCATACTGCATGCATTGGTGTAAACGCACTTCAGCTGGGCTAGCGGCCTTGCCCCCGATGCAGGCCTGTCACCCCTAGGTTCATTTGTGGTTGCCCTGGTCTTATCCCCCTCCCCCATCGAACCTAGTTTAAAGACCTTTTAACCAGCTGATTCAGCTGTTCCCCATCCGGCATAAGCAGGCCCGGTGCCATGAAAGCCGCCCCGTGGTCAACGAACCCAAAATCTCACCTACGGCACCAGTCTCTTAGCCACATATTAATCTGTTGTACTTTCATAGTCTTTTCCCTATTTTCACCAAACACCGAAGGAATTGCAGAGAATATAACCTGCGCACCTACCCCCTTCACCAAACGCCCCAGGGCCCTGAAGTCCCTTTTGACAGCCCTGGCACTTCTCTCTTCAATCAAACTCAAACCAGTTTTGTCCTGTTCCCTCCCCTAGATCTTCATTTCTATCTGATACAATCAGAATCATCTGTCTTAAAATGGGCTATGACAGTATTTCCAGGACAGCAGTGAGGCCATCTTTGCATAAACATTTGGGCACTGATTCCTGTCACCATCATTCAGTACCAACAGGGTCCACACTATCAGTGTAAACCCAGTCTAAGGCACTGCAACCCGGCACTCGTTCAAATATAGATGTTCCACATTTATCAGACAATTATCCTATCAAAATCCAGATGCAAACAAAATATGAGAGAGAGAAATTCCTTGCCATCCCTCATGGCAAACTGTGGGTTGTCAGAGATTACTTTGGGTTTACTACTGAAGTGTACAGTTGTATCAAGGAGGATAAAGTACAGTGCAGAAAAGATCAACATTTTCATATAAATTTGTGGATTCTGATGTGTCCCTAAACCCTGAAGAGTGTGCCTGGGAAGGTAGCTATCAATTGAAGTCTGGGGGAAAGGGGAGGGAAGGACAGGGAAGAAAATCTCCTGAGAGACTTGGTTTGATCACAAGGCAAAAACTATGATGTCAATGACTTTCTCCTGACTAGATGTTGTTGAAGATGTACAAAAGTAAATGGTGAGCACATAAGTGAAAAAGGAGATGGGGAAATGTAACTTTATGGTACATACCACTGCCATTAAAATGTAGCTATCACAGCGCACATGCATTTGCCACTCTCGTCTCTCTGCCTATCCGCCTACCCTACTTTCCACCTATTCTCAGAAGAAAAGGCTGAACAACATCTTTTTGATCTTCATATGCCTGATGCATGACAAAGTCTCTAAAAATTATTTTTAAAAAACCCAGACAAACAAACAGAAACAACAACCAACCTCTCAATCTGGTTCCCTGGGAACACCAAACCAATTCCATTTTGAAGTCTTCAGCCATAAATGCCATCTAGTGAAGCCAGGCAGCTTTGTCTCTCACCAGTGAATCTCACTTTTCCCATGCTAGCAAAGTCCTCAAACCACACTTAAGGATCAGTCACGAAAAACAGATTCTGGTATCTTTGAATTTCCCTGTTTACAGCTGTCACCAGTCTCCATCCCTAAGATTATAACTAGCCAATGCACAGTGTTTAAATGCATTTCACCCTCTGTCAGTTCTCATCCCTCACATATTTGCTCTAGTAGGTAATATCTGACAGAATCTATGAGGAGGACAACAACCACATGAGGAAAACTGAATAACAGATCAGAATGACCATACAGCCTCAGATGTCTCCCGGTTCAGTTCATTAAGGAGAAACGGGTCTCTCGGAAGAGATTTTGATGTGCTGAAATAAAGAGGCATCAAACTAGAAGAACTGGAGCATGGAATAGATGACACCTGCACTGAGTAAGACTGCTGCTATTCCAGTAATAGGTAGAAGATCATAGAATCATAGAATACTTTGGGTTGGAAGGGACTTTTAAAGATCGTCTAGTCCAATCCCCCTGCAATGAGCAGGGACGTTTTCAACTCGCTCGGGTTGCTCAGAGCCCATCCAACCTGACCTTGAATGTTTCCAGGAATGGGGCATCTACAACCTCTCTGGGCAACCTGTTCCAGTGTTTCACCACCCTCATAGCAAAAAATTTCTTCCTTGTGTCCAATCTAAATCTACCCTCTTTCAGTTTAAAAACATTACCCCTTGTCCTGTTGCAACAGGCCCTGGTAAAAAGTCTGTCCCCATCTTTCTTATAAGCCCCCTTTAAGTATTGAAAGGCCACAATAAGGTCTCCTCAGAACTTTGTCTTCTCCAGGCTGAACAACCCCAACTCTCTCAGCCTTTCCTCATCGGAGAGGTGTTCCATCCCTGTGATTGTCTTTGTGCCCTCCTCTGGACCCACTCCAACAGGTCCATGTCTTGTGCTGAGAAGTCCACAGCTGGATGCAGTACTCCAGGTGGGGTCCAACCAGAGCAGATTAGAGGGGCAGAATCACCTCCCTCAACCTGCTGGTCACGTTTCTTTTGATGCAGCCCAGGATACAGTGGGCTGCGTACGGACGTTGTCAGCTCATGTCCAGCTTTTCATCCACAAAGATCCCCTACTCTAACTGGAAATGGGAATACTTGTCAAAAGAAGTGCTCAGCTGTGCAGGCTATTATCACATTATAGGCAGCTCCAACTCCCTTTGGACAGCAAAAGTTTTAATTTATTACTGGGGAGCAATGAGATACCAGAAAGCTCAAACTACTCAAACTGGCCACGGGAATGAAGACCTCAACTGGAAGAAATCCACAAAAAGTAGATCAATATAAATCTCTTTATGTTGCTTCCATGAAATACTGGAGATTTTTTAAAAAATATTTTATTTTCTTCCCTTCTTTTTCCTTTGCATAAGCCTAGAATTGACCTTTCTAGTGACCTTTCATTCCACAATTTTCTAGCCCAGAACCTATAAGTCCTGGCTCTGTATTCACTATCAGATGATTTTTCCTCACACACATTAGTTATTTTGTTTTTAATAATAAAATAATCTTGGACTTACTAAATTATTTTCACAGATAGGTGATTTCTAAGGAGCAAAACATATCTGATCATTCCATGTAGGGAGGCACATGCCTTTGTCGGTTTGACCCAGTATGTAAACTAATGCATACTTGCATATCCACGAAAAAAAATCCATTAGCATTAGCAGAAAGTACAGTAATGATTGCTAACCAACAGAAAACGTCATTATCCAAATAGAAATTATATTAATTACAGTGGTAGAACAAAAGTATCTCATAGGAAATCTATATACTCAATACTATATTATTTCCACTCCATGTGATTCAAATCACAGGTCACAATTTGTAAACCTCAAATGGCCATTCAAATCATCACAAAGAGAAACATTTTGAGCATGAAATGCCCTTGCTCGTAGTCAATCAGCCACCTGAAACTCTTCAGAGCAGCTATCCCTTACTGAATTACATTAAGAACAACACAATAAATCAAAACCGCGAATGATAAGGAACTGTCAAGAGAAGCATAAAACAAATGTAACATCTAACTGTCTCCATTACAGAATCAGTGTACGAAGCAGACAGAAAAACATGACAAAATGCATACAATTTAGAAAAAGACTCCTTTCATACTATCTCCCCTAAAGTGACATCTTCTTCACTGAAAACCCCGAGTACACCTGGAAGAGAAAAGTTGTGACAATAATATTTACTACCATATTTTTCACAAAAGCCAGCATTTCTAAATCTCACATAGAGAACACATCTAATGAACGAATGGGACTAGAAAGAAAGAGGAAAAGAAAGCACTGAATGTTTACAATCTGTGTGTATGCGTGGTTCCAGTCACACATTTTATCAATTCAAATTCACAGATTAGATAAAACCTGAGGAAGTACACATAAATTCTGTATGACACACAAAAGCACACTCTGCTACCTGCTTTGCAATACCTGGTTGGCTGTAATAAAGGAGTTCAGTGTCAGCAAGTGCAAATCACATCTCTTTTATAGCATGTTATAAAAATGCATGTTGCAAGCAACCTCTCCCCTCACAGGCTACAGATATCATCCTAGTGCAATTTGTCTATTTGAGCAATTTTGCTAGTGTTAGCAATAAACCACAAATGCCTCTTATGAAAAAAAAACCCAAACATTAATCGGTATTTCGTCTGTGAGAATAAAAGCTGGTTAATCCTTTGGTGCCCAGGAGTCAGCAGTTCAGTGATGCTAAGCATTAATGCAAGCTGTTTACTTTCAAAGTCTTTACTGACTTTGTTGAACCATCATAGACTCATCTTTCCCTTCACTAGATAGTTTGGAATTTTCTTCAACATTAAATATGAAGAGGCCAGCTGACCTTTGTTTTAGAAGAAACACACAACAAGAGACAGTGAGCAGAGATTTGACAAAAGATATGGACACAAATCCTCTCAGGTACAGGCAACTGTGCTTTCAGAAAGAGAAGAAATAACTGTGGCCAATTCAGTTATAGTTATTTAATGTAATGTAATTCTATGAACCATAGAATCACAGCAGTCTCATTAATTTAAGCTCCTTCCTTTTGATACCAGGCATCATTACCTAAGTTGTTCCTATATGCTGTTCAGCAAGGACCTTCACAAGTAGGTGTTTCTGTAGTTTTCTTTGTTCCTTCTTTCCTTCTTTCCTTCCTCCCTCTCTTCCTTCATTTTTGGAGGGTTGAAATTATTCAGACATCCTCCTAGTGAACTAGGAGGGTGAGCTGAACATAGAGCTCTAGGAAAAAGTGATTTCCAACACCCTCTTGAGTTTTCCTGCTTATCAGCAGTGATGCCCTCAGACTATTTTGAGATTCATTCCCAAATTGAGACAGACGAGATTTTCTTATGCAGCCAAGGAATCCAGACAATAGAAGGCAGTTCTGCTTATGACCTATTTGCTTCACAGGGAAGACATAGGGAGAGGGGACGTTCACCATCTGAGCCCCTTCTAAACTCTTCTCAGCTGCCGTGAGGAGCCTTTAATTGCATTTGCAAAATGGTTAGCCTGGCTCAGAGCTTGTTCTCCCCTTCTGTTCACTGTAAGTCTGACATGTAGTTTCGCTCTTTGCTAGCAAAAGAGAGTGTCCCTGGATGGCAGTTATCCAGTTGTAACACTGATGTGAAGTATCAGCTGTGGGAACATCTAATACTTAACACCTGCTAATAGAACTCTCCCCTCCTTTTTTTGGAGCAGGGAAAAGTATATCATGGCCTTTGAAAAGAACTAAGGAAGGGTGCTTTGTAAGTCAATGAATCGACACTGGAATTCTAATAAATAAAGAGGAATTCAGTTTGATGTTCTTTGTCTTGTTCTGTTTATCTAATGTCTTTTGGAAACTGTAATTGTAGCAGACAAACATGATATTCTTGCTTCCCTTTTAAGAAATGAATCAGTTTTAATGCAGATGTTCAGAGTTAGATCAGCTCAGCACTTGCATAAATGAAAGTATTTCCTCAAATACCAATGAAAAATAAAGGCAAAGAAAAGGATACACTTTCCTGAAGGACTGAACATAAAACCATAGGATTATGGGTGCAATAGGTACGTAACTGTCTAAACCTTGCCAGCACTGGCAGCTCAGAATACCTTTGCCTTCTCTGCCTATATCCCCTTGAGCATCTGCTTCTACAGGGTACGGGATCACAAAAACAGAGAGAGCCCTGCAAATGAATACAAAAAATCTCACTTAGGGATCCAGGCTAGAGAGAGGCCTCCATGCATGAAATAAGAAGGCAATTAGTGTGATATCTATTTCAAAAGTATTAATTCCAGAAGACCTGATTGCTCTCTATAAATACATCCAGGATTATATATCAGGAAAGGAGAATAGCTACTTAAAATAAAGAATAAGGCACCAGAATAAATGGGTATGAATTAACAATGTATAATTTTAGGATGGAAATAAGAGAAAAAATTGAACAGCATTGGAGGCGGGAGACAGGACAGAGCTCTCCTAGAGACAGTCAAGTCTGAGTGCAAATAAACTTCAGATTCAAAAAGGTGACATTTCGAAAAAGGATTATAATGTGCGGTTACTAACTGTGGCAGGGGACTAGATTTACAATCTAGAAGGTTTCTGCTGGCTGTGTTTTCTACAAACACTGACATTACCGCAATCTCTTCAAGTGGAACCATATACTGTAGCTGTACTGTATTTTTTTAATATTCTTTATGCATATATGGCAGCCATAATCCATTATAAATACAATTCTGCTTCCAATTGCTTTAAATCAAACTAATTGTTCAAGCTAATATAAAATTTTTTTAAAATATTAGCCATTTACTTTTTTCTAAGTGGAAGAAAAAAAGAGTTTTTAACACAAACTCTAGAAGATAATAAGGAGTACTGTCATCACTGAAGGGTTTTCTTTTTTTCCAAGATAGATTTACAGTAGTTCTAATAATGGCATGAGACTTGAATAGAAGCTTGAAACATAACCAGAGTCTAATTCTGAAATAAAATAAATACTTTTTACATTAGAACTTCTTAGAGAACTCCTAAAATCTCAAAACTTTCCAATTACATATCTTGTTTTCCCAAGGCCACACAGCTGTCCAATGCTATATGAAACCATTGCATGGAACTCAATCTCTGGGCAGGAGATAAACTAAGGTGTCTTTTATCTATCATTCACGCAACACCAGTGAAAGCTCAATGAATTTAATGACAGGAATTTTAAGTCCACACTTTTTTTCACCAAACCATAACAGCTGAATGCACATAAAACTTCTTCACAGACTCAGACTTGGCCATCTTACTCTAAGAATAGAGCAAACAATATATTCCCTGTTTCAGGAATGAAAGAATCAAGAGGCTGCATATGCAGTTCACAGTCGACATGCTAAGAGAGCCTTGTCTAGTGAGGCACAAAGTAGTCCCCTACACACCACCTCCTTTCCAAGTTCCACCAATCCATATTTGTGCCTCTTCTGTAAACATTTATTAGAGGTTATGAGGTTTTTTGATGAGTAAAAGCTACCATTAAGAGGATAAAATTGCTGTTATAGGAACTATGAGATAAGAAGCCATAAGTGGTTCAGAGGCAAAGTGCACAAACTGAAACATGGGAGGTGCTCTCTGAACATCAAGAAACATTTTGCTTCTGGGAGGATGACCAAAGACTGGCACAGGTTGTACAGAGAGTTTGCGGAGTCATTCATTGGAGACATTCAAAAGCCCTCTGGATGCGCTCCTGGGCAACCAGCTCTGGGTGACCTTGCTTGAGCAGGGGGATTGGACCAGATGACCTCCAGAGGTCCCTTCCAACCTCAACCGTCCTGTGATTCTGTTACACACACTGTTTTGCTTTTTAAAAATCCTATGATATGAAATTTTGGGGAAGTGAGAGGGAAAGAAAGAAAGAAAAAAAAAAAGAGACAATATTCTTCCTATTGAAAAGACAAATATTCAGGAGATACGATAGTTAAGAGTAACTGTCCAAACCAACTTTTCAGTACTTTCTGTATCCACATCCTGTTGTGCTTTTTTTCACAGGGGGCTCCTGCCTTACGTACAGGCTAGCCATTAATCATTTAAAGAATTGTGGTTATACAGGAAACCAAGCAGTTCTTCTAGGCATCCCAACTTCATTAAACATAGACACTGGAGACTGACAACATCAAGTTTTAGTAAGTTAGTTTCCAAGGATCAGCAGATGTGACTTCTTAAACAATTATCAGCTATCACCTATCCATTTTCCCTCTCCAATTATTTAATATGAACAGTTGATGTCTTATCAAAACTTACACTTTTGCCAAGTTTCTTCACTGTTCTTTGTGAAATAATTAGCAGAACTCTTTTAGATTTGAAGGATAAGTATTGGGCCACACACAGATGTTAAATAGTTTCATTAACTGATCTATTATTTTGAGTTTACAGACACGAGAAATCCTGAATTAATTAAACAGAAAATGTTAATGTACAAAGTTAACCACATTATCAGTTTAATGTGCAAGTAATATTTTAAATTACTTCTTTAAACAAAAATCCACATGAGATTAAAATTAATATGTTTGTAACATAGCATGAAGAAAATAAAATAATTGGTTATAGAAATGATGTAGTAAAGTTCTTAAAAATTATTTTAAATAAAATTTTAACCTGAGCTGCCTAGAGATTTCTTATTTTTATGGGAATCAGATTAACAGCAGTTTGTAACAATTGTTTGCAATCTTGTGTGCCATTCTATAGGCTATTCTCAGTGCTCCCCAAAACAATTATAACTAACTGAAACAATTCAACTTCAGTTTATCCTCAAACACATACAGCCTGGAAAAATGTAAACATATATCTCTCTAAACCCTCAAGAACACAGTAAATAATTTAAGGCCCTGTTCCCAGGCTTATTTTTAAAAAATCAGTTTTTCCCCTCACAGTACTTTTATTGACTCGACTCTCTTCATTTTAATATTCTACATTCAAAGAAACGGTTTCTCTACACTAGTGAGCAGATTTTATCTTGAAAGCAAGTCATACAGCATTAGCAACGTTTTTGTCAGAGTGATACATATCAAAATACCTTCTGCATTTTCAAGAACAGTTTAAAAACTGATGTTTTCTTTAATTGAAATGATGTTATACTTTATTCTGCACCAAGTATGCCTCTCCAGTCATGTAAATACTGGATTACTTTACTGCTTTCTAATATTAATATTGACAGGAAGTAGCCAGCTGTAGCACAGCACTTTTAAAATTTAAAATCTATTCTCTAGTCAGTGCCAAGTATAAAAAGAATTTATCAGTCTTTGACATGTTTACAAGTTAAATTTTGCCACACATTTTACTTGAATGAAAAATGCAAGGCTTTCTGCTTCTGGTGCCTTGATAACTTTATTCTGGGGCTGTATTAAGTTAGTTTGTTGTGCAGGTCTGATGGTGTTTAAAAGATGAAGCCAGTAAGATAAGCCTGGGACCTTATTTTCTTCACATTTATAACTTTAACTGCCACTTTACCTGAAAGTATTAGAGCAGACAGTTCATTACTACATGAAAAGGGGTACTACATTGTATGTGAGGAGGTCATCTGAAACTGATGACTTTTAAAGGTCATACACAAACTTAGTTTTAGTTTGCTGAAAGTCTCTCTCCTTGGCACAGTAAAAATTTTATTATAACAGCAGCTGTAAATGTTGTGTAAGTAGAAATGAGATATTTCAGCTACCTTTGCCTACTTTCATTCTGCCATGAATTTACTTTTGATACAATTGGGAGAATACTGGATAATGGTGGTGTTAAAAGTCTCTTTTCTCTGGATCACCATTTGAGTGATGAATTGATAGTTTCTATGATTTTTTTCATATTTGCTGTTCATTTTCATAAACCCTGTTACATATATTCTTTGATAATGGAAAAGATTTTTTTCCTTAGTTCTGTAACATTTAGGAGCTTAAAGCCTGAAGGATTTGTGGACGTTGCAGACTCAAAAATGGACAGATAGGCTGCAAAATAACACAATACAGGATGTTTCCTTAGTGTGTAACTTCAGCAATTTCTCCCATTTTTTTCTGTCTAAGGCTATATGAAATTTATGGAATCTCATATCACCCCTGACATTCAAGCGAACACATACACAGTCTCCTTCTTTCCTTCCCTCATGGCCACATACATTCATGCGTTTGTGTTTCAGTGGGTTCCAGAGCTTGAATCCTTTGCGCCTAATAATGGTACTTAACTAAAACACTGAAATTAGAGACTGTTGGTTCTCAGCTCCCTCTATAGTCAGTAGAGAAAGACTGGCACTTTCAGAGCATGATTCAGATTTTTTCTGCTATATCTTCCTCGCTCCTTTTTCAAGACCAGTTACATAGCATAAATCTGGGACAACAAATAGGTGCTGATTAGACCTGGACCACCAAGGCAGGAGGGAGAAAATGTTCTTGCATATTCATGTACTGTCTTGACAGGACACAAAACATAAAAAACCAAACCAACTTTAACCTGTTCCAGGGACGCTAAATGCAGTATCTGTAATTAGATACTTAACAATGGTGGGAAAGAAGGAGGCAGAAAAGGCAGAGGACAGATTAATCTAACTAAGGAATGTATTTCATGTCCTACACAATGCATGCAGTGTTTTAGACAAGCAAAAAAGCAGCTCATCCTGCTGAAGGGGGAGTATGATGAATCATAAACCAGGAACATCAGGACCTAAAGAGTGATGTTTGCACTGCACTCTGCCATTGTGCTTAAGGGGCAGTATGCATTCACTGACATAAACGTAGGTTCCTGGGGCTGGGGTGCAGAGGGTGAATTTTACTTATACATTGAATGATCAACAATGCCAAAAGCCTTGAGATGACGTTTGATCTCTGTGATGGTGCTAAAGTGGCTGCTATAAGAAACTGGTGGGATGCTCAAGAAGCCAGAACAGGAGAACCACTTCCCAAACAGCTCTGAAATCCAGAATAACATGTCTGGATAAAGACTACTCCTGAGCAGGTTTCAGGTGTTACACACAGATGCAGATTTCTTTGAAAACATCCAAAAAAAGCTTCTGCCTGGCCTGTATGATGAACTTAGGAATCATCCAATTGGATGTCATCCAATTTTGGAGCATCTGGATGCTGCCTGTCCTTTCTTGGCAGGCTCTGCCTGAGCACAGTTGCCCAGCCTGCTTTGCAGTTTGGTTTGACTCATGCCTTTCACTCTTTGGTCTTTCTGTTTGCCAGTTCCCTCTCTTACCCTTCCAGCCTATACTGGCTGCAGCTGACCAAGAACCAGCACCTCTGTGCCTTTCCAAATGTTGCAGTAAAGATGTTCATGTTCTGCCAGCCCATCTCACTTAGAGGCTAAAACACAGCATCCCTACAGGCTTCCTTGCTCACCCTACGTTGGACAGATTTCACTATGGATTCTCTGAAGGGGAGTGGTGACATTACCAAATGTCTAAGGTGCCCACCTCCAAGCCAGTCAAGACAAAGGCATGTAGCTAATGCACATTGCCCCTGTGACAAAACCCCATGGGGATATCACTGAAATTCAAGTGAATTTTGAGCATTTCTCCCTACCTGCATCAAGAGAAGCTTTGGCAAAGGATAGATGGGACTGCCACAACCTACCAGATATTTTGACTTATGAAATGCTAAGGTTTTGGGTAACTTTAAAGCTGACTGGTGTCTACAGGTCACAAAGTGCCAAATAGCTGGATCCTATCAGCTTCGACTGTGTGAGTTTGCCTATACAGGGTTAAAACATTACAGCTTCAAAGCAGATGTGCCAAAATCTCTCTCAGATGTTCATATAATGATATGAAAGTGAGACAAAGAAGAATTATAAACTTCTGGATAATGCTTTATCTTGTTCCATTTCCACTGACATTTCTAAACAAGTGTTTCAATAAGCTTTCAGCATGCACACAAAATTGAATTAAGAAATTTTTTTCTGCATACTGATATTCATGCAATACATACTCTATACCATGGACAAAGTAGAGAATGGAGTCAAAATAAGAATTCATCTTTAATGTCAAAACCTCTACCTAAAGAAATGAACAGACTTTTCATCTTAAGAGCACCAAAACTCTGTTTCCAAGTACCTCTGATCAAAGTTCTGCAGCTTGCACAAAAATAAATTAAAGACAGACAAAATCTCTTGTCTCTGTCAATTCAAATCGCTGGAAAGAAAAAAGTATGCAATTTTTCATTTCTCCTGCTAAGTCCAGAAAAATATGACACACAGCCAACATTATACCCACCACATAAATTAATTAGCTGAAGGAGGTCTTATGATACATGACAAAAAAAAGAGTATTGAACTACCTTAGCATAAAATTCATAGGCCTAAATGGAGTTGAAATGTGATGTTCCATTGAAAGGTGATGTTCTGTTGAAAGGTGATGATCCATTTCATGACAACATTTAGTCATATTAGCAGAGGAATATCTACCTCACAGTATGTAGAACAGGCCTATATGGACAGACATGTGCCTATCTAAAGAATTATCTCTCAGAACAAACCCACCATTAAGAGTGATGTATGAAGATCCTGCTTACAGTATTGCATGGCTAACTTTTTGCAGAGCATGTCATTAACATGTGAAGAACTTTATCTATGCATAAACTGAAAGTGGGCTCTTATTCCACACCTGAAACCAGAAGACCATATTCGAAATACAATCGTAAATCTTTCTTTTTCTCTCAAACGAACACTCAGTGATCAAAATCAATGCCCAAGGACAAGAGTAAATCAGAAACTACCTGCTTTACTACCTAGGGAATCTATGTCATAGCTGCTAGTCAAAAATTACTTTTAAAAGCTTCAAAGGAGTGTTTGAGAATTCTGACAGGCTTATGTTGACTTGAGCCATTTAAAGCTATTGCTTCTTAAAATAATTTCTGACAGTGACACAGTGTAAGAAATCAGGACAACAGAGACTTTGATGCTCTGCTTACTGCTTACTTTTAGAATGCAAACTCTACTTTATGAACCAATCTATTGTCTAATCATATACAAACCATGTTATGTTAGTTATGCCCATGCGCAATTGCAAAACATATATCGTTTGCCAAATGTCCCATCGGTTTTCTCGCCAAAAGTTACTGCAGTAAGGTTGAACTGTCTAAAGCATGGCCAGTCTTTCTTGGTCATAGTCTTAGTCTCTGTTTTCCCTTCAATTGATTAGTAAGGCACTTCGCTATATTAAATCAAAATACATCTATCTCACCTTTGGACTAACCGTGACATTGCACTGTCACTCTCAAGCAATAGAATTTTGGGGAATATGTGATGAGACCTAAAACTTGCTTCTTTGGCTTATTAAGTAGCACCTAATAGCCAAGAACTACACAGATCATTTAAATACAAACCTTTAGGAGAGAGAGTCAACTGAAATGTCCATAATGCCCTCCAAATGACTGCTCACTTTGTTCTGCATATTGTCTGTGAAACAAGGGGAAAGACATTCTGAAGAGAATAAGAATATGACAACACTATTCTGATGCATATTTCCTACAATTAGGCAATCCAGGCTGTCACACAAAATACCTAGCAGCTTGAGAGGTACAAAGAAAAAAATAGTGGAAGTATGGGTATGCCAATACCACTGTAGGTAAATTCTTCTTCAATAGGCATGGTTTAGATATTTAGATTCACATCACTGACTGTGCCTAATTTTGACAACATTTCAATAATATTGAGTGGGACCTAACTGCTGGATTTGGTGATTAAAAACTAAAAGATCGTTACTTGTTGTCTTGGAAAGCTGGTACTTTTATTGTTGAATTTTCTGTTTACTGTTATTTAAACTCCAAGGCATTCAAATAAAATATGGGTTTAGATTGACCTTTGTCTCCTGTTTTGAATTCTGGAAGTAAATTTGCTCAAGTTTTCAATACACTTGAACAGCACAACAGTGGTAAAATAAAAAACTTGCTTGACTGAAGTTGTTCTATAATCATGCTGTGGTTTCCCTAGTTCCCACCTCCCCAGCGCTCAGCAGCAAGCTGTTCTGAAACAGCCTAACTCTACATCCCAAATACCATCAGCTTCCCCGTTCTCTTCCAGGTAAATTATTTAGCAATGGCTTCACATTCCACTTCTATTTTTTTCATGTGTAAGAGGGGGAAAAATTGCTGACAAATGTATAGTTTGGGTCAGCATGTTTTTGATAAAGACAACACAGAATTATTGAAAAATTTCTGAGACTGCAGTAATTTCCAACAAGCAAATCCTTTAATATCAAGATCTCAATGTACTGAAAAGGCAGAAAATCGACTGCTCCGTGGGTGTGGGATTTCCAAATACTTTGCCAGATGTCTGAACAGGACAGAAAAGTTGCTGGAAAGACTGGCATACCAGCTCTGTCTTCTCGACCAGCTCCTGAGACAATTTCGAGGGTTTAGGGAAGAGAGAGAGGAAAATACTATATTATAAATCTCGATAGAGTATTTAAGGAATGGAAATAGTGTGTCATTTTTTTACCTTCATATAGAAGCTAAAGGATATTCCAGTGAGAAATAAACAGGAAGTAAATAAAAACAGAAATAGAGCTAGAAATACTGATAGCCTTTTAGATATAAATTGATTGCTGCTATTATTAAGTGGAAAAAACACTTCTGCCATGAAAAGCACAGTTTAGCTACTGTGGGAGAATTTAAATGGAGCTGTTGACCTTGCACATATGGCTGGTTTTGAACCTGAGCCATAGTTGATGGGGGACTCCTCAGGTTGGGAAGTGAGGTGGTGAAACTGTCTGAGAGAACCTCAGCTATGCTCAAGCCTGAATCTTAATTCACCAACCACTTACAACGGCAAACCTTTTATCCCTTGCACCACTGATGCCTGTAAAGCTCTCAGAAGCTACCCCAGAGTAAAGAGCCACAGAAGAGCCAGTACTCCCAGGCAGCCACAGACCTTGTGGGAACTTGTCAGCACATTTCAGGAGTCACTTTCCACAAACTTAGTTTTCCTTTTATGGCTTCTAAGACAAGCTGCCAAATAGCTCCTAGTTACCTTGCAAAGCTGTAACTCTGGCAGCGGTACTGCCATTGCTAGTAACAGGATATAAGCTTTGTACTGAGTTTGCAAAGCCTCAGAACTGAGGTTCATCCACCCTGCTTTGTGTGAACTTTGTTTTACTTGGTTTAGCTGTGACAGTAATTTCTTTGGCTAGCCAGTTGTCTGTTTGTAGTGTATTTTACTTTTGTTTATCTGTGTATACTACAACCATAGTTCTAAATGCATAGCAGTAACAAAGATTTATTCTATGTAGAATGAGATATTTATGACTAACATAATAGAATCATAGAATCACAGAAAGGTTTGGGTTGGAATGGACCTTCAAAGATCATCTAGTCCAACCCCCCTGCCATAGGCAGAGCCTCACTAGATCAGGTTGCTCAAAGCCCCATCCAACCTGACCTTGAACACTTCCAGAGATGGGGAATCCACAGCTTCTCTGGGCAACCTGTTCCAGTGTCACACCACCATCACAGTAAAAAAATTCTTCCTTGTGTCCAGTCTAAACCCACCCTCTTTCATTTTAAAACTGTCACCCCTTGTCCTGTTCACTACATGCCCTGGTAAAAAGTCTCTCCCTGTCTTTCTTATAAGCCCCCTTTATATATTGAAAGGCCACAATAAGGTCTCCCCAGAGTCTTCTTTTCTCCAGGATGAACAATGCCAACTCTCTCAGCCTTTCTTCACAGGAGAGGTGCTCCATTCCTCTGATCATTTTTGTGACAC
Organism: Nyctibius grandis; assembly: GCF_013368605.1. Taxonomy (NCBI): domain Eukaryota; kingdom Metazoa; phylum Chordata; class Aves; order Nyctibiiformes; family Nyctibiidae; genus Nyctibius; species Nyctibius grandis. The sequence continues at coordinate 110,747,315 of NC_090658.1, read as the reverse complement.
TCCTCTGGATCTGCTCTAACAGCTCCATGTCTGTCTTGCACTATAGGCCCCAGAGATGGACACAGTACTCCAGGTGGGGTCTCATGAGAGCAGAGTAGAGAGAGAGAATCACCTCACCTCGACCTGCTGGCCATGATTCTTTTTATGCAGCCCAGGATACAACATATGGCATAATGCAAGAAAGCCTGGTATGACTGCACAGGCCTTCAGAATTGGAGACACCGGATGTGGTACAGGGGAGTATGGGTATGGGGTGATAAGAGGTGGGGCACAGGCTTGGCACTGGAGGATCCACAGCTATGAACAACTCACCCGTGGTTGGTTAAAGAAACATAGTCCTGGAGCCCAGACAAAAATGGTTTTAGGGGTAACAAAGAGAACAAAGACATAGTATCTATCATGTGTAAAACAGGCATACCAAGTAAATTCAGATGTAATGTGGAGCTGCAGACCAATGAAGAAAGAACAGAGGTGTAAAAGCATGCTAGCAAACATAAGAATGACCCCGAAGTTAATTTTGGACTTAAAATTTAGTGTGACACTGGACTCATGAAAGTGCTTCAGTGTGTCTTGGGTCCACACATAAAATCTCTAGTGCATATCACCACCATGTAACATTGCAGATCTAAGCTTTCATCTCCCTTTACTTTGCTAGCCAACAATTTACACAGATTAGCAGAGAAATAAAGATGTTTACACAGGAACAGAATCCACTTGTCCTTTTTAATATTTTTTAAAAGACTGTAGAGCTGAGCGTGGTTTCAGTACAGCAAAGAGAAGCCAACATACTCCTGACACCATTTCTGAACTGATTAAACCACCGGGCATCAGCAGAAGCAGGATGTGGTGCCAGGAGAAGGTTTTAACAAGACTATTTCAGTAATACCTTGTTATCCATCTCCTCCCCATCTCTCACTTAAGAGATCCTCCACAGATCATTTAATACCCTAATCTACTAAGCGCTGTCATTACTCTGTTTTTCTGTCACCCTTCCACCACATGTATTTCTTTATATTAAAATCAGTGTAGCAATACAGATATAGTATAACTACTATAGATAGATATAGTAGTCTAAAGTAAAGTATTTTTAATATTTCAGTAAGATTTTAGACTTGTAGGAAAGCATGTATCTGGTGAGGAACTGGAGAAGAAGAGTGGCATTTATTAGATGATAGGTAACAAACAGAGAGTGTGCTAAGACATTTTTTCATCCTGCTCTGTGAGTAAGGAACCTCTTCGGGCACCGACTAATATAGAAGCTGCAGTCCTCAAGTGCTAACCCATCCCTTTCCAAAATGAACATGGGATGTAAAGGAGTCTCTATCACAAATATCATGAGCATAAAAAATGTAATTTTGGATGATCCAGATTATCAACATAATTAGAAAGAGAGCTGTCTCTTCTGGATTAGAGTGTAGAACATGTTGAACATAATCAAATAGAAGCTGGCCTGGAAAAAGCAAACCCCTGTCAAGGTCAAGCAAACATAACCACAGCCTGCAGGATGTGTGATATATACTTTCTACCCTCCCCAGCCTTTGCAAGGCCTCAGCTGAAATACTCTGCTAAGGCAAATAAAATTCAGGGAACTAGAAAACATGACCTGTGACAAAAGGAGGACTTAATCTGGGTAGATACACAACAGAGGAGAAGATAGGGGAGATAATTGTCAAGTTCACAGACAGCAAACAAAAGGAGCCACCTCTAGTGTTCCCATTTGGTTCTAAAGAAAAAGTACTTGACTCTAGAAATTTAATGTACAACTTGTACTCCAAAAAGTTGCCAATACTGCATCCCTTTCCCTGGAAAATGTTTTCAAAATAAGGTCAATATCATCTGTTACTTCTTTCCAGATGTTTTACAAGGAAGGAATGGAAATAGATATTCCTAGATATTAGTAAGAAATTCTTTCCTGTGAGGGTGGTGAGACACTGGAACAGGTTGCCCAGAGAAGTTGTGGATGCCCCCTCCCTGGCAGTGTTCAAGGCCAGGTTGGATGGGGCTTTGAGCAACCTGGTCTACTGGAAAGGTGTCCATGCCTGTGGCAGGGCGTTTGGAACTAGATGATCTTTAAGGTTCATTCCAACCCAAACCTTTCTATGATTCTATGAAATAACCAAGAAGCAGCTGCTGTTTTGATTAAAAGTACAGTGAACAAGGGGGCATTACATTCTTTGCTTTGAAAATATGCAGCAAGAGAAGTAGATCATCAGCTAAAGAAAGGTAAACTATAATTTTATATGACCACACTCCCAAAAATCAAAGGCAATTTTGGTGAAGCCAGGGACCTAAATCAAAGCAGCACTGTGATTCTACCTTCTCATATTATGCATTCCCTGCAGCCCCTAACTGAGTTTTATTTTCTTCTGAAATTTTACATCAATTAGCTCTCATTCTGTTTATAGCATCAAAGTATTTCCATGCTTTGATAAATCACAGTTGAGATGTCAGTGGTCATTGCTCCTTGAATGAACCACGTAGATGTAAAAAAGGCAATTCTGCAGGTGTTAGAAATCAGGAAAGAACCTACCTCACAGGAGCTACTAAAAAAGAAGGCAGCATAGGCATGAATCATGTTTCCTGAAGGTGTAGCACATTATTCTCTTCTGTGGTTCCATCAATAGTCCAGGCCCATTTTCCACTTCTTCCAGAGCTCACTACAGTTGCCAACTACAAATGATATTTTGGAGTTGTTCATTTTAGGGCTTTTGTCCTCAGATAGAAAAAAATCAGTTACAAAAGGACAAAAGAAAATCATGGAAGGATATGTAGGGCTATTACTACTATGTGTCAGCAGAATGTTTCCGCACAATATGTTTTCTCTGAATAGGCAGGGAAGGCAGGTAGATGACAATGGCAGATGAAATGGCCAGCTGCCCAGCACCTTTTCTGTGGATGATGGATGCCTGTGTATTCCTTGCCTACTCAGAGCACTTTGCAAGCTACAGGACATAGGTGCTTCCTTCAGCATTTTTCAGTTTTCAATAATAGGCTTCTAACATTCAGACACTCTGCTTCCACTTTTTTCTCTGGGCTCTGCTAGAGCTTACATTAACATTTTAGTTAACCTACTAATCACTTAGCACAAACTCAACAGGCCACATTAAACAAACAACAGATGGAAATGTGAGAGACATAATGGCTACACGATGTGAAATACCCTGCAATTAGCAATGACTTGCATTGATTTTTTGGTAACAGGCCTTCCAGAGTCATTCAGATTTCCTCCCACAGATGCATTAAGTTCTCAAGAACGAATTTAAATCCAGCCCAGTGTTTTCAGAGTGAGTTGTGGGTTTTTTCATACACAGCACTGTACGCTTTACCTTTAGTGGTTCATACCTACTGTAGCTTGACTGCTGAATGTCTTTCCCTTTGCTGCTGTCTTTGGCTACTGGATTATCTGAAAGACTTTATTCATACCAGATTCTCCACTTTCAAAAAAAAAATCCACCTTTCTTTTAATTTCTTTCCACTCCAGCAAAGCTCAGAAGCCACCGAAGAAATCTTACTTTTGGTACTTATTTGAACACTTGGGTCTACTGGGAGAAACTGCTGCTAACAAAGATGGACAGATGTCTTTCTTACCATGACTGTTTTATTTTTGTATTTGCCTGCCTGAGCACTGTAAACTGTTAATATTGCCCATTATATCTGGAGAGAATTTGGATCAGTGGCTTGCCCTGTCCCTGGCACAGCAACCAGGGAGAGCAGCTGCACTGTGTATGTGAAGTGGCTTACTGCAACCCAGTGGTGAAATGTTTTCTGCAGATGCTTGTTATTTACCTTTGTTTGTTTGTTTGTTTGTTTTCAAGACCATGGCCAATTGCCCAGTGGTGTATCAAGACATCCAGTGAGAATGTTCATGCAAAGGAGAGCAAAGAAGAGAACAGCAGAGATTCAGCTTGCAGGCAGGGAAACATCCAGGCGAAGCTCAGGGGAAAAAAGTCATCTGCTGTTTGCATATTCTGGAAAACTCCGCAGTAGACAATCACTTGGCAAATGGATGCTATCAACTGCTCTGGTTCAACTGGATAATGTAATATCTGGAATTCAGCTATTATAAGAGGAACATCCTTTATTCAGACAAGGTGAACCAAGTCAGTCACAGCTTTGGAGACTACTACAGCAAACATGCTAGAGTTGCTTTATTAACCAAATGCCAGTTCAATTTGCCACTGTCTAGAGGACTGCAGCTTTTTTCTCCAGTGAGAAATGGTAGATCCATTTCTAAAGCATATGCCAGTGCATAAATGACACTATTAGTTTATCAGTCTAGGCTTCTGCTCCATCTCAAAAGCCTTTTCTACAGGCCTTCAAGAGAAGGTGGCGAATGGCTAACAGTATTTCATCATTCATAATCCCTAAATTAGCATTCAGCTAAACTCCAGGTGCTGGCCAATGTGCACAGGACTCTTCTGGAAGCTGTTCCATGGATAGTAAAATTTCAGCCCAGCAAGGACTCCTCACATTCAGGGATTCTCCTGGACATAGTCAAGGTAAAAAAAAAATATACATCAATACATCGTGTTCATTATACATCAATATAAAAGCCTCCATGTAAAATCAAAATGATCTTAAAATTGAAAATTGTATCTGAGGTAGTGAACAACTGCACTAGCCTTGCTTAGGATTTGCTGTGGTGACAGTAGTGATTGGCATACCTCCCAGTTATTTCGGACATGTCAGGACATTAAAACGGGGATCTAAGTGCTACTGAAAGTACTACCATGTGCACAGACACAGATCTGGAGTATTTCCTTATGTTACAAGAGCATGCCATGGTGTAACATGGAAATCATGAGCTTAATCACATGTCCACACAGATATGGTTAGTTCAAGATGTAGTGCCAGAAATAATAGATTCAATTCTCTCTTCCTATGACTGTGTCCCTTCCTATAGCAGTTCATTACACAAGTTCTAGTGACATATTTTTATTGATTAAGAGACAAAGGATTAGTGACAGAGTGCTACAAATTCTTCTGTCCCTGACACGTAATTATTCCTGCAACAAACTAATAGCTTTCATTTATCTAGAATAAAACTTTTAAAAAAAAGTCCTCAGTTATTTCAAATGTGTCTGTTAGTCCACCTTCCTTCTTGTTCTGATATAATTAAGAGATAATGTCAGTGGAAGAGAGGCTTGTTGTGGGACCCACTACAAGATATATAGCATAGTATTGATCACAAACTTCAAAACAAAGTAGTTATTTTCAACATGAGCTGAAAGTTTCTGATAATTGTTTGTTGCTAAATCTTTATCTGTCCTCCTGCCTTCTTTATTTCTTGTGTAAAACAGATTCAAAGCTAAAATAATTTGATAATGCAATACAATTAATTTCCAAACTATAAATCAGAAAATAAATCAGATTCCACTTCTTTCTTGACCCAGAAAAGGCTTCACTTTCTTTAAGAAGTTTGGCTTTTTCGCACTGAAAACTTAAACAAGGGGACTACTCATAATACGTATTTTTAGTAGAGTTTCTCTAGCTTAGTATACTAATTAGGAATGTTTAATAACGCTAATTACACAAAACCAGATGCTTAAGTGAACATTATTTCATAAATACTCTTTCAGTTTCACACAGAATGTATGTATTTAATATAGTTTTCAGATAGCAAAGACTATCTTTAATCTAGGACGCAGAAAAAAAGCTCCAAGTATGTAACAGCATTCTTCTAATAACAAGTGATCAAAGGGATTAATATGGGTAGAATAAGCTACTCACTTATTAGAATTTTACACTTGGGCTAGCTTGGCATGAAAAAATAAAAACAGGGTAAAAAGGGTTTTTTGGTCTTTATAGTGTTTTTGCCCTTACACTTTCCATTTTTCAACCTGTTATATATTTTGATACTCGATATATACTGTTATATATTTTAATACTTGAATATATTTGATACTTGGCATAGACCATATTAACAAAAGACAATTAAGTTAAAATATAAGAAAAGGAGGGAAAAGAGCAAAAACCACAGAAAAAGATCGCCAGAGGAATGGACAAAGGTCAGGCTCAGTCAAGCAGCAAGATTAATAACGATGGAGGAATTTGGTTTATTGTACCATCAATCCTCAGATCAAGGAGGGTTGTTCTGTATCGTAACCGAGATTAAACCCCCCACATTTCCATGGAAATATGACTTTTCAAATCTGTCTTTTTACTTGATAACAAGTTTGCTTTATATAAGCTACTAAATCCTGCAAGGAAAACACTTTGCACAGTACACCTACATTCATAAAACGTACAGCTTATCAACATTAAAATAATTTTGTACAGAAGCAATTTTAAAATAGCTTTTTCTGTCCTAAAAGATGTTCCTCTAGTTCAGCTGTTTGATCTACTTACCAGTGCCAAAGTAGAAGAAATGCGACTATCAAAGAAAAAACATTGACAGTCATCTTTCTGTGTTTAGAAGACACTTGATGAGACTGATTAAAACCTTGAGCTTAATGTATTTTTGCTGAATATTCTTTTTCTTTTGCTTCTTTAGTTGTCAATTTTTACAGAAAAGCTAGTTACAGACATTAATATATTTACCTTGCTAAAAGCATAGCAGGTTTTGACCAAGTGATCACATATACTTGCCATTAATTCTTTTTGGAGTTTCAGTAGGGTTGGAGATGTAGAAAATGTGTTGGGCTTGTGGGTTTTTTTCCTCCACTGGTAATGTAATCAGAACTTTTCCAAACTGAGGTTAGCTGACATGAACTTATTCCAAGGCAAAATCTACTTGCATGGCTTAAATATAAGCTGCACACTCGAATTGTCCAGGAATGTTGAATGTATGGACTTCAAGTATGTCTATTTAAATTTTAAGGATATTTATTTATTTTTAAAAGTTGAATATCATGACTGGCAATCAGCACTCAAAGTTACGCACAGAAAATTAACATAATGGGTAATGTTATGAGACAACTTTTACAATTATATGAAATGAGTTTTATGTTCAAAACAAAGTGAAGAACAGAGATTGTAATCTAACAGCTGTTAATATAGCATATATGAATATTGGTTGAATAACATTTCTGCTGTCTTCAAGCTCTTGTTCCCTTCAGTTCAAAAGTCAGGTCCTGATAGCAAGGAATATAGCTGTAGTGTTCATTAGGGATGTTTTTATGTTTGCTGAAGAGAAAGGAGCTGGAGGCTACCACTGCTACCACACCTACCACAGCGTCTGGTCTTTCTGCTTGGCTGCCTACCACCATCACCAATGTTTAGAAATAAAGCTACAGGGGGCATCAGCCCTTCTGGACCTTCCCATCCACTGTAAAGAATACTGTAGGACAGCCAACAGGGTCCTTGTTTCTACCCTCCTCCAAATCTCTAGCTTTTGGGCTCATATGCCTTGCTGTGGCCAGCAGGCCGTCCTCCCTCTCTACACTGCCCTAGTGAGGCCACACCTGGAGTACTGTGTGCAATTCTGGGCCCCTCAGTACAAGAAAGACAAGGAACTACTGGAGAGGGTCCAGTGGAGGGCTATAAATATGATCAGAGAACTGGAGCATCTCTCTCATGAGGAAAGGCTGAGGGAGCTGGGTCTGTTTAGTCTGGAGAAGAGAAGACTGAGGGGGGATCTTATCAATGCTTACAAATACTTTAGGGGTGGGTGTCACGGTTTAAAGCTGGGCTGGCGATTAAACCTGAAGCAGACGCTCTCTGTTAACCCTCCCCCCCCCCCACCCGAAGGGAAAGGGAAAGGGAAAAGGGAGAGAGACTTACGGGTTGGAAAGTTAAAACAGTTTTAATAAACCTATAATAATGAAAAAGAGTATAATAATAATATTGGAATAATCAAATATATACAAATATATATACAAAACCAAGATCGAGCTCCCCCGATGTCGGCAACGTCACCACCGGCACTGCAGGGCAGGCTCCGGGAAGGCCCAGGCTGGGCCTAGCGACGGTCGAGAGCTGGATTCAGGGATGCACAGATCGGGATCGGGGGCAGCAGGAAAACAGTCGGAGTCCTCCTTGGACACCGGCCATAGCAGAAAGAGCAAGAGCCAGCAAGAGCGAGACCCTCGTGATCCCCCCGCTTTATACCGAGAATGACGTGTATGGGATGGAATACCCTCGTTGGTCAATTTTGGGTCACCTGCCCTGTCTGCTCCCCCCTGCAGCTGCGACCCCCCTTCAGCTTTTCACTTGTAAGCAGTGAGGAATTCAGCAGTGACCTTGGTTTCTCTAAGAAAAAGTACAGCAAGAGCCTTACTGCACAACATCCCTACCGGTGCCTCAGCGATAACTACAAACTTCGAGCGTTATCAGTCCTGGAAGCAGACACTGTCTGCAAAAACATGCAGTTAGTTTCAGAAAGTGCAGTTATTTAGAGGAGACTTAGCTGAAAGTAAAAATCACTGAAAGGAAAATCGGCCTGGTTTAGGCCAAACCAGGACAGTGGGTGTCAAGAGGATGAGGCTAGACTCTTCTCAGTGGTGCCCAGTGACAGGACAAGGGGCAACAAGCACAAGCTGAAACATGGGAAGTTTCAACTGAATGTGAGGAAAAACTTCTTTACTTTGAGGGTGACAGAGCACTGGAACAGGCTGCCCAGGGAGGCTGTGGAGTCTCCTTCTCTGGAGATATTCAAAACCCGCCTGGACATGACCCCGTGCAACATGCTCTAGGTGAACCTGCTTTGGCAGGAGGTTGTACTAGATGACCTCCAGAGGTCCCTTCCAACTCTTACCATTCTGTGATTCTGCGATTCTGTGACATACGCCTCCTTAGAGGTTGGAGGAGATGTTCGATTTCCTTTGCCCATAGTTTAACAAAGGTTGTACTTTTATATGTCACTCACTTCTGTGTCAGGAGATGAGTCAGGCTATGAGGTGCAAGTGATACTGTGCTGAGGGTTTGCCAGTTTACTCTTGATGGGGATAACACCACAACCAAAAGACCACAGGAACATTGAAAAACATCTGAAAGAAGATAACTAGGTGTGGTCAAGATTAGATTCTCTCTTATTGAGATTGTACTGCTTTCTGCAGAAGACAGTGGCTTCATGAGTTGATTAAGGAGTACATCAAGACCTCTCCACCACTCACCCAACTCTGCATCAGTTCTTGCTGGAAGGCTGGCAGCAGGTAGACTCCATTTATTGAAAAATCTGACTGCTGTTCCCAGGAGTCTTCCTCCCTATTTTTGATCCATCTGTGTTACTTAAAAGTACAGAACAGGATCTCTGAATAGGTACTACATATCAAAAGCCAGTTCCATTCACTCATCCAAACGGCTTTGTCTCTCTACTGATATCTTGAGTCATCCTTCATCTGCTCCCACATACAATTCTTACATTTACCACAAGATCTCCCCAGGGATGGCATGAGTTGCCCAATGTCCTACATGGGCATCCTCAAAAGCCCTTCATGCTCACCAGGTTTGTAGTATCTTTCAACAGATCTCCTCACTGAAGTCTCGCAAAACACACCCTCCATCCTCTAAAGAATTAGTGACATTACATTGGAAGTGAAGACTGCAATGCAGAAGATAAGAATTGAGATTTATTATTATGACAATCATCATTCATATTTGGCATTTGATCAACTTTTAAAAAAACATTCATTAGTCTTGGTAACTGAAATGAATCTCTTACCTTTTGAAGGGTTTATTGAATTTGTTAAATTTAGCTAATTTTTCTTCCATAAACTTAGTAATGTAACTCCAGTCTAATATCAAACCTGACTTACTTGATAGCTATAAGGCATTTAGTTTTGTCTTTATAACTTAGTTTTGGTAATATTTTTTGGCTTTGAATACTGTCAGGTGCAATAATGTTCCTTACCAAGTAAATGCTTAAACATGTTTCCTTAAACAACAAGATAAGTTTCTGATTTTTCATATCCTCAAAGGATATGTGTGTCAGCTAGTCACACCTCCTGGCAGCCAGCTCAGGAAAAGCCCCCGTGCTACAGCTTGGCAATTACAATCTTCTGTCAACTCAAAGTAATACAGTAAACTTGTGCAATTAGAATCAACAGCCTCTGTCTCTGCCCCTAGTTTAGCAAGTGGGACCAGTTTCCTTCCAGAATCTTGAAGGCTCCTTTGTCCTATTATAAATACCTGCTCAGACCCAAAGCCTACCTTCAACTGAGCAGTATTTGGGGTTTAAGACTCATAAAAATTAATTTTCTGTAATGCAACTGACCTACTCCCACACAATATGCTGCCCTGCACAACATCCTTGTCTCTAAAATTGAGAGACATGGACTTGATGGGTGGACCACTCAGTGGATAAGCAATTGGCTAGATGGTCACACTCAAAGAGTTGAGGCCAACAGCTCGATGTCTGGGTGGAGACCAGTGATGAGTGGTGTCCTCCAGGGGTCGGTACTGGGACCAGCATTATTTAACTTCTTTATCAGGGACATGGACAGTGGGATTGAGTGCACTCTCAGCAAGTTTGTGGATGACATCAAGCTGAGTGGTGTGATTGATAGTCTAGAGGGAAGGGGTACTGTCCAGAGGACCTTGAAGGCTAGAGAGGTGGGCCTGTGTGAATCTCATGAAGTTCAAAAAGGCCAAGTACAAGGTCCTGCATCTGGGTCAGGGTGATCCCAAGGACAAATACAGGCTGGGCGATGAGCGCGTTGAGAGCAGCCCTGAGGAGAAGGACTTGGGGGTATTGATGGATGAAAAACTGAATATGAGCTGTCAATGTGTGCTCACAGCCCAGAAAGCCAGTATCATCCTGGGCTGCATCAAAAGAAGCGTGGCCAGCAGGTCACGGGAGGTGATTCTCCCCCTCTACTCCATTCTCATGAGACCTCAGCTGGAGTACTGCGTTCAGCTCTAGGGCCCCCAACATAAGAAGGACATGGACCTGCTCGAGTGGGTGCAGAGGAGGGACACAAAAAGGACTGGAGCACCTCTCCTCTGAAGACTGGCTGAGAGAGTTGGATTTGTTTAGCCTAGAGAACAGAAGGCTCTAGGGAGACCTTACAGCAGCCTTCCAGTACCTGCAGGGGGCCTACAGGAATGATGGGTAGGGACTCTATCAGGGAGTGCAGTGACAGGACGAGGGGTAGCGGTTTTAAACTGAAAGAGGGTAGATTTAGATTAGATATTAGGAAGAAATTCTTGACCGTGAGGGTGGTGAGACACTGGAACAGGTTTGCCCAGAGAAGCTGTGGATGCCCCCTCCCTGGCAGTGTTCAAGGCCAGGTTGGATGGGGATTTGAGCTACCTGGTCTAGTGGAAGGTGTCCTTGCCCATCGCAGGGAGGTTTGAACTAGATTATCTTCAAGGTCTCTTTCAACCCAAACCATTCTATGATTTTATGATTCTAATATTATAAAGTGAATGTGGCCGATATTTAAAAGATTAAAAGCTGGTCCAAGAGGTCTTAAAATACACATAAATATGAATTTCTGTTTATTCTGTCACTGAATTAGTTTTTGCCCTTTACTGAACCTCTCACAGGTATTTCTTCTTGGATTGGTCCTGTTTAATATTTTAATCAGTGATCTGAGTAAAATATAAAATCTTTGCTAGAAAAGTTGGCAGATGACACAAAAATTGCTAGAGCAGTAAAGAATTTTGTGGACAATTCACCAATATAATGCGATCAAGAGTGCTTGGTAAGTGCATTTTATACAGCCGAATGCAACATCATGCACCTTGAAAGAAGGACTATAACTGACATCTAAATTATGATGACTGTGCGCTGGAATACAGTGACCATGAAAATGTCACAGGGAATATATGCCTTGAACAATTTCCCTTGAGAACAAACTAGTGCACCACATAGCAGCTTCAGATATAACACATAGCTCATACCATTGAATAATGCCACTGATCCGTTAGCATGATAAGTGAAGAGCACAGGAAGACAACAAAAGGTAACACTCTTCCCACTGGCAATCTGAACATGGAGACTCTGCAAGTTTCTTCTCAGCAACAAGCTGCTGCCATGCAACAGTCAGTAGATGATAGAAGTAACACTGAAACTGTTGACACTGGCTATCTCTGATAATGTCAATGGGAGACAAAAGCAGCAGCAGCAACAAAACTACAAATGCTCTGGATTTATTCATGGCAGATGTTAACTTTCTCTGCTGGAGTAACAAATATCAAGCATCTTCCCATCTATATCAGACATCGGTCTGGATATCAGACTGTGATTTCCAGGGAGTCAAGCTGATCAAAGGGGGCTCCAGACATAATAGAAAGGCACTCCTGGACTCCTTGTCAGCTATATCTCAAATCGTACTTTGACTGATGCTGAACAAGATGTCTGCAATACTGTATTAGAGGACATTGTTTCTTGAATGCTCAGTCTGACAACTAGAGCTGACAATGACAGAATTGGATTTGAGCACACAATTTACGAGAAGACAGTAAATAATTATCCTGATCTCTTCACCCACACACAATAGCAAAGCTTATCTTCGATAGTTAATGCAGTTGCAAAAGAAAGAATTGCCTTAAACATACCATTTTACACCCATCAGCCAATTACATACTCTTAGGCTATTATCTAGTTCAGAAACTTCCTACATGTATTAAGACATCCAGGTCTTGCTCCAGAATCAGATCATCAATTTCTGTTAAACACGCTACTGTATGGTAAGGTTGATTCTCTTCAAAGGGCTATTGTGCACCCCTTGCATCCACTCATCAAACTCTCTAACGCATGATAAGTCAGAGGAAAAAACAAGTTCTAAATGTAATACGTTGCTCTGGAAGTCAGTGCTGGCTGTTAACTCTTTATTAAAATGGCTTGTTTTTCCCAGCTGAGTCTTTGTCTTATCTCTCATCAGCTGTACATGATAAGCACATGGCCAGCCACACAGCATCCTACAATGTCGTTTAAAGCAGAAATAGCAACCCATATGAGAAAAGCTCCTCATGAAATGCATCTCGGCCAGAGAAGCACTAGAGAAGCACTTCTGAATTCATAACAGGAGTGTGACACAAAGAACAATTTCAACACAAGGGCTCATACCAGTGCATCTGTCATGCCATGCTGACTGACCACAATTACTTAGCTTAATGAGGAGCGATGAGCAGTTCAGAAAGAAGGTTAAAAAAAGTATGCTTGACTTTAGCATGGTAAAAGACAACTGCTGGTAGAATACAGACTTTCAGAAAAATTTATAAGAGGCAACTCCCCAGTTGTTTTGCTACGGTAAGGTAGTGTATACATGGAAGACTTCTTAATAACGTTATGCTGGCGTGCTGCCCTTTCTGTGTCATGGTAGCAGTAGAAGGGAAAGAGATAGGAACAGCAGAGCTAAATGATGACCTCCAGCCCTGAGACTGCTCAGCAGTATGAATCCGAGTAGCTATTTAACAATGAAGCCTCTTCTGAGATCTTGGCAACACAAAATTCTATATGAAGTAAATCTTTTAATGTTACAGGTGCCAAAAGGTATATTCATTATGATTGTCCTTAGAAATAAACATCAATATGATGCATTTCCACTGCTGGGGAATGCATGTGGCTATACTGTAGTCTCTAAGAACTCCCTAGTGTCAATTTAACAGTATGGATGATTACAACTCAGTGCCCATGGCTTGTACTGCTTAGTTTACTAATACAGAGACAGAATTACTTCATCTAAGGTTATACATCTCTTTCACATCACTTGCTCACCTCCTGGCTGGCCTACTTTTCTGTCAGAAGTCCCCTGGAGAAAGAGGTGTTGCCTAAGTTGCTTGAATTGTGTTACTGAGGGACTGAGACTGCATACATTTACTTCAGAAGTGCTAAATCAGCCCACTGGGATCAGGCTTCTACTACTCCATTAATTAAGCTTGTGTAAAATTAAATCTTTTACAAAAATATATTAACACTGTGATTTCTGTCATATATAATCTTATTGTCTCAAACTGGTAGTTTGAAAAAGTCTTTTGTCAACTTGACACATGTTGATCAGCATTAACTTCATTAAGTATTTTAACACCTTGCATCAGTTAGGATCTCATTTTGCCCCTGATCAGTATCAGGGGAAAAAAATCCTAGGTCCTCTTGTTCAACCTTTTTTAAATATTGTCATTCTAGTTTTCTTCTAGATCTCTTGAGTTTCATAACAATTTCCAGATTTATTGGAAGAACCATTCAATCTGCTCTTTCAAAATTCCTGTATGCAAATTACCTTAGCCAGGTGATTTTAAAGCGTTTAATTTTTCACATATTCCTGAGCTATTCTTGGAATAGGATGTCTTATCATTATGATCTAAATAAATCAAGCCAGTTTTCTTCAACCATAGATTAGAAATATCATTGAGCATTTCTGTCTTCTCACCACTAGAACTGGCAATTTTTCCACCTCTGTCTAGTCACAGATAACACTAACTGGAGATAGATAATATGTATAGATAATATTATAATAGAATAGATCATAAAATAGCATGGAATATATAACACTAGATGGAGCTTCATTTCTTGCTAAAATGTTTACCCTATTTGACTACGTATTTTAAACCACTTATGCTTCTTACTTTTAACTCCAGAGCAGAGCCCTCTGACATCTTCCTGTCCCCCTTACTCAGTCTGTCCTTGTAACTCCAAATGCCCAAATCATTCTGCCACCCCATCTCTAACCTCAGTAATACGCAGGAGCAATGACATGAAGGACCAACTTTCTGGACGTAGTTAGAAGTGATTCTAACCTGACCCCTATTACACTACACCATGTGCAGTTTATATGGGCTACAGAAACACATTTTTTTATGTGAAATTAATAATTTATTGTTAGTCTAATTATAATCTTAACATTCTAATCAAATAATTATTATTAGTTCAGATATAATCATTATAGAAAAAGCAAGGAAGAAAACAAAAGAAAATTACACCAAAAAGTCTCAAAATTATACAGTTAAAATTGTTACACACACATACATACACACTCCTACTACCTCTGCTGCTATACTAACCCTTTTACTGCACCAGTCCTCCTCGTGAGGAAGAGGAGGAGAATCAGCAGAGTAGGATATTGATACTGATGGTGGGGTTTCTTTTTTCCTCACTTCAGAGTCTGTTTGTCTGTTACTTTTTTATGTTAACATGCACTACATCTTGCTGTGATTTTCATGGTCCATAATTCAAGATTTTTTTCCAGTGTACTATATATACTGTGTTTTACACATGCTGGGTATTTGGGTTTTGTTCTGTTATCCTTAAAAATGGTTCTACTGAGCTCCCAAGGTTGCATTACTTTAATGACCAATAACTGACCACTGGTGATTTGTTCATAGCCCTAAAGCCTCTAGTATCTTCCTGTTCTTGTATTTTCAAGGCCTCTGCTATCATCCTTCATTTGCACACCAATTCACTACATTATTACTCTAGGGTCATAGATAGTTCACCGTACACAGATGAACTGCTTTGTATTTTTACCTGTTACTTGCAGGATATCAAAATTAATATACCACTACACAACTGCATAATGCTAGCTAAAGCTAAACAAGTCACATAATAGTTATCTGGTTGTTAAACTATTGTTGTTTTAGCTAAACAAGCTAAAATAAAACTCTAGATAGGACAGAAGAGTCCAGACAAAAGAAACTTGGTAATTCATAGTCCAGAAGCCTTCCAGAGTCAATACAAAGCCTGTATTCTTTTACCAACAATGGCACTATTGTATTTAATGGGCTGATCGACTATACAACTAGAATAGAATAGAATAGCATAGTATATTTCAGTTGGAAGGGGCCAAGAATGATCATCTAGTCGAACTGCCTGACCACTTCAGGCCTGACCAAAAGTTAAAGCATGTTGTTAAGGGCATTGTCCAAATGCCTTTTAAACACTGCCAGGCTTGGGTCATTGACCACCTCTCTAGGAAGCTTCTTCCAGGGTTTGACCACCCTCTCGGGAAAGAAATGCTTCCTCATGTCCAGTCTAAACCTCCCTTGGTGCAGCTCTGAACCATTCCCACATTTCCTGTCAGTAGATCCCAGGGAGAAGAGATCAGCACCTCCCTCTCCACTTCCCCTCCTCAGGAAGCTCTAGAGAGCAATGAGGTCACCCCTCAGCCTCCTTTTCTCCAAATTAGACAAAAGCAGAGTCCTTAGCCACTCCTCATAGGACATGCCTTCCAGCCCTTTCACCAGCTTTGTTGCCCTCCTGTAGACACATTGAAGGACCTTCATGTTCTTCTTAAATTGTGGTGCCCAGAACTGCACACAGTATTCAAGGTGAGGTCACACCAATGCTGAATACAGTGGGATAATCAACTCTTTTGACTGGCTGGTTATACTGTGTTTAATGCACCCCAAGATGTGGTTTGCCCTCTTGGCTGCCAGGGCACACAGCTGACTCATACTGAGCCTGCTGTCAAACAGCATCCCCAGATCCCTTTCTGCTCTCCAGACACTCCTCTCCCAGTTTATACTTGTGCCTGGTGCTATTCCATCCTAGGTGCAGAATCTAGCATTTGGACTTGTTAAATTTCATCCTATTGATAGAAAGTACACTACCAGAAGACTCTATCTGCCACCAAGAATAGCAAGAATACCTCCAACGACTTAACCAGGAGTCAACTAGAGGCCTATTGACTCACTTATCTGCAAGCACCCTGACAATCCAGAATTTATAATTGCAGCCAGAGGTGGCTTGCTACCTCAGGGGAAGATCTGGCAGTGCTGCCTATTGGCCTTATTATCACCTTAGAGAATGCTCTTGGAGAAGTTTACTTGCTTCCCAGGTGTACACAGGCGCAGAAGCATTAGTGAGAGATTTCTATATTAACAAATGGATTTATAGGGCACACAATGCCCAGCACATGCACCACCTTCCTCCCTCCCCTCACACTCCTGCATGCACACATATGCACATATCCACCAGGGACCCTGCACTTGGCCATGGAGCAACACAGACAGCCCAGCCTGCTGCTAGCATGTAAAAAGCCTGCTCTGGGCCAACCTTGCCTTCACAAACAAGATAGGGAGATAAACCTCTGCCAACACTCACTCACTCCAAGGGGTCGCAGGCGGTCACTCCACAGGCAAGAGGCTTTCATTACCAATCCAAAATTGGGGGCAAAGGAATCGCAGCCAACTCCTGTACTCCCTCTGTTAGCCAGCCTTCCCAAAGGGGAGGGGCAGCATGGGAACAAAAGGCAACTGCTGGACAGGCTGCACTTGTAACACCTGCTTTTACAGCTTGTACAAGCACAGCACCATTCAGCCACTCTCCTTTCAAGCCTCACGTTACTCTCAAGAGTCCCAGATGTTAAAGAGGAATGCATTGGCATAGCAGCCTTATAAAGATGAACTACACACCTATACCAACTAATGCATCTTCTGGAGGTGTTGTAAAGGGAAGGAGGAAATAGGTGCTTCAAAGCGATTTTTGTCATTTTCTGCAATAAGCTCAGAGAGACAACTTCAGATATCTAACCAAAGGGGTGACTGGGTATCATGTTCACTATCTCAGCAATATTATTTCCTTTTTTTATGCACATTGCAGCAGAGATTACAAAAAGGCAAGGATACTTTGGTAAAGAGTAGGCTGAAACCACTGGGATCAAAACTGTAAGCAAAAGGCACTATTTGTTTCCAATGGCAGACGTTGCTGTGAGTATGCAGGCTCAGGTCACACATGGAGTTCTTGGTATTCTCTGCTTAAGGAATGCTTTTCAGACACTCCACCATGAGGTACCACCAGAACCAGTTACAAGTTATTACACATCCCAGTAGAAATGGATGCTTGTTATACTCCCTTCTTGCCATGTACCTGAAAGGAATTCTCTGTCTGATGGGCAAATGAGACATATTGTGCTTCCCTATAACTTTTGAGAGTCTGATGGGAAAGAGTGGCCACATCATGTACTAGGCAATGCATATGCTAGATACAAGCATACGAATGATACCTACTGAGGCAGCAGCTCACAGATATCTACAATCAAATTATGCAAATAAGTATAAATTCTCTATGAGAGAACTTCAACGTATAAGTATATTTGATCTAAATAACAAGTTTAAATATTAATAATAATAAAAGCAATAATAAATGAGACTAATGTGAAAGAAGGGAAAAGACAGCATAGAGCAGTTAGTACTTGTAAAACCATATTCATTGCAATTCCCAAAAAGATGTAGAACTCAACTCCTTCTTCTGCCCATGGTAAATGCTGTTTAGCACAACCTAGTATGTTTCTAAATGTCTCCAATGACACTGAAAGGAAAATATGCATTTCTAGTAAAAGCACTGGATACCACTGATCAGAGACTTTCACTTGTACAGAGTAGAGCAGCCTCCATGTTAACAGGGTTCTATGAGATTTCAGTCTAACAGCAGCTCCCCCTTTACACTACACAGTAATGACTGGCATCCTGCTGATTCACAATGCTACTGAGCTGATAATGAAGCATTTGCCAGCTAGAAAGTTACAAAAGCATCAAAAATTAATATCGATGAGAGATACTTCATATCTGTGGTTTGTTAAATGGGGAAAAAAAAAAAGGAAAAAAAAAAAACAGGTAGTGGGAGACTGCTGGGCAAAGTTGTATAACTTCTTGAATGGGGGAAATCTTATTCCAAGCCACATTGCCTTCCCACTACATCATGCTGCTCAACAGCATCCTAAACAGCTTCAAAAAAATGCATTGCCACAGAAAGTGACCCCCTCTTTTTTTAATTTGATCATTGACACTGATAGATTTAATCTTTTCTAGAGCAAAAAATTACAGTTTAGATACCAGACTGTTCAGCACTCCATAATGGGTTGAAATGTATGATTTTTTCAGTGCTTTGCATCTCGATTGACGATACCAATGTTAGTTTTGTTACTTAAAAAAAAAGTCTTCCAACATAGAATCATAGAATCACAGAATTGTTAAGGTTGGAAAAGACCTAAAAGATCATCAAGTCCAACCATCGACCCAATGTCACCATGCTCCCTAAACCATGTCCTGAAGCGCCACATCTAGATGTTTTTTGAACACCTCCAGGGATGATGACTCCACCACCTCCCTGGGCAGCCTGTTCCAATGCCTAATGACTCTTACAGTGAAGAAATTCTTCCTAAGATCCAGCCTGAACCTCCCCTGGCGTAACTTGAGGCCATTTCCTCTCGTCCTATCGCTGGTTACCTGGGAGAAGAGACCGACCCCCACCTCACCACAACCTCCTATCAGGTAGTTGTAGAGAACGATAAGGTCTCCCCTCAGCCTCTTCTTCTGCAAACTAAACAACCCCAGTTCCCTCAGCCACTCCTCATAAGACTTGTGTTCCAGACCCTTCACCAGCTTTGTTGCCCTTCTTTGGACATGCTCCAGCAGCTCAATGTCCTTCTTGTAGTGAGGGGCCCAGAACTGAACACAGTATTCGAGGTGTGGCCTCACACGCAGCACTGAACCTCCAAAGCCTGTTGCAAATAAACCTTCTCAACTTTAAGTTAGATCTGAGGAGTAAGGTACTATCCTCAGGTGTGTTTCAAGCCACAAAGTGAAAAACAGAAGCTGGGAATGAAGAAATTCCACTTGGCAGATTTACTCCTACATGTTGGCTCAGATGCATAGGTGAAGGACAATATAGAAACTTTACCAGGGATTGAAATATTACATCACTTTTTTTTCTTTGTTTTTCTGTATATCTCCTTAATTTATTAATATTTGTCTAACCATCTATCTGAGCACCTGTGCCCTACATTCACATTAAATCCCTAGCTACCCCTTGTGCAATACCTTCTTGCCCCCAGCAAGGAGCTTCCATTCTTAGTTTTTCAGTCTGCTGTTGAAAGGAGAATGTCATACAAGTTTTAAAGCTTTTCTTCACACCCTCATTTTTCCCAGACTTCTTTGATACACCTGAAGGTGCCTCACACATGAGAAAAACTGACAATACTATCATCAGGCTGACTTTTAGCACGGATTGTCTCCTTGTCTCAACTGAGAAAGGGTTTAGGAAGCACAAGCCCAGCTCCCAAACTGTCAGGTATCACAGTAGATTGCAATAGCCAAAAGGTGAGTTCTGAACACTGTTAACTCAGCATTAATTTACGTAAAGTGCTACTCTGCCAAGAATTATTCCTAGAAAGAGGTTAGCATACCATGTGAGTGGAGCTGCTTACCTCCCACCTCTGGAAATGAACATTCTGAAAGAGCAATCTTCTCCTAAAAAAAAAGGAGGGGGGGGGGAACAAAAAACAACCCTTAAACTGCATTTTGAACTTAGACAAATCAAATTACTTTATTCCCAAAATTCAAGTTCAAGATCATGGTTTTGCAAGTGGCATTACAACAATCCACCAGGAAAAATGCTTCACTTTACCTCAAAGTGCCCATTTCTACATTCCAAGCTCACAGCTTGGTCCTCTAATACAGTTTCTGCAACTCATCCTAACTCAGCTTGGAATTCCTCAGTCCAGTCTACTTTCTCTTCCAAACAAACCCACTCCAGTCTTAGCACAAAAAGAGCTCTTGAGAAAACTTAAGATTGGCCATAACTTGTGCAAAATTACAGCTAATTGTTTTCAGCTGCATGGACAAACTCTTTACGTAACACACAAGGCACTTCTTCACACACTGTGCATGCAGGCATGGCCCTCGACAACATTCCCTCCAACATCATCTCCTCATTAAGGCCTGTTTCACAACCCAAAATTGCCCTTAGGGTTGTGTTTGAGTTTCTTTATATCTTGAGATTAGCCTTGCCTGTATTCTCTTATAAGCCACACAGTTCAATGACCAAATCATGCAAAGCACTCAATGAAATGTTTGTGCCACTGACTGGAGTTCTTGATATGTTGTCATGTCATTCTTGATATGTTGTCATGTCATTCTCTATTTTCGCACTCTTCTCCTTCAGAATTAAAGCAATTCCCAGGGGCTCTGAGACTGGAAGAAACAGAAATACAGGCAATCCACACACAGAGGGTGGGGGATGGTGTATATTCTTACAGGTACCACTAAGGTTGAGTCTTCTCCGGTACTCTGGGTTATGTAGGTTCACAATGTGAAAGTATGTAAAAACATTTAATCTAAGTAAAATCCAGGATGTTTTTTCTTCTGTGTTCTATAATAACATTCTTATATGTAGTCCCAGGGAGTACCCCATAATTCACATCTGATCCAGACTTCAAAACTGGGGACTCCCTGCTGTACAGGAGATAGCAAGTCCTCATGTAAATATGAACATAAGCCTCAGGAAGCATCAAGAATATTCATCCTTCTAAGTGGTAAGAAGTCTCTTGGGTCCAGGCTGATAGAGCAATTTCTTGTTCCTACTCTTATATACTTGCAAAGTGACAGAAGTCTCAATAGGTGGTCCAAACAGAATCACAGAATCACAGAATCACAGAATGTTAGGGATTGGAAGGGACCTCGAAAGATCATCTAGTCCAATCCCCCTGCTGGAGCAGGATTGCCTAGACCATATCACACAGGAACACGTCCAGGCGGGTTTTGAATGTCTCCAGAGAAGGAGACTCCACAACCTCTTTGGGCAGCCTGTTCCAGTGTTCAGTCACCCTCACCGTAAAGAAGTTTTTCCTCATATTTAAGTGGAACCTCCTGTGTTCCAGCTTGCACCTATTGCCCCTTGTCCTGTCAAGGGATGTCACTGAGAAGAGCCTGGCTCCATCCTCATGACACTTGCCCTTTACATATTTATAAACATTAATGAGGTCACCCCTCAGTCTCCTCTTCTCTAAGCTAAAGAGACCCAGCTCCCTCAGCCTCTCCTCATAAGGGAGATGTTCCACCCCTTAATCATCTTCGTGGCTCTGCGCTGGACTCTCTCTAGCAGTTCCCTGTCCTTCTTGAACTGAGGGGCCCAGAACTGGACAAAATACTCCAGATGCAGCCTCACCAGGGCAGAGTAGAGGGGGAGGAGAACATCTCTTGACCTACTAACCACACCCCTTCTAATACACCTCAGGATGCCATTGGCCTTCTTGGCCACAAGGGCACACTGCTGGCTCATGGTCATCCTGCTGTCCACTAGGACCCCCAGGTCCCTTTCCCCTACGCTGCTCTCCAACAGCTCTGCCCCCAACTTGTACTGGTACATGGGGTTGTTCTTGCCCAGATGCAGGACTCTACACTTGCCCTTTTTATATTTCATTAAATTTCTCCCCGCCCAACTCTCCAGCCTGTCCAGGTCTCTCTGAATGGCTGCGCAGCCTTCCGTTGTGTCAGCCACTCCTCCCAGTTTTGTGTCATCAGCGAACGTGCTGACAGTGCACTCTATTCCCTCATCCAAGTCATTAATGAATATATTGAATAGAACTGGTCCCAGTACCGACCCTTGAGGGACTCCGCTAGACACAGGCCTCCAACTGGATTCTGTCCCATTGACAACCACTCTCTGGCTTCTTTCCTTCAGCCAGTTCACAATCCACCTCACTACCCGATCATCCAGACCACACTTCCTCAGTTTAGCTGCGAGGATGCTGTGGGAGACCGTGTCAAACGCTTTACTGAAATCGAGATAGACCACATCCACAGCTTTACCATCATCTATCCACCGGGTTACGTCCTCATAAAAGGCTATCAAGGTGGTTAAGCATGACTTCCCCTTGGTGAAGCCATGTTGACTGCCCCTAATGATTCCCCTATCCTTGATGTGCCTAGAGACAGCACCAAGGACAAGTTGTTCCATCACCTTTCCGGGAATGGAGGTGAGGCTGACCGGTCTATAGTTCCCCGGGTCCTCCTTCTTGCCCTTTTTGAAGACTGGAGTGACATTTGCTTTCCTCCAGTCCTCAGGCACCTCTCCCGTTACCCACGACTTAGCAGAGATGATGGAGAGTGGCCTAGCAATGACTTCTGCCAGCTCCCTCAGCACCCGCGCGTGCATCCCATCAGGGCCCATGGATTTATGGACGTCCAGATTGCTTAATTGGTCCCTGACCCAGCCCTCATCTACCAAGACAGATTCTTCCTCTATCCTGACTTCTTCTGGGGCATCAGGGGTCCGGGGCTCCTCAGGACAGCCTCCAACAGTATAGACAGAGGCAAAGAAGGCATTCAGTAACTCCGCCTTCTTTTTACCCTCTGTCTCCAGGACCCCCACCTCATTCATCAGTGGGCCTACATTGCCTCTAGTGTTGGCTTTACCTGCAAGGTATTTGAAGAAGCCCTTTCTCTTGTCCTTGACCTCTCTTGCAAGGTTTAATTCCAAGGAGGCCTTAGCTTTCCTAGTTGCCTCCCTACATCCTCTGACAACAGACTTATATTCCTCCCAAGTGGCCAGCCCCTCCTTCCATGATCTGTACACCCTCTTCTTCCACTTGAGTTTGCCCAGCAGTTCCCTGTTTAACCATGCAGGTCTCCTGGTACCCTTCCTTGACTTCCTACTTGTTGGGATGCTCTGATCTTGAGCTTGGAAGAAGCAGTCCTTGAATGCTAACCAACTATCTTGGGCCCCCTTACCTTCTAGTACCCTGTCCCATGGGATTTCCCCTAGCAATTGCTTGAAAAGGCCAAAGTTGGCCCTCCTGAAGTCCAGGGTTGTGATTCTGCTAGCTATTCTGGTCCTGCCACATGAGACTACATGTCACTACAACCAAGGCTGCCCTCAACCTTCACCGCTTCAACCAGACCCTCCTTGTTAGTGAGGATAAGATCCAGCAGCGCTCCTCTCCTAGTTGGCTCATCCACCATTTGCATCAGAAAGTTGTCATCAATGCACTGGAGGAACCTCCTGGACTGAGGATGGCTGGCTGAGTAGGCCTCCCAGCAAATATCAGGGTAGTTGAAATCCCCCACGACAACCAGGCCCTGTAATTGAGAGACTGCTCTCAGCTGCCTGTAGAAGGCCTCATCACCCTCCTCATCCTGATCCGGTGGTCTGTAATAGACACCCACAACAGTATCACCCCTGCCAGCCTGCCCCTTAATTCGCACCCACAAACTCTGAACTCGCTCCTGATCCGCCCCTGGACAGAACTCAATACATTCTAGCTGCTCACTCACATAAAGAGCAACTCCACCACGTCTCCTTAGCGGCCTGTCTTTCCTGAATAGGACATAGCCATCCATGACCACATTCCAGTCATGCGAAACATCCCACCAAGTCTCTGTAATTGCCACTAGATCATAGCCCCCCGACCGAACATGGATTTCCAACTCCTCCTGTTTATTCCCCATGCTGCGCGCATTGGTGTACAGGCATTTCAGGGAGCGAGCTGAGCACACCGATTTCACCCCAGGGGGATGGGATCACCCTCAGGGCTACTTAGAAAGTTACAAATGTCTGACTGCTTTTGTACTTATACACGAAAAAAGATCTTGCACTTGAAAAGCATTTTTTTATTGGTTAGTTTTTTCAGGCTACTGGTTAAGATTACTAAATCCATTAACATTGCTATCTGCAATGTGAATTCATCCCTTGCATGATTATCTTCACTCAACTCCATGCTAGGGTCACACTGAGCACACACATCTGCATTAGAGCAAACAGAGATCTTAAAAAAAAAATGTGTTTCATTGTTACTGCAGACCTAGTCTTGTCATCAATTCATCTGACACGTGTCACCAGAAACGGGGGAAGGAGCAACACTTGAAGGTAGGAGCAGACACAACTGTCAAGCCTGGGAGGCTGATCTCTCCTTCTATTGCTTATGATGCCTCCTCTCTCCTCCTGTCTATGATAGAAAATTGAACTCTGTAGACAAGACAAGAACATCCCTTTGGAAGCAGCTATTATGCCTTGATTATGCTAGGTCTCCAGGGTTATTAATACTTGCTGCCTGTGCTTGCTATTAGCTTCCATCATGTTTTAATAATACTTTCTGAAACAGAACTGGAAACATTTCTCACATCCAAATTAACACCTGATTATTTTCAATCTGGTGAGGGTGGAATGGACACAGAAAGCTTTTTTTTCACTTTCAATTTTAGAACAAATAAATGTGGTTTTATAAACAATCACTGTGAGATTGCTATTTTTCAAGTCTTTGATGCCTCCTAAAACTGTGCATGTCTCCATTTTGCAAGTATGCTGCAGGGGTAATGGCAAGTTGCTTACCTTAAATGCCTTTCAACTTAATCCTAAATGTTGGTTTAACCAGAGTTTGGCAGTGAGTTAACTTCTTAACTTGGAGCTAGGGAAGCTACTATGCAGTGGATTCAGGGACAGTACATTAGCTACTCCAAACCAGTCTGGTGCAGGCCTCCCACAATGAATATTAAAAGTGCTTTTGTGCCAAACACCTGCCACAGATCATCAGTAAAGGGTTTTTTTGGGATTCAAGCTGTTTTTAAAAAAATCTCTCTCCATTTCATCTTAAGGTAGGTCTATAAAAGCAGGTGAGATAAAGCACCTTTTGGAGATGCCTATTTTTTGCTCTTGAATACATGAAGAGACTAAGGTTACTCACTAGGCTCAGACAACAAACTTTTAGACTTCCAGAGTTCAAATAAATGAATGCAATCCACAAGAGTGTAGCTACTATATAGTATATTTGTTGTCTAGCTTATCAACCTGAAATATCCATGTGAAGATAAAACCCCAGGAGGCTAAGAAAAAGAGTTGGTTTGTTCCCATTAAAAGCAGAAGAAATAAGATTAGTCATTCCAGTTGCCTGGGCTGTATTAGTTTCTCTGAAATTCTTTCTTGATTTAAAAAAAAAATCTAAAAATACTGTATGCTATTTCACTGCTTCTTTGAAAGGTTATTAATAACAGAACACATCTGCACCTCAAAAACCATCAGGATTGTAATCAAAAGCAAGTTGGCCGAAACAGTTTTATAAACAATCCAGTTTTTAACAGCCTTTATGTCATTAGTTTCAGGCACCTTTTCCAATTATGTACTGCATGACCTTACACTGACATGAAATGGTCTGTAACATTTAATGCATGTTCATGGGTTGATGAAAGACTAGAAGAAGAGAAGTATTGATTTTTAAAGTGTTTGCTCTACACAGCACATACTTTTCCTAAGTATAGTCAGTAAACATGACTACTTATGACAAGTATGGTGTAACAAGTTCCTCAGATCACTGAAAGCACATTTAAAACTCACATTTCTGCACCGAAACTGTGACAGAAAATGGTTTGTGCTTTTTTCCACATAAATTAACAAGTATGCAGAGAAATAGATGCATATCAAACCAGAGCAAGACAGTTGACTATCAATCGGTGATTGACATAGAACTAGAACAGTTGCAACTTTTTAACTGGAAGATGCAAGAGTTGCAATTAATTTCACAGAGAAAGATATTTCAACACCGTTTTACGATTTGATGTCTTTTCCTTTTCCATCAAGATCTCCCTTTTTCTATTGCTTTATCTGGATATTTTCTATGGCTCCTTCTCTTCCCCCTAGCCTTTGAAAATGACTGGTTGTCAATGTACTGCATCCTCTGTCTGATCTGCTATCTCTAAAGGTTGTTCTCCAGCTGCTGTCAGATACTACATATCTGATGTGACAGATACTGCAAAGAGGATGAAGTTAAGGGATTTGGTAAGGAAATGGTTGAGGAATATTGCAGATCAAAATACCTCTGGAACAGGTAGATTTACTGAGGTCTAGCAACAGGTTTGCTGCCCTTCAGATGGTGCTGTTTAGGGAGAGCCATGACAGGAAAGCACTGGCCCACCAGGAAGATCTGAGTTTTCTTTAACACTGGCTGAACAGAAGATCAGCAGGTCTTTGATAGATACATACTAAAATGGAGGTATTTTTAACTGTTATACACCTCCATCTTGAGCTGCAACCTAAATCCACACAATACTACTTAAGGTTTGAGAGTTTCCTTACATACCTTCTATTTTCATTCCAAACTCATCTGTTGCCAGCCAAAAGTCAGGGTTTTTTAAGAAAGGAATCCTTCTCTGGTCCCATTGTTGTAACAGTGCCTAAGAAACCACATGCCTTCAGCTGGTCCAAAAAAACACACCGGCACATTCTTCCAGATGGAAGATTGAAGAGAATGATCCAAGCTACAATTTAAATCCCTGGAAGTCAGTTGCACATGCTAGGATTCAGCAAGGACCGGCCTGGGTATCAGCAGGGATGAAAGTAGTGCTGTACTGGTAACCTAGAGAGAAAACAAGAAAAAATTTACAAGTATGGAAAAAGCAACCCAAAAAATCTTCTGTTACTAATTAATAATTTACCTGGTTGTACCTCTATACTAACTTCTGTTATAGACTGTTTCTCATGTATTGTTAGCTTAAGTATAGTCAAGGAACTGGGAGCCTGTACTCATTCTCTTTTAATGTATAGAAAGTCTAGCTCCTGACACCCTGTCCATTGACCAGTATCATCAGCACAGACAGACTGCTGACACCCTGCCCTTGAGCAGTATCGGCCACACAGACAGACAGCCAACACCCTGCCCCTGGCTGGCATCGGCAGCGTAGGCAAGATGCTGCCCACGTTATTCACACAAGGTACGAGTCTCTACATCCCACTACCACTGGTGGAGCCAATGGGCAGCGCAACTCTTGCAGCACTCAAAAGACATTTGCATGATTGGCTGTTGTGGCCAGATGACCCTGACACCAAGGGTCCCTGACAGTCCACCAGAGCCATGGCATCGCTTATGATCCTGTGTTTGCTACTGGGGATTGGGTGAGTCGCTGTGTGGGCACATTGTTGCTCATCTTTCCACTGTCTCAATAAAGTCTTGTTTTATAAAATGTTATCAGACTCCATTACTGTTCAGACCACAAATGTACAGAAAGCTTAGCTCCTGACAAGGTGTGCAAATTCACACAATTCATTATACATGTAAAAGAGAAGTTGTAAGTACATCTTCCAGAGAAGAAAATACTTATTTATAAAACATTTCAATTCACCAGCAACATTGACATCATAGCACTGGCATCTTAATACTAACATCAGCTCTGGTAACTGAAAGCAGAATATTTTTTAAATTTTTAAATTTTCTTTTTAATACATATATGCTGCAGTTCTTTGAAGAAAGGGTCTTTCAAAACTTTTCAAACAAAGACTGGAAAATAAAAAGAGCAATAGCTTTTCTTCATGGCGTGCTACACTTGGGACCATTGAGGACAGCCCACCTCAGTTGTCAATCTCACCAGAAGCAATGGTCACATTCTATTCAGTTTTCCAAATTATGCACAGGAGTTTATGCACTGTGTAAGGGACTTTGTAAAATAAACTTCTCAGAGTGTCTGTACTTTCAATTTATCATCAACCTATTCTGAAGTTCAGCAGCTGTACTATATATTGCTTAGTTGCAGGTTCTCACTCCTGTAAAGGATGGATATAGTATCACATTTCTACTTGGAACTACCTCATGCATCACATTAACAGAGCAGCAAAGGAATAGTGCATATCTAGCTTTTTCTGCTGGGACAGATTATGCACAAGTTGTCATGAAAGAAACAGGAAAGTATTTATGTATATTTTTATAAAACTGCAGCAACAAGGAAAAGCTGTGCTCTCTTTCTGTAGGGATTAAAAAGGGCTACAGGAAACAAAGAACAGTCTGTGATGCTTCAGAAACAACTTGTCATATCACCTCTTATCTATTCATCCACGTAGACCCATTGCCCTTAATGTCATTATACAGTAGTGCCACCATGGACAAATCATGTGACCAAAGTACATATCAGCATCCTTCAGAATTATAGACATGCTTTTGACAGCTAGTTGTCCCTTTTCCAATAGTATTCTCAGCCTTCCTTTATCTTCTTGTCAGTTGAAGTGGGCAGCACAAAAATAGTTGGGCACCTTTTTCAAGCTGTAACTTAAGATAAAAACCTCAAGCCTAGATTTCAATGATTTTCTCTGCCTAAATAGTCAAGTATAGTGTTCTAGGAGCTCTTTTCATAGCCACCAGCTGCAGGTAAATGCTAGGCATCCCCCTGATCCTTTTTCACCTCATCTCCTTCCTCTACCCTTCTCAGAAACAAGAAAGAGTAACTGAGGCTGGTAACGCTAAAAACACAAAGATATCTTTTCTGCCTTCCAGGACAAGGTGTAAGGACACAATAACAGTGGGCGGTCTTTTAAAAAAAAAGGGACTTGTTTCTTCCCACAAAGATATCTCCAACAATATTACAGAAAATACAATGCTTTCCTAAAACTCTAGCCATAAAGCTCTCAGGGACTAGAAGAAATTGAATGGGGCACGATTCTGCAGTTGAAACAAGTGAAGCTCTCGAAGGATGTCTATATCAGCAGTTTAGTGAGCAACATAGACTCTTTTTAGGTGTGACTTCACAGCCGTCCGCAGCTGGAGTTATGTGCATTGCAATAACAGGTAATGTTGGTACACATAAGAAAAGTTGCTCTTCCTGGTGAAACCAAGCAGGAAGCTGCACACTGGAGCCCATGCACAGTGACCTTTCTTGCAGTGGGGACACAAGATACTGCAGTTCAGGGGGTAAGGCACCAGTCTGGCATTGTCCTAGCAATGACTGCACAGAAATACAATATTGGAAACATGTACAGATCATGCCCCTCCCTCTCATGTCAAGAAACCTTAAAAAGGTGAGGAAGATTATTGAAATTTAGGCACTGTTTCCTAAGTTTACATGGAGACAGCTTAGCAGACTTACTGTTATATAGCTGAACTTCCAAGACACTGATTTATAGGCTTTTACATCAATTACACTGCTCAATTCTAAATTGTTATTGAACAGGTATTTTCATCTGACCACCAGCAACATTAAATAAGCCACAGGCCAAGCAGGCAAGACGTTCCTGTGGAACTCCCTGGAGACTTTGCAGGCAATTGGCTTAAACCTTTTTCAGCTGTCATACTACCCAGCAGAAACACTGACACAACCTGTGGAACGGACTGCCTCTGGTTACTCACAAACTGGCTGGCTATTGACTAAAAGCACTTGAAACCCTGAAAAGGGTGTGATTACTTGCATTTTAATTTCTGTTTTTTATGGAAGCTTGAGTACATCTGCCCAGCACAAGGTGATCACATTAATCTGGTGGGACCTGGATAACAAATATACCAATTTTTCTGGAACACACCAGGGCAGAGCCTGGAGGGCGACATAAACTGCAATAGGTAGCAACCATTAATTGGCCTCAGTGATGGAGGAAGTTCAAGAGCTGGTCTGGGGCTACAAGATTAGCAAAGCCATTAGAAAGCAATAAATAATTAGGGCAATAGCCGCTTGAAAGGGAGGCACCATACACAAATGTTTAACATCTATAGAAGCAAAAGCGCAAGGAGAGGAACTGCCATCTGTAACAGTTGAGCCTCTTCCATAGACGCAGCACATAACCAGTCAGAACAAGTGCCTTGCTTCCCCATTGGTACTCAACTGGTCTAAACTGAGCTGGTGGGGCCGAAACTCTGATTTCTGTGTACATGTGTATGTTGCGGGGAGGGAGCATTTACACTTTACCTTTGGTGAACAAAGGGATAAGAATATTCAGGTCAGGGGAGCTTTCTCTTCTAAGAAGACATAAATGCATACATCATTGATATGAAGATCTGAGTACAGGTGAGAATACTCAGAGTGCTGTCACACACATCTCGCCTGAAATAAAGGGATTGAGAAAATTTCCTTTAGCAGGCATTTGGCCATTCAAGCAGCTGTGATTAGTTCCAGTAAGAATTATATTTTGTTCTTGTTTCATTAAAATAACTTCTCTTTTTCCCTGCTGCTAAAATCTGGGCTGCTGGAAGAAAAAAAACAAGAAAGGTAGGGGCTGACATGAACACTTTATCTCAGTAGCTGCATGCAAGCTCTTCTCCTGTGAACAGCTTCTAACTTCCTCAGTGCAGAGCACTGGTAGGCCTTCACCTCACCCCCTCACTGTCCAAGCTTGCTGAGCCTCCTCGAGAACAGCCAGTCACCCCTCAAAGAAATACCCTCACCTCCCGCCGCTCTATTCCCTTACAAATTTTACATTACCGCTCATCTGAAGTAGAAGCAGCTTCCTTCAGCAGCACATAGCTCTCCTTCATTAAGATTTGTTATGTTTGCAAGGACGAGTTCGAGTCATCTTTGAAGCAATGTTTTGTGGGGGTTTTTTGCCCATATGAGTGTTCACAAAACCTCCCCTTAACTATGTTTCACTTTCCAACTATGCCGTCCTTTTTTTGGCTGGTAATCGTCTAAAGTGCTGCATGGCTTTTCCTCCCTCTCTGGACCGACTTGTTCCAGCACTGTACTTTGCATCAACCACTCTGTTATGTTTGCCCAGTTTCTCTATCCTCCCCATTTCTTCTGTTGATGGCTGTGTACCAGGCTGCTGTCCTCTTTGCCGATCTATCCCATATTCACCGTTCTTCTTGCTTCTCCTCTTTTTACCCTTGAAATGCAAACTCTTTGTGGATTGATGTCACTTCTGCTTTTAAAAGGAGACCCTTCTCTCCCTGCTATCCACCACACAGCTACCTTTGCAGTTGTATTTTCCTTCTTGCTGCCCATTCACCACTCCTCTGGAGCTCCTGTTTGAATGACACATGCATTCCCTCCTGCATCCACACCATGTACCCTCACTTTTGGACAAGTTCCCCATACTTATCCACAGCTACCGATGGAGATATGGGTTCTCTAGTTTTATGTATGTCCTTACAATCTGCCAAGCCACACACTGATGAAACAGCATGCCATGAGTTCACATGCACACACCTGAGGTGTGGGCCTCTGTGTTGCCCCCTGTACTGTCGCTCCACTAGCTGGATGCTCATGGCATCTGACCAAGCTGCCATTCTGTCACATTCACTCCAAGGTCTCTCCCCACAGTCATAAATTTTCAAGCTTTTTTTTTACTTTTCAAGCTGATTTCTTTTCTCAAAAGCATCTTGGTAATTTCCCGGTTATTATTTAATTGGCATGAAGGTAATCTAAAGTAAACTCGGTCATTGTTATTTTCTTCCTAGCACTATCAAGCTTTGGGCAAACACTCTTCGGAATAGTTTGAGGCATTCTGTTCACTCAGTCATATTCCTGTTGTATCAGCTGTTGTTACCCAGGCCATGTTATCAAGAAGGTGCTGTGCAGATTCCCACACACACTATTATGTGTAAAAGACCAGAGCTAGAAATCCTTTCCTCTCACTGTCCTGTGGAGGCATATATTATTCCTGGCAAAGCTGCAGTTTCAACTGTCATAGATGTAGTTTTCTTACGTGATTACATCCATAAATTACCCTTCAGAAGAGACTAAAGCAATTATGAAAGAGGCATCTATATTTCCCTAAAACAGGGAATTTCTCATTTTATACATATTCACCACAACATCAGTCCTTACGTGGATTCTGTCTCTTCAAATGCCAGAAGAGAACACAGAAAGCACTCAAACTGGAAAATAAACATCACAGTAGTGTCTTTGAAACCAGCATGGATTTACAAGACAAGTAATTTCTTTTCCTAAAATGACACTTCACCAACCATCATTTAATAGATTTTTTTTAATCACAGGCAGAGTTATCCCTAATAAGTCTGCAAATAGCACTTCAGATTCTCAGATCCTCCCATGCATTACATGTGCTGCAGGCAGCTGCCATAGGCTGGGAGTACAGCTGTTGCAGAAACTGTAGTCCAGCCACAGTAAAATCTTTCTATTGCATCTTCACATTGCTAATGAAGGGCACAGCAGCCTCCAATTATTCACGAAGTGTTTGAAACATTGGCACTTAGAAATCCCATAGGCATCTCTGCCTGCAGAAAGTCTACCAAAGGAATGCTCCGTCACATTGTGGTGTAAGAAAAGTGCATGACTGAATTGGCAATGCAATCCTTTACTGTTTGGGTAAGGTTGTATTATCCAGTGAGAAAGGGAATTTGCCCCATCAACCACATGCAGATAAGCACCATGACTCCACCAGTTACTTTTGTTCCCATTTGGAAAAAATAACAAAAAAATACTGCCGTATTCTTCAGATCTAGGCCATAGGGAAGCCTATAAACACTAATATTTTTCAAACAGGCAAGACCCAGCATGTCATGACAGTATATATACCCTCTCTGTCTCCTACATTTATTGAAGAAAGTGGTTAGAGAAGTCATGATGCTGGTATTGGGTTTACATGGCAAGGTGTTGGACAGCAAGGGCTGCACGGGCAATCTCTGTGAGGAGAGGCCAGGGCTATCCTGCGCTGGACACAGCTGATTGCAGAAGGCTCCAACAGACCCACCATAGGGCATAGCTGAGCCAAGCAGCCACGATGGTGGCATCTCTGGGAGAACATATTTAAGAAAGGGAAAAAACACTGTGCAGCAGAGTGTAAGAAAAAAAGTGTGAGAAACAGCCCTGCAGACACCAAGGTGAGAGAAGGCGGCGGTGGAGGAGGTGCTTCACACACTGGAGCTGAGATTCCCCTGCAGCCATGGAGAAGACCATGGGGAAGCTGGTTGTCACCCTGCAGCATATGGAGGACCACGTTGGAGCAGACATCCACACTGCAGCCCATGGTGGACACCATGCCAGAGCAGATGGATGCACTCTGAATGAACTGCAGATTGTGGAGAGGCCACGCAGGAATGGGTTTATCCTGAAGGACTGCAGCCCATGGAAGGATTCATGATGGAGCAGGAGAGAAGTGGAGGAAGGAGCAGCAAAAATAATTATTTACTGTGAAGGAACAGCGACATTTTTCAAATCCTTAATTATGCTCATTATTACCCTAGACCAGTAATTCTCCAGTATTTACAAATACATGTCTGAAGATGGGTGACTAAACAAGGTACCACCAATTTTTTTTACTTTCATATATGTAGAACACTGGAAAACAGAATGTCCCCAGCAGCCTTCCTGGTTAAGGGTGATGGTTGGGTACACTACTTACTACTCTGCCTGCAAAAGGTGGATTAAGCATTTACTTAGAGAATGCCCTATATAGGACTCTTCCTCCTCAGGTTTTTCACCAAAGTTTGTCTTCTTAAAGAGTACAGTGAGGGAGAAAAGGTAAAACCAGAAAGCTGACTAGCTCTTGCGCACCTTTCCCATAAAACTGAATTTCCTTCAAGGCTTTTAGTACTCCTGCCCCCTTTAGCAGCTGTAGTCCAACCTTGTATTAGTATTGCCTAAATTAATAACTCGTATTTTGAGCAAACCTTTCCAAGAAAACATAGTTTTCTGTAATTAACAATTTTCCCTCAAACTTTTTTGTAAGCAGAGAACACCAAGTGCACAGACTTTCATGTGCATACACATTTTTAAAAGAATCAATAAAGTCAATAGTTCTTATTTTCTGATGCTGCAGTTCAAGTTCCCATTTCTAACATTTTCCTTTGACACCGTTTTCCTTCAATATTAGCTACCAAATATTATTTGATTTTCATGTGTCATACATGCAGCAAATATCTTAACTCCATCTGGTTTTAAACATTTTAATTGCTAGAATTTCAGACAGAGCATGATACATTTAAGAAATAAAATTGTTTCAGCTTTGCATCTCCCATTAATCATTACATCGTGAATCCACTAATTACGATACACAAGTCACCACTAAGATTGCTTACAGCTGATGTCAATGTAATGGAACTGCAGTCTATCTTACTATTTTTCTCAGTTTACTATGGGGTTTTTTGTACACATCACCGCCAGATTCTTTATAGTTTCCCATGAAAATGTGAAAAGCTGAAAACTCTGCTGTTCTTTCATTACCTCCTTATTCAATGAATAACATTCAGATATGTTCCACTGAAGTTTTTCTATTTACTTGTTTTTTTCCACAGAAGTGTTAATTATAACTCCCAAAGATGTCCATTTTTTAATATCTATAACCAGGCACTTTCTTTGTGTCTTTGGTGCTTGTAACTAACACAGTTCTTCACTGTTCACGCCAGAGGACTCTTCAAACAGGGAGTCATTAACAGCAGTGTTTTCCGGGAGACTGATACTGGGAAATCAAACACTCTGATCTGCAGTTTACAAAACAAACATTTAGCTACCACAGAAAAAAAAAAAAAAGTTTATATTATGCAAGTCTCAGGTGGGTTTTTTCCCCCTATTTTTTTCCTTCATCTCTCACATGGGTACTCACTGGAATCCATCCATCATATAATAACTGTGCACTCAAGTTTTAGGATTTTTCTCTTTCCCTGAATGCATACTGACCACATTTCAGCACATACTCAAACTGAACTTTGCTGCATACCAGTACATTTCCCAAACAGGGAAATGGGCATACAGAAAGGTCAGGTTGCACTTCAGTGCTAATCCTCCTGACAACATATACGTGAATACAATATTGGTTTCGTACTGGGTTTTCCATAATCTTCAAAGCCATCTCAATAAGCCAGAGAGCCACATGTCCATCCCCACACTAACCCTTGATTCCTTTTCCACTGTGCACAGCATGCTAACCCATTCTCTACCAAAACCTTCATTTTCTGAGAGGTGGAAAATACTCCTTTCATTTTTAGAGCAGCTTCTCCCTGCACCACCATCATGAGCGTCTGGCGACTGCAAGGAACTTGGATTCTTCTGAATACAGGCCCAACAGCATCTGCCCACAATAATCTGCTTTCACCTAAGAGATGGACAAAACCTGCTTTAGCCAAACACTTGACTGCTATATATTCAAAATTAAGAAACTAAGGAAAGATGAACTGCTTACCTAGTAATGCAACCAGTCTTCTTGGAAAGAAAATCAGATCTTCCCTTCTTTGAGAAACTAAATTTTATGTCAAGATTCTACTGTCTGTCTCATCATCACATGGAGGTTCTCCACTTCCATGCAGCTAGCTGAGGCTCCACAGCCAGCCTCAATAAAGACACCAAGAACAGCCACTGGGGTCCACATTTTAAGTTGCACCAGGGAGCATGGCATCAGTACCCTGAGATAATTTCCTTGTCCTCATAGATCTCAAATTAGCCTTAGATAAGAGCAATAAATGTGCTTAGAAGGCAGCAGTGACCAAGTACACCAGAAAGAAATTCTGCTTAGTCAAAACATGTCACAGGGCACTACTTAGCTAAACACAGTGAGTGCTCAGGCTTTGTACGCATGGCATGGCTGGAAAGCTCAGAATTGCTTTGGCTGTTGCCGTTGTGTTCACCATCTCTCTCATGGTCCAAATGCAGACTTCTCTTTCCTACCGATAGCAGGAACAGCTACAGGAAACAGTGTAACTGAACCAAAGCACGTGCTGTCTCTCATGCACAGCACAGTATAATGTGCACGGGGCAGACATACCTGAAGTACTGTTGGCTTACAGCAGACACAGAGAGAAAAAACAGTAACAGTTTTCCGTGTTTCCAGAGAGGTGCCCAACACAAGGTTTTTCTTACTGGTGAAATTTTCTTGCTTTCCTGACTTTTAATGAAAAAGATTTCTGCCTGCATCTTTCCTCTAGCAACAAGTAAGGTCCTACAGGAGTCTGCAGGGTCTTTGTGCCCACGCAATGTATTTAGCAGTAGGGACTAAAAGGGCAATTATCAACACCTGCGGGAAGCATAGGTACTGTTCCATAAACTTAAAGAGGTATGCTGCACTTTTTATTAGGATGAGGATCTACAGCACAAAACTTCCTTCATCTGAGCGTATCTCAAAACCTGATTTGTGAACACCGCTTCAAATGATATAATGTTCCTGAAAAAGTAATGTACTGAGGAAAAACAAAGTCAGAGTGCCACCTACTGTTCTTATTTAACAGAAGACTGTCGAATGCCAGTTTTTTTTCCTTATCTTCCACTACACACTGAAGTATGCTTAGTCTCACAATTAGCTGAATGAAACCGGTTTTATTGCATATGTATTTTGATGAAAACACTCTTTAAACCTGCCTCTGGCGTTCACCAGGAACTGGTTAATGTTTAATGCACTGAGCCTTTAGCAACTTCAGTTCAAATCTCAGTCACAGAAAATTTCTTCCAGTTCTCAACGTGCAAAAGCAAAGTGCTGCAAGATATGTAGAGAATTTTCTGGGTAAGTACCACTATCTGAATGTCCTGTTCTTATATTCTTCCCTAGAAACCTGCTACTGGACACCGAAGAGCACATCTTGATGTCCTACCAGTTCAGTAATAGACCATAAAAGGAATGCTTTCCTATAACAACCTTAGCATGATAACAGCACTAAAACAAAAAACAGAGGTAAGACCTCAAAAATACCCCTGATATCTGCAAGAAAATAGCAATAATTAGTAGCTAACAGATACCAAATACAGTATTTTGATTATTCCTTTATATGTTAAACAGATAAACTAAACTATCAAACACACAGACAAGTATTTAAGTTCCTCAATTTAAACAGAAACAAACTAAAGTAAATATTGCTCTGAATGTTTCCATGGAAGAAAACTGTCACAGATTTCTCCAAATATCAAATATTCTGCATTAGGCCTCCTTCCTCAGACTGCCTTTAGGAGTCTTATTTTTTAGCTTATGGTCTCCAGTAAGGACAAACTTATGAGTCCTTACATAATTTTAATTTACTGAGGATAACATACTTAACTTGAACAGTTAAGGTGCATCTACATTAGCAGTTTACTGAGCAGCATCATTTCACTTAGGTATGAATGTGCTGAGTATCCATGCTCAGAGTTACAAGGAACACACTTTGTGTGCACAGCCTATGCACCACTATGGTTTTTCTCCTGAACTAAGCAGAAAGCTTCACACTGGGATGCAATCCAGAGTGCCCAGTGTTAGTGGGGACACAAAGTACAGCCTTTAAAGCAAGAATTCAGCAACTCTGAAGTCCTCCTGCTATATGCAAGCACCAGTTCTGGAAATATTTTCGTGCCTCATCCTTCCTCTGCAGTTGAAGGAAATCCAAAATTATGAGGAAGATAATTGGAGATCAGTCACAAGCTTCTGGGCTTTCCAAAGAAAATAAAATCCAGAGCAGCATCTTGGTGGGATCATCACTGCGAACTGCTAGCTGACAGACACAAACTTATACCTGGCCTTTCTACTTCCAAAAGGACAACTTTAACACAGTATTTACCTCATCAATGTAAGTAAGTGATCCTATACCACCATTACATCTTCAGTTCAGGACAACCAAACCAAGGGCAGCTACCTGAGGGTGACCGCCTTGATTCTGTCAAGAGATTATTACTCTGGAGAACCCAGTCAGGGAAAGGACCAAAAATTTCATTGGGAGGTTGAACAACCTGATGGCAGTCTGCCAAGGTCACAAGGAAGCTGATCTGTGCAGAGTCCCATCCTACAGAATCAATGATGTTGCATCAAGTTAAAAGAAAAAACGAAGGCAACATTTGAAAAAAAGGACAGTAACTAAGTCTCAGCTAAACCCAGGCAAATTCATCCCTGTTACAGGGAGCTGAAGAATTTTGTCTGGGAGAAGGAAAACAAGGCTACTGCAGTACTCAGCCTGCATTCTCTGGGGCCTGGGAGAGACCGGAGGACTCTCTTGAGAGATATACAAAGGCTTTGGAAAAAGGAGA
This sequence comes from Nyctibius grandis, assembly GCF_013368605.1. Lineage (NCBI taxonomy): Eukaryota > Metazoa > Chordata > Aves > Nyctibiiformes > Nyctibiidae > Nyctibius > Nyctibius grandis. Next base: position 110,709,098 of record NC_090658.1, on the reverse strand, counting down.
TTAATCACCCTCCCCAGTGAGAACATTCTAACACCCTGGAGTCTCAGCATGGGAAGTTCTGAAACAGGAGAGATATGGTAATGTTAGAGCTCTGACTTTGACTCAATGTATTACTGGTGGGAGATGGTTAATTTCCGTGGTTCATGACTTCTGGAAGATTGCCTATCTATCGCTAGTGGTGAAAGTCTAGACCTAACTTTTAAGGAAAAGATCTCTGCCTGCATTTTTCCCCTAGCAACAGCTAATGACACAATGAAGTCCAGTTTCCACATAGCTGCAGCAGTTTGACTTAAGAGACAGGGGAAGAGGAAGGCAGAGCAGCTATTTTCATATGATCATACATTTAATTTGTTTTCATTAGGACAACACTGAATCAGTTTCACTGCCCTTATATGACCGTATGTTACCCATAGTCATGTAAATGCAGCATCTGGCAATGTGTTAGGAGAGTCTACTCTGAAACCATAGACAGACGGTGCTGTTAATCAGGGTAAAATTTAATTCCACTCCAGAGAAAACAGCAGTAACAAGGAAAGGATGCTACAAGGAAGACTGCAAAAGGGTGAATGTTGAAGGGGCTGTTCCACATACTGCTGTGTGTGTGGGGTCAAGCACATATTTTGCCATTTTCCTTCCTCTGCTGTGTTTTTTCCTTCTCATTTTGTATTTTCCCGTATGCCATCAAAAGGCACTGCAGGGGATATATAGTTTTTTTTCTAAACAAATGGCTAGTACCTTACTTTCTGGCAGTACTGGTTATGGTACAAGCAGGGCATGGAAAGACTGGACACAGAAAGTAAAAATGGGAGGAGGGAGCTGGAGGAGGGCATCTCCAGTTGTAGAATACTATTCTAGGAAAGAAGAGTAGGACATAGTTACTGGACAGATATATATTTCTTGCTGAATTCCTCTATTTCAACAGAACATGAGCTTTTTCCATCTAAACCCCGCAGCTCTCAATTTAAAAGTGGCTACCTTTTGCACTGTACAGCACTTCAACTTGCCCTATGTACAACCACTCCTGTGATGTTTCTTTGCCAATGGCAATTTGAAAAACAGATCCATTTTTATGTGTTTCACTGTCCAAATATCACACAACCCTGCAACTGCAAACATTAGGTCTGCAAATAAGAATTCTGTAACTAGGTCTGCAATTCTTTGGTCTGAAGCTCTAAAAAATAGTCTTTGCCCAAAATGCCATATGCAGTCTCCTTCTCACATTTATCATTGACTTGGAATTGTCTGTGCAACTTGACCTTTCCCACAGGTTTTCTAGGCATGCTGTGTGTTAGCTTCCTAAACTTTTTTGCTGATTTGACTCTCATACCATTCCCTTTCCAGTGCCTCAAAGCTTCCATCCACAAATTTATTCCTTGTACAAGGATGACAGTTCAGGTTTGAGAGGAATTTCAAATCTCTGTTCCTACCACAGGCACCTACAAAGTTTAATGTGCAAGTTTCATTTTCTCTGCAGTAGGATCTCTGTGCAGGGCACCTGATAAGGATGTGTACCTACAGCACAGCTGGGAAGTCCTCATAACACAAATTCCCTGAAGATTTCACTGAAATTTCCGACACAGAAGTGTCATATAAAATTCCAAGAACAGTATTTAAAACCTCTTTCACAATCTTCCCAACAGTGGACCTGTCAGCACTGGTGTGTTATTATGGGAGACAACTTTGAATTAAAATACATAAAATATCACATTGCCTGTGAATAGTGGTGCGTGAACAAGTGAAAACATCATCACCACAGCAAAGCCCCCAGCCAATCAGGAATAGACCAGCAAAGCCTAGAGACATATCCCACCAATCATGAGGGAAAGACACTGTGGAACAACCCATGAAATCTGTAAAACCTCAAACCACAAAAAAGCTGGAGGAGGATTAACTGACTGCTTCTCAACCCTCCTGATGCAAGATGTTGTAGTGGAGCTCCCACACCTGTGCCAGAAAATTGCAACATGTGAATACTCTCAGGTCATATTCTTTTAGCACACAGATAGTAAGAATAGGCCAATATGTACTAACTCAGTATTGTAACGTGTTAAATGTACAAGTGTTTATAGCTATTCAATTATTGCCATATTTGAAAGTATAGAATTATAGAGTATCTCAAGTTGGAAGGGACACATAAGGATCATCAAAGCCAACTCCCTGCTCCTTGCAGGACTACCTAAAACTAAACCATATGATTAAGAGCATTGTCCAGACGCTCCTTGAATTCTGACAGGCTTGGTGCCATGACCACTTCCCTGGGGAGCCTGTTCCAGTGACCCACCACCCTCTCAGAGAAGAACCTTTTCCTGATGTCCAATTATATCTTATCCAATGTACCCTGTATAAGTGCTTATGATGTGTGTGTCTTGATTTCTATATCCAGAGATCAAACCTTAACTAACATGCTCAGATGGTCTGAGCCATTTGGTCAAACTATACCATCAGCTTGAAAGCAGCTCTGCAGAGAAAGACCTGGGAGTTCTGGTGGACAAGCAGCTCACCATGGGCGAACAATGTGCCCTTGTGGCCAGGAAGGCCAATGGTATCCTGGGGTGCATTAGGAAGAGTGTGGCCAGCAGGTTGAGGGAAGTTATCCTCCCCCTCTACACTGCCCTAGTGAGGCCACACCTGGAGTACTGTGTGCAATTCTGGGCCCCCCAGTTCAAGAAAGGTAAGGAACTACTGGAGAGGGTCCAGCGGAGGGCCACAAAGATGATTAGAGAACTGGAGCACCTCTCTTACGAGGAAAGGCTGAAGGAGCTGGGTCTGTTTAGTCTGGAGAAGAGAAGACTGAGGGGGATCTTATCAATACTTACAAATACCTTAGCGGCGGGTGTCAAGAGGATGGGGCCCAGACTCTTCTCAGTGGTATCCAGTGACAGGACAAGGGTCAACGGGCACAAACTGAAACATGGGAAGTTCCATCTCAATACGAGGAAAAACTTTACTTTGAGGGTGACAGAGCACTGGAACAGGCTGCCCAGGGAGGTTGTGGAGTCTCCTTCTCTGGAGATATTCAAAACCCGCCTGGACACAACCCTGTGCAACACGCTCTAGGGGAACTTGCTTTGGCAGGGGGTTGGACTAGATGATCTCCAGAGGTCCCTTCCAATCGTAACCATTCTGTGATTCTGTGTTTCTGTGATCAGAGCTATGGACTGTTAAGGATACAGAATCACAGAATCACAGAATCAGCCAGGTTGGAAGAGACCTCTGGGATCATCGAGTCCAACCGTTGTCCTGACACCACCCTGTCAACTAGACCATGGCACTAAGTGCCATATCCAGTCTTTTCTTAAACACATCCAGAGATGGTGACTCCACCACCTCCCTGGGCAGCCCATTCCAATGTCTAATAACCCTTTCTGTAAAGAAATTCTTCCTGATGTCCAACCTGAACCTCCCCTGGTAAAGCTTGAGGCTGTGCCCTCTTGTCCTATCGCTAGTTGCCCGGGAGAAGAGGCCGACTCCCACTTCACTACAACCTCCCTTCAGGTAGCTGTAGACGGCAATAAGGTCACCTTGGAGCCTCCTCTTCTCCAGGCTAAACAACCCCAGCTCCCTCAGCCGTTCCTCGTAGGTCAGACCCTCCAGACCCTTCACCAGCTTGGTCGCCGTCCTCTGGACTCGCTCCAACACCTCAACATCTTTCTTGAAGTGCGGGGCCCAGAACTGAACACAGTATTCAAGATGCATCCTCACCAGTGCCGAGTACAGAGGGACGATCACTTCCCTAGACCGGCTGGCTACACTATTCCTAATAGAGGCCAGGATGCCATTGGCCTTCTTGGCCACCTGGGCACACTGCTGGCTCATGTTTAGCTAACATGACAAACACCAGAAAGTGATACGCAACAGACAAACACCAGAAAGTGATAACCACACATAGCTCCAGGATGAATAGGTGGATATACTGGCTTTCCAGCTCTTGGCTGTCTTTGTTGCTGAATTACCACCATTTTTCCACCCTTCACTCTTGATTCATTAGATGAAGATGATAAGCAAGAAGCAGCAGAAGCTCCATAGTACAAGATTTATATCAAGTGTTCAGTTTCACAGATGAAAAGTCTGAGATCTCTTAGAACAACAATATGTTCAAAAAAGTGTCTCTTCCAGTTGCTGACCCTGCTCCTGCTGCTTCCTGCTCCATGCAGCATGTACTTCACCTGCACACTAAGGATGAGGGGTGGGAGGGGATAGGATGTGCCGTAAGGGCATGCCCTTAGGCAGAAAATACAATGTTGACATCAAGTTCTGGAATCAGATCAGATACAATCATGAAAGTTGCCCTGCACATCCTAAATACCTCTATTCCTTCTTGCCCTTTTATTACAATAGCTGTGTTGCAACTTAAATGAACTGTATTATGTGCCAGGTGCAATGCAGCCACACATCAAAGAAATGTAAAGGTATTTAATTTCCATACCATCCTGTGGAATGATACAAGTGGTACTTCTGAGCTGAAAAACAATGCAGCAATTCTGAGAGAAAAAAACTTCAGAGGGAGTCAAAGAGAATGTAAAGTGTATAATTAAGAGCAGGATCTAAGACTGTCAGGACTCCTTTTTGCTTGCAACTACATTTGGTCTCTTCCATCCTGGCTGGACAAAGATCCCAACAGAAGTAAAAGCTGGTTGTTTTGCCAGAACACAGCAGGGCTTTGAAAGAATTCTGAGGAGATCTTTGGTGGGATTAGTGGAATAATTTAATAGGCAGTCATGTTGGTATGTAGAGAACAAAGAGACATTTGCATTTCAGACTGCCTGTATGGTTTGGGAATAGTGGAGGAATAAAAGTAAACCTGGAGAAGCCTGAAGCTATTCTGCACTGAGGAAAAAGCCCTGACAGAAAGTGGATGAAAGAGATTAAGTTAAGGGAATAAGATTCTGAAAAAAAACCATACAAAAACATAAATTTCAGTTCCAGGCTAATGCAATATTGTTTAGTAAACACAAATAAGCAGCTGATTTTTCTCATTTAAGTTGTGGAATCATGGAATCAGAATAATTCAGGTTGGATGGGACCTTGCAAGGTCATTCCAATATCCTGCTTGAAGTATGGTCCTCTGTGAGGCCAGACCAGGTTGTTCAGGGCTTTATCCAAATGAGTCCTGAAAACTTTCAATAATGGACACTCCATAACCCCTCTGGACAACCTGTTCCATTGTTTGATTGTCATCATGGAGAAAAGGCTTTTCCTCATATCCAGCCCAAACTTCTAGGTTCAATTTATGCCCATTGTATCTTGTCCTCCCACCATACCACCAGAAGAGCCTGGCTCCATCTTTTTGATAAGATCCTCTTAAGCACTGGCAGGTTGCTATTAGGTTTCTCTTGGAGCCACCTCTTCTACACGCCAAACAAGTCCAGTTCCCACAAGCACCCCATCTCCTGCCCCCAGGAAAAACGCTTCAACAACCTGAACTTTTAGCACACAGATAGTGTCTGCTGAACTTTTTTCCAGTTTATCATTATCGTCCTGACATTTGAGGTACCCAAAGCTAGATGCAGATGTGGTCTAATGAATGTCGAGTCTCTTAATCTCCTAAATATGCTGTTAACACAGCCCAGGAGACTGCTGGCACTGTTTCCTGCCAGGGCACATTGCTGGTTTATGTTCCGCTTTTTGCCCCATAGGCCCCCCAGGTAATGCCCAGCAGTGCTGTTCCCCAGCCAGTCAGTCCCAGTCTGTATCACTGGGAAATCAAAATTATAGAACAATGTAGGTCAGACCTCTGGAGGTCACCCAGTCCAACTCTCTTCCTCTAAATCAGGGCTAACCTCAAGGTTTGATGAAGTGGCATCCATCATCTAAACCCGAAACCCACAAATGAAATACACAAAACAATCCACAGGAAGTTTTAAATTCTATTTCTAAAGAAATCTTTAAAACACTATTATTATTACTATTTTCCAAGTATATCATAACCAATAAAAGCTGGTACTATAAAAAGGTAAAGAGATGACAGTAGCTGCAAAAATAATGGAAGCACTCAAAACCAATTATTCAATACTGGCAAGGACAGGGAAGGTGAAGGATTTTAGTGAAACATGTATTAGAATGAATACTAGACCCAGACTTAACTTCAGTTGCATTGGGAAGCAAATGCAAATTTAAGATAGCTTTTGAGCACAACCATGAAAATAAGGAAAATCTTCAGAGCAGATAAAGATGATGGCCTGGAAGTGACCACAGCAACAATGATCACCCAGACTCTTCTCTCAGGCTCAGTGTATTTTCATACTGAAACTACTCATGCCTCTCAAATCTCTGAAAAGTCTATCCAAGACAGTCAGTGCAACAGACTACTCTGCTCCAACAGGAGCAGGCTGGGAGACAGGCAGGAGATGCAGAGATGAGCAGCCCCTGCCCCCACAGCAGAACTTGGCAGTGGGATCTTTGCAAAGCACAGAAATTGGGTATATGTGTCACTAACCCCTACATGTGCCCGCCTCCTACCTCTGCCTTGACTGAGGCTCTGGTAAGAGCTGCCTCATTCACTAGCTTGCTCATCTTCTTATAGCTTTTTCTCTCCCTAACAGAGACACAGAAGATGATACCCATTAATCATTCCTTTTGTCCCCCAAGCTACTTGCCATGTGCCCCTGGGAGAATATCAGCTCTGCTCACATACTTGGGGTGGCAGACAGCAGTGTCCAGTGCATTGCCAGATGCATGATCATGATTACATCAGCAGACAAAGAAAGAGATGGGAAGTTTAGAATGTGGAAAGGGGAGAGAGCAGCTTGGAAAAAGCAAGGGGAAAATCAAAGGGCAGATCTGGAGGTCCCTCTGGAACCTTAGTTCCCTTTCAGTGAGAAAACCAAATCATCCTCATTGGGGGTCTGCACATCTTACGCTGCTGAAGACTCAGATCATGCCCTCAGAACCAACCCTTCACCAAGCATCCCATGGCTGGCAGGAGAAGCAGCAGGAAGCAGCAGTTCACCCTCCCTGCCTGGTAAAAGCAGCCACCCACCACCCTGACTTCAGTGTCAAACACAAGCATCGCAAAAAACAATGAAAGCCTCACAACCCTGTCACTGAGTATAACCTATATAAAAACACCCACCCACACAAAGATCTTCTCTATATCTGCCCAGATCCAGCTGATAAGATGAATCCCACATGAAGTAGTGAATAAAGATATGTAGACTCTGCTACATTACTGTCACTTGAATTAACTGTTTGGAACTGTAATGGGACAGGGATGCCCAGGTACTTTGCTTGTTTGTCATGGTTACAGTTACTGAGGTTGATGAACTTCTGCATCTGGTGGCTCGATTTGGTCATAACTCATTTAAAGCAGCCATCTGGCAAGGCTGCGGTCACACATTCTGATTGCGAGTAACAATCCACTTGACAAACCAAGGAACAATGGGCCAACACATCTGTATGGTGTAGTCAACAACTCAAGAGCTCTTGAAAACAGTATATTGTAAGAATTCCTGGTTCTGCATTCAGAGGTTTCTGCCTGGAGATAAAGCTGAGGGACAGCCAAAGAAAAACCTGAGCCTCAACAACTCCCAAGAAGACCCTCAAAGACTGGGTGACTGTAGATCCATATGCATGTTATGGACAAAGACAGCAGAGTAACTACAGGCTGTGATCCAACAATCTTGACATGTAACCTCTGATCAGGAGATCAGAGGATGTATCTGTTATCACACAGACCTACCTCATCACACTAAGACATTTATAAGCTAGTTATATTTTGCATTTTGCATATATAATTGATGTTTAAAGACAAGAAAGTTCCTCATAACATTTCCTCAAGAATCTGCCTGTTTAAATTGAAACTGTTGTAAACTGTTTCACCCACAAAATCTTGAAAAGCTTAGATAGCTGAAGACAACCTCATTCCTTGTAAACAAAATCCTGTTTACAATGGAAGACACCCTGCAAAGGCAGAACATTTAATATATCAAATGTAAAGAATAAAACAGTGTTGTAGGACATGGCTTGCTCAGAACAAGGACAGCAGAAATTTATATTTAATTTTTCAAAGATATTTTAATCATGGATCTTATATTGCAAAGCATTTATCTTCTTAAGGCAGAAGCTAAAAATGCATTATCACAAATGCAAACCTATATCTTAGGACCTTAATGAAACAAGACCATTAAAAATTATGTAACTACCTGCTAATTCAAAGACTCATCAAATAGAATAAACGAAATGAAGCACTTCCTATACTTGTAGGGAACTTCAAAAACAAAAGTTCTTTTCCATTCTCATGGCGAATCAGAGCTGCATTTCCCTCAGCAGCAAGTATAAAAGGCACTCCCAAGTGGTCTCTAGTACAGTGCCATAAGATCTGCTGGTGAACATGTAGGGCTACCACTAGAAACATAATTTAGCATTTAAGTTTAGGATTCCCTATTATAAGTAGGCTTTTTCACCACTCAGCTTATATTTTCTGCAACATAAACTTAAGATATATGCCTGATTTTAGACCCTTTGTTATGTAAAGCAAATGAAGTTTTTCAGTTGTTAAAAGGGAAAAAAATTCCTTTTGCCAATCTTTTACCTTTTACTTTTTTTTTGATCTTTCATCCAATCTACTCGGATAATACTGCAGTGCAGAAAGAAATTACACAGGAATCTGAATCTTACAATAGAAAACTCAGACTGAGTTTTAGAAACTACTTTTTACTTATAGTAACAAGAATGGAAATATTTATATATTATCATTGGTACAGAAATACTGTATATTTCTGGGTTTTAGAGTATTTTTAAAATTCAGATCTAAATGTATCATAGTGGCTCTCCAAAGAAGCTGTGAAAGGACAAATACACAGGTTTTTCCCTACGAAAGAGCAATGTATCTGTTTGTTACCTTTTAGGTATCTTCTGTTTCACATTTCATTCTCCACTGAAAATAAATGAAAGAGAACCTATACCACACAAAAGATCTGTTAATACTTATGGATCTGCTACCACCTGCTGACAAACAGCATTATTGACTTTATCCTAGTCAATCTTAAGGAAGCAACTCCTGTCTCCCTATAAGAAAGTTTCCACTGCTGCTACAGTGGCTGACAGTAAAAGTTACCTGAATTTTTTAATACAGCATGTCATAGCCATAATAAGTCAATAATTTCCTATCCACTCAGCTTGTCTGCATCAGAAATTCACCATTGACCAGCACATTCTGCTCATAAAGCAGCTACTGCATCCTTCATTCACTGCAGCCCTTCAGCTATTGCAGATGGTTACTGTAGTCAGTTACTGAGCAATTGCAAGAAACTGATTCCTTATTTACAAAAATCCAAACCCATTTGATTTGTTACATTAGCAGTAAGACTTTGCAAATGCCAAGTCAGTTTCTTCTGGTCTTATTTCCCAACCTACAATGTGGAATTAAAACATGTTTTTTCCCCTAGCCTTAACAGCAGAATGCTAGTAGAAATGAACCACCTTTGCATCACCCTACTTAATTTTACAGTGCCTTAAGTAAAACCTTTTATTGGCTTCCAGACATTATTGTTGTTGAGAAAAAGACTACCAAAAATCTAAAGCAAAACAGAGAAGCACATCCTCAGTTTCAGGTATCTCACACTAAATTGCAGAAGTGTGACAGTAAAACTAGAGTAGTTCACAGTGATGGTCTGTATTGACTATATGTTAAACTAAATGGAAAAAGTATTTGTAATATTTACTTAGACATGCACTTCCAAATATTTTGAAAAAAAGCCAAAGGCTCAGAAAAAACAATGTCATGAAAGCAGAATGTGGAGCTATAATATGACAGTACGGTTTGCTTGACAAATCTAATCCTGTTAAGATTCATTAAGTCTCCTGGCTTAGTTGATGAATCTGAGCTTGAAATCTCTGTTGAAGTGTGACAGGGCTTTAAGTGGTCAGTTCTTCCAGATTGACATGCATTTAGTGAAAGGAGTTATAAATGAGAGGTTTGAACTTTTAAATGTCTTATTCACTTTCCATTGTACAGTAATTCATTAATGTGGGGTTTTTTTCATCTGGAAAAAAAAAAATATTTTTTACTTGACTTAAGTTCCTGCGTGGAGTGGTCAACTGGGTTTTTTTTGTCATAAATTTCCAGCTGGGCTTAAAACTCCCTTTTTCCTGCACTTCCATCCCTCAAGCAGCTGAGGCCGGACACTGAGTGTTGCGGAGAGAAGACCAAAAAGCCAACACCGATGCCGGGCCACCGATCCAAAGCGCCCTGAACGCCTTGACTGACTCCACTGAGCAGATCGCAACAAAAAATACTCTCCCATTACCTTCCTAACTTCAGTATCAAATGCTAAAAACATAACTAGAGCTTCTTGCCCCTTTTCTGAAAAGGCAGAGTTATTTTTGAGGAACAGAGTTTCAGTCACAGAACCAGGAGGGATGGTTGTGACTTGGCGCTGCTCCCAGTAGAGGCAGCCGCTGGGGTGTGGAGAGCCACCTTTGCTTGTCCTCTCAAACAGGGGACCAGCCACCATCCTTTCCCTGTCTGAGGGGAAAAGGGTGTCACTGGAAGCACCACCCGTGAGAGAGAAACGGCCGCCTTCACCTCCATTGCTCTACACAGAGGGGCAAAGCTCTCCCTCCTGCCCAACCCACTGAGGCTACCGCCGCGGGGCAGGGAACCGGCGGGCGCCGAAATCTCGCGAGAAGCCGCCTAACGCGTTGGGCGGCTTCTCGCGAGATTTTGGCGCCCGCCGGTTCCCTGCCCCGCCGCCATGGAGCAGCCGCTGAGGAGTCCGCCGGGGTTGTCCGCCATCCTGGCGGTAAGGAGGGAGCTGGGGCCGGGCTGGCTGCTGGCTTGGGGAGAGAGGAGGAGGCACTGATCGCCGTGTGTGCCCGCCCTCCTCCGGGGGGAGGGGGAGACGGTGCGGGAAACCTGCGCTGGGGTGCTCGCTCCTTCCCCAGCTGGTGAGCGCGGTCCGTGACTGAAATCAGTTGTTGTTTCAGTGCGGGAGAAGGAAAGCTGCTCGCTCTTGTTGCCTGGTGACACTCCTTCTGCAGTAGCCTAATCTTCTTTCATGTTGTCTGTAGAAGACGGACTGGTCCGAGCCGTGGCTGGTGGGGCTGGTAGTTTTCCACGTCCTCTGCTTCCTCCTGACGTGCGTCTCTTTCCAGCACTACCGGGTGCAGATAGGGCACTTCCTCTGCATGGGTGAGTCGTGTGTCCGTGCTTCCGTGAACTGACATTCGGGTGACAAAGGGCATGTGCGTTGTTTAAGCTGCTAGTACTGTCAAGTAGCTTCTTTTGGTCTCTTAGTGATAACCGTTTTCTTCATGTACTTGCACAGCATGCGGTTTTATACTTTGCAACCGATAAAGTGCATGAAAATTAGTGTTTCTCTTGTAGTAATACACGTGTCTATACATGATAAACTACTATAGAAGCTGGTATGACCTATAAATATGTCCTGGTTTCATTGGGATTTTGTTTCAGTTTGTGGCCAGCCATGGTGATCAAGGCCCTCAGCAGTTAAATCCAGGGCAGCTGACCCTGGCTGGCCCACAGGTGTATTCTATAGCATTGACATCAAGCTCACTATAAAAGAGAGGGTTTGCTGGGAAGGGGGGGGTGTCTTTCTGCTTTCCTTTCTTCTCCATCATTGTGATTCCTGGAGCAACTTGCCAGTGATCTGTGGATAAGTATACTTTTGTCTGTTTTGTGTTGTCATTTATATTGATTTCTTCATTTCATGAAAACCTGTTTAACTTCAACATACAAATCTCCCTCCTTTTCCCAATTCCCTTCCTCATTTGGGGAAGGGACATCGGGTGAGAGAAAAACTGCTATTGTTTAGCCCCGGGTGCAGGCTAAATGAAGACAAAATATGTATTTATTTAGTTTCCAAGACTGTATGAAGTAGTAACTTAAAACTCTGGCCTTAGTAAGGGATAAGTAAGGTTTCTGCATGGTAAATGCTGTGTGTATCACAGTGATTCCTAAGAAATCGTTGCTGTGCTGGAGAAGCAGAAAAGAAATGGGCTGAGAGCTAGCACTTGCTTTCTGCTCTGCCTTATTCTAATGCTGCAGTTCAGTGAATATGGTCAGCTTTCAGCTGGATTCATTTCTGGAGCAGATTTACCGTATGTCCTGCTGACAGCTGTAATAATGTCATGAGGAACAGCAAGACTGGTTCAGTACATTGCAGTACCAGCTTGTGTTATCTCAGGGTTTATCATCAGACTTCAGCATGAGAATCCACAGTGGCCTTGCCTACACAAAGCTGTGTCTTTATGGCTGACAGGCTGAAGATCTAGTAGTTTGGCAGAGAGTATTTAATTAAGATGGCATGGATTTGGGTTAGAACCATGTATTATGAGCAGTGCCTTGGTTCTGGCCGTGGGTGGATTTTGTGATGAGTTGGGCTTTTTTACACAGTACATCAGTTCTGTCTGTCGTGATTGCAGGAAGAATGAGCAATTGAAAGAGATTTGCAGGCAAAAAGCTACTTGAAAACTATGTTGACTTTTTAAAATATCATTTAGTGAACTAGTCAAGTTGGGAGAGGAATTATAGCTTCTTCAAAACTGCAAATACTTAAGTCAGCTAAAGCTAAGGTTTCAATAGGATTAAGTAGCCCCAAAAAGGAATCTAGAAACCTTAGTAATTTCCAGACATCCACTTGTAATTGGAGAGTTTAAAATGGTCTACAGAGGGCAAAATAACAATGCCTTGTTTATGACACATTAGGCCTGAAAGTTCCCTATGAGAATATAGGCTTTTCTTTTTTAAATTTAATATTAGACATTCTGAATTTCCAGTGACATGCTGTTTCCTTTAGACTCTCTATCTGAAGTATTCCAGCTGTTACTAACACTAGTTTGCATGGCCAAGGTCTGACTGCATTGGAAACGCAGTGGAACTGATCATTGCTGGCTTTTTAACCCAGATGTGATGTAAACTTGCTGTTAATAAGATGAGTGCATGAAAATATCCATATTGAGTCTAAGCTTTGTTTGTACTTGAAAAACTGAACCACTTTTGATATGTCTGCAATATGAATAACTTTGTATTGTAGACAGTCAGAAATAACTGAGGAAATCATGAAACTATCACAGTGGTTTGCTTTGGCAGCTGAGAGCTATAGGTATGTTTACACTGTGCAGTGCCAAGCAGACATAATCCAGATGATGGCAAAACAGTGTAGCATATTGTATTGTCATGGCACTCCTTCGTATCGCCAAACGAGTTATTTAATTGCCTTGTGCAGGTCATCTTTAGTCACTGAATCTGGTTTTTTGCTTTGTTTCTTGTGAAAAATGAAATGAGGACAAACAAAGTTTTGTAGTTGTATTGCTTTTCTGTTAAAAATGTGATTGCACTGGATTTTCTTACTGTCTTGATGGCTTCATATTGCATGTAATTGTTGATTAAGAATATGCTGATTTTCACCTGACTGCAGCTGACTACTCTCCTATACACCTACTCAAACAAAGTTTGTATTTTACAAAAATGCTTATATATAATTAGTACCCTAACTTCAGATAGTAATGCTAGATATAGCAGTGTGACATTAGAGCTTCTAAAATGATAACTTAATTCCATACTAGTTTTGGGGACTGCTGGCATGTCTTTTTACAGACATAACCTAGAAGCAGTCACCAAGAAGACTGTGGAAAAGATACGGCTTTTTTTTATTTTATTTTTTAATTCATTTGTATGCTGAGCTCTTCCTATAAGCTCAAATGAACAGGAGTTTGTTTGTAGTATGGTGGGTATGTTTTGTGGTCACTTAATACTTCTTAGTAACTATATGGGACATTTAATTCAGAATTAGTTTTGTGCAATTAAATACTATATGTGTAGTTTAATCTTCTGAGGATCAAGGAATTCCAATGTCTGGTAAGTATATATCTTTAGTATACATGGCAGAACTGATGGCAGTTTATTTTTAAAGAAATATTGAATCTAATATTTTTTTTCTGTTGTACAGTGGGCTTAGTGTACTGCGCTGAATATATAAATGAATTAGCAGCCATGAATTGGAGGTAAATGTTTTCACTTTCATTATTATGTTTAAATGAATGTGCTTCTAAAAATGTTCTTTTTTTCATATCATTCACAGAAAACATTAATTTAAAGGGAGTCACTCATGCCTCATCAGTAGAATGTGATGGCAGAGGGTCTGTTGCATTGATTGATATAAAACTTTTGAACAAAACCATACGATACAACATAGTTTTCACTTAGCTTATAAGAAAAGGTAATTTTTAATAGCATGTGTTTATTGTACTGCTTAAAATCTGTGTTTATGTGGATGGTTGTAAATTAACTAGTCAGAGAACTGCTTAAAATCTGTGTTTATGTGGATTCTTGTAAATTAACTAGTCGGAGAACTAAGAGAAGAGTGGGATGATTAAGGGGAAGAGGGTATGAGCTTTGGTGGTCATTTTTTTGTTGGGTTTTCTTTGGTAGCTACTCATGTTTAATAAGGTGAAGTTAAGCACTGCTTCTCAAAAATATCACTACTATTTTATGTACTTATTTATATGCATAAAAAATATTAAAATTTGCTTGTTTTACGAAGTCTGTGTACCAGAATTAAACTGATGGCTTATTTTCATAAGCACTGAACTAACCTTTCCCTACTACTTTATGCAGGCATCTAATTGTAAGTCTTTTACGTTCAACTTCAGGCATACGTGGCCTAAATTACAGCTTTGCTACATTTATTATTTTTGTTATCTTTTTTAATATGAGTAACAAAAATACCTAAGAAAGTAATTTCAGACACTTGAGGATAAGCCTGATTTCTGATGCACAAAAATATGTACTAATGTAGTCACATTAGTAAGTTACTTTATCTATGGTTGTTTTATTTAGGTTTTGAGCAGAAAGACTGGTTTTGTAATAAATACTCATAACTGATGAGATATTGACTGTCTCTTTGTTCTGACTCAGTAGAATGCTGGCCTATGCCTGAGGATCCCAAGAAGCAGCATAATCTGTATGGTGTCCATGTTGAATAGCTACTGTGAAAGTGTAATATTATGTGAACTACACGGAGTAAAGCTTCCTCCTTTTTTTTTTTTGATTTTATTTCTTTCAGGCTGTTTTCTAAATACCAATACTTTGATTCAAGAGGAATGTTTATTTCACTAGTATTTTCAGCACCACTGCTGGTGAATACTGTTATAATTGTGGTATGTATGTGTTCATTTATATGGATGCTTCTTTCATTAAATAGATAAGTAAATGTGTATGGATGAGTTAAATTTTATAATTTACTTACTTTTCAGGTCACCTGGGTTTACAGAACTTTGAATGTAATGACTGAACTGAAGACACTACAGCAGAGAATGAAAGCAGAAAAAGAGAAAATTAAGTGAAAGTGCCTAACACTACTTTTTTTTTTAATTGTGATAATACTTGTCCGGATAATCAGTCCTTCTGTATGTTTATCGAGAATCAGCAATGTTTTTGTGTCTGATGTCAAGAGGACTTTGCAACTGGTGGCTATGGACAGTGAGCTGAAAGCAGGTATCTATAATACATTTGAACTGGCTGTGAAACTGGGAAACCCAGTCTTTACAGGTCTTTGTAAAGACCATGACCAAGCCTGTTCGTATTGGTGAGACACAATCTTCCAGTCTGTTTCCATTTGCCTATGTAACTTTTAACCATGTGTCAACTGTGTGTTTATCAAGTATCCAGTCTTCTGCTGCTTAAGCCAATTGGAGCAGTGTTGTGAATTCCAGTAAATGAGGGATTGTATTCAGAATACCTCAGGAATCCATGCTTCTATGAAGTATTTCACTTGTTTATGAATCAAGTTTCATGCTTTCTGTGTGTATTGTGTGCCAGTAGCATTTTATAAATAAAATTATCCACTGTATCTTAAATCGAGTTAATTTGAATTAATTTTTAATTGGATTTTTTCTTTCTTTTTTCTCATAAAAATTCCCAGTTTGGTAAAATCTTGTACTTCGTTTGTGTAAGTAATTCAAAATCATCTCTGCATTTTTTCAGTTTACATTTCATGATTTTAATGCTGCTAGATAAAAATCTTAAAACTGGATGGAAGTTTGATAGTTTTTGCTTATTTGTAGAACGAAAAGGAAGGGGAGAAACTTTATAATGTTCTATGCAATTTTGTTCCTGTTTTTTATACTTTTTTAATAAATAACTGAGTGAAAAATTGACTCTGGTAAACATGAAGAATTCAGTTTTGCTCAGAGTAACCTGTTTTTATTGGATTAAGGAAATTTGGGGGGCAGGGATGAATAGAATGGAAGACTGCCCATACATATTTAGTAAAAGTTGTATCTGGAAGCAGTTAAACCTTTGTGTGGAGACCTAAACTTCTGTCTAAAATAGATGTCATTTAAGACATAGGAAAGATGATCTACAAAATTGAACTTAGACTAACGTGAAGAATAGTTGGGTACAAAAATGCAGAACACTAGTAAGTTTTTAAGCTTGCATGTATTTGTGAAATTAATTTTAAATACTTGAATAGTCTTCATAACAGTGGGAATGTGAACCTGAGGGAGATAAGCATATGCATATGCATACACAGTTTGTGAATCTCCCAGTTAGGGAGAGAGTTAAATTGTTTGTGGAGGGCTTCACAGCATTGTGGAAGGGCAGTGCCATGTTAGTCTGGGATCCTTTTCTTTACCTTTGCCATGGCTCTCCTTGCTTGTTGCTCTATCAAGAATTACAGACAGCTAGGCTACTTTCTATTGGCAAACTAAGTAGATGCAGGCTTGCTATTTTTGTCCCATAATTGTCCATTCTGTTGTGACTCTTGATTCAATGTTGGGCAGTGTCAGCTGTCACTTCTCCATGCAGACATCTTTAGTGGTCTGGTAGATAGCATATGCCTTTGGGAACAGTCCCTGTTTTGAAGGAGTTAATAGAATCTATCCAAATGTCTGCAAGATAGGCTGTGGCACCTGTCTTCAGGACCAAGAAACAGACCTTTTTTTGATTTTATATAGACAGATGTGGTCCTCCCAGGCTGGTTTAGAAAAGTTCAGCTTTCCTCTTATGATTTGATGGGGAGAGGTATGCAATTTCTCATACACTGCCCTAAGCATGACCACACAAATGTTGTGCTCCTGACTTTCCTCTTGTGAACTGTTCTGCAACAATATAAATGCACAATTGTTTTAGTATCACACACTTAAAGCGGTAGTACCTTGTCATACTGAGATACCACCCATTATCCACAGCCCTTGGCTTCACAATATATATGAATTTCGTTCACAGTAAATGAGGTGGTTCAGAGCAGCTAAGCAGCAAGTCTCTTGCAATGGAAAACAATGTACCTTATTTAGTACATCCAAGGCAAACTTTCCCCAAATAGTTCTGTATTTTGTCTTTTTTTCTTGTGTGTGAGATTGGAAAAAATGAAAATTCCCTCTTCTGTAGGTATGTGGAACTGGTGAGATACCACAATTAGAACTGTCCTTTCTAGCATAACATAGGCAAGATAACAGAAATTACTTTTTTTGTACTCCTCAATTTTGTGTTAATTCTTACTTGGCACAAGATTTATTAGAGAAATTCACTCTGCCTTTGGGGATCCCAAGTGAAATAAAAAAATCTTGTGCTTGCTTAAATTATCTTTCCTTTTCCTCTTAGTGTAGTAGACCTTTCAGGCAGTATTTCATTTTGTGTTGCATCACCAGAGTAATTTTGCCCTTTAATATAAGATCCCAGGGCATTACAGCCCTCTGACAAAGTTGAAGAGCAAAGAACAATAGAGTGTGAGTGGCAGGCACTTTTATTTTTAATTAGCAAGTAAAAATCCATTTGAGCTGTATGTTAGCTGTTGATTTCTGATACTACTGATATAATGTGGTAGCTAGGAGGTGGATAATACTTGGTTTAGAAAGTATCAATGCAATGGGGTTTTTTTTGTCTTCTGAAAGTATTGCTGAGTGAAAGTACACACAGCTCCAAATTCCAAAATTAATAATTTTTTGAAGGACGAACATCTCAAAATCTACACTTCAAAATTGTAAGTTTGGTCGTTTTAAAACTTCCCTCACTACTGAAACTATAATAAATAAATTTAACAGTTATATAAGATAAATGTTCACAAACACAAAAATGTGGTTTCCATATATGTGTTTGTCAGAAAAATAGTCCCATTTTCTACATTTGAGAAATACTCAAACTTTTATCTGAGTTGTCCTCTAGCTAACCCTGCCTAAGAAACACTTAAGTTTAAGAGGTAAGTTTAAAAAAAAAAAAAAAGTGGATGTCTAACCGTAAGAGAAACCGTCAGAATTAAGTGAAGCGTGGCTTTTCTTCATTATGTGACTGGATTTATGACGGGATAGTGCAATAACATAATGTAAGGGCCTACTTGCTGACAAACCAAAATAATTACATCATGAATGTAGAGACTGTTTTGCCTATTTAGAATTCTGTGTGTATAAGTAAATAAGAGCCAAATGTTTAAGGCTGGTGGAATACCTTTGCTTTTAATTGGGAGACCTGAATTTAGGTTGCTTGCAAAAGAGCCTGTTTATTTCAGTTTGGAACATGCGTACAGAAAAGCTGGTGGCTGCTCAGTTGGATCCTTTGGAAAGTAAGGCAAGACAGAGGTGATTTGTTACTGATTCTGTGTATCTTGCAGACTCAAATCTTCAGCCTTCCTTAACGTGTCTTTCCACAACAGCACATGGTGTCAGCCAGTGTGGAAAAACATTAAAAGGGAGAAAGTAATATTAACCTGGCAACTTTACCATAGTAGAAAGTAGTCTTGTTGCATATAAATCTGTGAAAAGACAGATTAGCAGAATTTAGTTGGCAGATTTCATGGCGTTTGAAGTTGGCCTTGTTCCCTATGGAAAAGTAATAACTGAGATGAGTTTCCAAGAATGAGAACCTAGAATTTTCTCTTTTTCCACATTCACTGGAATACCATATCCTTAGCTTGGAGTGTATTTTCAGCTTTGTGGTCCAGTGAATATCATTATTCTAGACAAAATAGAACATATCCAATAAGGAACTTGAATGTCTATTCCTCAGGAATATTTGCTAGCTTAGTAGATAGGTGTTTTGGATATGCCCATCTCCCATAACACACACCTATCTCCCAAAGGCATGGAAGGGCAGTAAATTGAGGTCTCCTGCACCCTTGTGTGTATTCTAAATAAAGAACTTTGAAGGACAGTCTTACTGCTTTTCATCAGCTGAGTCTCGAGGGATCTACTCAAGAAAAGCTATGTTAGATGGTGATCTCCTGTGGCTATGAATCCTAAATGGAGGAAGAGTCTATGGAGAATTGCTTTGTGGATTTTGAGAATCATAAGCTCAAATCTTGAACTCTGTTTTTTATAGTAACTGGGAATGTCAAGAAAAGGAGCAGTGATTCTTTGTGTGAACAAGATAGAAAACAATACAGCTGTAATGTAGGGAATGTTCTATTTCTTTAAATACAGCTAAACGTTTTTGCTTACTTTTATTGTAAGCTTGATTAAAAATTAGAAACAAAATGGAATTTTTTAATGTAGATGAACACACCATTTTTATAATTAATATATCAAAGTATGTTTCTCTGTTTAGGAAGCTCACCCATTGTGTATATTTGTCTACTTAGATGTTTTTAATATTTTTAAACATGTTTTAAATATTTTAATGTGCTTCAACAAAACACAAGGACTGGTGTGTTGCGGTGCATCAGGGGAAGAGCTGGCACAGTTACCCGAACTCGCCACTGGGTGTCACTGTGTCACATGCAAAGGCTGACTCAAAGCTTTCCTCTTGAGCCGGTTCTGTGGAACTGTTCACCATAGCTTCATAAATACTTTCTGCAACATTTTGGAATGACCAGGAAGGCCTGGACTGTAGCCTCTGTAAGTATAAATTGTTATCTGAGCTCCAAGATACATCTCCAGTCACTTAAAAATGTTATTGACGCTCTTGCTTTTTACATTAAAAAGCACTTCTTGGGGCAGTGATGATATATGCTTCCAGAGTCAGGACTGTGGGGGTATTTTGTGTTTTAAAGCTTCCTAATGCAGCAAGGAAATAAATACCACTTTTGCTCCTACTTGCATTTCATATGGAGGATCCTGTCGTCAACCAATTAAAAAGAAGTGTAGCAACAAAAAATAAAACACATTGTGTGAACAGTATGCGGGAAAGCTTACTGAAGCAGTCTGATTCATAAACTGACAGAGCTTATGCATGTCTTCTATTTCTTTGTGACGTACGCTTGCATAATCCATCGTAACCAAGTCTGTCTTTACTATGTTACCTAGCTGGCAGTCCCTTAGAGTCGTGATTGAGGTTCTTGGAGTATCAGAAGTCACTTCAGACTTTCTCCACAATCTGGCAAATGGTACTTGGCAACATTCAGAGGCTTTATGACTTAGTTTGAGAAGTTGAAGATGCAGAGTTCTCAGCTTGATGTTCCTCTTTGTGTACCAGGTTTTGAGCCTGTTGTTTTGTTTATCCTTGGAATTCATCTGATCTCTATTTCCACCCTCCACCACTTTGAGAATATAGACTTCCAGTTTGAATTGACTTCAGTCCCCTTCCTGTGATTTACATGCATGCACCTACACTTAACGACTCTGAAAAGATTAGGCAATTCTAACCCAGCATGCTTGTGAAATGCCAGCCTCATAACTCAAAACCAATGTGCTTTATGGGCCTCTGTTTTTTAATCTGTCTTCTGACTAGTTCCTTCAAATTGTGGCCATACTTATGTCACTGTTTTGCTGCAAAACTGGAACCATGTTGTACTGAATAGGAAATATCTCAGAAGACTCAAAAGAAAGGCCTCTACAATTCCTATATTTGTGTTTATTGTTTGATATAAATATGAACTGTAGGAACCTTTCTCATACAGTTTCACAGGCATAACGAAGCCAGGAAAAGAGCTGTAACTGGTAATATGTTACACTGCTACAAGCACTGACTTTAAGTGGTCCCACTGAAATCATGGTCCTGTTTTCTTTGGCACTGTCCAGAGTTAGAACCAGTTGAAACCAATGCCAGGATCAAATGTGTTGCCTCTTTCATCTGAAAATGTTAGAGTAATTAGCAAGGCATTCAGCAGAACTGATTGAAACAAGGCACATTTCTTAAAATGGACAGGTTCCAAGTGTCATTTATAACACGCTTGTTAATCCAGCCCTGAATCAAAGAAATACAATCTTGTATACCTTTCCTCCCTTCTGATCCAGCAAAAACCTGATAAAAAGGGCTTGCACAGTGACCTGAGGGGAGGCAGAATGAAGTTCAGCTGGATAAAGAGGTATGTAGGCTAGAATCCTTCACTGAAATCATACTTATCTCTCAGTCTTAGGGTTGAGTTATAAATACACCTAGGTAGTTTCAACGAGCGGGGCAGGATGTGAACTTTTTCATGTAATTAGGACTGATACACCTTGATCTTAAAGAAACACTAAGCTTGGAAGGGTTTTAATATGGTAGAAACAAGCTTTTAGAAATTCTTCAAGTCATTTAAGTAATCATGCTCTAGAACTGGGATAAATACATGAACAAAGGTAGAAGAGTGCTATTCCTTTGCAGTCTGCAGTAATGATCTACCCAAGAGCTCATTAGTAATATATCTTGAAGTAATATATAGTAGGATGTACAAGACATGAATCATTTTAGGTCCATAAGTGTAAGAGTCATGCCTGTGATACCATACTATTCACCTTGATTTAGGGATTAGTGAGAGTAATCAGCTTTCTGTAGCCACCCTGGAGAGCATGTGATTTGTAAGGTTTGTACTCAAGCAAAAGCATCACAAAAATCAGGAAGCTGATATACCAAATAAATAATATGGAAGTCTTCAGCCCTTCATGGAAAAGTATTTTCTAGCATAATCCAGGGAGCTGTAAGTTTTTTGGTTGTTTAAATACATTTGTTCCACAGCAGTGTTGTAAAATGGGATTAGAAATAGATTTAATGGCTTTACTTAAAGATGTTGGTTCTGTAGGTTAATTGATAGTGAGACCTTTTGTAAGTAATTACAGTCTCTTTTTTCTTTGAAATCACAGAGTCAACACAAATAAAACAGTTCAGTTTTATCTATTTTCTTGTTTCAGTGGCCCTAAGTCCTAAATGAGACTAATCATTCTACAGTAATTATCAAAAAGCAGGACACAACATCTCTCTGATTAAGAAGAACTAATTTATAAAAAAAGCTCATGAGACCGATTTCTTTCAAGCAAATTGTTTTATTGATTTATACCATCAAAGGTTGAAATTAATTAGTAAATAGTGTGTGTTATCCAAGTTTTCTGCTTGTCTCTTGCAGGAAGAACAAATTTAACATGCATAGACTGGATTTCTGTGTGAGCCAACAATGACAATTGTAATGATATATCATTTCCACGTAATTCTCTTTGAAATAGAAGTAAAAATATTCCAAAATATTATTAAATAGATCTTATTCAGAAACTGATTTGTCAGTAACTGTTTGATACTTAAAAAAAAGAATTTGAAAATGTACAGAACACATAGTTTATAGGTAAGGTATGGTTCCCTCAACCACTAACTTGTATTAAGTTTGTAAAAAGTTTGGCAAGTTTTATATTTGAATGAAATATACTGGAGAGACTGATTCATACATCTGCGTCAGAGAAGAGGAAGCAAGAGTAATCATCCAAAAAGACTCTGAAATCATAATTTTGACACTTTAAGTGGAGTGAAATACATTGGAGTCTTTCAGTTTTTTTCTGTAGTATAAACTGCAAGTCATATCAATGTATTTGTAAAATGAATACTAAAATTAATACTCTTAAAGACAACTTGTCATGGTTGTATCATGATCAAGAAATATAAAATAAATGCCAAGTAAGCTAAAATTACAGAAAAAATTAGATATGATTGTCACATTTTTTCAACAGACTACTTATTTAATTCTTGTGCATGTTACTGCGTATCAATATTGGCAAGTTCCAGACTGCAATAGCTCAAAAATGTCACCAAAAATCCTTTCAACTAAAAGATTGAGACCTTGTCCTCCCAAATATAAACTACCCTCTTTTAAAAGTCTGGCTGAGGCTTCATACAAAATGTTGAATGAAAATGCTGAAAGTATACTAATTGCATTAAAGTTAATATTGATTGCATTTCTTTTTTTTTTTTTTTATTTTACCTAGCAAATTATGGGATAAAATACTACCAGTCAGAATATTATACTCAGTTAAACAACACCAAACCCTTCTGATGTTGTTGTGTGTATGCCCATTGGGTAGACACATATTAATTCAATTCTAGTTGGCAACAGCCATTCTCATTCTATATCATTAACTTACTTATCACAGAGTGGTCATCTCATTTAAATTTAACCCAGTTAAGTGTGATACACTATAGCTGTATTAACTCATCAAAAAAAAAAGATACAGTGGAGAATATACATAATTGCTTCAATTAAATACATAATTGGCAGTATTATGTCTTAGCTAGAAAGTGATCAGTTTGCTTTGTAACCCTTAGAGGGCTCCATTGCTATGCAGTACTGGGAAACAGGCTAATTTGACATCTTAACATATTCTGACATCTACTGTAATTTAATTTAGGCCTTATATTAACTCTGTTTACATGGTTTTAACTGTGTGCAGAACCTTCCAAGCTGGTTAAAAGGTCTGGTGACGTAGATTTAGAATTGTGAGATGAAGTAGAATGTCTACAAAGCTGTTATGTATAGATTTACCTGAATTAGTATCATAAATGTGACAAGATTCTCAGTTCCCAAATTTCAAAAGGATGAGGACTGGTCCAGAGGTAAAATGATTAAATCATGACTTAATAATTTTTCATGATTTTTCCAAATGCTTCACTGTGCATCCAGAGTGTCTGTGTGTAAATTACAGCATTGCAGTGCAGCTTTTTCTCTTTAACAAGCTAATATGCTTAAAAGAGGTTTGGGCAGGATGCTGTTTCCAAACAACAAATCTCTTACAGGGGAAGAAGTGTAAGAGTCCCCCCTTTTCTTCCAGGGGATTCAGGTGTGACTCAGCTCCTTTCTAGAGGCATGAAAACAGCTTAAGAGTAACAGTGGCTCTAGCAAAGGGCTAGAATCACAAATAAGAAGTGTTTGATGCAAAAGAGAAGAAAGAGCACAGGTGTGGTAATGTATCGACTGTCTACGTCTAGAAGATGATGCTATTTTAAAGGACAAAGTGAGGGCTACCACACTAACTGAGACATAAGAGACCTTGAAGGACAGTTGCAACTTCACAGATGGTTCCCTTAGGATCCCCTGTGTGCAGTAAAGGGGAAGGGGGCTGGAATGGCACTGGAAGTGAGGTGTGCACAGAAACAAATTTGGGTGAAACGAAGCATTGAAGTCAGATATGCTTTTCTTTGATGTAGGTTTTTTTAAAGCTAATATTTTGAAGGAAAAGGTAAGAAAATCAAGGCAAATAATAAGCAGAGGAAAAACTGCACAAAAAAAAATCACATGATGAAATGGAAGTTTTGTGGCAAGTGGAGGAAACAGGAGAGCAGCTGGACATTTCTGCACCTGGGACAAGGAAAGGAGAAGACAGTTATCTGAGGGAAAAGAGAAATGGACAATTAAGTAAAAAGAAACATTCCTTACAACCTGCCAGCGTTCTCTGGGAAGAAACAGACACATTCCTGTGCATAAAGATCCTCCACAAGGGCTCGTGTGAGAGGGACCAAAATTACGTTGCTCATGTAAGCTGGCAACTCTTCTAAACCCATCAGAACACGAGAATGAAAACCCTCTTTCAGAAATAGCAAACGAACACTTGATAAATAGGTCAGTGCTGAGAGTTAAAAGCCATTTAACCTCATGCACTGCCTCCAGTGCTCTGCTGAAGAGGGAGATTGACCACAAGATATTACTGCCTATTCCTTTACTCTGTGGATTAGGGTATGCTTTATGGGTCAAAATGTTTCCCTCAGCTCAGCTCATCTAGAGCATGAAGAAATTAGCCATGACCATTTTAGCTCACAGATCAGGCAACTGTGAAGAAGTGTCTTTGCCAGGATCAATACTTTGCTCTGCATTTTCAGACTCACCTGGTTTGAGCTCTCCAAAGTGAAACTGCTGCTAGCGTAATCTCTTCCTTGACTGCCTTTCCTTTGCAGTGGAAATGGGAAGTTCTGCGTTGCTCCACCCAGAAGTCTCTGACGGGTTTCCTTACAACAAATCGTGCTCTAATTGCTACAGGATTCAGTGTCAGGAGACTCATTCAGAAGGTCACTGGTTGACTATGTGTCCTGGAGCATACTAAATGACCTCCCTACTGAAAAAGGGGAGCCTACCCACATTGCTGATGTTCTTTCATAGCCTTGGTGAAAATGGACTCTATAAACACAAAGGTATTGTTATTAATATTAGTATTATGAAGGAGGAGTTAATTTTCCAAGAAAAGAGAAAAAGAAAATAGGTATCCTGCAAGAATGGGATGTTAAGAGTAAGAAACCAAAATTTTATGCCATCTTAATTGAGAGTATTTTTCTAATCCTAGTAAGCCTCCTAAGAAAATAAGATTTTTTAAGATTTTAAAAGTGAAATGAATTACTGTAGTGCTAGTAAGAGTAGAATACTTTAAGGTGAAAAATATGTATGGGTTATATTAAAGTTCCAGCAAACTTAAAAGAAATAGGCAGGAAGGAAGGAAAATTGTTGCATGAATCATACTCCCTTGGGTAACAGTGTCAGCAGACTTGAAATCATCATGTTGCATAGGACAAACAGATGAGCAAATTGATGAGTAACTGACAAAAACTTTTTTTTTCCTGAACACTGAAGTAGCAAACGGCTCTTTTTATATAATAAAGATGTGAGGTAATCACTACCATGTCTCTGAAAGTCAGAGCTATAAAGAAGGATATAAAAGAGCAGATGGTATGTTATGATGATGCCCCAACAATTGCAAGCAGCCATACTACTGCAAGAATGTTTCTTTACAGACCAGTTTAATCACAGTGAATGAATTTTGCCCCTATTACTTTATAGCAGGTATTTCTGACATGGTTTAGCCTGTTAGATTTGTCTCAATTCCTTACACCACGTGGCTCAAGATTTCTTAACTAGAAGGGTTTGAATTTAAGCTGATCTATTGCTGGGCCTAGCTTCATTCCTCTGTTAGACAGGCAGAGTGAGAGCCAGCACATAAGCAGTTTGGATAATCTAGGAGTATTGATTTGGGCCCTAAGCTGACAGCATAGACCAGTATTTTTTTAAACTCTTTGAAACATATTTTGTTTATATCTACCTTGGTGTCATCTCCCAAGTTCTTTTTTTTTAGTTCTTTCTTGGTTAGGCAGGGAGGTAATGGATCAGATGTATTTCACTCTGCAGGTTTTTATGATTGCTTTCCTGCCTTGAGGTGATGCCAGCAATTCCCTTGCTCATGCAGCACTTCAGTTAACCCTGTAAAGTGTTTGCACAAAACTAGCAGTAAGTTATTAGAATATTACAATGCTAATGTGAAAAACTAACCATATCCAGAAAATAATTTGGTATTGCCAAAGCATTTGTACAAAGATATCGACAAGAAACAAGATGGACACTGAGGAGAAACAGAAGACAGCAGAGACCAGTGGGGAGTCAGTAGGGATACTCCTTTTTTTTTCCTCTGGCTTTTCTGAAAACTCAGTATTTTCCTCTCAAATGAGATCTACAACTTGAAAACATTGATAAACTGAGCAAGATTTCAAGACATGTCTTTTAAACATTAAAAAATGCATCATAACGCTGATATAATCCTTCATGTTGCTCATCTTATTCAACGTATGAACTTTAGTTATAATTTCCCAAACTGTGGTGTGGGAATGAAAGATAAAAGGTTCCCAAATAGGGTGTGAGAGCAGTTGCAGCCTAGCTACAATGTGATAGTATGCTGTTAGTGGTATAGATAGAAGTACAAATGGTAAAGTGAGAGAAAGACAGAAGACAAAACTATGTGACAAATGCTCCAAATAAAAAAGACAAATTGGCAATTATATCTGACCTGCTTTACCTAGCAAAACCTTCCAACTCCTTATGTCAATACAGAAAAGACTATAATCCTCATTCTCAAAGAATATAACTATTAAAATAGCATCTGCCTTAACACTTAAATACTAAGATGAAGTATTCACTGTTGTTTTTTAAGATTGCAGTCTCAAAGGTACCTCATTTTCAATAGTACCTGGGTTTTTTATAGCTTGTGGAATGCCTGAAATCCATTTGCCTTCACTAGGATGTACTGTAAACTATGTATTATTTATTAAGAGCACAAAATACTGAAATAATGCCAAGTAATATCACAAAATACATTTATGGATGTAACTTTCTATTTTCTATTAGAAAAATAGACAAATACAAGTAAGACAAATGCAGCCTTTCCTTTTATGAGACAAAAGGCAGAATATAGGTAGCATAACTCTCCTAGAGAAACAGAAATTGGAAGAGGGAAATTATAAACCCTCTTTCACATTTTAAATCTTCGTACTTTCATTTGTGAAACATAAATTCTTAGCTTAATGTTCTTGAATGAAACAGCTGCAGAGATTCTATTTTTTAAGTACATCTGCATAATCCAATGCAGCAGTCACAACTCGCGTAGACATTCTCAACTGGGTTAAATCAACTACCTGTTCAGTGATAGCAGGGGAACCACACGAGCATGCCAAATTAACACCGAGCAGCTGGCAAGCACTCAGCTCTGGGCTGTCACAGAACAAATTATGGCAGAAGCGTTTATTCAATGTCCACTAGCTTAAACTTCTCAGTGACTATTTTCTCCACTTAAATGATTTTTTAATTTGATACTAGAAGATGTAAACAGATGACAAGTCCCTCTAGATCAAAATGCTTAAGACCTGTCTGAACTTTCGGCCCTCAATATATTCAAGAATTTTTCTGCTTTCAAATAAGCAGCCAGCTCAAACCCTTAGGGACACTGACAGTTTCAGTGCAAAGAAGTTCGGTTTTCTCTGCCGAAAGCTGGGAAATGAAGTCTACTCCATGAAGTTTACCAAATTCTGCATTTAGGATGTCCAAACATACTCAGTGCCATTTTCTTTCTTCTAGCAGAAGTTTCCTTCACACTTCAGTCTCTGGGATAAATGTTTATAAAAAGCTATCTTATTTTGGATTCCTATTTTGACTCCAGTTTGAAAAGTTGATAGTAATCTATCCCAGTATAAGGAAGAACAGGAAACCCTATCAGGGATTCCAAAAATACTTCCCTTTCTGACCCTCTCTCAAGGCAGGAGAATCATCCAGACTAACAAAAACTAACATCCATGAATTGACGCCTGGCAGAACGCATCCAGCTTTGAAGTTAGAGGCATTGTTCTGCTTTTTCTCACACTCTGTTTATCACTGTTCATAGTTTAGGAAAGTGGTTGCGGCTTAGCCTTTCTGTATGTGTGAACTCCACCTTCTGCCAGTGGCTCACAGTTCTGCTTCTGCCCGCAGGCTCCGAGCAAACTGAAGGTGCAGGAGAGGACCTTCTCATTGAAGCAAGGAAGTAAACATATTGCTCTCCACTCTTGATTTTGAGATATCTCAGGATTTTATGCTTTGCCACCGTAGTTTCCAGGAGTGATCTGGTCCCTGTTTAAAATGATAGGTGGATGCCAATCTGACTTGCTAGCTTATAGCTTGACAAATTCAGTGTGAATTAATAATGTGTCTACTTTCTTGTTCTCCTAAGTGGGGGCGAGTGGGATTTTTTTGACAAAGTATATGTCAATAATTGATTGAAACAGATGTTTTGGGTTTTTTTGGTTTGGATTGGGGGTTTTTTTAGGAATGAGCCCTTTTCAATGACGTTTTTGTTGATAAAGGTTTCTCAAGTCTAAACTGAAACTGCTGGTCATGATGATCAGACAGAAAGAGATGGAGGGAACCTCCTGATAACTCACAGCTCAAATAACAGGACCCTCATTTAGAAAGTGATATAACTAGATTCACACTCCTGACCTGGATTAGCCATGAGGTTGAAACTCAACCCAGTGGAGTGCACTTACCAGCAGCCTCTTAGATCTTCTTGGGCAGCCTGTTCTTACTATCTCCTGTCAAGCACCACTTTATCCCAAGAGAGAGAGCTCAGTTATTAGACAACAAGAAAACCTGGTTCAAAGTCTAACCTGGTGTGACAAGGTGCACTTGCAGTCATGCCTGTTGGTTCTCTCCAAACTCGGCAAACGGTCTACCCATCAAAATACTCTGTAATGAGGCTCCCTGTTGTTTTTTCACTTGACTGTGAATGTAAATAAAGGATATATTTTTTGGAAATGCTTTTAGGAACACTTGAATAAATCTTAGGTTATTCTTTAGGTATCACACTGAAAATAGGTAGAGGTTTTTTATTGGATCACCTAAGAAATAGAAAGAGAAATGACTGCAAAATATGCTTAAAATTAGTAGCATTAGTTTCAATGTTCATAATACTTAGGCAATTTGAAACAAGGAGTCAAGAGATACAGTAGGAACAATTCAATGTTGAAGCTCTGTTATTTTTTAAGAAGATTGCCATACAACTTTCAAGAAAAAAATATAGTGCTGCAAAAGCTTATGTACATGCCTAATTTTCTTAAATAATCTTCTTTCTTGCCTGATTATAATTATTCACATGCGTGGGAATTCATAACATGATGACTGTCAATATGTACAGTAAAATTAACTTTTAACCACATGCATATGTCAAGGAAGGACTGTTGCTAATCTTTTTGTAACAGCTTAAATGATCATTATTCTTGCTGTTGTTGACGGCTTTTTCCTGCTTCTCTGTTGAAAACATTTTAGTGTTATATGGTGGCTTTTCTCCAGGTTTACAGTGTATTGTTTTCTTGTTGCAAGAGGGAAAATTTACATTAGCCTTCATATATAGTACTTGACATTTATAGTGCAAGTGGGACTGATTACTTTTACATATGAGAAAACTGCAGCCTTAAAATCTACAGAATATGAGACAATATCATCATATCGCAGTACATTATTTACTTTGCACTATTAAACTGTCCATTGCTGGTCAGTTTCAATATTCTTGATATCTGAAGTTTTTACTTTGAGAACATGAATTAAGTTTTAATGCACAGCCATTTCTGAATGTCCATCAATGTTGTGTGTATTGCTGTGTTATTGTTTCAGCTGTATCAGTCCCACTGTGCAATTTTGCCTGAAACTCAGGCAATGACATTGACAGTAAAGGTGTTTTGAAAAATGAATACACTTTTAAGGTTTAGAATTTTGCTCTGAATAAGTATATAACAAATTTGACAAATTCTGGGCTGCTTTTCCCAGAAATGAGCCAAATTATTTTTATGGAAAGAAAAGAAAACTGGTTTGGGATTTTGTGTAATATTTTGCTCTTAGAATTGCACAAACTTTGATGTTATTTCCAAAAGCATGAAAGAACAAAGCTGTATAGTATACATCAAAAATGCTTTTTAAATTGTAAAATCAACATAAGAATCCATTTTTTTTTAATGTGAAAGCCTTTGCTTGCATTACCTTAAAAGTTCTCATTTCCTTTAATTATAAAAAAATATGGCAGTTCAACTCACAACTTTTGGGTCAAAGTTATGCCTAAAATTCTTTTACAGTTTGAGGGCAAAACCTGACACAGACTTTGGCTGTGGTTCTCACAAGGGACATTCCTTAAGTAGTGAAGTGAGCACCAGCCTCAATGAAGCATAAGATTTCTCCCATCTGTTCTCTTACTATATATTTCCTTTATACCACCCCCCCAATCTCCTCCCACCCCCAAATTCTGACAATAAAATTCGGGTAATTTTCATCTTAACAACAACCACTAACGGGTTTTGTTTGTTCTTTCAAAATTGAAAGGAATCAGGTAAGAAAATTAAAAGAAGGTAGTTAACTGAAGTTTCACATTGTCATGTTAGAAATACAAATGTTTTGGCTTTAAAGAGAAAAGTCAGAGAGTTAAATATCTTGAAATGAGATGACAGAGAATGTCATAGCAACACTATGAAATACAGCACCATCGAAGGCAGGGTAAGAAAGACACTTGCTCCAAGATGCCCTCTAAGTGGGTGCGGCATAGAAGGAGATGTTTTCAGGTCCTGTCAGATACTGCTCTTCCCCTTCCTGCTAGCCAGGAGTTGCACACCCACCGTGTATGGATGCCTGGGGGGCAGCAAGTGCTGGAAGAATCCAGGTAGAAAAGGGATGCTAAAATCACAGAATCACAGAATCACAGAATGTTAGGGATTGGAAGGGACCTCGAAAGATCATCTAGTCCAATCCCCCTGCCGGAGCTGTGTCACTACTGCCAATATACCATTCCTTCTTCCTTAAGAAAGCTGTGAAAATGACTTGTGAGCTGTCTGAATAATATTGCAGTACAATTGATTGTGCCTTATTTGACAAAAACTTTATTAAATCCTAATGCTTTGCTCTTGTACATGACTTTTCTTCCACTAAACTTAGAAACATCTGACAAAGATTAGTAAACATTATTACCTCTTACACACAAAGACAACATGTACCAAGTTTAAAGATGTACAAGTTCTGTTTAGGGAGAGAGAGAGAAAGGTGAGGAAGCTGCTTTGCTCAGTTGCCAGAAAGCTGTTGCTCTGCATCTGCAGGTGGCCATTAGCACGGGAAGCAAAGGGTCACTCACCCTTTTCCTGAGAGTATTAGTTAACATTCAGCCTATCCTGGAGTAAAGAAATGCACCACACTAAACAATTAAATTAATTTTAACTCACTGAAAAAATATGTTACAAAGATGTTAACCGTGACTGCAAAAAAAACCTCATCTGAATTATTTTTCTGATTTATAATTGATGGTAGGTTACTTACAACTGTAAGTTTAGATGTGAACAATTAAGGAAATATATATATATCACATTTGACATTTTCATATTTAGTATGTAATTGTTAAAGTTTAATAAGCAATTAAAAGATGCAATTTAGATCTTGACTTCTAACTGTTTATTCTTTAAGAATTGATAAGGATAAGAATGTTTAATGGTTTTTCATTTAATTTAATTTTATTTGCACAGTTATTGGAGAACCACTTTGCCATACTTAATTTCATTGCGTGGAGAAGTCCTGATTGCAATATTGTCATAAATACCTCATTTGTATTCAGTGTTTCCAATTTTGCCTTTCTGCTAAAATCAGCTTTAACTGTAAAATAAAACCAGACTCCTTGTACATGACACATACCCCAAGGTTAGAATTGTTAGACAGTCTGAACACTGTTTTCCGGCTAACACCTTTAAAGCCTTTAGAAAATATTTTTTGGCCAATTCTAAAATTAATTACCTCACAATTAACAACACACTTCAGCTAGTGCAACTATCTAGGAGCAACTATTATGCAGAACTAAAACAAAGGTCACAAATTTTATATTTTCTACTCTCTCCTCTTTTTTTTTTTTAATAAAAAAAAGCCATGTTCCTTCTGGGTCTCTATGAAGTATATCTTCTTGTTCTATTTTGTATGATCTTCAAAAGCTGTCATGTCTACTACGTATCACTGTCGGTTTTATATAAACACATCCATTTTGATAACATCAACATGTCATAATCTTTTAGAGGCAGATGCAGGAAAAGTAGCATGAACAGTGTTGTATGATATTAATGACATATAACTGACATACATTTAACCTTTTTATTCCAGGGCATTATTCAAATAAGTCTGTGCCAGTTTTAGGAAACCTTTCCCTTTTAAGACATTTTGGTTTAGTTATTCACAACAGTATTATAATACTACCAGTATAATATTTCATTTCTTTTTTTAGTGGGAGTGCATCCTACCTAAAAGGTGGCAGCTTGGGTAAGTAGGTAAAACTCTGATTGATCAGATGTGTATTGGATTTCCTGAATTTGCAGTTACATATTTCTAAAATTCCTGGAGCTAAAGAGGAAATAAGAATTTGGGCAATTGCTCAAAAATAGCAAATGAGCCCTTCTGGGATGTAGCACTGGGTGAATACTAAAATTACATGTTTGTGAATTGTTCATAAATCAATATTTCTAATAGGATAAAATGAGTTTATTGTAGATTCTAATTTGAGATTATTAGTACTGATCCAGTGTCTGGATTTCTTTTTACTGAACACACATACATAAGATATGTATATTCAATCCATTAGACACTAGAGATTCTACAATTGTAAGTTCCCTGTTTTCTGTTGTTTTAAAGAAGACTTTATATTAATTTAATTTGCTTGAAATCTTACATCTCTTCTGACTTAAGTCCAGGAATGGATCCTAACAGCTAGTTCAAGAGAACAAAAATGAAAAGGAAACAAGAGTATTCTACTTAATATATCTCTTTTTCAGTGCTCGAACTCTTCTCCCAATGACTTAACGAATCTGCCCAACTCTTTTAATCCTACTTTGAGTCACTGATCTGGCCTGGCTAGCCTGCAGGATCACGCAAAAGAGATATGTGGACAACAGCTGTTTTATTACCAGCACAGGTGAAAAATGAAGTAAACATTTAAAATATGAATGTTGGAAAACCAAAGTGAGGTTTTCCCTCACCTTCTATTTTCTTCTCATGAAGTCTCATTTCTACAACTTATTGGTGAGGCCTCATTCTAATTGTAACGTGTTCTTTGTTTTCAGTTACAGAAGCCTATTTCTTTTGTAATGTTTCCTATCTGTGTCATTTGACCACTTAGCTCCTGATAGTATGAAATAAAAAGTTATGATTTTTATGCAATTTCCCTGTCAAACTTTGTCTGCTCTTCTAGAAATCTTATACTCCTGACCTTTTAAAGAAGCTATTACTTTACTACTATTGCACTGAGCACATTATTACTTCTTGTATATAGTGGTCTTATTGGGAGGATACAAAGATGCTAGAAGCTGAAACTGATAATGATCCTGTAAGAAAGAATTCCCTGCTAACCACACTAAAGAGAATGGGAACAAAAATCTGTGGTTTTACCTCTCGTGGTTCTGGTTTTTTTACTTAATGCATCTGTGTCTCTTCATGATCAGTTCTATTTTTTTTTTTGAGGGTGAAATCATGTCGTGTCTTGCTGATTTGAGCAACATTTCTCAATGTAATTGCAATCACAATTTTCTTCCATCACAATTATGTATTTTATTGAAGCAGACCTCAAAAACTTTGGGAATGATTTTTGGATAATAGTAGTGAAATTATGCAAATGGATGAGATAATCACAAGATTTCATTCAAACATCCTTGCTGAAAAATGGCCAGCCCCCTTCTTAGCCAGAGAGGATGCAATGGCTGCTTCTATAGCATCTTTGTATACCGTGCTGGGGAGTGAGCCTTTTCCGTGAGCTGATTGATTCAGACTGGCTGGTATTCATGTTGGCTCTAGCAAATGGACACTGGAACAAACTATCCTCTCAATGGCATCCAGGTTTTCTTGCAAAGGTGAGGTCCAGATTGGAGCCTGGATGCAACCTTGCATGTATGTGGAGCACACAATCAGGGACCAAGCCCTAGAATAAATCATCTGATGCACCTAGTGAGGTGTCTCAGAATTCTGTTCTCGCTATTAAGCAACCTGCTCAACTTCCTAAAACAACTGTTGCACAGGTAATGATCTGAGGGTGCATATAAGAAGGGAAGGAACAGTTTCATTGAGTGTAATCTGGTCTTATTGACCTGGACTTTGTGGCAGTATTTCCACTGGCTTCAGTGCATCTAGACTTCTACTTACTGCATTTACTAGAGCTCCAAAATGTACTACAAGGTTTCAACAATTCTCACAATATAGTGGGGATCGGCTGAAGGTTTATAATTATGCAAATTGCCTGAATGAAAGCAAAACATGACGAGTGGGAAAAATATGAACCATGCAGGCAAACTAGGCTAATTTAAGCTAGTTTAATTCACAGCATTATCAGGAATGCCAGACAGAAAACAGGATCTAGTACAGGCAGCCTCTCTTCATGTAGAGAATTAGAGCATGTAAGAACACATGCAAGTTATGAACACATTCTTCTTGTCACCTTGGACTATCCTGAGAGAGGTGGTGTTTTGGAGGCACGAGCATTTTAAAGAAAACGGTATTCAGACATGACCAGTACAGTAAATGAATGAAACATTAATACTGTTGCAAGGCTCTAAATGTTTTAAGTATCTGTGCCTAACAAAATCATTTCCTCTAGAAACTAGCGTCACTAGGGGGTAATCAAATCCCTCTTGCAGGTGGTAAATCTGTGGAAGTACCACCTCTACTGAGGTCCAGGGGACAAGACACCACGGTCACTTCTGGTTAACAAGCCTGGAAAAGCAGAGAGGCCACAATGTACACGCAGAGACAGCCCTAATCGGGACACACTGACACACTTGTTTTGGAAAAAAGATGTGTAAATCTGGTGGACTGGATCTATTGAGCATCTATATAGCTGTAAACTATAGCTTGTAATTTATGTGTTGCCCTCTGTTTTTTCTTTAACATTTTTTTTCTTCAGAAAAGCTGGCTGATAGTGTGTTCACTGTGAAACTGTCCTGAGCAAAAGAAAAGCTGTTCTAGTCAGTGAATTTAAACTCAGATACACCATGAGGTACGTTTCAAAGGGACTTCAGAAGGTGAATGCAGGTTGTTCCACAGACACTCCTGGACGCAGTATTTTTTAAAAGCAAATTTACTGAGATTTTTCCCAGAGGCTGCTGCTCACGTTGATCCTCATCTCTCAGACAGGATCGTTGGTTGCAGAAGGAAGGAGATTTAAACCATTTTTCTACTAGAAAAGTTTTATCAGAAATTTTTCAACTGATTCTAGTAAACCCCAGGTATACTGATCTGGGTGAGACAGTCCATGTACGACTTGACACATTGTTCCAAGAACTTGCTGTCAGTCCCCTGCTGGGCACAGCCAATTGAGTGAACAGCAAAAAGTCATTAAAAAGGGAAAGAACTTTGACTAATAAAAAAAAAAGGCCCAAGTGAGTTCAACAGAGCTGTACACCTCATTGGTGTAGACTCTCATACCACAGCACACACAGACTTATTAGGATGAGCAGTTGAAGAGTAAACCCTTAGTGAATAACAAACCCTTAGTGGCAGCATCTATCAAACAACGTGAGCTGAGAATACCAGTGTCTGAAACCATTAAAAAATAATTGTATGCCAGGACACTCTGGCAGAAGAAAAGCTATGACAAGACCACCAACCTTCATTGCGAGCACGAGAGCATGGTTGCAAGCAGATCACCTCTGACAGCCCACAAGTGGCACCTGTAGCATCCTACCTCAGGTAATACAGCTGAATGTCACTCTGCCATCCCTCCTAGTAACCACACTGTGTATAGAGATTTATTAGCCTGTTACTGTCTCCAGTTCAAGGTTTAACAGAAAGTGCATCCTTACTGCATGCGCAGACTGGGTCAGGAGGAGAACCTTGGCCCCAGACATGGTAGCAGAGGCTGAAAGAGGTGTGCACAGCTCAGAGCTGGCATCTTCGTCTGCTGGCACTGCTGGCAGCCGCGGCGCACAGTTTCGGGCTTGCATCCCCCTGGGCTCCATGGAGCACCGCTGAGATATGCTTGTTATTCCTCTGGGGGTGCGTTTCATTGAGCATTGGAACAACAGCAAGCCTCTGTCACAACCCATCAGCGTGGTGCTTTTAAATCACAGTGCTGAGGCTTTGTGTTCTGTACTGCTGGGTGTCATTTTTATGCTACATGGATAAATGAGAGGGTACGGTCTGCTGGGTCTGTAGGAAGGGCACCACCATCCCTGAGAGTCCCTGCCTGCCCCTGCCATGGCCTCCCCCAACCCTACCCACAGCTTGGGACCCCATGTCAGCCCCACGGCCGTCAACCCCTGCCCCAGCAACACCACAGCAGGGCTGGTCTCCAGCTTTCCACAGCCCAGCCCTGCCTGACAATGGGCCCCAATGAGCCAGGCCCACCAGTGGGCCCATGTCCCAAGCCTGGCCTCGACCCATCCCCAGGCAGGCGCCCAGTGCCTGGACCTGGGACTGCCCTGGTGCCCCTCTGCTGCACTTCTCTGCTTTGCCCAGCAGTATCACTTAAGTACTAGAAGTACCTGTTCCTATGAAACTTGCTTTCCTCGTGTCCTTAGTGAAACCTATCTGCAACAATTTTGCTAGTAACTCATTCTCACCTAACAGTGTTGTCATCTTCCAAATAGGTTCAAACACCCCGCTGTTGGCTGCCACTTGCAACAGCATCCTCTGATCTTGCTCTTTATGAGGACTGGACCACAACAGTGGTGCTAACAAGCACATTAGGCACAAAAATACTAGCTAAGTAATTTTAGAAGAAACAACGGATACTGACATTTACCAAGTTGGCAAATTATTGCCTTTTTTCAGCTTTAATATATATGATGTTCTTTATTTAATTTACATAGAATTATAGGAAAACATGGATCGAAAGGGAGCTCTGGATGTCGTATAGTTCAACCTTCTACCCAAAGCAGGGTTAGATCAAGATTAGATCCATCTGCTCTGGGCTTCTCTGGTTGAGTTTTGAAACTCTCTAAGGCTGGACATTTCACAATATCCTTAGGGAACTTATTTTGGTGTTTAACCCTCTCATTGTAAGATTTCTTTTTTGAACTTCTGCCGTAGGTCTTCAGTAGTTTCAGAAAGTAATGAAAAAGAAAACTGAAAAAAAACGGGAAAAATAAAGTATTATTTAAAACAAGTATTTCAATTATACGTTTTCTTACTGTTCATTTTTGAATGATAGGAAAACCAAACAAAAACTCCAATAAAAATAAATGAAACAAAACCCTCAGATTAAATGTTCTGAATCAGTTCTAGCAGGCATTTTATTAGACTGCAAAAAGAAAGGGGGTTTTATTTTTTCCTACCAGAAAAAAAAGTTATATTTGAATTAACCAATATTAAAAATTAGTTATTCATGCAATCATCTAGACTCTTTTGATGCTGCTTATATTACCCACAGAACAATTTTGTTGCCTTCTGTGTCCAGGACTGTATTCTGGGTTGATTAGTGCTAAAAATAATATATAAGTATTTTATGAGTGGTTTTTTTGGTCAATATTTCAACTTTGTAGTTCAGACTTGCTGAACTGCTGAGGGATCAGCAGAAGCAGGATCATTTTGTCATTTTCATTTTGCAATTGTAAGAAACAGCATTAGTAAATTAAAGAATTGGAACAGTTGCAAATTCTGAGAAAACAGCAGAAAATGGTGTTCAATAAGGGAGGGAGTGAACATATATTGAAAAACAGTATTAGAATTCAAAACGATCTTGACAAACTGTAAAAATAGTCTTAAAACACTGTGATATTTAATAAAATAAAATGTAAAATTCACTTGGACAACCTATTTCAGTAATACAGAATGGAGAACTGGCAAGATAGATAGCAGTTTTATAAAGGAAATATTTAGAGATTATAATGGCCAATACAATGAATGTAAACCCAGTGATTTCATCCTTTATTGCTACAGGTGAACCCCCTGTATAAAGAGAGTCATAGTCTGCATGACATATATTTTCTCCCTCTTCAAAACTGTTTCCTCGGACTGTTGTGCAAGTTTGGAGCCCTGCTCTTCGTGAAAGATATGGAGGAATTACCGAGTGGAAGAAAAAGAAGTCTGAGGCAAGACATGAAAACACTCTGCAGGCTGCTGAAGAGTGGAAACGAACAAGCTGTTCTCCCCCTTG
The DNA here is from genome assembly GCF_013368605.1 of Nyctibius grandis. NCBI lineage: Eukaryota > Metazoa > Chordata > Aves > Nyctibiiformes > Nyctibiidae > Nyctibius > Nyctibius grandis. Next base: position 110,670,596 of record NC_090658.1, on the reverse strand, counting down.
GAGTTAGAACAGGCTTAAATTGCAATATAGTTTAGATTAGGCTTAGCAAAAAAATCCTACCTTCGTAGAAAGTGGTGCTATTATGGCAAGTCCTACCAGATGGTGTATTAGAACCTGTTAAATCTTTTCATCATTGTAGAAGACATTTCAGTATTTTAATGTCTGAAATAAAATCCGTTTGTTTCCAGGGTCTGTTGATTTGGGTCAATATGCCATTTCACTGCTAAGGAGGTTGTGAGTACTCTTGTTACTCTATTTTTATTAGCAATGTGCCATCTGAGACTGTGTAAGTAAACATATACTGCCTACTCTACACAAAGCAATATAATTTTTCAAACTTAAGAATAAAAAAGGATTAAAATATCCCTTTAACACTCCCAGTTTGAAATTTTATTAATTTTCAGCTTCAACATTCAGATTTATCATACTTCCAGTCTTTTCTAAATCAGAAATATAATATAACATATTTATATTTCATTACATACATCCATATGTGTGGATTTAAGGTTCAGAGAAGTCCCTAATCCACAAGTAACTTCTGAAAACCATAACTCTTTCTAATGCTGACTACAGCCAGGACTAGTTTAAACTCATGTGCCTTAGAGTGATATTAACACGTCTACCAATTGTACCTGTATTTTGGAGTGTATAGCAAATATTGATGCAGTGGAAAATTAGGTGTAAATGACAGTGGGAACTGCAAGAAAGGACCAGCTACCTTCTAGAGATTTCTGAAGGTCTGTGATAAGAAGAGCCTTGCAATCTATCCTTGAAGGCTGCCTCTCACTCTTCACTGGAGCTGTTGCGTGCTGTATCTAATCAAGCAGTGAGTCAGTGGCATGAGGTTAGTGGAATGCACCACTTGGATATTATTACTAAAATTATTCAGCTTCTTTGTTGGGGCATGAGTCATCATAGTCACAGATTGTGGCATCTTACAAATTTCTCATTGCTTATTCTTCAAGCCCATCAGTTAAATTTGTGATATGGTTGTGATTTTTTGTTAAGAGGGCTATACTATGCTATAAGGACTCCAAAGCAAAAAAAAATTAGAAAAACATAATCTATCCTCACTGTATAAATTAGCAAATAAGTTTCTGAAGTGCATCTGCCTCCTAAAACAAAAGCATAATCTTCACTGCCAATATGACATCAGCAGTGTTGGAAACACATTCTTCCAAACAAGGGAAGAAATTTTTCCCAAAAGGGAAAAAGAAAACAATTCTCTCCATCCCTAGCCGATCTCATAGAGGACTGAAAATCAACACTCTGTCACTGAGAGTATACAGGGTTGCTAAGAAGTCTGCCAAAAAACTACTCAGTCAACAGTATAAGAACACTTCCCTCTCACAGTGACATTTACAGCAAATCCGTGAATTCGGAGGAAAATGGTTATATGAAACTCGTTTTCCATAGCATCCCAAAAAACACCTAGTCTATGGAAGGCTGGAAGCAGAGTTGTAACTGACAGACCTCTTAACTGCTAAGTGATCAATTTAAAATCATCTCACTCAAGGGAAAGCATTAATAAACTGTTCCAATAACTAAACCTGCTGTGTGACCCATATTAATCGGCATCTCAAATTAATTGGATGAAAGATTTATTCTCTGCAGCAACTTCTTGTTGTGAAGGAAATTGCTGTTACACCAGCAATTTCTGATTTTGACCTTACGTACACTTGATAAATCCAGAATAAGTTGCAATAGTTGCCATGGAAATAATAAAATAGAGTAGATTAGGTAAATAAAATAAAATACATATCTTGTACTCCTTATATAAAAGACAATAGATACATCTCTTCTTGTTCTCAACTGTAATGTGTTAGTGAAGATGCCATGAGTATGAAATATGATCAGTTAAAAGCAATGAAATAAAAGAAACCAAAACCTGATAGACATAAACCTTTTTTCCTCAAGAAAAAAGAAAACTTACTAACTTAGAGAAGAAAGCTAAAATGACACCACAAGACGTGCTATCAAATGTACAAAGCAAATGAACTGAAAATAGACAAGAGATTGGTTTTTCCATAATTTTTCTTCAGTTATAGTAATTTCACAGTTTGTTTTTTTTTTGTAACAGCAGGAGATAATGTCACTGGTACTAAGCTGTTCACCCACAAACAAAAGCATGGTGTGTTTGGTAAATATATTACATGCTGCACCTGGAAGAACCCACTTCATGAACAAGGTTGTCATCCCCTTCCTTTTCCACTCTTGGTTCCATCAGATGGAAACTGGTTGCTACATGGATAGCACTCTTCAGTCCATCAGCTAAAGCTCCTCCTACTTCCCCACACTCTAGATGGGATTATATGTTCTCCAATGCCCTCTGTGACAATATGGATCTTGGGCTCACTAATAAATGATACTTATGGGACTCCTACACTGGTTAAATGGTTTGTTTACTGGAATTCAATACTGCAGCTCAAGAAGAAAATCATTCTAGCTCTGGTTTGGCTGAAGGATTAGCATTTAACGTCAGTGGTCTAAGCTCACTTGTGAACAGTGAATCATTGCTCTTAGTACAGGAATAGACTTATTTTGGTGGGATCATAACAATTGCCAGTTTAATAATTACTCATTCACTTGAAAAGGTAATAGTTATATATAATTTGTTTTAGGTAAAAAAGAAAAATCTTTAAGGAAATGCAATGATGTAAAATCAATCTCAAGTCTAATTTCCCTCTGAGCTACATCAGTGCAACCAGCTGAAATTATTTCATCAGGGAGTTACTTTCAATAAAAAGTATCAATAAAGAATGTTTGTAGACATTTTATATACCCATAAAATATTGTGCAGAATGCAAATATGAATATATGCAGCAATTTTGTTGAATTTTATATCTACCTGGAGACTACACAGTAATTTCTGGGACAAAAGGATTATCCTGCAAATTATAAAATGTCATGAAAAACAAAGATTTTGACTAAGCTACGCCATAAATATATTCACACCTTGCTTCTTTTCTTTTTTTGCCCAGTGAGGAGTGCAACCTGACAGGGAGATGTTGCATAATTGATGTAGCTAAGCAGAAATATTTCTAAGGTTAAAACAGACCGACCAGCCAGCAGGCTGCCAGCATTGCCCTGGCTGCCTCCTGAGCATCCAGCCCAGCGACTGGGTCCTTTGGGACTGCAGACCCCTCTGGGTCTACACTGCCTCCTGCTTTCACAGCTGTGCCACAGGCCTGTGTCTGGAGGACATACAAGTAACCACTTTACCTCAAAGGAATCCACAAATGAAATCTGACACTGATGAAATTTAAGAGATATTTTGCCTTTAACATCATTGAGCTCATGGGTTTTTTTTTCACTGATATTTAAGCCCATGCTTAAGCACAAGCCCTTACTGAGCTTTTCAGGTCACTGTTACTGTGAAACACTTTCTTTATAGGGGTCTGAGCACAATATCAACTATATAGCATGTTGTTTCTGTACCTTTTTATACAACCATAATGATGTTATATGGAATTTTCTGCTGCTGTCATTTGGATCAAAACATATATATTTTTTTACTTTCATTGATACGGGGCTCAGTAGTGTCTATTTTGTTTGTGGTGATATAACCACAGCACTCTTAGCAATTAGCAAAGAAACAAAGTATATTTGTGACCAAAATTTTCTCTCCATTTTGAAGTTCTTGTTATCCCTTGCCTAGTCTGTTCTTCATATTATGTTCCATTCAATCAGCTTTACCAATTTACTGTTGTGGGCAAGTGCTAAGTTTTACATTTAGCAAATGCTAGGACTTTGGAAGAAGAGCACAGCTGGAGTGGATATAATGAAACAGCGTTCTTCCGTACCAAAGTGATCGTGATGCTGATGAAAAAAAAAACAACCACACAACAATACGGTGTATATTTATACCAGTTTAATGAGGCTCTATTCAAAAATCCAGCTGTGAAAATCTGATTAATCTATATACATAGTCTTCCAGCACTAGAAAGTTCTCTATAGTAAAGACTGATTTCCACACATTACAGATTGTATGGATGTGTGGAACTTAATCATTTCCGGTAGACCATTCACAAGCACGTAAGCATGCTTTGGAGTTTGAATATGTTGCATGGAAAGCTCAGCAGCTACTAATAAACAGCACTTCATCAGTAGGGGGCTAAGTATCCATATAATTCTAGTTCCTGAAGTCATTTGTGTGTGGTCATAAATTTACTTATTTTTTTATTTGTCTTCATTTTTCTGTCTTTATTCCTTTTTTTTTTTTTTAACAGAAAAACTTAAAAGCTAATACTGAATTACTTCTGTAGGTGGTGCCAGAGATGTTTTTATGGGTTTGCTTGCTTAGATTTAACTGTGCCTTTATATATGTGAAAAGTTTGGCTTGATCTCATACATTATGATTACAAATCTCTCCTTTCATTCTTTGTGTTTTTCTATCAGAAGATAGAAACAACTGTTATCCAATCTGGAAAGCAGTGGATTGTCATTCATGTCCTCTTCACTGTGACTGGTATAGTATATTTACAGAAAGGACCATCTAAATCTTTAAGCAACAGCATGCAATCTTTTAAATGAGCTTTTAACACTCTAGGCCATCAAAATTTTGGTTTTGTGTCCAAGTTAAATAGAGATTTCACTATGAATATACTAATTTCACTTCTTCCACAGATTTTTTTTGGATAGAAAAAAAAATATGTTTTTCTTTAAATTCACATAGTAAGAGACTGAAGGGTCTGGGGACAATGCCTTGAGGACAAGAACAGATACAGCTAGTAGATTCTATTATTATTTATTTGTATTTTAACTGAGTTACTTGGGGCTCTAGGCATTGAGATAGATAGAAGATGGACAAAAAACAAGCTAGTGCCATCACATTATTGATGGGCAGCAGGAGCCAGAGCAAGGTGAAAGGAGATGGGAGAAGGGAGCCACAGGATTCTGCAAAGGGAGGGGAACCAGGGTCCCATGTATTAAAAATGCCACATCTAATGGAGCTGTCCCGTCTCATAAGAAGAATCTACACTAGCTGCCTGACCTCCATGCACAACAAGCTTTAAGCATTACATGCTTAAGCATAGAGGAGTCAGTTGTGCTTTTCACGATCCAGTAACATAATTTTCTAAACAGATGCACAGCTTCCAGAGGAGATGTGGATTGTACCTCCTTTTTCACTCAGATCCCTGTGGAATAAACTGTTACTTCATGACTAAGCTCTTCTCTGGAAGGAGAGATGTTGATATCCCCTCACTGACTTATATATCCAAATCCTACTTCAGGCACCTTTGTTCTTTTGTGGGATCTGCGCCCAAGTTTCCTATTAATAAAAACGAATTATAGTAACTTCTCACTTCACAGAGTCATTGTGAGGCTAGTATTAAATACTAATATATTAGATATTAAGACATGAAAAAAATTAACCTTGTTAAAGAAAGTTCATATAATTTGCCTATATAAACAAGAACCAAGTTAGGAAATGTATAATAGACCTGGGAAAGTGAAGTATGCAAAGAATGAGAGAGAAGACGACAGGAGTTCTTTTCATCAAAAGAGAATAAAAAAAAGGGAGTGGGGAATAATTCAGTAGATGCAGGAAGCATGCATACTTTGCTTTCTGTCCATGGGAAAGCAGGCTTGTAATTTGAGTTTTCTGGTTTTCCTTTTGAGGTAGGAAAAGTGAAATGTCTAGATTATGGTTTCTGCCACACATTTGAATTGAAATAACCTCATTCCCCTAAAACTTGTCAACAATGACAAAGCTAGACACTAAGAAGCTTTTTCATCAGGGAATGCCTTCTTTCTCTGAATACAGGAATGAAGATTGAGGTAGCATTTACTATGGAGGCTTGTTGCATATTTATTTTAATATTTCATCATTCAACTGGATACCTATTTGAAACCTGGGTTTTCTTTGGGGACAGTCAAGGAACACATCAGTCTGCAATTTTATACACTCGTTGCCTGTAACAGGTGATGAGATGGGAATAAATAATAAATAAACACAGCAATGCCAAATATAGACTAGCAAACTGACTGTTTCACAATGGAACTTTGTCACCCAGAGCACGTAAGTACACTAACAGTTTGTTCTAAGACACATCAGTGGAATAAGGTACAAATGAAATGAAAGAATTACAGCAACAGCAGGCAAACAAGAATAAGGAATAGTCATCTGTACATTTTGCCACTGTGCCAGTGACATCAAAGTCTCTGGATCTTCAGAGAAGAAAGAAAAGCTAGTTCACAGAATCACAGAATCAATCAGGTTGGAAGAGGCCTCAGGGATCATCGAGTCCAGCCGTTGCCCTTACACCACCCTGTCAACTAGACCATGGCACTAAGTGCCATGTCCAGTCTTTTCTTAAACACATCCAGAGATGGTGACTCCACCACCTCCCTGGGCAGCCCATTCCAATGTCTAATAACCCTTTCTGAGAAGAAATTCTTCCTAATGTCCAACCTGAACCTCCCCTGGCGAAGCTTGAGGCTGTGTCCTCTTGTCCTATCGCTAGTTGCCCGGGAGAAGAGGCCAACTCCCACTCTGTTACAACCTCCCTTCAGGTAGTTGTAGACTGCAATAAGGTCACCTCGGAGCCTCCTCTTCTCCAGGCTAAACAACCCCAGCTCCCTCAGCTGTTCCTCGTAGGTCAGACCCTCCAGACCCTTCACCAGCTTGGTCGCCCTCCTCTGGACTCGCTCCAACACCTCAACGTCTTTCTTGAAGTGAGGGGCCCAGAACTGGACACAGTACTCAAGATGCGGCCTCACCAGTGCCGAGTAGAGAGGGACGATCACTTCCCTAGACCGGCTGGCTACGCTATTCCTAATAGAGGCCAGGATGCCATTGGCCTTCTTGGCCACCTGGGCACACTGCTGGCTCATGTTTAGCTGGCTGTTGATCAGCACCCCCAGGTCTCTTTCCACCAGGCCGCTTTCTAACCACTCTTCCCCCAGCCTGTAGAGCTGCATGGGGTTGTTGTGGCCAAAGTGTAAGACCCGGCACTCGTTCTTGTTGAACCTCATGCCGTTGGTCTCGGCCCATCTATCTAACCTGTCCAAATCCCTCTGAAGGGCCTTCCTACCCTCCAGCAGATTGACACTCCCACCCAGCTGGGTGTCATCTGCAAATTTGCTGAGGGTGCACTCAATCCCTACATCTAGATCATCTATAAAGATATTGAACAGCACCGGTCCCAGAACTGAGCCCTGGGGGACACTGCTAGTGACCGGCTGCCAGTTGGACTTTGCCCCATTCCCCACCACTCTCTGGGCTCGGCCATCCAGCCAGTTTTTAACCCATTGAAGAGTCCACCCATCCAAGCCCCGGGCAGCCAGTTTGTCTAGGAGGATGCTGTGGGAGACAGTGTCGAATGCCTTACTGAAGTCTAGATAGACTACATCCACAGCCCTGCCCTCATCTACTAAGCGGGTCACTTGGTCATAGAAGGAGACCAGGTTGGTCAAGCAGGACCTGCCTTTCATGAATCCATGTTGGCTGGCCCCAATGCCCCGATTGTCCTGCATGTGCCGTGTAATGGCACTCAGGATGATCTGTTCCATCACCTTGCCTGGCACCAAGGTCAGGCTGACAGGCCTATAGTTCCCTGGATCGTCCTTCCGACCCTTCTTGTAGATGGGCATTACGTTTGCTAATTTCCAGTCAGCTGGAACTTCTCCAGTTAACCAGGACTGCCGGTAGATAATAGAGAGTGGTTTGGCAAGTTCATTTGCCAGTTCTTTCATTACTCTGGGGTGAATCCCATCCGGGCCCATAGCCTTGTGGGTGTCCAACTGGCATAGCAGGTCACTAACCGTCTCCTCCTGGATCATGGGAGGTTCACACAGCCCCCCATCCCTAACTTCAGGCTCTGGGGGCCGAGTCTCCTGAGGACAACCGGTCTTGACATTAAAGACCGAGGCAAAGAAGGCATTGAGCACCTCTGCCTTTTCCTCAAAGTTATGGCATATTTTGACCCACCCATGCCACGGTTTAGAAGAAAATGGAAGTAATTATATTCATGAAACAGAGCTCTAAGACTCTAGGCCAGATTCATCACTTCGAACCTGAAATAATTCTGGAATCAGTTACTTCAGATTCAAAGGTAAAACTTGCATTGCAGGACTTCAGCAGACAACAGCTCTGCCTGTACTTCCATCCTCCAGCAAAAAGCAATCACCTCAGCCTCCCATTACTCCCTTGTCTGACCCAGTGGACGAGATATGGACAAGACGGGATTATTTTTATCTATCATTGGTGCTAAGTGTAAAGGTTAGGGTTACAGGAAGCCTCTGTGACCCTAAAGATCATAGAATCACTGAACCATTTAGGTTGGAGGGGAACTCACAAGATCATCCAAACTGATCTCCTTAGAGCAAGGTCAACATTAAACTGGAGTTGCTCAGGACTTTCTCCAGCTAGCTATTGAAAATCTCCAAGGATGGAGTCTACATAACCTCTTTAAGCAGCCTGTTCCAATGCTTTATTAGGTCTTCAATGTCACTAGGTAGAGACTTAGAATAATTTTAAAAAGAAGAGGATTTTATGACCTGCATCTAGTTAAACCACAGTTCTAAAAGTCACCTTTTCTTCCCACTTCCTATTCACAGCGCACAGGTTTCTGACATATAAAAACTTGAGATTGTGTGAAGGCTGTTAATAGGGACATATTTGTTGCATGAATTCTGCATGTTCATGCTCAGTGCTGATAGCTGTGACTGGAAGCAGACAATCTTTAGGGGTGTTTGACTGTAACCATCAAAAGAACTTCCACATTCTGCTAGTCCAGAGATTAGCTGCCACTGTGTACCCTGGTAAATGTTATTGGCTTGGTTTACTATGTCATGGCACATGCACAGCTGTTCTGTCATATCATCAGAGTGATCCATGCCTCTCTATTGCCTTATCCTATTACTGCACATCAAGAAGTTGGTCCTTGTTCAAGGGTGCAAATGATGGCTTCTTCATATTTCATCTGGCCTCAGAGTGGTTAGAAAAGTTCTAGAAAATGTGCCTGGATCTTCCTTGACTTTGGAGGGACTATTAGTCTTTATAATACAAGGAAGATTAGCTCTGTTGCTATTAAAGCATATATATTATATTTCACTTCAAATATTTATTTCTATTCTGTTACTGATAAATAGTACTGTATGGGTGTCTTTTAAGCATATGTGTAAAAACTCCACAAAAGAATGGTGCCTGACTAGTTCTTCCTGTACGTGATCCCAATGGTGTCATGAGGATTGCACATCCTTAAGCTGTAACATCTGTCTCATAAGTCACAGCTATAATGCTGTAAAGGTAATTATTTTTGCATAAATTTATATTCAGTATTAAACTATCTAGCAGCATTAGCAATGGCATTACTGTGGCTGACCTGTTAAAAGATACTGGGTAAGAATAAAATGTTACAGTCAGTTTATTCTCAGAAGAATATAAGTGATAATCAGCCTAGTAGGTTAGCTTTATTTATGATAGTAAATGGAGTTTGCAAACAGTATATATACCACATCAGTATGCTGCTACTTTATGTCTTTGCTTTCCCATTTAGCTTGCCGTAATGAGACAAGTCATTGTAGTGAGAGTGGTTTGAAGAAGACAGGGAAATGTCTATTTATGACTTGTATTGTATAATGTACTCTTTATATTCTGGGTGGTTGTAAGACTTGTGAAATAATACTGTTCACACAGTTCCCTAAATAATTCTCTGTTGTGATGAGCTGACAGACTTAGAAGAGTGCATTACTTGAAAAAGTAAACATCAAGAAGCCTCCAGGGGTTCGTTCACTTCATTCATTTTGCATTATCCCATTTAGCAATTGTAGTTACATCTCTGCAGCCCTAATAACTGTTCAAGTGAAGTAATGTTATAGTTCTAAAAGACATAAACCTACTGGGCCAAACATAATCATATTGAAGTTCCAGTGATGGACATGCAGACTAAAATGTACGTAATAGCAAACGGATATGCGCTTGCCAAATAATCAAAGCCGAGCAAAACTGACTCACTTCCTGCAACAAGCAGCTAAGATAGGTCTTAAAACTGCATTTTGTATGAAATTATAAATAATTTCAGTTCACGTTAACATACGCAAAAAAGGAAGCTCTTCTGGCACTACTTGGGAAAGTTTTATTTTAAGACAATATATCTGTAACTTTCTAGCTTCTTTATTGTCTAATCAGTCTGAAAGTGTCATTTTTTCATTTGCTGCTAGGAACAGAAGAGCTACTCTGCATTCATGTTTGGCACCCACGTCGAGGCAGAAGCTCTAGAGAGGGTTGTTAAGGACTGTGAGCCTGTGTGGCTCACGAGAACCAGAACCAGTGTTGTTTCATCGTTGTTAGCCCTGTAACTCTTGAGTCCACACCAAACATTACCATTGTGCTAAAACAGGATCAGAACTTCTGCAGCAAGAGCAGGCTTGTGGAGCTAAGCTCAAAACAGGGCCAACACAGGACTAACTAATAAAAAAAGAGCACTGGATATGTTAAAGGGAAGTTTACATGTATATAACTTGGTTTTATTTCTATCTTTTGGTTCCTTTGCCTAAATAAGATCTCCTTGCAGTTTAAAAATAAATATTAACATTTCACAAGAATCTAGTAGTGGAATCTTTCCTTTTCTTCATTGGTGTTTAATCATGCTCAGCTGTCAGGTGAGTAAGGAAAGAGTAATCAGAGGAGTATGAAAAAGGAAATCAGTAATCTTGGTGGAAAAACCCTGCTAGGAAAACTCCCTACAGTGGAGAAAGCGTATAAATGCCATCTGAGGCAAGGCAGAAAAAAGAATCACTGAGTCTACTGAGCTGGATAAATAGACCTCTATAAATGTTAGGTTCATCTATCTAGACCAGGAGTCTTCAACTCTTTATTTGCAGGAAATACCACAGTAACTATTTAAGCGCAGTTTCAACAACCCTAGCTTGCTCCAGTCACTCCTCGTCTCGTGTTTTAAAATCTGCAAGTCAGATCCTGAAGCTCTATCAGGCTGCATTAACAAAAGAATCTGGTCCCACCTATCCTACTAATTAGCACACATAGTCACATATAGTCAATATCGTGAGCTGTATGGTTATTGCCGTTCTTGGCTGAAACACTGTGGGATGAATTTTGTACTCTTATTTGTACCTTGCCTTCCTCCTTTGAGAAAGAACAGATCATGACTTGAATTAATGGAGTGAAACTGCACAAGTCATGACGGTAATTTTAATGGATTGAAACTAGTATGTTCATTTAAATTAAATTTCTTATGTCAGTGTGCAGTGGGACCAGATATCTGTTGATGTACCAATAGTACTATACAGTTGAAAAAAACATTTTTCTCCTTCTGAGGCTTTGCCAGTAACCTTAAGGAAAATTGTGTGTAAAGAAGTAAGTTCTATTAAGAATAAAAACAAATCAAAAGGTAGACTTTGGAAATTTGCATTTAGAATAAAAAGCTAAAATGCTTCTCTGGATCATCCAGCATAGCTATCATATCCTATGGTTAATCAGTGAGTACAAAACTGAAGTATTGTAACACAGGAGAAGGATGCTTTGCAATGTTAGACAAAAGCTACAACACATGTATGTACAGTCTGCAGCTAAATGATCGAACCCCAGAAAAGTCAGCTTTGTTTCAAAGTAATAATGTATGTATGCAGATAAACTCAAGCTTTTTGACAAAGCCTCTAGGCACACTGCTTCAATATGAATAACTAAAAGTAAGCCAAATGCATATTTAGGAGCTATGGAGGTTGTATCTTGGAAAAGAATATTTAAATTAAAGAGAAATATCCTACATTTTTTAGTCCAATCTATTAAACTGTTTTTACTTACTGATATAATCTTTGCCTTTTCTGTTTGTATGGAACTAGCTAATTGCAACTTTTCTTTCCTTTTAACTGATGTGTGCACTCAGAGTGTGTAACTTTTAATCAGTAACTACACATTTATCTAGTTTCATATGCTATAGTGCAAATGGAAATGACTAGATGTGGATGTAAATGAAAATAACTTCTTAGTCTTTCTAGTCTGTTCTGACTGTTCACATTTTAATAATATAGCAAAATGGGGCTACAAAATATGCTTTCTTGGCACCTTCCTTCCTTTTGGGGGTACTATAGTAGAGGAAGATAAAATAAATACCCTCTAGTAAACCTAAATAATGACTGTGTTTTCTGAACTCAGCTTTTTGACAGAGACAGTTTAGAGCCAGTCTTCAACCTGTGTAAGGTTTATGACCATAATAATTGATACTCCAAACTCAGAAGGCTACAGAAAATCTTATCAAGTGTTTAAAAGAAGTTAAGCTCTCCTGATTAATTAATTTTTAAATATTATGATGAAAAACAATGAGAAATTGATTGTACAGTAATATAAAATAGGGATCATTTCTAGTTCTGTAGAAGATCGCTGAATTATTCACAGTACTTCCCGACAAGATGCCCACAAGGCAGGGTACCAAATGGTGGATGATCAGAGAAACACTTTATCCTTTACTAACCTGATAAAATAATATGACGAATAGAAGACGACTGCAAAGTGCTGAGTTACTATGGTGATAAAGGTGATATAAGGACTTCTATAGAATGGAAGAGGATATAGAAGCACAGGGAATTCTTATTAAATATGCACCAGTCAAGCTCTCTGCCTTGTGTTAGTTTGCTCACATGCAGTCTCATATATTCCATTTTTTAATGTCCTTTGGGTAATTACTTATTTATCTCATACAAATCATCTAAGCAAACACAGGTTTAATATAACTAGTTACTGAAGTTTATATACCTCTTGGGCTTTTAGTGTTGTCTGATTAGATTAAGGAGAAGAAAAACATACCAAAAAATCATAGTTTTCTCAAGTTTCCCCTTAACTCCTATGATTAAGTCAGTAGTATACATATTTAATAACACTTTGCTTTTCTATGCACTTATATATGGTTGAGCCATGTTTACTAGATGTATATTTTCATTAGATTAAAAACAGGGAAAATGTAGATTTACACTGCATGTATCGAGCTCATTCTGTAAAGAGCAACAAAAGAACAACCTTGACACCATAAGGGGTAAACAAATCTGGCTTTTAATGCTAACTCAGGTGTGAAAATTTATCCTGTATATACAATTGAATTGAATTCCTTCTTATAGCCAGCGCATCCCAAATTACAGCTGAGGTTATTCTCTGAGGTTGTGTGTATCAGTAGTGGTGTCATAGTGCATATAGAATAAACTAGTTGTCAGAGAACTGGATCATGAAAAAAGTACATAATCCATATCTTCACTCACAGTCTACTGAAGCCTGCAGTCTGAGTCAGCAGGCTAATGTATCTGATCTGATTTCTCACTCTCTCACTCCCTCCTGTAAACAAATCAAAAGGAGCAATTATTAATTTACCTTCAAGTAATTCACATATTGTACTCTTAGACCCTGTCTGATTCTCATTTCTCCTTTCTGTCAATACTTTTCAATCCCAGTTCTGTAGTTTCCTCTTAACTTCAGTGTAGCTTTAAGTTTACTTTTTCTATCTCTGAGAAATTATTATCACATGTTTAAAAGTGTTCTAATTAAAAAATTGTCAAGCTTTTATGTCCTTAACAGAACACTACAATGCTTGCATCTTTCTTGAAAAATATTCTGAACTAATATTGCAACAAACTTCTCGATCCCCCATATATACCTAAATAACAGTTTCTCTTTCTTTATTTTAATAATGAGAACAATGGCAGTTTCTGAACTACCAATCATTGAGTGCTTAGAAAATCAATAAAGTGTTTTATATTAGTCATATAGAAATATTAAATAAAAAAATAATCTGTTAAGATTTATCATATCTCTTTTGGACATGCTTCAATATGAAAACTAGCATCATGTAATAAAACACTAATATATAAATACAGGTATCACAGAATTACAGAATGGTTAGGGTTAGAAGGGACCTCTAGAGATCATCTAGTCCAACCCCCTGCCAAAGCAGGTTCCCCTACAGCAGGTTGCACAGGGTCACGTCCAGGCGGGTTTTGAATATCTCCAGAGAAGGAGACTCCACAACCTCCCTGGGCAGCCTGTTCCAGCGCTCTGTCACCTTCAAAGAAAAGAAGTTTTTCCTCACATTCACATGGAACTTCCCATGTTTCTGTTTGTGCCCATTGCCCCTTGTCCTGTCGCTGGGCACCACCAAAGAGAGTCCTCTTCACACCTACCCTTAAGGTATTTGTAAGCATTGATGAGGTCCCCGCTCAGTCTTCTCTTCTCCAGGCTAAGCAGACCCATCTCTTTCAGCCTTTCCTCGTACATACAGGTACATTTATATTATAATTTTCTTTGTGCTATATTTGGCAGTAGTTCCATCATGGTGAAAGAAAAAACACAAACACAGGCTTCTGTTCCACTTGGTTAAGGACACTGAAGACAAGCATAGGGACAAAATATTCCTCTGTCCTTTGCTTTTTGACGAATTATCATGATTATAACTTTTTGGGTCTCTGTTTCAATCTTTACTTTTTAGCACTTAAACATTACAAAGAAAAATAGCAAGAGAGGTAACTGGAAATTAAATCCTATTCTTTCCATAAATATGTATAGCAACCTAATTTCCAGATAGAGAAAAAACTTTGTAGAATTAATCAAATCCTGTTTCATTAAATTCTCAGCTCAAACCGAGAGCTGCAAACACCTAATCTATGAAGCTGTGGGTGGGTACATGATTCACGGGATCAAGTGGTAATACATCGAACTTTCTTTCCACTCAGTTTGGGAACTAGTGCATTGCATCTCCTCTTCTTACTTTGCATGAAGTTCAATACATCAGGCTTTCTGAAGATGTACTACAAATGCTTGAAAACAAAAGCATTTCCTTTCAAGGTTAAATCACTGCAGTATAGATCTCAAAACAGTTTTCAAAACTGATTAAGCCTCTGAAATCAGAACAATTTCAAGTTTTTTTAATGCTAAATTTTATAACACCACCTTAACAGTTTATGACAATGTTGTTATTAAAATACAATCTGTTATTATGTGGAAGGAAAATAAATGGATGAGTTAAATGTCTAACTGGAGGAAATTAGTATTTTTTTGCATATGTTACTAACCTTTTAACAAATAGTTACACCACTGACAATTTGTTCTGATAAGCAGTCTTGTTAACCAGCCTAGCTTCAGGCTTCTAGACACTTATTACCTCTTTCTTTGATTGGATTTTATTTTGTTTACTAGGTTAAACTTTCTAATATGGATTAGCAGTGAAAGTGAACAAATAAACAAATCATTATGCTCATGAGATTGTGAGGGACAAACACATTCATCATTTAAAGGACACACAATAGGTAAAGTAGCACAGCATGTCTTGCAGGTACAATGGGAAACAATTACTGTTACATTTCTCAACATACAGGCTCCCAACTGGCAATGCAACTTCTTGTTAGGATTTTGAAATTATAGCATATTAGTTTGCTGTTATGTATTTATTAAGGCATGCTTTGCTGTCGTCTTGCTGTCAGTTAGAATTATCTTTCAGATATTCACTTCTGCTGCATTCTTTGGGGACTTGCTCTGATGTTTATACAGACATTCAGCCCTACAATTCTTATATTTATTTATCTTGATAATGTACCTCCATCTAATTCTGGTGGTGGAATTGATGGAAAGAGTCAAATGCATAACCTTATGAAATCATAGATTCTTAGAAAACATTTCTTGGAAATGACCCTAAGAAATCATCTGTTCCACATTCCTGCTGTCAGGTAGCATCAACTCTGTCTGAACTTGCTCCATTTGTGCACCCCAAAAAATTTTCCCATTGAGGTCTGGCTGGCTCTCTGTATAGGTAATGTAGGCTTGCTTTTCTTAGTTTTTTTGCAGAGGCTTCACAAGCAATTCACTGCCCCAGAGAACCTCCATTATGTGTTGCAAGCCTATAACATTAAACCATTCCTGACAGATATTTGCCCAAACTTCTCTAAAAATGTAATTCCAGCCTGTCAGTTTTTTCAAATACTTGATTGCCTTATCATCTAGAAAGATTTCCCTTATGTCTGAACATTCTCAGCTTCACAGCAAACCAATAAAGGCAGTCATGGCATAACACTGTAAGTCACCTGTGTTTCAGAGAACAGGTCTTAAAGAGCAAGGAAGCGTTTAGCTTCCAGGACTACTGAATCCATGACCTCCTGCAGAGGTCATGGATTTAGTAGCACAGAGCTGTACAATTCTGTTGACTTTCAGATACGAGCACACACCTGCTGAAATACAACAGAGGCCATCAATTCATTCCAGATAGGTCACTGAAAATCCATGAAAGAGTAACAATTTTCATTAATCACTGACCTGATCTGTATTCCAACCAGTAATCTAAAGGGGATAGGTCCTATAATTTACTCCTAATAACTGTAAAGGCCTCAATTTCTTAAGTATTTGATCATCTACAGTAAAAAATATGATAACCATATAGGAACACATGTACAGGTGATCCCATTAATACTTTTATTAATAATTCCTTCCTTTTAAAAGACAAAAGATAGATGTTTGTCAAAACATTATTGCTGCTTCTTGAAAGTAGAAGTAGGCCCTGTATTTTGAGAGTATCTATTTTTACATTACTTACAGATGAGATCAACAAGATCTGGATGTGGTAAGCTATTTTTCTCGCCCTGAGATCGTCTGGAAGAAAGAACATGAATTAGAAGTACAGCACAAGTCAGCAATTTCAACTTCGGGCAATCTCACTAACTGAAGATTCACTGTCATGTCTGGAAATTCTTTGGCTCACAGCTTTGATGTTGGGCTTCTCTCTCTCATGGCCGTAGCACACTTTTTGGTTTCTAAATTCAGTAATGTGGCACTTTGGCTCAAAAGGTTCCCAGGTTGAGACTGGGGGGTGCTCAGGGGTTGCAGTGAAGGAAATAACACTTTCTGTTTGCTGTGTTATTAGTCTTCATTAAGTGTCCTTGATATTCCACTGTCAGAGACAGGGAACTACATTTTGGTCTTATCCAATGCAACTATTTATACATTCCTGTGGTCAACATGCCTGAAAGTCAGGATGTTATTTAGCTACAAGATATGGATGGAGGAGCCTTGGTTAAGGCTTTGAATCTTTTGAATACCTACCCCTCATCTTTACGTTGATTGACCCCCATTTATAGGTTGGTTTCCCCCTTGCATCAGGAATATTGTCACAGTGGATATTGTCTTTTAATCAGCCCCCCAAACCATTCTCTTTTGCTAACTACTTCTATGGCATCTTTTATTAGAGCGCTTTGATTCTCTATGTCTTGAGCAATTAGATAGAGCTAAATAAGAGGACGCAATGATCTAAATGTATTGACCATGTCTTCCATCAACATACTGAGAAATCATAAGAGGTTTTATAACAGTTTTTCCCTGTCTTCAGGGAAGGAGTTATACGAACTTTAATCTTCCTTCTTTGTACCAACTCATTTTTCCAAAATATACAAAATCTGAAAAATTTTCATTCTTCAAAAATGTTGGTTTTAAAACAGAATTACAAAACTAAAAAGCAGTTGGAGCTGGAAGGAGCCTCTGGAGTTACCCTAATCCACCCCCTCTGCTCAAAGCAGGGTCATTCAGAGCAGGTTGCCCAGGGCTGTGTGTAGTGGGTTTTGAATATCTCCAAGGACGAAGGCAGCACAATCTCTCTGGGTAACCTGTGCCAGTGTCTGACCACCATCAGTGTAACAAATCTTTTCAGTGGCCACAAAGCCAATCCCCAAGCCTAACTATGGCAAAATTTCTGTTGAATTCAACAGGTGTTTTGCCTGAATTATTTTTGGAGAATTTATCTTTATGCCCCCAAAGCTTTGCATTAAACACTCCTGTAAATTAAAAAAGATCGTGAAAAATATGAAAAGTCTCCAATTTTCTCCTAATCTCTGAAATAAATTAATGGATTTGCTAAAACCAAATTAGTAATAGGCAAAAAAAAAAAACGGTTGCTGGACATTTTTCTAAAGACTGACATATGCCAAATATGTACAGTGTGCTCTATTTTGTTTGGCATTTATCAGAAGTTTTAAGCAGCAAAACCTGAAAATTTCCTCAGTCCATTCAAAACCATACCTTTCAAATCCTTGTGCAGCATGTTATTTTTCACCAGGAAAGTAGTATCTGTACTTCAAGTAATTGTGGAAAAATTTTTCCCTGTAATTTTTAATTTGT
Source organism: Nyctibius grandis (assembly GCF_013368605.1). Lineage (NCBI taxonomy): Eukaryota > Metazoa > Chordata > Aves > Nyctibiiformes > Nyctibiidae > Nyctibius > Nyctibius grandis. The sequence continues at coordinate 110,652,493 of NC_090658.1, read as the reverse complement.
CTCAGACTTCCTGATGGATGACAATGCTTTATAAATGTAAATTTGTCTACATCACAAGAGTTTAAAAGGATATGAAACTACTGAGAAAAAAAATTCTTCCACAGACAATCTTCTGTCTGCCTTTCTTATTTCAGTGATTCATGAATAAATTTTTTTACTTTGTGGAATCTATTTTTGTTACTCTTTAACGGATATTAAACAAGACATCTTATCCATCTTGCTACTTAATAAAAACTCAATGTGATATACATAATCTTTCATTGCCATACAAAAAACCCCACTGATTTTAATATCATACTTTACTCATCTATTTTTTACGATAATATTTTCTTTTCCTTGCAGTGAAAGCAGAAGCAATAATTAATAACAATTTTAATGATAATAAAAAATATAATAAATTCCCTACAGTTATACCTGTTGAGCTGGTGAAAATTGTCAATTACTGCCATTTTTTTGAATAAAAGTTATCTCTTAGCAATATGGATAGCTCTCCTGTGGCTGTTTCCCTCCTACATTCCCTATTCTAGACAAAAGTATCAAAATTAGAAGATGAAACAAAAAGTTAGAGCCCTGTGTATATGATATGGACCCAAATCACCAAAAATGTTATTGAAATGAATAAATTCCATAGATATGATTGAAAAATTAACTGTTACAAAAATCCAGTTGATTTCAATGTGAATTTTGCCATGGCAAAATGGGGTCTAGGGGAACATTTCAGTTCAGTAATTTAACCTAAGTAGAGATATAACTAAACTCTTTGTCTTTTCAGGATCCTGAAAGTTTACAGATAACACCAGAAATAAGTGATTAGTTTTCAGACAGTTATACTTGTCATTTTAAAATCTGAATAAATATATTTCATGATAGGAATTCCTATTTTAATCAGTTCAAGAAGTTACACCTTATGTTTAAAATACATAATAGTGTAAGATTTTCAAGCACAGAAATTGTCACTTCAAGGTTACTGGAAGTAAAAGAATACTTGACATCCATTTTCTCACCATACTGTGGATATTGTTGGCCAGACTACAGTCCCAGGCTTACCTGGAATTCTGTATGGGCTACTTCAGAGGTATGAAAGCCTTTCCTTATAGGTTACAGGATTTAGTGATAGCTAACACAGCTAACAGCAATCAAGGTTTTGACTCCGCTCAAATTGCATTGTTGAGCTTAGTGAGGATATTGCCATCAGCCATAGTGGGAGAAGCATCAGAGGGCTGCCAAAGGCACTGAGAGCACCTCTGTTAGCACTTACAACAGGGTTGTTTTAGAGACTCCCAAAGGTATTTCTTTGCCTAATAGTGATTAACTGTGCTTAGGAAAACATAGGTTTCGTAACTTCTTGTGCATAATGTTTGTAAATGCATGCCCATGGTGCCATACTCTTTGGCAAGCATATGTACTGGCACCGTTGAAGTCCAAATGCCCTTTAATATTAAACAAATATCAATATCAGTATACTCCTGGCAAGGACTATTGTGTAGAATGTACAGTGCAGGATTCCATAGCATTCAGTGGTTTAAGGGGAAAGGTGAAAATCTGAGAGGGTTTCTTTGTAGAATATTGTCTCTTTAAGGTAAGTGAACAACTGAAGTGAACAGTTGCCTTCAGCCATTCTTTCCTGTCCCTGCAAAACATCCAAGATAGATGTTAGGCCTGGAGTAGTGGTAGCAGGTAGGACTCTCATTCCTAAAGCAGGATTACAAAGATTCATCTTTGTTGGCTGAAAGACCAAGAATTTTGTCACACAAAGCAGCACACACAAAAGCCAAAGGTTCTGACATTATTTTTCATTACATGCCAGAGTGAAAGTTCTTCAAAAGGAAAAAAAGAGAGGGAGCTACAGGCTTATGTGGTAATGGATCCTCCTATGCTTCAAATACCATCACCAGGCACTGGGATAAAGGGCTTTCTCTAGAGGGCCTTTCTTTACCTATTCCTTCTCTTGTGCTGAATTTGAAAGATCTCTAGGTTGTAAGCTTTATAGAAACGGATTTGTACTTGCAAAGCATGGATGAGCTTGGAATGAGCATTTTCCAATTTAAAAATCCCACAGTAATTTTCCTCAAGTCCCAATTAGCTCAAATTAATATGCCTATCACATAAAGGGTGATACCAGATGCTTACAGATAGGAGGCTTAGGTAGCTGGGTCTGGTCCCACCCAGTGAACTGAAAAATCTAATAAGATTCTTTCCCAAATATTACATTTGCAAACAGGCTCAGAAACAAAACATTTTTCACAATCGGTCTTAGAGTTTCAGTTTTATTACCTATTTTTAAGTTTTCCAGCCAAGAAAGTTTCATCAGACTGATTAAGCTGCTTCCCAGTAAAACTATTCATCCCTTTTAGAAAGCATACATCCCACAATTATGAGCCCCTGGGACTGAGCTCTAACCATATGGGCAGGAAAGGCACCAGTTCCCCAGGCTGGATGTAGCCACAGTGGTGACAGCAGATCTGTGTGTGACACTGAGCATATGCCCTGCCTACAAGGTATATAGTATGATTGTTCTCCCTTCCCTGTCCTGGTAAATCCATCAGTACACTCGAGCCCTTGTATTTCCAGAGAAGTGGTCCACACAGCCCCCCGATATTCACTCTAAGCACAATGGTTTGCTGCAGGAAAAGCAAGTAGATGTTCAGTTATTTGTGAGGACTCTCCATTCCCTGACCTTTAAGCTTTATATTTTCAATGGCAACAGAGCTAATCCCTAAACCTTATTGTGGCAAAATTTCTCTTGAAGTCAATAGGAGTTTTGCCTGAATTAATTTTCTAGAAATTAGCCTTATGTCCCCAAAGCTTTGCATTAAACCTTACAGTGATTCTTAAACCAAGTTTAGGGCCATCAGTGCCACCACGGCATCCATCAGCAGAGATCCATGGAGCTCCTCTCAGGTTCACGGCACGTCGCAGGGGCATAGTCGTCCTTGCAAACAGAGCAAGCGTTGAATCTGCAGCTCTTAAAAGTAGCTACGAGGGTATGTCTACATCTCTGCTAGTAGATAAAATGGGTGAGACTCCATTCTCTGTCCCTGAGGACAAGTGACATGGTATGGCTTGCATCTGTATGGCTAAAACCTTCTCTTCCCCAAAGCAGGGTAGCACTGTGCATACAGCCCACTGGAACAGCCCCAGGCTATCCAAATGCTGAGCCCAAGGACTCTCTGGGAAAATGATGGCTGCCACAGACCAAAATTACATCAAGTAGTGCACTAACATTAAACACTGTAGATAAACAGGACCAGAGACTGAGCTTAAGCCCTGACCCTGTTTGGTTCACTAGCACTAACAAAGCCCAGGAAGGCCCAAATGGTGGAAAACACTGCCTATGAAATGAAGTCTGGAGGAACTGCTAATATCAGTTTACTTGTACACACCCATGCATATTTGTCAGTAAGCTCCAGATTCACCCAGTTGAAGCTAAAAGCTAATTATGTATGTGTTTGTATAAAAGTTATATGTGACATTGAAGAAATGAAATATTCATAATGATAGCATGAGAGAATTTCATTTATGCCTAAATGAAATGTTTAAAAATAAATGAACAATGTATTCTAAAAATTAAATACCTGTTTTCCCCAACCATGTCCCATAGCTTAGTTAAACAATTGGGAATGCTTCATTTTAAATTTGTGCATTGATTTCATATGGCATTAATAAATTATTTCCTTTTACTGTAAATTATTAATAGAATTTGTTAACACTAACATGCATCTGAAACCTCACCACCATTCAATGTACCGCCTCACCAAGAAATCAACAAAAGTATTTCCCAAATGGGCTAACAACAGGCACTTCTGCTAAAAATCTGCATTTTAGTTATACAACAAAGTCTAAATTCTTCCAGAACACTACCCTCTGCCCAGAACCAGCCCAGTCACATGTATTTCTTTGACAGATGAGGTCTCTGTTTTTCACTGGATTAAATAGTGCCTGTGGGAAAGAGCACCAACCGAAGACAATAGCTGTGGCTGTTCTTTTATTTCACTTAGCCTGCAATACTTTCATTCATAAGCGTTAAATTGGAATTGCCAATATTAACTTACCAAAGAGCTGGCGGAAAAGGTTTATGTGCTATTTATCCTCAAGGGTCCAATTCAATCACAGCCCTGTAAAATGTCACTGACCCACTTCATCAATTACGAAAGGCAGGCGTGGGAGCTTTACATTCCTCCTGATTGTACCAGCCAAATATATCTTCTTTTTTATTTATGTGATAGCCAGACTGCTCAAAAAGAAAAAAATTGTTGTAAGCTTCTCTACATTATAGCAATTAAAAGTCCACTTCTATTGCACTTAACTTCAGACTTAAAAACCTGGCCATGAGATGATTACGTTCTGAAAGACCTGTTAATAGCAAACTATATAAATTGTTGGGAGAGTTTCAGGTACAGTTACAAAATACAACTGAGAAACTTTAGAAGAGCAACAAATGGTTTAATTTCAGTTTGTTATTTAAAAATTATGTTGCAATATTTTGTAACTTGGAAATTATGAAGATATTTTCTGGTCTGGTAGGCAGATATTTTGTGAAGCATACATGCCTCTAAGGGGAAATTCTGTTGACTATTTGTTCTCCAAAGCATAACACTGTTTTACAGAGATTCATCATATATTATTTCATAACATTTTTTTCATGTTCTGATTTTTTGCTTCCAATTTTCAAAATGCATTTAAAATTCAAAAGCAATGAATTATTTTCAAATGCTGATTACACTGAGTGAAAAATTACAAAATTGAAATATAGTGTATCTGCCTGGGGAATACATTTCTTGAGGAAGTTACAGCAAATCATTAAAATTAAAATAAAAATCTCTTGCAGTTAAATAATCTGCTCCTGTCAGCAAGGCAGTAAGAGATATTTTCTTATAATGTATCCCAAAGCTTTTTGTTCACCGTATCTACTGGAAAGATCACACATTTAGATATCATTCATTTTCTGTAATTGTAGCATCTAAAAGTAAGATGGGTAGTTCAAGTTAATCATTGACACTTAACAGAAAGACAAAAACATCACTAGAGGGCAATTAATTCCATCCTATGACAGATATCATTCTGCCACTCAGTGGTTATTCTCTCATATTGGTTTTCTGCTGCATAAAACTGATCTCAGAGACATGACGAATATCATCTTTTTCCATGCCCAAATTTTCTTTTCACACGTGAGCTTCCCTAGTTGCACATGACTCTTGAACATGTAGCCACTTCCCTGCACCACATGGGCTATCGAACAGGCGATGGCAATCATCACTATAACCAGCCCGGCTCCCTTTAACTGGCTGTGGAAGGCTGCCCATAAGAAAGAGAAAAGTGCTTTCCTTGATGCAGCTCTGGGGTCACTTATGGGACCTCGAGTAGGCAAGGAGCTATGTTGCTGATGGAGCTGCTTTGGACAGGGGCAGGATGGTGCATTGATTTTATAAGTCTGAGATACAAACGTGTCTTAGTCCAATGATCATCCAAGGTGACAATCACATGAGGAAGTCTCTTCAGTTAAAACATCAGCTTCTGGAAGAAAGTAAATGCAAAGAAAAAAAAATGAAAAAGAAAACAGGGGGGAAGGAAAAAGAAAGAAAGAAAAAAAGAAAGCAGTGCTTTATTCGTGACTGACATCATTGATAAAATAGGGCTTTTTTCCCCATCAGCAGTTAGGCAGGATGTTCAACAGCAACTCTTAGAATAAAACTACTGTTCATTGACTGGATGAGAGAGTTTTCACTGCTGTTTATTTAAATAGAGGGGGGTCATGTTAAAATAAAAAACAATTGTGCATGAAATGCTGTGGCTGAAAGGGTGGTAAGTGAAACAAAAATTATGAGTTTCATGCACACATTGTGAAAAGTAGTGGCACATGTTCTACATCAGAGTTGGACTGACTGATCATAATGGCGTTATGATCAGTTGGACTGACTGATCATTTCTGGTGTTACAGTCATATGTAACTATATGACTGCTTATAATATGTCCAAAATGTTTTCTGTATTTTACTGGGATAAAAATTTCTATGTCTACTTGAATTCCAGTCTTTATTATATTTTTAATAAAAATGTTTAGAACATGGTATTTCAATTATGTTATTTTTTATTACTTTTCAAAACAGGTGAGAGTAGAAAAGCAGGTTTTCTAAACCTCTAGAAGTGAAGTTTAACATTTCTAACTAACTACAATGTAGATACTAACACGTTTATGTGAAGCAAAGTAATTGATGCAGCTTGACTGTTTCAAATCTTGGTATTTAAGATAATTAGAAGGAACCATTTCTAAAGGTCAGTGAAAGCAAAGCTCCTCATACTACAAAAATATCTGCCTTTAGAAACTATGGAAAGAAGCCCTTCCTTGAAAATTAGATGGACACTATTAAAGATATGGAAAGAAACAGCATGCCATTGAAGTGTAGGACCTATTTCAAAAGTATTTTGAGCGAAATGAAAAAGTAGCTATAAGAGTAAAATAGACCATCAGTAGCTGAAACAAAGGTGCAGGGGACAAAATACCAGTCTTATTTGTCTGATTTCCTTCTAGAAAGGAAAATACACAGTAAGCAGGGATAACAATTTTGGGAAGTTCATGTTGGCCATTTTAGTGGGCAGAAGGGAGGTTAATGAAGATCCATCTCTGATTACCCTTTCTTTGATCTCTCTTTCATCCATCATTAACAACAGGCACTCTTCTCAAAGTTGACACTATTTCTGCTTTCGAAGATAATTTTCTGCAAAGGGATTGTTGTTGCAAAACATCCATCCCATGACAGAGACAACCTTAGACTCACTATACTTGCACAGCCACCATTCCTCTGTTACAAATGCAGTGACTTCATGGGTGTTAGCACCTGCTCAAGACCACTGAGACACCATATCTATCTCCTGAGCTCCTGTGCCTGGAACTGAACCCCAGGCAGGGATTCCCACCCGGCTCCCTCTAGCTGTGAGGTGCAGGGAGCAGCTTAAGCTGTCAGAAGGTATGAGCTGCTCACAGAGGAACCTGGAAGTGAAAACAGTAAGTTATAACTGCTCAACTGACAGGTGTTAAGTTGTTAAACAAAGTTGTAATACATCAAAATTGTATTACATCATCTAGTTCATCACTCAATTGAGTGCGCCTGTTAAAGATGCTCAGTAAATGTAAAATATGGTTACAAATTTTTGTGCTGAATGTTGGCTTGTACATAAATCAGTACTAGGAAGCAATTATTTCCGAAACTCTTTGAATATTTCATTTTCTTCACTGTTAAGTTCCAAAGGAAAATATTGTCTATAAATTCTGTCTTTTCTTTCACCAGATGTACCACACAGGCATATAAAAAAAGCTGATACGGAAAACTAAAGAGGGGGCCTGTCTCCAAGAAGAAAACTTAACTAACCAAACTACTTTTAAACTGCTTTTAACTGCTTATTTATGCAAATGGTAGATATTTAATATCTATAAAACAGGAATAGTAAAAGTGCAGGTAGTCTAATAAAAAGTTTGGGGTTAGAGTCAGGTAAAAGATTTGCGCATAGTATATAAGATCCAGAAGCAAATATGAAGGGCAGCTGCTTATAGCCTTTGAATGCCCAGGAACTGGAGGTACATGCAGCAAGCAGTGCTATCTTTCTACCTAGTCACTGTGTAGTACTTCAGACTCTTTAAGTGATGCAGGTGCATTAGTGCAGGTCTGCTTTGAGGTTGTTTAGACCTGCCTTTAAGCTAATGCATTTGGAGTGAACATTGTCCTGACACACTTCCACAACTTCTAGTGTCAGTGTTGGCTTATTTACAACAAAGAGGAGAATATCTGCTTGATATACCACCAGACTTAAGTCTTCCAGCATGAACTCATTTGTTCTGTCTCCATCAGCTGAGGAGACCTCAGGAGACCTGTCCTGAACATCAGGGTAATATGATATAGCAAACTCCCTGCAACACTGCACGACTTGCAATTCCTATTTCTTTTATATTTTTAATGCTGGGAACATGCATCCATGAAATCTGAAGGACTGATTTTCTGATTTAATAATTTTATACAGCCTAGTTTATGCTGTGACATAGAGACATGAGTAAAATGTATCAGTGAGTAACGTAAATGTGACTGCATACTGTACTGAGAGCTTTCAAGAGCTACTTTAACTGATGACAGTCCCTTTAGTGCATCCAAGTTCCTCATTGAAGTTTTCCATCAATTAGACTATGAAACAAATGATTGTCATTTTTTTTGCCTGCTTAGCTCTGACTAAGCATTTACTTTTATTGATCCCAAAGATCTAGCAGCAGGAAATCACCAAACAAATAAAAGGAAGAATCACTTCTGACTGTGTTTCCAGACGCTTGATTAATCAACATTATTATTTGTACAGTGTCCTAGAAGTATGCAGTGCTTTGCAATGTTAACAGCAAATGATCTGACTTTGCCCATAGAATCCAGATGAAAGTGAGAAGCCTGACACTGAACTCTATTGGCATCAGATAAGCCATGGAAAGAGAAGGCACTCTGTGTGTAACGAATTAATACAGTCTTGTTAGCTTATGGAAAAAATGTATAGCTCCTGCTTGAATGCTTTTTCGAATTATTTCAAAGCATTACATCAAGCATTTGAAATCACACAGGATGCAAAGAAATGTAACAAAGGAATTTTAAAGTGAAAAAACAGCTTTTATCACTTATTCATGATAGATGATCATACAAGATTGTAAATTTATTTGGGTTGTTTGACTAAATGCAAGGAACTGAGCTTTGGAAGATTTCAGTGGGAAGATTTTTTAGTGCAGAAAAGCTGAAGGCCTTTCATGCATAAGGATTTTGTCATATACCATGTTATTAATCTTTGATGTCTCTTCCAAAACACAGGTTAGAACTTGAAGGGTTCTCTGAATCCAGATATTGAATTAATTCTTTCAGTTGATACTAGGAATAATCCATTGATTATGTTTCTGACATAACTGTTGAACAAATAAAAGTCATTGATATCCTTCTTTTTTTTTTTTTTCATGAGAGACATAGAAAACAGTGGTGCTGTATCACTTAGAGGTGTTGAAATGCTATTCTTGTTAATGGAAAATAGCCAGTTCCTTTGAGTCCACTGTAGGCCTACATGTATAATGGGACTTGTTGTTATGATCCTACCTTTTGACCAGTAGTTTCTTCTACCATCTCTTCTTAGAGGCCAAAGCTCATTTCAGGTTTTTTTCTGCCTAAAATTTTCTTATCAGTATAGAACTCCAACAGCGGAGTAAAACTCTAACTGTGAGAAATATATCAGAAGAGAAGGTCTACTTAACATGCCTAATCTTGTTCATGTCCACAGCTGAGTTAGAAGATGCCACCTGAACTTCACTAGAGTAGAGCAACAAAAAGCACCATGTCTCCCTTGCATGTCCCATTCTGTCCTCTGCTCCGCTGGAAGCAAGTAAAGCAGAGCTACAATTCATTGCTGTGAGGCATGTTTGCCACTCCACTGGCTTCTGAGGTGCCCCATTAAATCCTTTTGAGTCCCACAGAAACTACATGCTGAGACCTCCATGCCTTCCTGGTTTAGAACAATTAATTTCATTCTTGCACACAGAAAACTGTGCAAATGGATTTTCCTGAAGGTGAATATAGACAATATCTTTATATCTTCATTTGGATTAACTTCACTTTAGGAAGAGCTGTCTATTGTAAACCACTAACCATATATCATACTTTTCTCTCTGCTATTGGTCTAGACTGAAGGTGTCAACCTCAAGTTCATTCCACTTACAAAGCTGCAAGCAATTTTCATAATACATTTTTTTACATTAATCCCACTCTGTATCAGACATGAATCATGGATGGATTAAACTAATCTGTCACAAGTTCTTAATGGTGACAGAGAAGAGAGGGTGAGAAGGAGGTCGTGGGGGAAGGTGAGAAGTTCAGTTGTTGGTTATACAGAAATATGAGGCTGAGACAGAAGTTGGAGAGATTAAACAACTTGCATCAGAAATGACAGAAGAGTCTGAAATAATAAAAAATTAATACTGGAAAATAAAAGAGAAAGGAAATCAGAACAGAAACTCAAGGAAAACAATGATAAAAAGACATGAAAAAATAGAGGGCACCAAATAAGATACTAAAGGAATAGCCAGAGAGTCAGGACAAGATCATAAAAAGAATGGAAGCTCAAAAAATATGAGCAGAAAAGAGAAAGTAAGGAAAGTAGCCAAAGGATGAAAAGAAGATTAGAAAGAAAATTCTGACTCCTCCGTGGCATAATTTAAAACTACAGTCAAAATGATGAAATGGCAGCTTAGGGGACCTCCAGCAATGCAGTGGAGAGGATCAAGAAGTAAAAAAAGGAAGCAGCAGGAAAGAAAGCAAAAGTTAAAGAAATTTGCAAAAAGAGTAGCATGGAGTCGTGCTTACTATATATGTGTCATTGTGGGAATTTGTATGTGATACTTGCATCCAGCCCATGAAAACAAGGTAGGAAAAACCCCACAAACCTACAAGGAATTATGTTGAGAATCTCACTGTAGGAATGTCTGTATTAATTTCAGAATTTGTGTCTGCCATCTCAAGCCCTCTATTTCTAATAAATAACACTTGTCAACACTTCCCTTTCTGTTGGGCCTCAAAGCCATTTTCTCTGTGCTTTCCTATGGTAAGAACATAGGAACTGATTTCACAAGATTGAAGAAATTTCTATCATTACATTGAAAGTTACACTACAGCGTACAAAAAGTTTCATAAAATGTGTTTTCAACAATGGAAAATAGTTGATTTTCAGATTGGATTTCTTCTTAAAGTTGTTGGTTATGCTTCTCTGCAAATCAATATAATGTAATCTCTTCCTTTCCATTTGTGAAGTATTTGTTTTTGACATAAACAAAACATGATTAAGAATATGATACAATGTGATTAACAAAGCTAATTAATTTTTGTCATATATGGGCCCTTCCTTATGCAATAACATTGCAAATTCAAGAATTTTAAAAGCTATTAGCTTCTTTTTAAAAATATAAAAATAATATTCAAAGTTGATAGCTAGGACCACTATGTATTTGAATACACATATTCTTAAAAAAAGAGGTAATTGTACCATAACATCGTCAACCCTTTTGTGATATTTTACATAGTTGTTATGCCACCTAGTGGTCAAATATCTAATAGAGTCATAATAGATGAAACACCCTTGTAGCAGCTGCAGACTGTCTTGGGTATAAGATGGATACTGCAGTTGTGTCATGCAAAGGATGGCTGACCAGAACAGACTTGCATAGGAAAGAGTTGAGGAGGGAAATAGCAGGACTGGGTCTACCAAACTTCCCAAAGACAATGTAAGTCATAGAAGTTCTGCCTAGTGCCTCCAGCCACATTTGGGTAAGTTCTTTTTCATTGTGCTCTGCGTTTATTCTCATTTGTCACTGGGGCTTACTTTATGTGACTTGCAGCACCACAGATAGCTCCCACAAGTCAGCAATTGACCACCGGTCAAATTTATTGAGTTTCTTCCTGATCTGAGAGAGAAAACTCTAGCAGCAGATGGTGTCTTATAGTGTAACACACATTCCTGAAGACATACACATGAATTCTCTTTCTTCTGTAAATGTAAAGTGCCTGTTCGGAACAGATGAACATCAACAACAAAACCAAGTCTACCTTCAGTTCCATAAGAAATTAATAATTGCTGCGTTGGGTGAGACAAAAGATCCAGCTGCTCTAATACCCTGTTTCTCATATGGGCTAACACCGCAAATGCAGTTGAGTTTCCTGTACTTACATACAAGGAGCATACACCAGCTACCTGAATACCTCCAGTGACTATTCCAGATCCCTCATTTTAAACCTATGAGTTATGTCCCAAATTCATTTGTCATATGATTTTAGTGCTTCCCCTCCCCAGACTCTGGGAGGTCTTTTAGCTTCAACAAGCCCACTTTTCAATACAGATCAACATGGGAAATGCTCAAGGAATGAGCATTATAAGAAAACAGAGCAAGGATAGATCGATTCTTCCTCAATATATCTCCCAGCTCTAGAGACTTTCTGAGCAGGAGGGTTGCATCTGGATCACTATGTTAAAAAATAAAAATTTAAATTTAAAAAAAAAAAAATCAGACTTTTAATTTGCTTTCTATCAGTAGACTTTTTCTAGGCTACCAGGATTTTTTTTTTTTCCTATAATTCTTCAGAGTTCTAGGAATGGCTTTTTCCATAAATGCTCTTACAAGATCATAAAATGACTTCCAGCCTTGTTCATTGAGCTCCTCCTTATTGGGGAGTAAAGGAGTATACCCTGACATCAGAAATCTCACAATGTCATGAAGTACTACTTGGAGGATGGGAGAGAGAAGAGCATGCAAAAATATTTCATAACCCAGAAGGTTTTCTGTTCGTGGAATGATAGTAATACTTTGTATTTACATACTGCAATTTAATCTTCTTTAGCAATATTAGTTTAACCTCCTGTCACTTCTGATAATATTAGTATGGTTTTTTCTATGTCACAGATGAGGAAACAAGCCCAAAGAGAGTAGATAATCTGCCTTTAACTATTTTGGTGAACATAGGAGAGAACAAAGGTTAATCCAGTGCCTCAGTCCCAGTCCTGTGCCTTACACACAGGACAGTGTTCCAGCCAAGGATAACACACAATTCCCATTTTGCCAGGCTTTTTATCTGACACATACTATGTGTGAACTCTATTAAAACTTGTAAATCTTAGTAACTGAAACAGTGGCGTCAGCTGCACAGGTCACTGTCTGGTGATGGCAAATTAATGTAATACTTGTCATGTGAAAATTATATACTACATTCTTTGTTATGTTGGTTTCAGCTAATAAATCACAAACACCATCTTCATCTTCTCCTGTTTGCAAAGCTGATTAGGTCTTCAACATCAACATCATTTCAATAAATACCCTGTTATTTGGCCTTAAGAAAAGCTGCATCATTGGCCAAAAAGGACAGTAAGATAACTGCCTTCTGACCAATCTGGACAAACCTGTGTCACCGTGTTTGAATAATCCATCCAAGTTTATGCCACATGAGGAAGGTTATATGCTTTAAAAATAATCTTAGTTGCTCAGATTAATACAGAAGTTTATTCCCCTTTTCCACTGTCTTTTTACTTGAGTCTGTCTTCATTTAGCTCCCACCCAGGGCTAAACAATAACAGTTTTTCTTTCACCCAATATCCCTTTCCCAACTGAGGAAGGAAATTGAGAAAAAGAGGAAGACTCGTGGGTTAAAATTAAACAGATTTAATAAAATAAAGAAACCAATATAAATGCTAACACAAAACACACAAAAGTATACTTAGCTACAGGTTGCAGCAGGTTGTTCAGGAACAGCAATCACAAGGAAGGGAAAAGAGCAAAAACATCCCCACCTCTCTCTCGCAAGCCCTCGCTTTTATAGTGAACTTGATTGTTAATTATATAGAATACACCTGTGGGCCAGCCTGGGTCGGCTGCCCTGCATTTAACTGCTAATGGCCCTGATCACCATGGCTGGACACAAAGTGAAACAAAATGCCAATGAAACCAGGACACATCACTGATGGTGGACCCTGTCTTTTAGGAGGCAGCTTTCTACCAGAGCTGTCTCAGTATAGCATCCCCGTCTCTGATTTTTCGGTCTGTGTCACAGGCACATTCTTGACATAGTGGTGGGTGACAAACAATAGAGCAACTGTTTCTTTGAATCAGTTCCCTAAATTAAGAACACAGACTTATTTTAATAGAACTTATTTTTAATTCTGAAGTGTCATTACCAGATCCATCTTTGACGCTGCACTAAGTCTGCAGAGAATTCAGATGTCAAAATGTCAGTTTGCTCAACAATTTCTTAGCCTTATTGCTGCAGTGGAACTTTATTTTGTCATCTACAACAGTTGAAAATGGCTTATTTTACCAACTGTTCATAGAATTGCAAGTAGGTGTTTCTTCATAAACTCATAAAAGTTAAAATATTGTAGCAAAGCTTGGATACTACAAAGATTTATGTATTACAGGAGTACATTTTACATTATTTCCAGCCTGGACTTGGGAGAGGTCCTTGAACAACAAGCATCACCAGGTGTTTCTGCTCCTTTCAGTATCTATCTAGTGTTGATATCCCAGTAAACTACCTACCCTGTTGCTACACCTGGGAGAAAAGTGGGGGGTGAGTGGGACATGGAAACAACTCTCTCTATAGCCTTTTTCCTTTTATGTGCAGGTTTGGGGAGTGTAGGGATGGAGAAAACAAGAAATAATCGAAAAGAGCAGGTGAATAGTTTAGAAGATAAATATTTTCACTTATCATTTTCAAGACTAGTGATATCCAGTATTAGTAATATTATTAGATAATAATAGTAAAATTAATAATTAATAACAGTATTAAAATAAGTAGACCTGAATTAATTTTTTCTGCTATAGTCTCAATAAGAGTATTAGAAATCTACAAAGTTATAGGGTAACAGTGAATCCCATGATCACACTTGTTTAACTGAACTCATACAATTTACTTCTGTTTTGTTTTTATCTTTCATCAGGATATATGTATCCTCATGTTTGTGCTATTCAGGACATCAGGAAAATTTTCTACTTTATTCTGAACTCTACTAACGTGGTATGGGTCTTACAACAAAGCCAATATACTGAGAAACCAAGGATGCTATACCAACATTAATCTCTCTTTATGACATCAAATGAAATGTATATATCTACATAGTAGTTACTGAACAATTCAATGGAGTACAGAGAGGCCTCATTAATGTCTTTGATGCCTCCTGCACAGTGTACTTTTTTGTTGTTGTTGTAACAAATTGAAATTTCAAATAGTTGTGGTAAAGCAGGCTGTTGCCTTTTCATTTATGTGGAAGTTAACTGCATAGACGGTGACTTGCTTGGATGTAGTTAAGTGTAATCCAACATCACTGAGGTAACGTAAATCCTGGCAGTACTCCTCTGGGATCACAAGTAAACTCCTCATTTAGTGTTTCATTCCACTGCTCGTATCATGAAAAATATCTGAGGCAAAAGGTTGGTGTTCTTCATGCCATCATGGAGTAGCAATTTGGTTTTGTCCCTAATTTTCTGGAAGTCCCAGAATGTTTGTTGTGTAACATTCATGACGGAACAGTTTAATGTCACTGGGAGTTGAAGAATCGAAGCTTAATGCACTACTCATTGCTTTGGTGAGAGTGATTATGGTGTAATTGGTATGAACTGGTAAATTCATTTTGGTATAATGCCTCTTATACCAAACAACTGAGCAATACACTGTGATACGCAGAACAAGAGCTTAGTCAGAAACCTTGAGGATATATGATGTGTTGCAGTGGCTAGTCTAGGTAAACCTAGTATAAAGTTTCATAGGTTTTTCCTATACCTCAAATGCCATCAACTTCTATGCAGTGATGAACGAGACACCTTCGTGCACAGTCATGCACTTCTCTTTTGCTGCAGAAATTTACTATGAGCTGCTTCTTAGTCCAAATGAATACAGGTACCATGATCTTCATGAAACTTTTGGTTTCAGTCTCCAAGTTCTACACTTCCAAGTTCATCTTCAGCCTACTTTAGAAGGCTAAACCTCAACTCTGCCTGCAGTGACAGCTGCAACATAGATTTGCAGGAGCTGTTGGAGAGAACAGGGAATTCAGTGTAAAAACTGTAAATATCTGATGCACTTGCCAAACCCTTAATGAGGTTCACTGATTGTTCTCTAGTGACAGATTTGATTGTCTGTTAGACTGTAGCTGTCTGTTACAGAGCATTTTATCCAATTAAGACCACAGTGGTGACTTGTGCCATTGGCACCTAGAGTAATAGATAGTGCCATACACACATGAGAGTCAGCAGATTCAACTGTTACCTTGAACAGGATCTCACAAGAGCTTCATAAGAAAATCGGTGGAAATTGTTAGATCAGTTGCTTTCATCTTCAGCTTAAAAATAGGTATAATTTTTTCCAAAGTTAATAAAAATGTCCAAGAAAAGGTTAAGTGCCAAATTATAAAGTTAGAGTAGATTGAAGGGAGAAGAAAGGCTTGAGAGAGAATTGATATCAAAAGATTCACTAATGTGAAAGAGATGACTGATCTGAGACCAGCCAATTCCAGACTGCAGTTATGGCTTCCTCCTAGTTCTCAATCCTTTGTAGTTTAGCTGAAGATGATGAGTAAGTCTGCTAATAAAAGCTGCTACCATGAAATTGTCACAAACTTGATATAACTTCCTCCAGTGGCCATGTAGTATCTCTTCATTCCGTATGTATTCCTCTTTCTGCAAAATGTGAGCATCCTAATTCAACGTGCTTCTCACAGCAAACACCCAGCTGGCTCCAGGGGCACTTTTTCTAACTCACAGAAATTCAGAATAGTGGTTCTGTCCTGCTCTGAAGAGAACAGGAGAATAAAACAATGACTTTATCTTTAGCATACTTTCCCAAAGTTCTCACTAAAAATTAAAAATAATTTAAGTATCTCCATTTAATGCATAATTGATTTTGTGTGGGAAGATAGGGAATTAGCTATCCAGGCAGATTATTGTCCCTCTAAATATTGTAAGAAAGATTAATTGTCTACAATGGCAGAGGCTGTGCTACAACTAATTTATTTGCCACTGCCATTCCTAAACTTTAAAAAATGAAGGTCATTACATTAAGACAAATCCATCACTACCATGTGTCCCAGCTAAAGCAAGCTATTCTGATATCCCTCAAACAGATAAAGTTCATCACTGAACTTTAGATCTTCATTGTTTTACCATGACCACCATAGCTTTCTCTAAGTAAATGATAAGACCAACTTTGGGCTAGAAAGAATTCAAATCCCAGGCACTGTTCAAGATTTAGGACCTAGTAGCTCTCACATTCCCAAGTTCATTTGGGAGTCTCACACAATCCCAAATTCCATTTCCTGAGGCCATCAACTTCCAACCAAACATCAACAGAAAGAAAATAGGACATGAGAAAGCATTTGTCCTAGGCATTGTTCAGTCGAGCAAGTTGTCTGTTAAAAAGAACCTAGTACCACCACAGATAGAATTCTGCATGACCCCAGTTTAATCTGCATCACTCTGATATGCATCAATGTAAGTCTCCAAACTTTTCCCAGCCCACCTATAACCTAACTCACAGGTTATAGTAAGCACATAGTGAGAACTATTTCAAAGTGAGCCAAAAAGTAGAAAAAGGTGAAAAGATGATGTAGTCTTACTTTTTTCAGACATCAAATGATGAAAATACCTCTGCTGAAGACAAAAACTCTGAAAGTATGAAATAATTTATGAAGTAAGAGAAGAAAATTACTGAGTACTGTTTTTCAGCTGAATACTACTGGTGCAACTAATGCCTTGCTTTTACAATGACTGAAGGTATTTTTTGGGGCCTCTCAAGGGCTTACATAAAATTGTCACAAATATACTTGCACCTGATATGTCACATGGAAAGGAAAAAATGTCAGAAAGATGGCAAACCTATATTTGACCTAGGAATATTTGGGCCACAATAAACATTCCAGTCTCCTTTGCCAGATTGCTTCATCCATTTGAAAATAAGTATCCCTCTGTATTTGTGAAGGGTTTAATGAGTGAAACCATATCCTCATGTGTGTTCAGACCACATTAAAATGATCATCATCCAAGTGTGAGCCAAGTGATCTGACATTTATAAAGATAAAATATGCAGGTCAATTGGTCAGATACACAAAATCATCAAATCAGCTCAGAATCCCTTCACAGAATCGCAGAACCGCTGACGTTGGACAAAAGCTCTGGAGATCATGTCGTCCAACAGCCAAAGAGCAAGGTCAGCCAGAGCAGGATGCCCAGGACCAGATCCAGCTGGGTTTTGAATATCTCCATGGATGAAGACACCACAGCCTCTTGGGGCAACCTGTTCCAGTGTTTAACCTCCCTCACAGGAAAAAGATTTTTTCTTATGTTTAAAGAGAATTTCCTGTGTTTCAGTTTCATAGAATCATAGAATAGCCCATGTTGGACAAGACCTTGAAAGGTCACCTGGTCCAAGGTTTCATGGGAAAGGGAGCTTAGATGAGATTGTCTAGCACCCTGTCCAAATGCCTCTTGAAAACATTCAGTGACGGGGACTCCACCATGTCCCTGGGGAGATTGTTCCAGTGACTGATTGTTCTCACTGTAAAAAACTTCTTTCTTATATCATAATGAAAAGGTTTATGTGCCTTGCCTCTTGTCCTGTCATTGGATACCACTGAGAAAGGTCTGACTCTGCCTTTTTTACTGCCCACCACCTATCAGGTATTTATATACATTGGTAAGATCCCCCTGAGCTTTCTCTTCTCTAGGTTCAATCTAGAAACAATCCTAGGTTCTCTAGGAACATTCCCAGCTCCCTCAGTCTTTCCTCATATGAGAGATGCTCTAGTCCCTTCATCATCTTTGTGGCCCTTTGCTGGACTCTCTCCAGTATGTCCATGTCTCTCCTTGTACTAGAGAGCCTAGAACTGGACACAGTACTCCAGGTGTGGCCTCACCAGTGCTTAGCAGAGGGGAAGGTTCACATCTCTCAACCAGCTGGCAATGGTCTTCCTAATGCAGCCTTGAGGGCACATTGCTGTCTTATGTTCAGCTTGGACATGTCCATCAGGACACCCAAGCTCTTTCCTGCAAAGCTACTTTCCAGCTGGTTAGTGCCCAGCCTGTATTGGTGCCTGGGGTTGTTCCTATGCCAAGTGCAGGATTTTGCACTTCCCTTTTCTGAAATTCTTGAGGTTCCTATTGACCCATTTTTCCAGCCTGTCCATGTCCTGCGGAATGGCAGCACAACCCTCTGGTGTACCAGACACTCCTTTCAGTTCTGAATTAACTACAAACTTGATGGTGGGCTCTGTCACATCATCCAGATCATTAATGACGATGTTAAACAGCACTAACTCCATTATTCATACCTGGGGTACACCACTGGTCTCCATCTGGATTTCATGGTGCTGATCACAACCTTTTGAGCCTGACAGTTCAACTAGTTTCTAGTCCATCTCACTGTCCATTTATCTTCTGACCTTCATCATTTTGTCTATGATGATGTTACAGGAGACAGGTTTGTTTGAAGGTTGCACTACTATGGCAAATATAAGAAGGAAACTTCTCTTTTAGCCCAGCAACTACACAATCATAAAACCAAAATCAAAATCATTGACATAGCTGTACTGTGTGGTTCACACTTCAGCCTCCAGGAGGAAAATACCAGAGAAATGCAAATAACGCACAAAGTTGAATCAGTTGTAATAAAACTTCCTCCTGTCCGATGGAGTCCAACATTCAATCAGGTATTCCCTCCCAGACGGGAAAAGCCTCCCTGAGTTTTCATCTGACCACAGCAGCAGGTTCAGCTCAGGTGGTATGATCAGAACAACAGGTCTGTCTTATTGCCCTTATTTAGACTCTAATAATGAACTCAAGACTGTCTGGCAGGTAACTGAATGGCAACGATCACGCAATTTACAGAATCACAGAATCACAGAATCAATCAGGTTGGAAGAGACGTCTGGGATAATCGAGTCCAACCATTGCCCTGACACCACCATGTCAACTAGACCATGGCACTAACTGCCATATCCAGTCTTTTCTTAAACACATCCAGAGATGGTGACTCCACCACCTCCCTGGGCAGCCTGTTCCAATGTCTAATGATCCTTTCTGAGAAGAAATGCTTCCTAATGTCCAACCTGAACCTCCCCTGGTGAAGCTTGAGGCTATGTCCTCTTGTCCTATCGCTAGTTGCCTGGGAGAAGAGGCCAACTCCCACTTCACTACAACCTCCCTTCAGGTAGTTGTAGACTGCAATAAGGTCACCTCGGAGCCTCCTCTTCTCCAGGCTAAACAACCCCAGCTCCCTCAGCCGTTCACAGAATCACAGAATCACAGAATCACAGAATGTTAGGGATTGGAAGGGACCTCGAAAGATCATCTAGTCCAATCCCCCTGCCGGAGCAGGACTACCTAGACCATATCACACAGGAACGCGTCCAGGCGGGTTTTGAATGTCTCCAGAGAAGGAGACTCCACAACCTCTCTGGGCAGCCTGTTCCAGTGTTTGGTCACCCTCACCGTAAAGAAGTTTTTCCTCCTATTTATGTGGAACCTCCTGTGTTCCAGCTTGCACCCATTGCCCCTTGTCCTGTCAAGGGATGTCACTGAGAAGAGCCTGGCTCCATCCTCATGACACTTGCCCTTTACATATTTATAAACATTAATGAGGTCACCCCTCAGCCTCCTCTTCTCTAAGCTAAAGAGACACAGCTCCCTCAGCCTCTCCTCATAAGGGAGATGTTCCACCCCCTTAATCATCTTCGTGGCTCTGCGCTGGACTCTCTCTAGCAGTTCCCTGTCCTTCTTGAACTGAGGGGCCCAGAACTGGACACAATATTCCAGATGCGGCCTCACCAGGGCAGAGTAGAGGGGGAGGAGAACCTCTCGTGACCTGCTAACCACACCCCTTCTAATACACCCCAGGATGCCATTGGCCTTCTTGACCACAAGGGCACAGTGCTGGCTCATGGTCATCCTGTTGTCCACTAGGACCCCCAGGTCCCTTTCCCCTACGCTGCTCTCCAACAGGTCTGCCCCCAACTTGTACTGGTACATGCGGTTGTTCTTGCCCAGATGCAGGACTCTACACTTGCCCTTATTATATTTCATTAAATTACTCCCCGCCCAACTCTCCAGCCTGTCCAGGTCTCTCTGAATGGCTGCGCAGCCTTCCGGTGCGTCAGCCACTCCTCCCAGTTTTGTGTCATCAGCAAACTTGCTGACAGTGCACTCTATTCCCTCATCCAAGTCATTAATGAATATATTGAATAGTACTGGTCCCAGTACCGACCCTTGAGGGACTCCGCTAGACACAGACCTCCAACTGGACTCAGTCCCATTGACCACCACTCTCTGGCTTCTTTCCTTCAGCCAGTTCACAATCCACCTCACTACCCGATCATCCAGACCACACTTCCTCAGTTTATCTGCGAGGATGCTGTGGGAGACTCTGTCTCCAGGACCCCCACCTCATTCATCAGTGGGCCTACATTGCCTCTAGTGTTGGCTTTACCTGCAATGTATTTGAAGAAGCCCTTTCTGTTGTCCTTGACCTCTCTTGCAAGGTTTAATTCCAAGGAGGCCTTAGCTTTCCTAGTTGCCTCCCTACATCCTCTGACAACAGACTTATATTCCTCCCAAGTGGCCAGCCCCTCCTTCCATGATCTGTACACCCTCTTCTTCCACTTGAGTTTGCCCAGCAGTTCCCTGTTCAACCATGCAGGTCTCCTGGTACCCTTCCTTGACTTCCTACCTGTTGGGATGCTCTGATCTTGAGCTCGGAAGAAGCAGTCCTTGAATGCTAACCAACTATCTTAGGCCCCCTTACCTTCTAGTACCCTGTCCCATGGGATTTCCCCTAGCAATTGCTTGAAAAGGCCAAAGTTGGCCCTCCTGAAGTCCAGGGTTGTGATTCTGCTAGCTATTCTGGTCCTGCCACATGAGATCCTGAACTCTACCATCTCATGGTCACTACAACCAAGGCTGCCCTCAACCTTCACCTCTTCAACCAGACCCTCCTTGTTAGTGAGGATAAGATCCAGCAGCGCTCCTCTCCTAGTTGGCTCATCCACCATTTGCATCAGAAAGTTATCATCAATGCACTGGAGGAACCTCCTGGACTGGGGATGGCTGGCTGAGTAGGCCTCCCAGCAAATATCAGGGTAGTTGAAATCCCCCAAGACAACCAGGCCCTGTAATTGCGAGACTGCTCTCAGCTGCCTGTAGAAGGCCTCATCACCCTCCTCATCCTGATCCGGTGGCCTGTAATAGACACCCACAACAGTATCACCCCTGCCAGCCTGCCCCTTAATTCGCACCCACAAACTCTCAACTCGCTCCTGATCCGCCCCTGGACAGAACTCAATACATTCTAGCTGCCCACTCACATAAAGAGCAACTCCACCACCTCTCCTTAGTGGCCTGTCTTTCCTGAAAAGGACATAGCCATCCATGACCACATTCCAGTCATGCGAGGCGTCCCACCAAGTCTCTGTGATTGCCACTAAATCATAGCCCCCCGACCGAACACGGATTTCCAACTCCTCCTGTTTATTCCCCATGCTGCGTGCATTGGTGTACAGGCATTTCAGGGAGCGAGCTGAGCGCACCGATTTCACCCCAGGGGGATGGGGGGCCTCCTGGTCTACCTCAACACTAGAGTGTTGCCCCAGTGGTGCAAGCCCAGCTACTACCCCATCCCCCTTCGAATCTAGTTTAAAGCTCTCCGAATGAGCCCTGCTAATTCCTGTCCCAGAACCCTTTTGCCCCTACGACATAAACCTTTCCCATGTATTACCATGTTCCTCATAGGTCAGACCCTCCAGACCCTTCACCAGCTTGGTCGCCCTCCTCTGGACTCGCTCCAACACCTCAACGTCTTTCTTGAAGTGCGGGGCCCAGAAAAGAACACAGTATTCAAGATGCGGCCTCACCAGTGCCGAGTAGAGAGGGACGATCACTTCTCTAGACCGGCTGGCTACACTATTCCTAATAGAGGCCAGGATGCCATTGGCCTTCTTGGCCACCTGGGCACACTGCTGGCTCATGTTTAGCAGGCTGTCGATCAGCACCCCCAGGTCTCTTTCCGCCAGGCTGCTTTCTAACCACTCTTCCCCCAGCCTGTAGAGCTGCATGGGGTTGTTGTGGCCGAAATGTAAGACCCGGCACTTGTTCTTGTTGAACCTCATGCTGTTGGTCTCGGCCCATCTATCTAACCTGTCCAAATCCCTCTGTAGGGCCTTCCTACCCTCCAGCAGATCGACACTCCCACCCAGCTTGGTGTCATCTGCAAATTTACTGAGGGTGCACTCAATCCCTACGTCTAGATCATCTATAAAGATATCGAACAGCACCGGCCCCTTACGAATCACTTCTCCTGTTTCTTGACCCTCCTTTTTGCCATCCCACCCTTGTACATCCCTTCCTCCATCCCAGCCTCTTCCAGCTAAACATTTTGCTGCTTTCCACCCACTGATCCCAGTTTTGCCACATTCCTGGTACAAAATGCTTTATATAGCATAAGTGATATCATGTCCCAGGTACTGCTGGCCTTGCAGTAGTCTGCCCCTGTGAAGGTCCCCAACACTCCCCTTCAATTGCCTGTGAAGCGTAGCCATTTTTCACATAAACCCTTTAAACACCTGTGAAATCCAGCAACGGTCACAGCATTGTAACTTTGGTCAGCTTGCCACACTGGTATCTGTCACAGCCAGCAATGTCTCGTTTCATGGCCAGTAGTTCTCCACATCCTCTTCAGTTAGCTTAACCTCAACTGAAGACCTTGTCAGAGGCCTCATCATCTGCTGGCAGCTCTGACACATGCTAGGGAGAAATTTCCACTGTTTTTAATATGAAATATGAACTGAGGTCTGTAACAGAGAGCAATGATCTTTCTGTGTCTCCTGTAAATGGATATGTCCAGTTTATACCCACCTCCTAAAAATGGAACAAATCCAGCTCCTTACTTTGTTTCAACTAATTTCTACTTTCTCATGCTTAAGGCAGAATTATGAGGAATAATTAAGAGGTACTTTGTTTCGAAAAGCTCAGCTCAAAAGTTTCAGAGGGTTCTGCTCTGCCCTATTCTCCTTTTAAAATCAAAATGCAATGACACAGGGCTATAGGGATTTCTCTGCTAGAGAGCTATTGGGATGGGGGGGTTTTGGAGCAATTTAATGTGCTTGCATGAAATTGCAAAGGGCGCATCTTGTCCTATCCTCTTCTACGCCTATGTTTCTGTAGTTATTATTCTCATTTTATCTCTATTTTTTAAAATTAAATATAAGCATTTTTCTTTTCCAGAATAAAAACATTAAAATATTTCCAGTAAAAAGACCTGATGAGTAAGTTTTTATTTACCACTATTTACTGAACAAGAGGGATGGGAAGAGGACTGAGAGTCACAGGAAACGTGATCACATATATCTCACTTCCTTAGAAAACTGAACTAAAAATGACATAATATATTGCCATTGCAACTGCCTTTTCCCCTTATTTCTATATCACTATTTTTTTAAATCAAGTGTCCTGTTATCAAAACTACTGCTGACACTAAAATACATGCTATCCACATTTTCTTGTAGCCAGAACTGGGATTGAATGAATCATTTCTATGACTCATCACAACTCTTGTTGCACAACATGTTATAAAGTACTGAAGGATTTAACATAAAAAGTGGAGTTGTCTCCCCGTTCTTATAGAATTTTTTTGCTAAAGATTGAAAATACCCTCTTTCAAATTATTTTAACTTACTTTCTTCCTTGGATTTGGCTTTATTGGCAGCAGAAACAACAGAAATTAAAGTGTAAAAGCTGATCCTTCAATCTTCGCAGATAGCCCCGATCAAAAAGTCACAGTCCCCATATATAGAGTGATCTTCTAGTAAAAAATGTCAAGAGTTATCAGGGGTTTTTTTGGACACTTCTAATGCCTAAATTAGTGCCTGGATAAAGCATGCTGTTATATACCTGCACTGTGGCAGCATCTCTCAGCACAGTTATCCAAGCAGCAGGAACTACTAGAAGCACCGCAATGCCTCCAGCCCAATACATGAAAGTCATACACCAGCTATCCTTTCCTGATGAAAGACTATACGGTGCACCGGGGACCCTTACTAATAGTGGGATTTGTATTCTGGTCTCCTGCAGATACTCAGGAAAGCAAAAGAGAAAATAAATCACCTTCAACCACCTGGATAACTACAAAAGATCTACTCAGATCAAGAATCCAGGTCCCAGATCTCATATTTTCCCCATGGTTTCATGCGGAACATTATCACACTCAGCTACTTACTCAGAAGGATATCTAACAAGAATTTCCCTCCAGAGGTATCGCTCATGACGGTGTGTGAGACAGGAGATATTTGAAGACTGGTGAAGAGGATTAGTCTGTGTCGAGTGTACAGTATGAGAAAACGGAAGTGCTTGGGAGGAAACCTGAGGAAATCATGAAATGGCAGGAGGTGGTGGAATGAGCTAGTTTTCCTCAGGGCACAAATTACTAGACACAGTCACAGGAAAAGGGTTTGCTTAGGTAAGCAAACACTCAGAGGTATTCAAAGACTGTTTGCAGTATCTTCTTACTACAAAGAAGCTAGAAGTGTCCAAGAGCAGTGGGTGGTAGCAGACCATGAAGCATGTGCTGGGAAGGAAGTGAATGCAGCATTTGCAGTAAGTCTTGTCGCAGGCAAGCCACAGTGATTTAAAAACCATTATCTTCTGAACAGTGTACATGTGACTATGGAGACTGCTATTATGACCTTACACTTTGAAAATGGCAATCCTTTTTTTTGTCTTATTGTCAGTGTTCAGAGCTAACCTGCTAACAGCTGAGAGTGGATTGAGAAATAAAAAGTTGTTCAGTGTATGCTATCCCATGAGCACAGTCTTTCTGTGAGATGTCTAACTGAAAGCAAAAAGCTTATTAAGTTCATATAAATCGATCAAAAGAAATGCAGTTCTAAATAAAGTTAATATAAATAAATCTAAATAAACACAGCTGTAATTTTTCAGAGAGCAATGTTCTTTCTGTGCCTCCTTAATATATGAGACAAGAGCATATCAGTGTCAAGAGTTTAACCTTGTCCTGCTAGAAGATGGCAGTTGAACCAAAGGTTTGTCAAAACATCTTAAACAATTTTGCCTGTCCCATAGTGCCCCCTCTATTGGTAGATCTGCTACAGATCTGCAATGGGACACAGGCAACTTTGTCGTTTTGACTGCTTTTTCTAGGAGCATGTCTATGGTGCAAGTTGCCCCTGCCAGTGCTCCAAGCCAAACAGTGCCCACTGCTGTAGTTGGTGCAGTGCTGGGTCTAAGCTCCCTGGTCCTGCAGAGAGGCAGAAGACACTAGATGGGGCTTTCAGCCACAGTAATAGGGCTGAGGAAATGGCTAAATCTTGATCAGATTTGCCTGTAAAGTCATAATGTTATCTCCATGGTTTGATAACACCATGCACTACAGCTCTCACTCACTATTTGTACTGCATGATGGAACTCTGAACTTTGTGAAAAAGCTAACTATTACTGTTGTGCCAATCGTAAAAGTTACTCTGATGTAATTCATTGTATTCTTGGAATAAAATGCTCCAAATGATAATATGTTTGATGGTTTTAAATGTCACCAAAATGTCCATAGCATCTTGAACAAGCACTTATATATATATATTTTCATTCATTATAAAATAAAGGAAGCTTTCTTCATAATGATTTTGAGGTTGGAACCTGATCCAGCTAATATAAGCGTAGATATTATTTGTTGGTTTTATAACAAAAAAAAAATAAGGTGGATTTTGGCTCTGGAATTGCCAAAGATTTTTTGGCAATCTTAGTACGTAATGTCCAGAAAGATAGTTCAAACTTCCTGGATATTGTTGATGTTAAGTCGAAGATTCACTACACAGCTTAATACTTCTGTCCTATCCAGACAAAAAAGTCAATCTGCTTGGAAAACCAGGATCTTTGTGGCTAGAGAGAAGATATCTCCCAGGAACAAGGTAATGGTGGATAATATTAATCCAGCTACCTCCTGCTTGGGGGACAGAATAGTTAATTTTGAATTACGCATTTTTGTTTTCTGTATAAGATTAAATTACATTCTAACACTGCCACAGCGCAGGGAATGCACTATGAATTTCCAAAGACCAAAGAGCTGAGTGATTTCTTTTAATTCCCATAACTTTCAGAAAGGTCATAGTTACTTGACACTACAGGTCGGTTGAAAGGAGCAGTTCAAATGGGTCATCTGAGTAAGCATGTTAAGGGAAGAAAGTGCCCCGATCATTTATTTGAAACTTGCCAATACCATTTCTGTGTGTTTCTGTCTAGTATTCCAATACATGGGCAGAATTATCCATAACAATAACAGACCACCATCTCACTTAGCTTATAGCCAAACAATCTGAAAATGTGCAGTTGGTCTCAGTAACATGGATCTCCTTCTAATTAAAGAAATGAAAATATGCAGACTTCAGAGTAATTAAGATCATGTCATTTTTAAACCCACAATACTTTCCAGAGACCTCTTGTTCTCTGGCACTCATCTTGCTGCAGTTGTTTCTCAGGCTTGGTAATGTGCTCAGAGGTTTCTTACACAAACATCTAAGAACATTTAAAAGTTTCTATGATGGAATTACAAAGGTCAAAAATGGTTTCTTCTGTGACTGAGTACAGACACAAGAAAACTCCAGAGGGAGAACACCAGGTGATACAGAAGTCGGAGAAATCCTGAAGGCAGAGAATCTCTCTCCCATGACTTCATGGACTGTGCATCCCTGAGGATTAGGTTTGCTAGATGCTTTTTCCTGCTAGATGCCTAAATGTCAGAAATTACTGCCATGACTTGCAACATTACCTACATTGTCTGCAGCTCCTATGTACTGAAGGAGCTATGTGCCAGCAGAATGGAATAAAACTATCAGGATTTGACACTGAGCAAATGCATTAGGGATGGGATGGTTGATAGACACCCCTTTAATCCTATGAAACCCGCCAACTGCCAAGAATACCATGACCTGGACGTTAGATATTCCCAACCCCTTATCTGGTTTTCCATAGAGAGGATCATGTTTTGTGCTATACATTTGAATTTCAGCTTTCCCAACCTAGGTATTCAGTTATAAATTTCATATTTCTGTCAAATAGAAATGGAGAAAAATTAAATTAGGCAAGAGAAGGATATACGACATCTGAAGGGTAAATGCTTGAGGCAACTGAGTGAGTTAGCTTGTTTCTTTGATTCATTAAATAAATCAGCTGGTATTCCTAACCTAAACACTAATTTTGCTATTCTTACTCTATCTCATATTGAGGGGTTCACTGATTATACTGAAATACCTCTCCTAAACCCCCCTAAAGGTTTAGAAAGGCTACAGGGAAATAAATCAATGACAACATGCCAAAATCCATCACAATGGGTGCTGTTCTAATTCATTTGATACAGGTCAGCTCAGATCATGCAGTTGGAAAGCTGACATTGATTTAATTAACTGCAGTGCACTGTATTGTTTTAAAAGGAGATATTCTTTCCATGTTTTACATATACAATTTATGGCATATCCAAAGCAAAAAGTTATAATTGGAACACTAGGAAAAAATACAGCAAAACTGACTCACTGAATAAAAAGCTGCTTCCAGTTTAGTTTGATTCAAGAAAGAGAGGTAGAGATGATCTCACTGAGAGCTAACAGAATCAAACGATAGCAGTGGTGAAGTGATTGATATTTGTTTCAAGCTTAAAACACATAGAACAAAGCAGAATATGGGAGCTATGAAT
The DNA here is from genome assembly GCF_013368605.1 of Nyctibius grandis. Taxonomy (NCBI): domain Eukaryota; kingdom Metazoa; phylum Chordata; class Aves; order Nyctibiiformes; family Nyctibiidae; genus Nyctibius; species Nyctibius grandis. The sequence continues at coordinate 110,624,220 of NC_090658.1, read as the reverse complement.
CTAAACCCACAAAAATAAGGAGAAAAAAAAAAAGAGGTAATTCACTCATTAAATCAAAGTCTAGGCAAAGAAGTAGTAACATTAATTGTGATGCCCAGATGGACTTGAAACACCTGTGTTCTTCATTTATTTTAATGCTGTTTAGGTGATGCTCAGGTCTGAGCGCAGAGTGTCTGTCACCTGCGCTCACCAGGCGCAACAGCTAAGCTTAGCTAGTTTCCTTAGCACTGGAACAAGTTGGTAGGGGACACAAACATAAAAGTGCAACCAAATCTCAGCTGTGAAAGCAAAAAGCTCATCCCAGCTAGGAAAGAGCCCTGTGACCCTCTAGCTGTGTGGTCTCCTTCAGGATGTGTCCGTCATTTTGGTGATGTGAGTAGGTACTAAGATAGAATCATAGAATTATTTCACTTGGAAAAGACCCTTAAGATCATCGAGTCCAACTGCAAACCTAACACTGCCAAGTCAACCACTAAACTGTGTCCCTAAATGCTACATCTACATGTCTTTTAAATACCTCCAAGTTTGGTGACTCAACCACTTCCCTGGGCAGCCTGTTCCAACGCTTAATAACCCTTTCGGTGAAGAAATCTTTCCTGATATCCAATCTAAACCTCCCCTGGTGCAACTTGAGGTCATTTCCTCTCATCCTATCGCTTGTTACTTGGGAAAAGAGACCGACATCCACCTTGCTACAACCTCCTTTCAGGAAGTTGTAGAGAGTGATAAGGTCTCCCCTCAGCCTCCTTTTCTCCAGACTAAACAACCCCAGTTCCCTCAGCTGCTCCTCATAGGATGTGTGCTCTAGACCTTTCACCAGCTTCGTTGCTTTTCTTTGGACACACACCAGCACGTCAATGTCTTGTAGTGAGGGGCTGTCCTGGTTTTGGCTGGGATAGAGCCAATTTTCTTCTTAGTAGCTAGAATAGCACTGTGTTTTGGATTTAGTATGGGATTTGGTATGAGAAGAATATTGATAATACACTGATGTTTTTAGTTGTTGCTAAGAAATCAAGGACTTTTCAACTTCCCATGCTTTGCTAGTATGTGGGTACACAAGAAGCTGAAAGGGAGCATAGCCAGAGCAGCAGACGCAAATTGGCCAATGGAATATTCCGTACCATGCAACATCATGCTCAGTATATAGACGAGGGTTAACCAGGAAGCTTTCTCTCCCTTCTGGGATTGCGGGTTTGGGGTTTTCTCTACTCCGGGATTGCTAGCCAGGGACGGGCTGGGCATTGGTCAGTGGGTGGTGAGCAGTTGCACTGTGCATCACTTGTTTATATATTCTATTATTATTATTATTATTTTATTTATTTTATTAAATTATTTTTATCTCAACCCACAAGTGTCTTCACCTTTACCTTTCCAATTCTCTCCCCTGCTACCTGGGGGGGTGGGGGAGAATGAGCAACAGCTGCGTGTTATTTGGCGGGATGCCAGGTTAAAACCACGACAATCCTTTTTGGCACCCAACATGGGGCTCAAAGGGTTCAACATAATGACAGATTTGATTGGAATGTGCTAGATTGAATTTATAGATGTTATTGCTGTTTAGCTATTAATTGGCAGGCTCCTGTGCTTGCCATGGGGCTTGCCTGCCTCACTGTATATCAGAGTCTTGTGCCTGTTAGCAGCTGTGTGGTACTTAGTTGCCGGCTGGTGTTAAACCATGACAGGGGCCCAAAACTGAGCACAGTATTTGAGGTGCGGCCTCATCAGTGCTGAGTACAGGGGGACAATCACTTCCCTAGTCCTGCTGGCCACACTATTTCTAATACAAGCCAAGATGCTGTTGGCTATCTTGGCCACCTGGGCACCCTGCTGGCTCATGTTCAGCTGGCTGTCGATCAACACCCCCAGATCCTTTTCCTCCAGGCATCTTTCCAGCCACTCTTCCCCAAGCCTGTACCATTGCATAGGGGGGTTACTTAGAAAAACGTACCTCTAGAGCATCCCCTGGGGCAATCCAGGGCTCATTAGCTGCCTACGGGTGAACACGGAAAGCTGCATATCTGTGACATGCCCTTTCCTCCCTCTCTTCTAATTCCTTTCTGCCCTCCCGCAGGAGCAAGAGAAGAGAGAGCAGAAACAAAACCAGAACTTACACATGTTCACTGCTTTTTAGGCTGTGCACTCATGCTAGAGAGCACAAGCAACCTATAGCCAGGTCCTGACTTACAGCTGCCACTGTGGAAGCATGTACTCAACTGGAGCCTGAGATGGTGCATCCTCCATGTTCCCGCAAGCCTGCCTTTAATCCTCAGTGTCATGGCCAGCTGCTGCATGCTCTGGGTGTACATACAGGGCAGCAACCTCTTCCCTCCATGTGGAAGTCTTTGGAGGTAAGCTAACAATACTGAAGTCAGCATAATGACACTCAGTGGCAATGATGTACAGCACTGAGACAGACTGACTGCCAACCACAGTGCAGGCAGACCACGACTCATGCCCACAGAGCACATGCAAACGGTTTGACATGTACCTGCAGGGGCAGAAATAAACTTGTGCTTTAATCCACAAGTATAAAAAGGGACAATGACATTTCTGCAACAGAACCCACATGCTGGTCAAAATAAAATTAATGGATCCGAACCATGATTCAAACCAACCACTATGGCTAGTTCAAACTAACAATTTATGTTGAAAATGAGATTCTCCCCCAAATATTCACTGGTTCTAGTTCTATATTCTTTAGTTCTGTGAGAATCTGTGAGATATTTTGCTGTGGGATCCCTTCTTTGAGAATGTAAGTGAGCTAGCCTCAGGCTCAGATTTTTTCAACACCTGCAAAATGATATTTCCTTTTTCTGTTCCCTCTCTAAAATAAAAATCAGGAATTGTTATTCCCAGTGTCCCTGGGGCTCACTCACAATTAGGGAGAATGAAGAGACATAAGAAGCAGATTTAGAATATTTAGTCTTTTCTACCAAGACTGTCCTGAAATCAAATTATTCAAAACCAAAAAGAAAATTGCAGCATGGCCTCAAGTACCTTTCTCCCATCTGTTTTCCTGAATATTTTTGGTTTTGTCAGAATTTGCTTGATTTCCTCTTGTAAGGTTTTGTAATTTTAAAATATAGGAAAGATCCAAACCAACATGTACCGTAGAAGAAAAAGAAACTCATACCAAATCTAACACACACCTTCTCGAAAAACAAGGAAACAACTGCTTTTCCACCAGAAAAAAAAAAAGCAACAAAGCACAAAGAAACAACAAATTTGAGACTAATATTTTGCAGTCACCTTCTTCCTTTTAGCTGCATACACACATCACATGCACACACACACACATGCACATACAGACTGTAAACCTGTACAGTTCAACATTAATAAGATGGGAAACAAAGTAAACATGAGAAATGCATAAATTCATGAACCTGATTTTGATCTCAAACATACAACCAGGCCCAGTCTTTTTAAATTGGTAGAGATTTACTCCAGATTATACCATTTTAATGGATCTTTAAGGGCTGATGATTACTGCAGCTAATTACTCAGACTGGAACAATCAGGATGCACTAAATGCAGCAGCATGAAGCAGTACAGTCTTGGCTGGGCTAGAGACTGGACTCAAGAGTGAAGGTAACATAAACAAAGACTATTCAGACTTAAATTATTTTGCTGTGTAACTTTCTCCTTGTTCTCATTGAAGAGAAGCCATTTTAAGCAAATGAGGAGGAATGAGTGCCTGAATGAATTTTTGGGAGGCATAACAGATACATGCAACAAAATGGAGTTTTGTCCAAAGAATTACTTTGTTGTCAGATTGTAACTGCTTTTATTGCCTCTATAAAAAGCCTCAGGGTTGTTTTAAGTGACTATGTAACAATTGATACCTTGTAGAAATTTACAGACTGCCAGAATGACAGACAGATTTCACAGCAGTTAAATTTCAAAAGCTGTAAAAATAATATGTTTAAGAAATACGTTTAAGCCTACCTATCAACTTTGAGATAAAAAAGGAACAACTGAACATGTACAGTCCATGCTGCCTACATGTACATCATTGGACAAAGTATTTTTATCAGTTGGTGATGCTTTGGAAGAAAAGGAACTGATAAGACAAAATGGATGAGACTTATTTCTTTGTTCTAGAGGTGAGAAGACTTCAGACAACAAAATAGCATTGCAAGCCAAACTGTAACTCTCTGGTGCTTTGCAGGCATGTAAAATAAAACAGACAACTCCTGCCACTACATGGGATGCTATAGAAGCAGACAAATAATCAGGGAGCGTGAACTGCTCTGTTCTCTGCCTCTGAGTAGAGGATCCTGTTCAAGACTTCTCTTTTGGGTCGTTATTCAGCTGGTAGACAGAACCTCAGAAACAGCAGTGACAAGATCTAATTTTTTTTAGGAGCTGGGAGACCATTAGAGGCTCTTAGTGGAGACATTTTACAGAGTCTATAGAGCCAGGCTCGTACCTCTGAGATTAATGTGAGCTCAGTTACTGACTTTGATGGGAGATCAGGCTGCTAGAGGAGCTGGGAAACAACCCTGATCCCCCCACATTGCAAGGATTTTGTAGTGTTTAAGTTCTCATACAGAAGGAAAATGTGATTTCAAAAAAAAAAACTGAAAAGGTCTATTTCCCTAAAAACATGACTTCCAGGCACCCAGCTGTGTTTAGGTCTTTGTTCTCCGCAATTTGGAGTTTTGATCCCATAGCTCAAGCAAGCAACTTGACTGTGAGAAAGCTTGAAATTCTGGTATGGGTTAACTCTCCCGATAGGTTAACATCCCCAATCAAAACCAGTATTTTAGCTTAATTATTTCTCAAAAATATTTCAGACTTAATGAAAGATTTTTTCAATGTAAATAAAAGGGGCGTTTGAACCTTTTTGTGCTATCTTTAGTCTTTTAGTGAAATATGTTTTCTTTGCCACACAGAATTTAATATCCAAAGCCCAACTGAAGGTTTGCTCAATCTCTGTATATAATAGAAAATACAAAACACAAAAGCATGGTATAAGAGACTTAATCAGATTTTTTTTTTCTCTTACATTCCCTAAACAGAATAATTTGTCCCATTGCTTGCTTTTCTGTGAATCCAAAGGCTTGTGTGAGGAATCTAAGAAATCACAGGGAACTGTTACATGACAAGCTAAGTATTAGGAAGGTGTCAGGTCTGAACAGTTTCCAAGTAATTCAGTTCTTTACAAGAAAATACTCTCATGTTTTTGCCAATGAAAGATTTTACCATGACAGTATTGTGTTTCCAAAAAAAACAGGCTCCTAGTTAGGTATTAATCTTCTCTTATTCAAATACAGGGCAGCATATAGGATCACCAAACATATTGATGAAGAATTCCTAATAATTGATACTTTCAAAGTCAACTGAATCAGTTGCAAACTGAAAGGTTAAATTTGTATTGCTATCTATGATTAATATTAGCAATCATAGCCATTGACAAGCTTTTTCTAACACTTTGAGTAAGGGGATGAAACAGCATTGTTATCTTCTCTGGTCTTTTCTTTCTTTGATAAAGGTGGATGTGCATATTACAAGAGATAAGGGACGCTCTTCTGACTGCACAGAGAGGAGGCAGCAGCAAGGCAGCAGCAGGAGAACTGACCTCACTCAGGAGCAGGGGCAGGCACTGCCCTGCTGTGAGGATTCACACCCAGGGTGCTCAAGGGGCTGGTTAATCACAAGGCAGAGGAAGAACAAAGGAGACCTGAGCCGTGACTGCCTTGCATTAAGGTATTTGCTGGTCAAGGAGCACTTGCACCCTCCCACTAACACCATGTGCCAAGAGCACATCACACAGCTCGTCTCTTCCATCCCAGTCATGGCCGCTCTTCCCCTAGAAAGGTTCTCTGACAAACCATTGCATTTGTTGACACAACTTAACTTATAGAAAGGGGACAGAAATGTATCTTTTAACATAGAATCTGAGACTGCCTTTGGTAATTCTGAACGCTCCTACATTGTGGGAAAGTTCAAAGAGCAGCTCTGATCACTATGACATTGAATTTCTAAGAAGCCTATAGCAGAATTAAGGGAAATAAATATGAATTACGGTATTTAAAGAAAAAGAACAAGAAAAAATATGTGGAGGGCTTTTTTAGAGCATTTGGATAGAGGTGATCTGAGAAGAGGATAATAAAGGAAGCAGCCAAATTTGTAACTAAGAGCAGAGGTTAAAAGTTTCCTTTTAAAACACTTTCAAATTTCAGCTACAGCTTATAAGAGATTTAAGGATTGGAGTGAAATCATTGAGCTCCAGCTGACTTCATTAGAGCTGCTCATGTGAGGAAAGTGAGCAGGATTTGGCCATAAAACAGAAAGCCCTTTGGCCTTGTTTTCATTGCCAAATATTTTCTAATTGATACTGCATGTAAACTCTGCCCTCTGCTAATACACTAAATAATCAATGCTATCCAAGCCCACAGCTCATTTTCTGCCTAAGACGTGATTTTGTTTGTATCACTGCCGCAGGGATGATGAGGGAGTGGGAAGGGGTTGTGTTGTTGAGCTGCGGCACTGTGTTTGTGTTATTCCACACTCATTAATGGAGAGGTCGTAGCCTTCTTAGCTGCAGTCCCCCAGTAAATCCCCACCCAGATGTAATCCCCTGCACCTTGAAGATGGGATTCCTTTGCTTTCTCCAAACACTGCATTTTGTCCCTGCAACTACCAGCCAGCTTTAAAGACGGACTGATTATCCAAATCCTTACAAATTACATGTGACCTTTGGAAAGCTACCTAATCAGGGAGAATGTACTCCAGGGCTTGGAAACCCACAATGTCCTGAAAAGAAATGGGGAATACTTTGGGCATCTCTGTTATTTTTGGTAAATTGCAGTATAAACTCCAAGACAGGATTGTGATTTACTGGGTATTTTGTTCAACTTTTTAGATTAATACAGTTGTTTTGCAGCATTAAAAGCTTACTAAGCAAACATGTTCAACTTCACTGCATAATGAAAGAGTATTTTCAGTACACAAAATCCGTGAGTTAAGGCTGATCTCTAAAGTCAAATTCTGTTTCCCAACAGTTGCCTATTCTCTGATGGTATTCCTATATGTTATGAGACCAGATGGATGAAAAAATATACCTTAATTTTACACTCACATTTCAGAAGCTGTCCATACCATCTCTCAGTTGCACAATTCTTAATGGTGGTCCTTGAAGCTGACTCTATATTGATGTTTTTGTGTCTAGGAAATACTGAAGAAACTTACTGTAGCAGGTATTGATGATACCTAATGACTCATGAAAACAACTTTCTGATAAGGTTTTCCTCACTTGCCTTCCACTATTATTTTCTAATTTTGTAATATTTACATTGGTTTCATAGATGGATTCAAAATTTAAGGAACTATAATATCAGAAAGAGCTACTCTTAAATCTAACACAATCTGCTATTAAACAGAAGCAGTAGCGCTCTTAAAGCATCTTTGAATTAATTTTTGTTAATCTTGTAACACCCCAAATCATGCAATGTCACTGAAAAAAGCCCAAATACTGAGAATGTTGAGGCATTTTTCCTATAATAAGTCATCCTTGTAGCCAAAAATGTGCACCTTTTTTCTTATCTAATTGTGGCTTTCAGCCATTACAGGTTTTTTATGTTTTTTCTTGCCACATTCAAAACGTTCTTTGCCCCCACCTTGTGTTGCTCTTTGGTAAGTGAAGCAGACTGAGCGCTTTGAGTGCCGCACAATAACATCAGTTTGTTTGTTTTCTAATCGTTCTTCTGTGAACACTCTTCAGTGATAAACAGCCTGTACAGACCACACACTCGAAAACAGGACAGAGGGGGTGGGATTTCTCTCACTCAAAATACAACCCAGACGGCTCCCTCCAAAGTAATCACACTAAGCTGTCTTTATACTCAGTGGGGAGGAAGAGCCTCTTTTCATGTGTGATTCACTGGGAACTTTGTACATTTGAGATGAGATGAATAATACCCTAGCAGTGCCTATTTGTAGATAACCACGTCATTTCAATGGATTCCAGTATTCCAGAAGTGGTGGCATTTGTAAAAGCTACATATGCAAAGTTCTTTATCCTACTCATTTTTCTTAACTTACGTACTCAGCAGGTGTGTTTACCTATTTGTCCAGAGTGTTCCCAGAAGACTTCATGTTCTGTGGTTCATCCTCCATAAGCCAAAGTCAGGATCCAATTCCCCATCCATGGATATATGCTATATCTCTCACTGTAGTATTCACATTTTTATTATACGTATACATATGGATAAAATGTAGAGTATATTTAATACGGTTTGCAAGATTTAATATATTTGACATATTTTTGGCTTGTCTCAGAGGACTGAGTCAAGTAGTACCATCCCAATGACTCAATTCACTGTTACTGCTCCACAGGCTTTTGTGTTACATATACAATCCCGCTCATCGTTTTAGGTTTTATTGCGAGTCATTGACAAAAATGGTCAGCAGCTAGGTTTGGGAATATATTCCATCTAGAAACTGAACAGGGATTCCACATCTAGTGTTAAACTGGAATCTGTCTGATAGATCTCAAACCATAATGCATTACAATATGTTACATGTATGTTATTCCTAGTTTGTTGATAGTAAATCCACTAGGTACACATTTGAATTGTTGATTTTAAAAATACTGCTGCAACAGTACTTGGTTATCAGCAAATCTAGCAAGTTAATTAAAAAAAAAGAGACAGAATGGAAATATTAAATGAGCCGTGCTGTCTCTTTTCTACAAATAGCATCAGGGTAGTTCTGTGATTTCATAAATCATTAAAGGAATTATGGGTTCTGGCTGCAAAAAGAATTTGAATGAGTGTAGGACAAGCCTACTAACTTCAGGGAACCTGTGCTGTACATAACTACTTGCCACTGTGTAAAGGGGTTATATCCTTTCACATATTCAAACATATGATGCACATACATGCATGGGCAGACAAGTACACAGATGTTTCATATATGTGAGCATGTGTGTTGAATTTAAAATCCCTTAGCACACATTTGCTCTCAAACTTCAGCTAAGGGCAGACAACTTCTTATTAGTCGTCTGATACAGAAGATACTGATTTCCTCACACTATTTATGAAGAGTCTCTAATTTATTTTATATGGATAGTAGTGATACACTTTATTAATCATTGTATGGATCCTGTAGATTCCATTCTCCAAATAAGGATATATCTAACATGTTCATAAGTCTTCTGAATTCTTATGTGGGTAATCTAACAGAACTGGTGCATGACACAGCCACGTGTTAATATACAAAAAGCCCTGAAAAGAAGGTGCTCTGCCAATGTCTATTATTAGTTTCAGTATGCTTTCATTATAGCAAGAGAGTTTTTTTAATTCAAATTAATTGTTAAGAGATTAACAATTCCTCCAGAATCTAAACCAAGAAATGGTTTAGAATAATCTTGTTAGTATTTCTTTCCTTAGAAACACCAATTTTTCCAAATTGATACAGTTTATCAGAAAGGGAAACTTCTGACAAATTTCCGTTACCAGTATTTTAGCTGTTTTTTGAAATTCTGAAGTGCTCTGTTACAGTATTTTCTCAACAAAAGACCATATTTTTTCTTGATTGAGAAAACCTTACTTATAGCAGCTAAGAAAAATATTTCAAAGACCCCCCAGAAATAAACATTCTTCAAAATTAGTGGAAGGAAACAATTCAGTTTGATATTATTTTAATGTTTGTCTATGTGTGCATTTTACATATGATAAACACAAAAATTAAAAAGTATATGTCTATGTTAAGTCAGATTAAAGGTGTCAAATAGCAAATCCTTAGGAGAGAGTAAAAGAACAAGTACACAGTTCTAGTTCTTCAGGCTACCTTCTGAAATTCAAGGATTTATTGATCAGTAACTACCAAACATTTAAAAATCATGAAGGACTTTTCTTCCAGGATGTAATTTCTGGTTTTGAACATATGCATACTTTTAACTTCTACAGTGTCTTATAATGAAGCATTTCAAGTACAGCTATGCATTGTATGCCACTTGCAGTCTTCATTTCATGCTCCCAACACTTTTTGCATCTAAAACAATGAATAAATGCCTATCTAACTTCTCAGCAGCTCCCATCATAGCCAGCCATACATGTTTCCTAGGCTGAAAAAACCTTGAAACCCCTATTTATGGTTTCTTATACAAAATCTGTTCTTTATCTTTTAGTTTCATTTTTTTAATACTTTTGACAGTCCAATTTTTCATCCTGATTTAGTCTGGAAAAAATGTTTGAAATATAAAAAAAATTCTGTAGGAATGGGAAAATAATTTTCTGTCCAGCTCTAAGTTTCAATTCTTTTTTACTATCAAGAACAAAGCATACAAAATCTACAAACAGGTATAAAGCATCTGGAAGCAGGTACTTCAACATAGACAGAGACTTAGACAATGAAACAAAGTTACTCCCTCTGACTTTCTCAGGTGATTTGTTGTCACACAAGCTTCTTCTATTTTATTTTCATTAAATGTATTTACCGTTAATAATTATTACCATCTGTTTGAGTTGGGCTCCAATTTGCAGTGCTATAAATTAGAAGTAGTTTTGCAGAAATCAGTATGATTTTTGCTTTAGATGATAAACTTGGCTATATTCTACAGTTTTAATTTATGCCTGCTGGGACTTTATAAACAGTAAAGTCTGTAGAAAAAAATTGGGATAACTCAGAACTCAAGTCACTATCATGAGTCACAGAATTTCTGAAGGGCATTAACATTTATGGACACCTAAATTAAAAGACGTAATTTTAGAAAATATTTAGCACATCTTCAAAAGGTGAGGTCATTTTGAAATGGTTTATGTGTACACATTAAAGAAAACCAATAATAATTTTTGAAAAATTATTCAAAATTGTGTGCGCTGTGAGCAAGTAGATGATCTGCTCGGCCGAGCGGCACAGCTGCAAAGCCAGGTTGAAAGACTTCAAGCCAAAGTAGAAAGGCTTAGGAGCATTCAGGAGGCTGAAATGGAGATAGACTGGTGGAGCCAGGCTCTACCCTCCCTGCAACAAAAATGGGAGCACCTGCCGGAGAGCTCCCAGGATCGAGGGACCCCTGCACTCTGCCCCTCTCAGGTGGAAAACAATAACCTAGAGGAGAGGAGTGAGTGGAGGCAAGTCTATGGCCATGGCAAAAGGCGAGTGCCCTCCTTGCCTACCTTGCCTCCACAGGTGCCTCTGAGCAATAGATATGAAGCCCTAGTGGAATACAGCTGGTCCAATGGGGATGTGGTGGAGAGGCAACCTATATCAGAGGTCCCACCACAGTCAGAAAAACCTGACAGGCATATAGCTACCTCCTCCACAAGGAAGAAGAGAAGAGTTTTAGTGGTTGGAGACTCCTTCCTAAAGGGATCTGAGGGCCCAACATGCAGAGCTGACCCCCATCACAGGGAGGTCTGCAGCCTGCCTGGAGCCCGAATCAGGGATATCACCAGGCAACTCCCCAACCTGGTGAAGGCCACAGACTACTACCCCCTGCTGATCTTCCAGACAGGTGGGGAAGAAGCTGCATCCCGTAGTCTGAGGGGGATGAAGAAAGACTACAAGGCCCTAGGACGGTTGGTGAAAGAGTCTGGGGCACAAGTTGTTTTCTCCTCCCTCCTTCCATTTTCAGGTGATGACGTGGGATGGAATAGTAGGATTCTCTCTATTAATGCCTGGCTACGAGACTGGTGCTACAGGCAGGGCTTTGGGTTCTTTGATAATGGCTGGTTTTATAAGACACCAGGCGTGACCGTAATACATGGGAAAGGTTTATGTCGTAGGGGCAAAAGGGTTCTGGGACAGGAATTAGCAGGGCTCATTCGGAGAGCTTTAAACTAGATTCGAAGGGGAATGGGGTAGTAGCTGGGCTTGCACCACTGGGGCAACACTCTAGTGTTGAGGTAGACCAGGAGGCCCCCCATCCCCCTGGGGTGAAATCGGTGCGCTCAGCTCGCTCCCTGAAATGCCTGTACACCAATGCACGCAGCATGGGGAATAAACAGGAGGAGTTGGAAATCCGTGTTCGGTCAGGGGGCTATGATTTAGTGGCAATCACAGAGACTTGGTGGGATGCCTCGCATGACTGGAATGTGGTCATGGATGGCTATGTCCTGTTCAGGAAAGACAGGCCACTAAGGAGATGTGGTGGAGTTGCTCTTTATGTGAGTGAGCAGCTAGAATGTATTGAGTTCTGTCCAGGGGCGGATCAGGAGCGAGTTGAGAGTTTGTGGGTGCGAATTAAGGGGCAGGCTGGCAGGGGTGATACTGTTGTGGGTGTCTATTACAGGCCACCGGATCAGGATGAGGAGGGTGATGAGGCCTTCTACAGGCAGCTGAGAGCAGTCTCGCAATTACAGGGCCTGGTTGTTGTGGGGGATTTCAACTACCCTGATATTTGCTGGGAGGCCTACTCAGCCAGCCATCCCCAGTCCAGGAGGTTCCTCCAGTGCATTGATGATAACTTTCTGATGCAAATGGTGGATGAGCCAACTAGGAGAGGAGCGCTGCTGGATCTTATCCTCACTAACAAGGAGGGTCTGGTTGAAGCGGTGAAGGTTGAGGGCAGCCTTGGTTGTAGTGACCATGAGATGGTAGAGTTCAGGATCTCATGTGGCAGGACCAGAATAGCTAGCAGAATCACAACCCTGGACTTCAGGAGGGCCAACTTTGGCCTTTTCAAGCAATTGCTAGGGGAAATCCCATGGGACAGGGTACTAGAAGGTAAGGGGGCCTAAGATAGTTGGTTAGCATTCAAGGACTGCTTCTTCCGAGCTCAAGATCAGAGCATCCCAACAGGTAGGAAGTCAAGGAAGGGTACCAGGAGACCTGCATGGTTGAACAGGGAACTGCTGGGCAAACTCAAGTGGAAGAAGAGGGTGTACAGATCATGGAAGGAGGGGCTGGCCACTTGGGAGGAATATAAGTCTGTTGTCAGAGGATGTAGGGAGGCAACTAGGAAAGCTAAGGCCTCCTTGGAATTAAACCTTGCAAGAGAGGTCAAGGACAACAGAAAGGGCTTCTTCAAATACATTGCAGGTAAAGCCAACACTAGAGGCAATGTAGGCCCACTGATGAATGAGGTGGGGGTCCTGGAGACAGAGGATAAAAAGAAGGCGGAGTTACTGAATGCCGCCTTTGCCTCTGTCTATACTGCTGGAGGCTGTCCTGAGGAGCCCCGGACCCCTGATGCCCCAGAAGAAGTCAGGATAGAGGAGGAATCTGTCTTGGTAGATGAGGGCTGGGTCAGGGACCAATTAAGCAACCTGGACGTCCATAAATCCATGGGCCCTGATGGGATGCACCCGCGAGTGCTGAGGGAGCTGGCGGAAGTCATTGCTAGGCCACTCTCCATCATCTTTGCTAAGTCGTGGGCAACGGGAGAGGTGCCTGAGGACTGGAGGAAAGCCAATGTCACTCCAGTCTTCAAAAAGGGCAAGGAGGAGGACCCGGGTAACTATAGACCGGTCAGCCTCACCTCCATCCCCGGAAAGGTGATGGAACAACTTGTCCTTGGTGCTGTCTCTAGACATCAAGGATAGGGGGATCATTAGGGGCACTCAGCATGGCTTCACCAAGGGGAAGTCATGCTCAACCAACTTGATAGCCTTTTATGAGGATGTAACCCGGTGGACAGATGATGGTAAAGCTGTGGATGTGGTCTATCTCAATTTCAGTAAAGCATTTGACACGGTCTCCCACAGCATCCTCGCAGCTAAACTGAGGAAGTGTGGTCTGGATGATCGGGTAGTGAGGTGGATTGTGAACTGGCTGAAGGAAAGAAGCCAGAGAGTGGTGGTCAATGGGACAGAATCCAGTTGGAGGTCTGTGTCTAGCGGAGTCCTGCAAGGGTCGGTACTGGGACCAGTTCTATTCAATATATTCATTAATGACTTGGATGAGGGAATAGAGTGCGCTGTCAGCAAGTTCGCTGATGACACAAAACTGGGAGGAGTGGCTGACACAACGGAAGGCTGCGCAGCCATTCAGAGAGACCTGGACAGGCTGGAGAGTTGGGCGGGGAGTAATTTAATGAAATATAACAAGGGCAAGTGTAGAGTCCTGCATCTGGGCAAGAACAACCCCATGTACCAGTACAAGTTGGGGGCAGACTTGTTGGAGAGCAGCGTAGGGGAAAGGGACCTGGGGGTCCTAGTGGACAACAGGATGACCATGAGCCAGCACTGTGCCCTTGTGGTCAAGAAGGCCAATGGCATCCTGGGGTGTATTAGAAGGGGTGTGGTCAGCAGGTCGAGAGAGGTTCTCCTCCCCCTCTACTCTGCCCTGGTGAGGCCGCATCTGGAGTATTGTGTCCAGTTCTGGGCCCCTCAGTTCAAGAAGGACAGGGAACTGCTGGAGAGAATCCACCGCAGAGCCACGAAGATGATTAAGGGAGTGGAACATCTCCCTTATGAGGAGAGGCTGAGGGAGCTGGGTCTCTTTAGCTTAGAGAAGAGGAGACTGAGGGGTGACCTCATTAATGTTTATAAATATGTAAAGGGCAAGTGTCAAGAGGATGGAGCCAGGCTCTTCTCAGTGACATCCCTTGACAGGACAAGGGGCAATGGGTGCAAGCTGGAACATAGGAGGTTCCACAGAAATAGGAGGAAAAACTTCTTTACGGTGAGGGTGACCAAACACTGGAACGGGCTGCCCAGAGAGGTTGTGGAGTCTCCTTCTCTGGAGACATTCAAAACCCGCCTGGACGCGTTCCTGTGTGATATGGTCTAGGCAATCCTGCCCCGGCAGGGGGATTGGACTAGATGATCTTTCGAGGTCCCTTCCAATCCCTAACATTCTGTGATTCTGTGAAAATCAAATGGTCTCATGCATTGATTCTGCAAGCTTACCGTTCTGGTCATACCAAAGCATCTAATACTAGTAACCAACATGATTCTCGATGTCTTGTGTACCATCTGCATAAAAAGTAAAAGTGTTTATAGTTCTTTACTTAAGGATGAAGTAAAATAAGTTAGGTATCAGGCAGAGCCAACTGGTTGAAAGGGAATACCTATAGGAAAACAACGTGCATTGGAGTGGCATCAGATAAACCAAATAAATTATTATTCAGCAACTATTTTTTAGTGAAGAGTCCATCCACAGCTTATTTAAAAATAACTATATTTTGCTGTTAGTTCAGGACTACAAGAGAGTTATTAGTTAACATATAAGACCTACAAAATTTAGTAATAAAATACATTACCAGAGACGTTAGCGGTGGATGCAACTTTCCAGCCTTGCTAGATTTTGTGTCACAAAAAGTATTCAAGACAAAGACCAGCTCTGTAATTGTTAAGACTGGCCAGCATCCCAGAAAACAAATTGTGCCTGTTATGTTTATATACTGGCTTCCTTCTACAAGCTGAAGAGTGTAATTTCCAGTAGTCCTCTTAATCATCTGTCAAAAATTTTAATATTACTGTATACCAAGAGTAGCATATATTGCAGAAAAAAAAAATATAAAACAAACTAGGCAGTTTAATGCAGAGAATGTGGTAGTGATTTTACTGAATCAACTGCCAAACAAGTCAATTAACTTTTTTACTGTGAATCTGCAGAGAAAGCAGAAGAAACAGCTCAGCAAAATACTGGGGAAAAGTGTGTATTGTTAGAATGAGTATGCAAGGAAGATCTTAATTCTGTCTAGCATTTCAAACATAATTGCTATGTTCCAGTTACCCTCAACCATAACACTTGCTCTTTCTCAGTTAGAAGGACTCATCCTTTCCATTTGAAAAGCCTGTAATTTGAGAGTCAGCTTTGACATCTTTCTTCCAGATCCCACATCCAGACTGGGACCTATCTCTTCCTCATCAAGCCTTTAGAATACAGACTTTCTTTTCTCTGTTATACACTTAATGCTCGTGCTCAAGCTCTTATGCTCTCATGTCTCAATTCCTGAAAGCTTCTTTCTGGTCTTGTGAAATGAATTAGTTTTGTATTTATTTGTAAGGATTTAATTTTGAGTATGGAAGAAGTGCAAGAGAAAGCACGATGGTACTTGTTTGACCATTTAACAAGATAAGGGGATAGATTGGCGTCATGGAGTTGAAGTGGAGGAAAGAAAGGAGACAGTATCTTGTGGTTAAGTGGTAGATAGATCAGTTAAGGGAGGACAGGACTGCAAAATGCTATGACCACAAAGACAAAATAGTATGTTTGCTTCAGTGGACAATAGGTGTGCAAACAAACAGACTAAGAAAACTATCTTTGCTCTAGTCTTGCTGGTTGACATAAGGAGGAAAAAAAAGTTCCTTCTAATGTTACCTTGTTTGAAGAACCTCCATCTTTGATGTCCACTGATTTTTCATGTCTACAAGACAATGAAAAATCCAGTTAAGCTCCTGATGTGCAAAACAGCAGTTTTCATGGTGATTAATTTTCCTTTCACTCTTGTCTTTGCCTGTACCCACCTGTCTCTGTCTTATACTGAGGCTGGAAGCCCCTTTTGTATTTTATGTGTTTTCACTGGGGAAAAAAAAAAAAAACAAACAACAGTCTAGTTCACAGAGATGGTTCTTTAGTATTACAGCTAAGCGTGTCATAACATTAACATTACAAAAACTCAGATGCCTGTTATGTGTCAGAAAAATCTCAGAAGAAAATCTCACCTGTTTTCACTCAGGAAAGGCAGGAAAAAGTCTTTCACAAGCCAGATGCAGAAACCTTTTCCTCAGCCAGAAAAACTCAGTTTCTACTTCCATATGATGTTGTTCACAAGACATCTCCACCAGATACTCTTCTCATGGAGCACTGGACCACAAGCAAATTGTGAAATTCTGAAAGCTGCTGTGAAACAGAATTGCCATCCCCTGGTTGGCTCTTCCACCTGCAGAACATACATAACAGGAGGGGGGGAAAAAGCACAAGAGAGAAAGGACGTATCATTACACTACAAGTCTTTCTGCTATTGTAAAACCATTTTGTGGTAGCTTGCCTTTAGGAAATTAAAATGTTTAGTAAGTCAACAAAGTGAGCAATATTTTACTCTATGTTTCAGCAGGACTACTGAATTGATGGAGTAGACTGCACAGCGTACCAGCACCATGTCCCTGAAATATATTCATATTTGAGAACATCCTTCTAGGTAAAAATAGTTCCTTTCCCTTTTCTGGACAGCTGTTAAGTATAACTATGCAGCACAATATGGCATAGTGATAGAAATAGCTGAATTACTGCTGAGCAACCTAAAGCAAAGATGTGTGCTGGATTAAAGGCTCAGATCCTGGAAGCAGGAAAGGCAGGTTAATGTGTCACTGCCTCTTCTCACAGCATCGCACTGGGGACAGCAACACAGCTACACCTTTTCTGGTTCCAGAGCTATCATGTACAGAGAACTCTAGAAAACACTGGTATGCAGGCTGGACTCAAGCCTTGAAGGCAGTGAATTTCATTTTACAGATACATCTTTTCTCAGTTCCTGTACAACAATAATAAAAAAATGTGAGTGAGGGTGACATCATTTCATGTGAGTGAGCAGTTAAACGCTTCAAAGGGCTTCTCACACTTTCAGTAACTTACTGAAAATGATTGGAGGGGTGAGTTGAGAACATCAGTCGAGAGGTGTCGCGAATCTTGATTTAAGATCCTACCGACTACACCTATTTGTCGCGGAAAAATTATTTAGGATCCTGCTGACTACATCAATTTGTTGCGAATCCTGATTTAGGATCCTGCCAACTGTGCCAATTTGTTGTGAATGAGTGATTTAGATCGCTTAAAGAATCAGTGTCAAAGGTATTAGCAAAAGTGATTTAATATGAATTTGTAAAAGTCTGACTTAACAGAGTTCGATGGCAAGGTTCACTCTATTACTTACTACATGAAAGAAACATACAAAGGAAAATCAAGTTAGAATCAAGCTAGAATAATTTACAATGGAGACAAAAGGGTTAGGAAGACCCTCCTGTTGAGTCACAACATTCAGGTAGACCTTCTTGCTTTCTAAAGTCCTGATGAAGCTTAGGTGTGGCTAGGTCCAATCTTAGTCTCAGACTTGGTCAGTGGTTTATGCTTAATGAAAGGGATACAGAGAATAAGGAAAACCTCCCCTGGAGTCACTAGGTTCAGAGTAGATTCCCTTGCTTTCTAAACTCTGATGGAGCTTAGGTGCAGCTAGGTCCAAACTTAGTATCAGACTTGGTTAACAGTTTATATCTAAGGAAATAATACAAAGGGTAGGGAAAACCTCCCATTGAGTCAAGAGGTTCAGAATGGACCCTGGTGCTTTCTAAACTCCTTCTCAGAGAGGAGTCTAGGTGCAGCTGGATCCAAACTTAGTCCCAGTCTTGGTCAATGGTCTAAGGGAATTAGACACATGTATTTCATTAGTATTAATTCAACATGCTATCAGTCACTTATTGAGGATCTGTTGCAAATAAGGGGTGTCTCCACCTTGGGTAAGGAAGGATCTCTTAGTCTCAGGTAAGGAATCTCAAACCTTGAGCGATGTCTCTGCTCAAGGGGAGAGTCACCTGGTGTGCAGTCCAGTTGCCATCCAGGCACAACTCAAATTGGGCTCATCCAACCATCTGTCATTGGCAAAAAGTATCATTGCCTTGAGGAGCAAACTTGAGAGGCATTCCAGCTCAAGGGGAGATCATCGCCATGCAGCCATGCTGCCTAGCAGGGAGAGCTCAAAGGCGCTCACCTAAGCTGTCATATTTGTGGGATAAAGTGGTTGGCTTGTAGTCAAATTACATGCAATGGAAAAGCTATGCGTGAGACTCCTTGTACCCACAACTTACTTTGTTCCTTGATAAATAAGTCTTGGAAAAGTCACCTGCTCTTCTTGATGCATGATCGATGATCCAAGCTCATATGCATCTATGCTCTCAGTGTGTTGCTCTGCTCCTTTGTGGTATTTCAGAGAACAGATCGAAACCAGGGGAGTTCATGGCCTGGTCACAGCTCAGGCCTTTACCTCCGTTGGAATGTGTACCGAACTACTGCTAGTTTGGTTAAGGGGTTGAGTGCATCCGTCACAAGAGGTAAGATGAGAGGCAGATTCCTTAATTCAATTTCACATCAAAGTCCTTTCCAAACAGCAGCAATGGTTTGTGGGTGTCTATTACAGGCCACCGGATCAGGATGAGGAGGGTGATGAGGCCTTCTACAGGCAGCTGAGAGCAGTCTCGCAATTACAGGGCCTGGTTGTTGTGGGGGATTTCAACTACCCTGATATTTGCTGGGAGGCCTACTCAGCCGGCCATCCTCAGTCCAGGAGGTTCCTCCAGTGCATTGATGATAACTTTCTGATGCAAATGGTGGATGAGCCAACTAGGAGAGGAGCGCTGCTGGATCTTATCCTCACTAACAAGGAGGATCTGGTTGAAGCGGTGAAGGTTGAGGGCAGCCTTGGTTGTAGTGACCATGAGATGGTAGAGTTCAGGATCTCATGTGGCAGGACCAGAATAGCTAGCAGAATCACAACCCTGGACTTCAGGAGGGCCAACTTTGGCCTTTTCAAGCAATTGCTAGGGGAAATCCCATGGGACAGGGTACTAGAAGGTAAGGGGGCCTAAGATAGTTGGTTAGCATTCAAGGACTGCTTCTTCCGAGCTCAAGATCAGAGCATCCCAACAGGTAGGAAGTCAAGGAAGGGTACCAGGAGACCTGCATGGTTGAACAGGGAACTGCTGGGCAAACTCAAGTGGAAGAAGAGGGTGTACAGATCATGGAAGGAGGGGCTGGCCACTTGGGAGGAATATAAGTCTGTTGTCAGAGGATGTAGGGAGGCAACTAGGAAAGCTAAGGCCTCCTTGGAATTAAACCTTGCAAGAGAGGTCAAGGACAACAGAAAGGGCTTCTTCAAATACATTGCAGGTAAAAACAACACTAGAGGCAATGCAGGCCCACTGATGAATGAGGTGGGGGTCCTGGAGACAGAGGATAAAAAGAAGGCGGAGTTACTGAATGCCGCCTTTGCCTC
This sequence comes from Nyctibius grandis, assembly GCF_013368605.1. Taxonomy (NCBI): domain Eukaryota; kingdom Metazoa; phylum Chordata; class Aves; order Nyctibiiformes; family Nyctibiidae; genus Nyctibius; species Nyctibius grandis. The sequence goes on along the minus strand of NC_090658.1, from coordinate 110,604,341 downwards.
TGTCTATACTGCTGGAGGCTGTCCTGAGGAGCCCCGGACCCCTGATGCCCCAGAAGAAGTCAGGATAGAGGAGGAATCTGTCTTGGTAGATGAGGGCTGGGTCAGGGACCAATTAAGCAACCTGGACGTCCATAAATCCATGGGCCCTGATGGGATGCACCCACGGGTGCTGAGGGAGCTGGCGGAAGTCATTGCTAGGCCACTCTCCATCATCTTTGCTAAGTCGTGGGCAACGGGAGAGGTGCCTGAGGACTGGAGGAAAGCCAATGTCACTCCAGTCTTCAAAAAGGGCAAGGAGGAGGACCCGGGTAACTATAGACCGCTCAGCCTCACCTCCATCCCCGGAAAGGTGATGGAACAACTTGTTCTTGATGCTGTCTCTAGACATCAAGGATAGGGGGATCATTAGGGGCACTCAGCATGGCTTCACCAAGGGGAAGTCATGCTCAACCAACTTGATAGCCTTTTATGAGGACGTAACCCGGTGGATAGATGATGGTAAAGCTGTGGATGTGGTCTATCTCGATTTCAGTAAAGCGTTTGACACGGTCTCCCACAGCATCCTCGCAACTAAACTGAGGAAGTGTGGTCTGGATGATCGGGTAGTGAGGTGGATTGTGAACTGGCTGAAGGAAAGAAGCCAGAGAGTGGTGGTCAATGGGACAGAGTCCAGCTGGATGTCTGTGTCTAGCGGAGTCCTGCAAGGGTCGGTACTGGGACCAGTTCTATTCAATATATTCATTAATGACTTGGATGAGGGAATAGAGTGCACTGTCAGCACGTTCGGTGATGACACAAAACTGGGAGGAGTGGCTGACACAACGGAAGGCTGCGCAGCCATTCAGAGAGACCTGGACAGGCTGGAGAGTTGGGCGGGGAGTAATTTAATGAAATATAACAAGGGCAAGTGTAGAGTCCTGCATCTGGGCAAGAACAACCCCATGTACCAGTACAAGTTGGGGGCAGAGCTGTTGGAGAGCAGCGTAGGGGAAAGGGACCTGGGGGTCCTAGTGGACAGCAGGATGACCATGAGCCAGCACTGTGCCCTTGTGGTCAAGAAGGCCAATGGCATCCTGGGGTGTATTAGAAGAGGTGTGGTTAGCAGGTCAAGAGAAGTTCTCCTCCCCCTCTACTCTGCCCTGGTGAGGCCGCATCTGGAATATTGTGTCCAGTTCTGGGCCCCTCAGTTCAAGAAGGACAGGGAACTGCTAGAGAGAGTCCAGCGCAGAGCCACGAAGATGATGAAGGGAGTGGAACATCTCCCTTATGAGGAGAGGCTGAGGGAGCTGGGTCTCTTTAGCTTAGAGAAGAGGAGACTGAGGGGTGACCTCATTAATGTTTATAAATATGTAAAGGGCAAGTGTCAAGAGGATGGAGCCAGGCTCTTCTCAGTGACATCCCTTGACAGGACAAGGGGCAATGGGTGCAAGCTGGAACACAGGAGGTTTCACATAAATATGAGGAAAAACTTCCTTACGGTGAGGGTGACTGAACACTGGAACAGGCTGCCCAGAGAGGTTGTGGAGTCTCCTTCTCTGGAGACATTCAAAACCCGCCTGGACGCGTTCCTGTGTGATATGGTCTAGGCAATCCTGCTCCGGCAGGGGGATTGGACTAGATGATCTTTCGAGGTCCCTTCCAATCCCTAACATTCTGTGATTCTGTGATTCTGTAATGGTTTATAAAAGCCCTTGCACAGAATCTGCAGCTGCCTGTAGTGGTTCTGCTTTTTCCACTAGCTATCTTCTATCACCTCTCACAAGGCTACTTTCAAGTGTATGCCTACTCTCAGCTGGTCATGAAATATTAGAGTTTCATAGAATTTCATCAGGATAACGTGCTGCATTCCTTCTCTGCAAAGTAACCTCACTTAGAAACCCTGTGATATTATTATTAATAGTTTTGGTTCTAAGTACTCTCTTACACTGATGACAAAAGAAAAGGAGAGATGATTTAATAAATACAAGGAAAGAAAAAAATGAAAATCTGAGTAGTTGTAGAGTGTAGAGAGTGTGCAAGAATACGAAGGATAAGGATATATTTGCTCCCTTCAATATTTATTTATTTATTTGTCTGCTTATTTATTTATTTATATTGTGGTAGTCACAGCCAGGGGTTGAATAGATCCACTTTGTTAAAGAAATATGTGATATTTTAGGTCAGAAACCCAGGCTGACAAATGAAGAGAGAACTTGCATGTCAGGCTTTAAATTGCTACCAGTGGCTAACATTTACGAGAGCTCAAACCTTTCCTGAAGCTGTATCCACTGCTGCCATCCCAGACTGTATTACTAAAGCTTGAAACTTGTGTAACATCCCACATTTTGCTTAATTCTGAGTGTCAGTAGCCTTCTGTGCTACTGACCATGAAAACATATGCTGGAAGAAAAATGACCAGAAGCACTCTAGATTGGGGTCCATATTCTGTCATTTGTGAAGGTTTCTCTGTGTGTGTGACAAAACTGCACAATGTTCTAAAATTATATTAGATACTCAAATAACTGACAATCTGTTCTCAAAAATATGATATCTGGACTTCTCCTCAGGGCAAAAGTCACATTATTCAGCCTAATGAAAATGAAAGCAGCATGTCATAATGTGGAGGAGTAAAGCATTCATAAGGCCATCACTCTTTAAGCAGTCCCTTTTAGCCCTGTGTTTCTAAACAGAGATGGCTATTTTCAAGGTCCCACTGAAGTATTTTCTCCAGCAGCACCTCACAGAAGATTCTGTAAATAGAGCATACATGTCCTCATGAAGCCTGCAGCTACTCAAGTCACGGCCCATAACAGACTGTGATAACTAGAAGTCTCCTGATAGTGATACCTTCATTCAAAAATACCTTGGGCTATTTACCAGCCTTCCCCTGTGTGACCATTAAGATCACAGATCAGGTGGGTGAGAGTTTGTAAGGGAACACAGCTGAGACAGCTGACCCCAGCTGACCAAAGGGATATTCTACACCACATGATGTCACGCTCAGCAATAAAAACATCAGGGAAAGGAGGATAAAGGGCGTCACTTGTGGTTATGGCATTTGTATTCCCAAGTAAATGTTACAGGTGCTGAGGCCCTGCTTTCCAGGATGTGGCTGGACACCTGCCAAAGGGAAGCAGTGAATGAATTCCTCTTTTTTGCTTTCCTTGCACATGCACCTTTCGCTTTCCATATTAAAATGTCACTATCATGATCCATGAGTCTTCTTGCCTTCCTTCTATTTTCATCCCTTTTTTCCTGTCCATTTTTCAATGGATTAGAAAGAATAAAACCCTGTGTGTTGGGAAATAGAACACAAACCTGGCAATCATTTGCACAAGATATTAGCAGTCTTTTTATTATCACATTGTCTCTGCTTATCAGAAGCAACATAACTGTTAATCTGGTGGGAGCTATGTTGGGTAGCGCTTTCACATCATGGGACTTTTTAGAAATATGATAGGATACACAGCCAGGGGGAAGAAAACCCTAATGCAGTGTGTCCTGCCGAACGTGTGTTATAGGAATTAGACTGTGAACTGAGAAGATCCTTGGTGTGACTGTGAGAGTAAGGGCAGTGATTAAGACTGGTTGCCAAAGGGCTCCCAGTTGTGTAATTAAACAGATGAGTTGCTGGAATTACCTTATGTTATTCTTGCTGCTTCAGTCCATGGTATGAACAATTGGATGCCCTGGCAGTCATTTGTTTCATTTCCTGCTCAGCTTAGCTTCCAAACTGAAAAAAAACCTTGAATTTTGGAGTGAAACGGAAACATCAAAATGCAATGCAATGAATTGGCACTCAGGTGGACTCTTTGCTGCCTCCCTTATCTACAGATAGAGAAGGAAGATTGGGACCTACACGCTATTCATTTCAACATCAGGGTGCATATGAGCCAAACATTCATTTTTCTGTCTATCCGTTCCACTACTGAGGTTCAGGCAAAGTACAGTACTATGACAAACTGGCTAGTAACAGCTGTGAAGTACAGAATCTTCCAAACAAAGCATATATAAATACATGGCATATGTTGCCATGTGTGAAGACTTTAGCTGGACACAGGAGAAAAAAATCATGTTGGCCCCAAAACTAAGCGTTTTGTTTGTTTAAAACAAATTAATTCTAGATTTTCAATCAATCAGATTTCAACAATCACAACAAGAATCAGAGCATGGTAGGAAATAAGAGTCACTTGATGTATTCTGCAAAAGTTGTTGTTGAAAACTTGCTGTGTTACGAGGGGTGAGGCCAAAAATTTGAAAACAAAGAAACCCCCCCCCCAAAAAAAACCCTAACAAACAAGAAAGAGGTAGAAATAACACAGAATTATTCTTTCCATTTGACAAACTAATCCTTCAGAGAAGAAAAATTCCAGAATGTTTGCTCAGTCTGCATATCAAGAAAAAGAAAGTTTGAATATTACTGGAGAAAATAAACCAGGATAATTCTTATCCAAACTGTAAGTTTGGTTGATTATTTCCACTATAAATTATTTCCTCAGGTTGACATGCCTGAGGTCCTGGATGAAAGATTGGAAGAGAAGGTACTCTGAAAACACACAGACAGCAAGGCAAAATAAAAGTTTGTGGTGGGCCATTTCCTTAAAGAAAAAAAAGACAGACTTGTGCCATGACTGATTAACCAGAGGATTGTCTAGTCATTGTTACAGTTACCCATTTAATCGTTAAGCTTGATGTTCTCCTCAAACCGTACTGTAGTGACTGCTTGGAATTCCTTCACTAGACTAGAAAAGGACTTACAGTACCTTGTAAGTTAAACTTTTGCTACTTTGCTTGTCAAACAGAGTTCAAATGCATGTTGCGTGCCTTTCAGGAGGTTGTGACCTGTCATACAGTTGTCAAATATCTTCCTTAAAACAAAAAAACCTGTCTATTTAGCAGTAAGGACAAATATTAGAAGAAAACAAAAGTCAACTAGCTGCCTACATACCTATCATAGTCCCAAATAACTAGCATTTTGTCAGGGCCTTGAGAAACCTTTCACAATTCAGAGCTCAAATCTATTTTTTTTTCTCTTTTGCTCTTCTCCACAAAGGAGTGCACCACTTAAACCCGCACAGAAGGGTAGTTTCCTTCCACTTTGTTCTTGGACTTTGGCCTTCTTTCACCAAAAAAAAATATTTATGATCAGGCTGGAGAAGCTGGGAAAATAATCAGAGTTCTTAATGTGAACATTTGCCCTTTATCATTCATTTACTGTTTGCTGGTGGGTGCCTATTTTGCACTTATTTTTTAGAAAATGATCCATTCTTGATAGAAAACTTTTCCAGAATACGTGGGAAGGTGCTTTAATGGGAAGTTACTTACATTGCTGAAAAGTCAGTATCTTTACTTCTAATCTGAATTCATTTAACTTTGGGAGTCACCTCTGGTACCATTTCTCCATGTTATACTGAAATGCACTCCACCATCACATTTCTGCTTCTTGTATAGTCATTTAGAAATACCTGAGGGCAAATTATCCTGTATCATTGCCTTTAGTAAGCTAACCAAGCCAAAATTTTAAATTCTTTTGCTAGGAGACACATTTTTCAATTCATTGGTCATTCTCATAGCTTTCCTTGGAAGCCTCCAATTTCTAAAATCTTATCCAAACAGGTTCAGTATGTTCTGAAGCCCATGTATTAGAGAAAGATTACCTTTATCCAGACAGAAGTGGATTGTTTGGATAATGGGATACATGCTTTTGCAGTACACCGCTGCAAAACTGTGTGGGAAATGAAGCCAAATAAACATTTTATTCTAAATATCAGAGTCACTGTGGAAGGAAAAAACATGAGTAGATTCCTCAGAATCTTCTTGGAAACTGTGTACAGAAAGCAACTAAGCCTAACATGCTTATGCGGGAAAGACCCAAGGAGTTATAACATGATTTTAAGAGAGCCGTTAGTCTCAAACATCAGAACAATATATTTGGATAATTGTCTATATATGGAGATGTTTCTGATTGACAGTTCCTGGTTACCTCCATGCGCTGGTATTCACATCGCACAAAACACACTGCCCACATATGGAGACAGCCAGAAACAGTTACAGAAACTACTCTAGTTTAGATGTGGGGCTGTGATCAGAGCTTTCACGCTGCACTTGATAGTGCCAATTAGGGAAGGCTGACTTTTCCAGCAGCTTTCTCCACCTTGGAGAATGATGCTTGTCTGATTTTGCATCAAGTATATTTTGAAAAAGCTTGAGGAGTTCACATATCTCTTAAAAAAAAAAAAAAAAAAAAAGAAGAAACATATGGAAAGAGTCTAATGCAGTAGAAGTATCCAACTGTGGGAGTCCTTAAAGAAACTAAGTTTATGCCTACCATGACTGAGTTGCTAGGAAAGCCTTTAATGGCTTACAACTTAAAGGGTTTTAGCATAACAAATCAGAAAGATGGAACTTATTTACTGATTGAATTCTGTGGGAAAATAGTCCAGAAATGTTATCCTTGGATGTGAAAGGTTAGAATTTGTACAGAGTACCCAGAAAACCCAGAGGGAATTCCAGCACAAGGAATACAAGCCATCTTACTTATGATTTGGACTGAAACAAACTCTGGAAAAGCACCCAGTGCTCAGGGCACCCTTGCCTGTGCTCCTTAACAGAAAAAACAAACAGAAAACTCAGCATTAGTGACACTAAATAAATTCATTCAAAGTAGTAACACCTGCTGCCTTTCATCTAACCATACTTTCCAGCAAGCCGTTATACTAAAAGCCTACAATTTTCCCAATCTCAAACTCTCATCTCATTACAATTTGTTCATACACATGGGGTTTTGAACAAGTCCAGTTCATTAATAGGGAGAGTGAGATATCAAATAAGGCACTGGACTGAATTTGAGAATAGCTCAGGCTGTGGCTCAGTGCTATATGCCCAGTGGGGCTCAGATGAGATCTGAACATCTGTGTGCTTAGATCATCAGATGGTAGCTTAGCATCTTCTCAGGACTCCCAAGTCATTATTCATTGTTTTGCACTGAAGCCTACAGTTAGACTTTGGAAATATTTTTATTGCTTTGTGCAGAGCATGAGCAGATCTGAGGTGCTGTCCAGGTCAGTCTTCCAATGAAAGAGAGTTAATGATGTGAGTCAGTTATGTTCCTAGGATTTTTTTCTCCACAATGTTTGACTGAAGTTATCTATGCACAGGTTAACTTCTCTTGAGATAGCTTAGGTTAAAAGAGAGTCATCACACAACGAAACAACATTCAAGCCACACAAGATTGTACATGTATCTCAAGTATAATGTATCCCTTACTTCAAGCAACAGGTCCCCGCATGTGTCCAGATGTCAGATAAGAAGCAACACAAACAACACCCCGGAGTATCATAGCACTGGAAACAAGGCCTAGATGTTGGGTAAAATTCATCCTATGCAACTTTACATGTTTATTGTATGATAAGAGCAGCTTCTTCTGGAAGTGACAGATTTTTTCTATTGAATAGAAAAGGAGTTTAAAATGAGTGGTTTAGACTTAGACAATTAATTTTAAATGTCTAATTAAGATAAATCTCACCCCCGTATCATCGTCTTCGAAGAAAAATGGTCATAGATTATGCTGCTATACATAGGTAGAATAATCCCAGCAGAACACAAAAACCTGGTTCTAAAAGGTGTTTTTAGGAATTGGATCAAAACCCAAATCTGAAATATCCACAGAGTTGCTAACATCAAAACCTTCTCATCACTATGGAAACAAATCCAGTGGGAAATGACTGCATATTTCTTTTACGTACCAGTAATTTCTAACAACATAACTTCAACGAGTCCTCAGTTAGCAAAAACACTGTTCGCAATATTTTTAATCTGATGTCACATTCAGAACGTCTGGTCAGTTTATTCAAGGAAATATCTGTCTGCATACAGATGAATATGCTAAATATAGCACAGGTTAGCTTCATGCAGATGTGACTAAGGATAAGCTACAAAGATACAGAGACAGAACTAAACAAGATTACTAAAATATCAATATAATTGTTTAGAAAAAAAGTCCTATCCTACTCTCCCTAAAACAAGACACAAAACCAGTGTCATATATGGCTAAAAAAGGTGCATGAAATATATGACCCATCATAACGCAGAAGAGGTAACTGAGTAAGTCCAGCCAAGAAGTGCTGTAACAGAATTTGCCACTACACCACAAATCACAGGAAAAACAGAACTAAAGCATCTCTATGTAAATTTCAGTGGTTGTGGCTATGTTACCATCGTAATCTGATTCTTATTTCTCATTAAGTTCCTTAGTTTAAATGATGATCCGAGCAATTTACAAAACCCACACACAGAAGCACATGCAGCCTGCTCACTAACAGACTTACTTCAGCACCTTATCTGGTATCTTTGTATTACCCATTTTCTGGTTAATTACAGACTTCACGTGAAATCATCTAATAGAGCTTGATTATATCTTCTCTTCAAGGCATATCTAATCTCATATTTACCTATATTGGCACTTGTTGCTACATCTGAAAGACACACAGTTCTTGAAAAGTATTAAATCCCACTAACAAATCTGGGTGTCTCTTTTACCTTCCTCTGCATTCTAATGAGCTTCCTATTTATTTTACTTGTTGATCCTTTTAAAAGTTACAGCATTACGTCTTCTTCGAAAGTTGCTGGATTATGGCAAATGTAACGTCCCTAATTGACCAGCAAACAATATTCCAATTCTCAGTTCCTAAAAGAGGTCACTTTTACTCTCCACCTAATAGTGGATAGATTCAGCATAAACTTCAGTTTTCTTTCATAGATCTGTGCTTGAAGTATTGGTGTACAAAGTCAGTGAAATAATACTGAAATAACACAGTTCAGACTGTTCATGCTTTTTTCTTTTGTTTCGTATTTGTGAATAATGAGATGGCCAACTTTAAATTTATAGCAGGAACTTGGCTAATGTACTCAGACGGCCAGATTTTGGCATATAATATCGGACAAAGTTTCTTGCTGACCTGAACAGAAGCACATATTCCTCCCTTGAAGCTCATATTTATTAATTAACTTATTACAACCATAAAATATGGAGGGAGGAGGGACAGAAAACTATAGATTTTCAAAGTATGATATACTAGTAAACTGATCACTGAATATCGATTCTATAATTAAAATTTTCCCATCAATATTTTCCTTAAAATAGCACAGAATTCAGCTGGCCACAACAGTACAGCCACAGTATTTCCCTGTCTGTAAATAAAATGGCCTACTCTTAATCCCCCATCATTTAACTGGCAGTATGGGAGGTATTTATTTCTTATTACTCTTGCAGCAGAAAAGTGTTATTGTGTGAAGAATTCATATATGTCTGGCTGAGTATTGGATTATTTTAAAATTATTTCTAAGTATATAACAAAGTTGGGATTAATCACTAATTTAATATTAGTCTTAAAGTTAGTAAACAAAAAACACCTCCCCCAACAAATTAAAAAAATGAGAGAGAAAGGGAAATAACAGTACTGACAAAGATGAAAATTTGGAATAGAAAAAGCTTGTGCAGTGATGAGAAAAAAAATCATGACCAACAGAACAGATTAATCATAACACATGGTATGATGGCAAATATTCACCATGTATTTTCAGAGTAAATATTTATATTCAGATGAAGTTATTGCTGTCAGTGGATAAACTCCTTTTTTTGAAGCAGAAGAATAAACAACATAAGTTAGTAAAATCAACAGCATTAATTGCAAAAGAATGATATCAAAAATACAGAAGTTATACAGACTTAATAAAAACAGGGTAAAGAAAAACCAATTTAGACAGTTTTCCAAAGGAAAATAGAATTGTAAGAAAACATTGTCTTATATCAAAAATACACCTGGTAATTCATTAAAAAAATATTGTAGAACTGTCTATTCTTAACTATATCTGGAAGTAGCTGCTGAGCATCTGTGTCAATGACATCCATTTCAATACATACTTTCCCCAGGGACAGAAAAGTGCAGAAAAACAACGCTATGGGAGCTACAGTATCTTTCCATTGCAATGCTAAAGTTTGTTTGTTTGCTTGTTTTTAATAAAACTGCAGTAATTTCTTCCATTTTCTGTGGGATCTCATGGAATCTTGGCAGCAGATACAATATTAGATTATAAGTAATCTCAGTCTTGTCTAGGTTTTGAAGAAAAATTTCACAGAAACATAAAGCATAAAAAATAGATTCTTTTTAAGAAAGGCCTATTTAGAAGCTGGTATTTGATTGAATGTAACTAATTTCATTTATTTGCATAGACTTATGCATACCTTCTCTGCACAGGCTTTAAGAGCGTTGATTCACAGATGAAACATATGTCAGTATTCACCTGAAGCTACTTTCACAAGTTTGCCACCATCTTTTTAATTACCTGATGCCACATTCTCTAAAATGAAGCCACCTGGCCAGGCCAGCTGGCTCTGAGAATTGATGGAGAAATAGATGGAACAGGAAGGTACTCAGAGAATTTTAACTCTCCGCACTTCTCAGAAAGCGCCTTCATGAGAAACAAGTGTCTAAAACAACCCCCCTTCTAATTAAAGTTAAAGTGCACTCATAATATATGCTTAGAAGAATAAAAAGTCTGTTGGATTTTATAAAATAACTACAAAGTCTTGACAGACCTCCTTACGAGAGGAGAAGGCAGAGTTATGTAAATTCTAACTGAAGTCTTGTCAGCGTTAGAACTGAGTTATCCTGTTCATCAGAATATGGTTGGCCTCAAACAGGCCAGACAGTTTCTTGGACATAGTTCCTGAAAAAGGATGGCACATACTGGCCTGCAATTGCACTGACATGACACTCCAAGATGCTAGACTAGAAAATCCCTCTAACAGTCTTCAGGTGATAACTTTTGCTCTCCTTTAGCAAGCACATAGTCACTTCTAGGATGCAAGTTTTCTAACGCAGATGAGAATGTTGCCTTTTATTTTCAGAACTCAAAAATGCTTCAATTAAAAAAAAAAAGAGTAAATTGTTTCTTTAAAATCCAAATGAGTTAATTTAGTGTTCCTGAGAGCTGTCTGCAGTGGGTTGAACTTGGCTGCATGCCAGGCCACTTCCCAGCCACTCTCTCACTCCCTCTCCTCAACAGGACAGGTGGGAAAAAAAAGATGGAAAAGCTCGTGGATTGAGATAAAGATGAGGCGATAACTTCCCTTCAGCCACCACAGGCAAAACATATTCAACTTGAGGAAAAATTAATATAATTTCTTGACAATTAAAATAGACTTAGGTAGTAACAAATAAAAGACAAAAGATAAAATACCTCCTCCCTATCCACCCCTTCTTCTCAGGCTCAACTTCACTCCTTCATTCCCAACTCCTCTACCTTCTCGCCAGTCTCAATGGTGCAGTGTGGGTCCTTCCACAGTGTGCAGTCTTTCAGGATAAACCTGTTCCACCACAGCCTCTCCACGGGCTGCAGTTCCTTTGGGAAATACCCACCTGCCTCAGTGTGGGGTCTTCCATGTGGATGTCTGCTCCACATTGGTCCTCCACAGGTGCTGGGAAACACCTGCTCCACCATGACCTCTCCCATGGGCTGCTCCATGGCCTGGAGCACCTCCTCCCCCTCCTTCTGCTCCCGCCTTGGTGCTCACAGGGTAATTTCTCTCACCATTTTTTTCCTCACACTCTTCTGTGTGATGTTTTGCCCTTTCTTAAATACGTTTCCCCTGAGGCACCACCACCTGTGCCCTGCGGTGGGTGGGTTGGAGCCGTCTGGAACCAGCTGTGTCCGGCACGGGGCAGCCCCGGCCTCCCCTCACAGGGGCCGCCCCGCAGCCCTGCTGCCAGCACCTGGGCACCAACACCCCATACAGTACTACTGAATAGAGAAAATTGTAATTAGTCCACACGGTGTGTGTGCTGCCGGTGGCTGTAATGGAAGCATTTAACCCTTCACCATCACCATTCTTGAAGTTGACCTCAGTGCTCACAGAATTTGAGAGACAGTATTTTTCACCACCGTTTATTTAGTCTTTAGCCTTTCAATTGATGACCAATATGGATGTCAAATACTAACTGTGGCTATTTCAGAAATGTCTTGATGGGACAGGACCAGCTGCTTCCACTGAAGCCCATGGACACCCATTGGGGAGTAAGGAGGATCGCTTGCTGCCTTCCTGCCCCCATTTCTGTCATGGAGCGGCTGTGTTCACCCTCTTCTACGTGCCAATCCACTGAGTCATCCAGTGAACCCGGCCTTGCTATTTTAAGACTCCATTGAGCATACGATGTGGCCATAAATAGAAGCATGTCTGAAGACAAATAAATACAAAATAAATTGCTCATTTTAGCTCATTGCAAAAACTGTAGAAAATAACTGTCCTTCCAACATGAAAGTCAAGGCAGATTTTTGCCATTTTTAGCTAGCAGTTCATCTGTTTCCTTTGAATTAAGGAATATTTCTGTACTTCGAAAGCTCTGTAATCTGAATAAATTAGAATCTATTTTGTCGCTTTCCAGTATCTTAATAATTTTCCTCTTCTTTGTTGATTTCAAGTCATTTCCATTTTAATTCAAAATGGAAATTTCTGCCCAGCTGATAGTATTCAAGTTGTCAATTTCTGTAAAAATTAGCCATCCTGTTTGGTTTCTGATGGCAGGAACTGATGAGTATGCAGTCAGTGATTACACCTGCTGGTGCTGGCTTGCTTAAGGCTTCAGTCTCTGCTTTGCCCCATATCAAACAGTTGTTTCTAACACCATGTGAGCGTGGCTCTAGCTGGAGATGAATGGGGCACAATGGTGTTCAGGACAGATATCCTAAATGCTGAGACCTCTGTGAGTATTTCGGGAAGACATCTATTGGTGCAGTTTAAAGATATCTCTCTTTATACAATCTAAGAACACTTTCAGGCCTCTAAAAACATGGAGAAATTGGGTGTTTTATGGCAAAAACCTGTAAGCTTTGGAAGGTTAAAGGATTTGAATATTCAGTTATAAAGCTCTCACAGCTCCACTCTGTAGGTATAGCAGTTTATGAAAGCTGAAGCTCTTTTCCACAAACAGCAGCAGAAGGACCGTACTCAAATTTAAAAGAAAGCAGTGTAAACTATGAAAATGCAAAATACAACATTACAGGGAATTTGAAAGGCAGTACTAGTAGTCATACAAGCAAATACTGATAGAATAGCAGAAACAAAAGCTCTAAAGTGATTCTAGCTTTTCTTGGCCCAAAGGAGCAACTTAAACAACTCAGAAGCCGATCAGAAATATCCTTGCCTTGGTATCCTGAGGTATTTGTTCATTCTATACCTGTTAGCAACCCAAAGTTGTCCAATTGTTTTTATGTGTCATCTTGATGAAGACTCTGTAGATAAACATGCACATTCTTCTTGTGTGCTTGCATGAGGTCTGATGAGTGCTCTATATGTTTACATCAATCACAGTTTTTAACATATATAAGATTAGATGCCCAGGCTTGGGCATCCTCCATCCGGTCAGAACAGCTCTTTTCCTTCCGAACAGGTTAATGGCTTTTGTAAAGTTAAATGAAGTGTTAGGTATTTCAGTAGGAAGTTTTGTTTGCAGTCTGCCGAGGACATGGTTAACTCTACCCAGGGACAGCAGCATTGTCAACATCAGGTAAGGGCCATCCATAATCCTTTGGGAGAAGTATTAGAATTAGAAATGCATAATGAATTTGTGAATCACACAAAAAAAACTTGGGGAAGAGATTTGAATCTGAACAAAATGGAAAAAAAAAAGGAAATAGCATGAAATAAACTAATGATTTTATATCATGATTCTCTTTGTTGAAATTGATATCCAGGATGGAGGCAAATCTTTTCACATAAAGTTAAGGCTCCACTGAACACCAAAGCACCCAAAGAGACGGTTAAGGAATGAAACGAGATGGTCATATCCAGAGAGTAGTGGTCAATGCCTTGAAGTCCAAATAGAGGTCAGTGACAAGTGGTGTCCCTCAGGGATCCATACTGGGATCAGTACTGTTTAATATCTTCGTCAATGACATAGTGGCATCATGTGCACCCTCAGCAAATTTGCAGATAACACCAAGCTGAGTGGTTTGGTTGACAGACCTGAGGGGCAGGATGCCATTCAGAGGGACCTGGACAAGCTCGAGAAGTAGGCTTGTGTGAACATCATGAGGTACGATAAGGCTAAGTGCGAGGTCTTGCACACAGGTTGGGAAACCCCCCATATCAATACAGGCTGGAGGATGAAGGGATTGAGAACAGCCCTGCGGACAAGGACTTGGGGGTACTGGTGGATGAAAAGCTAAACATGAGCCGTCAATGTGCACTTGCAGCCCAGAAAGCCAATCCAACATCAAAAGAAGCGTGGTGGGCAGGTCAAAGGAGGTGATTCTGCCCGTCTACTCCACTCTGGTAAGATCCTACCTGGAGTACTGCATCCAGCTCTGGACCCCTTAGCACGGGAAAGACATGGACCTGTTGGAGTGGGTCCAGAGGAGGGCCACGAAGATGATCAGAGGGCTGGAGCACCTCTCATATGAAGAAAGGTCAAGAGAGTTGGGGTTGTTCAGCCTGGAGAAGAGAAGGCTCTGGGGACACCTTCTAGCAGCCTTTCAGTACTAAAGGGGGCCTATAAGAAAAATGAGGACTGACTTACAGAAGAGATAACAGTTTTAAACTAAAAGAGAGTAGATTCAGACTAGATATAAGGAAGAAATTTTTTACAATGAGGGTGATGAAACACTGGAACAGGTTGCCCAGAGAGGTCGTACATGCCTCATCCCTGGAAACATTCAAGGTCTGATTAAGGGGGCTCTGAGCAACCTGATCTAGCTGAAGATGTCCCTGCCCAGGGCAGGGGATTTAGACTAGACAACCTTGAAAGGTCCCTTCCAACGCAAACTATTCTGTGATTCTAAATGAGTAATTAATATTACAGCATAGAGCATCCATGGCATAACATGCCAGCTTTCATCTGATAGTTTTGAAATAATTTAACAGTTAAATTGTTGAGCTGTTTAGTTATAAAAATCAATGACAAATTTGAAGGATTAGATCAGTGATAACCTTTGATGTACCACCAAAAATTAACACAGTGGATCTGAATAGGAAGCCTGAAAATATAATTGCAGTGAGAATTATAAATCACCTTGTTAAAATCATATGGGTTTGTAATGGGCAATAATGCTTGTAATATTTCAGCTAAACAGTCAGTAAAGGGTGTCTAACTAATTTATTTGGACTTCAGAAAGCATTTCAAACCCACTAAACAGTTAATTATGGAACTAGACGCAGGTTAAGAGATAACAAACCTCCAAGGTGAGAAACTGGTTAACTTCTAGAAACAAGATATACTAGGACACCATCTACAGACTTAGGTGCCCTAAATAGCCTTTTTATATACACCCACAAAGTTCCTTTTCATTGTACAAGAAAGAAAGAAGGGGGAAAACTATATAACCAAAAAATTAAGATTAATCCACAACATCACTAAACTAGGTCAGTGGGCTGCAAATTGTCAAAGAAACTTTGTTTCTGAGAAAGCTAACCTTGCTAAAACCAGATTCCACTCTTTATGCAACAACTTGGAGACTACTTAAGTAACTACGTGGGGAAAAAAAGAGATTTGAACACTGACATGGAAAACTGATCCTTGTGAAAGACTGTGACAACAATGTCTTAAACCATCATAGAATCATAGAATGGTTTGGGTTGGAAAGGGACCTTAAAGATCATCTAGTTCCAACCCCCCTGCCATGGGCAGGGACACCTTCCACTAGACCAGGTTGCTCAAAGCCCCATCCAACCTGGTCATGAACACTGCCAGGAGGGGGCACCCACATCTTCTCTGGGCAACCCGTTCCAGTGTCTCACCACCCTCATAGTCAAGAATTGCTTCTTAAGATCTAATCTAAATCTACCCTCTTTCAGTTTAAAACCACTACCCCTCATCCTATCACTACATGCCCTTGTAAAAAGTCCCTCTCCAGCTTTCCTGTAGTCCCCCTTCACGTACTGGAAGGCTGCTAGAAGGTCTCCCCGGAGCCTTCTCTTCTTCAGACTGAACAGCCCCAACTCTCTCAGCTTGTCTTCATAGGAGAGGTGCTCCAGCTCTCTGATCATCTTCGTGGCACTCCTCTGGACTCGTCCCAACAGGTCCATGTCCTTAACAAGGAAGGAATGTCATGCCTTAACAAGGAAGTCTTACCTAGTCACTTCGAACAACTTCATGAATAATATTACAGTGGAGTTGTAAGGACATGCACATGATAAAAATAATGAGAGTCATGGAAAACCATCTGTCAGAGGAGAGACTGAAAGACTAGAAGAGGTATGTAAAATAATGGTTAATAAGGTATTCTGGTTTTACTTAGCACAGTAGAAGGTATAATTGCATGGAAAGGAACACAAGAAAGCATTTGTTTACAAACTGTGTAGATAACCTATGTAAGGAATTGCCACATAATATGTAACAGTATAACAGTATTAAAAGCATGTTTATATGGAGTCACCACAGATAAAATCACTTATAAGCGGAACGGCTATTGTGCTTCGGGGCATAATCAAACCAGGAAGCAACGGGGCTAGACAGAAAGTTGGTGTTGGGGAAATAATACTTATGTCTGCTAGGTATATCTGGGCTTCCTGCTTCACACATTCATAAGCTCTTGTGATACAATGTTGTATGTTCTCTCACATGGTAAGCCAAAACCAGTGTGTCTGGCTAGGTTTATTGCTTGCTCTGTTCCCAAGTGAAACATTTCTTTTTGTAACTCTTTATTTTCCTGTATTATTTTAGCAGTTTAAGAGGGCCCTGGAGATCCTACATCCTGCATCTCAGAACACCATCAGAGCTAGTCAAAATTGGTCACCCTTATAGAAATTATCTGACTTCACAGGATTCCCTTTTATTTTCCATTCTTTTTTTTAATTCTAGTTCAATATGTCACTGCTTTTATTTGGCACTATAAATCTGTCAGTCATGTAATCTCTAACTTTAATGCGTTTTAGCTCCCTGGGCTGTTTTGGGGATTTGAGAGTTTTCAGAGAGCTCAGGACAGCTTTCCACATGCATTCTGCCTGTTACACAAGCTTGTGCCAGCTGAAGATTATCATCCCAGCTAGCAAGGACTGTATGTTGCAGTGAAGTGTAAATCTGAGCATCCCCCGACCCATCTAGAACCACCTAGCTGGGCTGCTGATATTGAGTGGATTAGGTTAGCGTCGTTACAAACTGAAAATGGCAAAGAAGAGACAATGTCTGAATCCTTCCCTATTAGACTATGTCCAGACTGGAGCGTCTTGTTTCCCTTTTCTCTTCTCCACAAGTACTAAAGATTGTGATCCGTAGGCAGTGACAAAAAAGTTTTCTTGGTACTGGTACTGGGCTGACCCAGGTTGATTACTCAAGAACGGGCACATAAAATGTCTGGAGTCTGGGCAGGCCATAATTAGAGGGCTAAAGAAACTCTAAATCAACTGCTTTAGAGCTCCTGGTCTTCTCTTACTCACAATTTGCTGAGAAGTAGCTGCCTGAAAATGG
Source organism: Nyctibius grandis (assembly GCF_013368605.1). Classification (NCBI taxonomy): domain Eukaryota; kingdom Metazoa; phylum Chordata; class Aves; order Nyctibiiformes; family Nyctibiidae; genus Nyctibius; species Nyctibius grandis. Next base: position 110,586,900 of record NC_090658.1, on the reverse strand, counting down.
CTTCTCCTTTTGTAAGGTGTTTTGTACCAACAGGCGCTGGTTATTTTTGCACCCCAACAAGAAAGCCACACAGACTTTCAAGAAAGACAACTATTTTATTAACATCCCAGAAAAGATATACTAAGTTACAAAATCTTATGCACATTCTGATTCTGGGAATGCTGTGACGATGCAGCATCTGACAGATCTCAGGTCAGGTCACAGCACAGAGCATGTATCCTGTCTATGGTGAGATTCACAGCATTACAGTCTTTATAGGGTTTTCCTACGAGTAAACAACTCTATTTATCATTTCTGCTGTCGAGCAAAAGGATGTTTATATGAAAACATGCTGCTTCGTTTCAAGACAAGGACATGCCGGTGGCGTCATCACTGGTGATCTTACATCAAGGGATTTGTGCAGTACAGCACAGTCCTAAAGGTCAAATAATACATGCAGTAAAGCACACGCCTGCACCTACTCAGGTCAGCTGCTGTGTGTGGATCAATAACTCCTCATCGTACAACAGTCGCTGGTTAGGATCACTACAGAAGGCAGAGTACCTGGGACTGAAAAACCAGGCAGTCACTTTGCCTTCTTGGAAATCCATAATAGGATTATAGTCCTCATGGGACTCGGGCATTTATTTATTTATTTATCTATTTAGGTTCCCTCATCAGAAAGAGGCATTTTGTTTTAAAGTCTGAAGAACAGCTACGTCTTTTGGTTTATTACAAAATCCCCAGCTAACACTCTCCTTCCACAGTAAGACATAGAGCTTTTCTGTAAATTCACACTTTTTTATAACTTTCCTGTCATTTTTAGTATTATATCTGAAATCATAGGTATAGCCAGGTGGAACACCATGGCAGTGATATTTCTCTGCTGAGGTCCTCTGGGCAATTTTTCCAACAGTGCTGAAATGATGCAGGGCATGGAAGAGTTCAATACAAACGTGACTTTTCCCTTGTGAGTCTTAGGCCACCACTAAGTGATGATCATTAACTTCTGATCAGTTTCACTTTAATCAGAAAATACGAATGCTAAGCTTTTCCCTAAGTTATTTAGAATCCTTTAAAATCTCTCTAAAGCCAGAGGTCTTTGGGGTTAGTTTTCTGTTGTCTATGCATATAGATTATGTATCATCTTTCTCCTCCAAAACAAATAACACGGAAAAAGCATAATGATGACCCTTTTGCGTCCACATACTCTCTCTGGTTTTGTCCATCGTCATATTAAACTAATGATATCTTTTCCCTTGTTTAGGATTGTAGGATCATAGGATAACTAAGGGTTGAAGGGACTTCAGGAGGTTTCTAGTTCAATCTCTTGCTTAAAGCAGGGTCAGCTACGAGATCAGGCCAGGTTGTTCAGGGCTTTATCCAGTCAGGTCTTGAAAAACTCCAAGGATGGAGGCAGCAAGTGCTAAGTAGAGAGAGATAGTCCCTTCCCTCAATGAGCCGTCTGTGCTCCTGCTAATACAGCACAGGATGCTGTTGACCGTCACTGCTGCCGGGGCTCACTGCTGGCTCAGGCTCAGCTCACTGCCCACCAGGATCCCCAGGACCTCTTCAGCAGAGCTGCCCCCTGGGCAGGCAGGCCCCAGCCAGGATCAGCAAGGGGATTAATTTCATTTGAAGTACTGATCTGAAGAGTTGTTCTTATTGTGGAAAAGGTATGTTAACAATTTACTGACTCACCATAATAGCGTTATCCGTGACACTGAAGCCCACAGAAGTTAATCCATCTCCCCACAGTTCACCAGCCTGTGAATGCGTATCTTAGTAGTTGCCTCAAAGTACATGGTGATAAATGGATTTCTGTTTCAGCCCAACCTTTTCCAAAGGATTTCAGATCAATTTACTAATGCATCCAGTGTTACTTTAATAGCTAACATTCTTCAATAAGTCTGGTATCCTACACTGAGATACACATTTTTACCACTCACTGACAGGTAAGACATCTATGTCCTTTAATGTTACACTCTATCACTGAAATGAATGCACAAAGTATTTTTTTTCTTGGGCTTTTTTCTTTTACTTGCCATGGCAACTTCTCCTTCAATCCACCCTTCAGTCAAATTCTGGCACATACAGTATTGTCATTGTTACTGGTAACCGTGAAGACTTGCCTGGTGTGGACTAGTTTTCTTCTGAAAAATTTTCTTTATACATAGCTTTGCTTTGTATCCAGCACCATACCTGAAGATCCTTCCAACTGAGCATTTGCTAATGACGTTCTGAATGTTGCCTTGATTAACAGATGTCTGTTTACCAGATCTGTTTTGACACTCTTGTTTTACCTGATGACTCTTCTTCTACTTGATTACAACTCTCTCATTTCAATAGCAATGACTGCCCTTGCACCTAGTGTTCTTTTAACCATTGTGGATTATTACCAGGCATGTAGCAGTGACTACATCTTTCAGCTGAATTTCCCACTGTCGCTTTTTGAAGAAAATCTGGAAACTCCTTTACAGTTCTCATTTATATTTCACTGTGTCTGGGAAATGATTATAAGTATTCCCTGAACTTATTATTTCTTCAAGAGCAGACCATTTCAATTTCTAGTTATCAAGTTTCTTCATTTTTTGTCCATCCAAGGAGTTTATTTATTTTGCTTTGGTAATTTATTTTACTTCATGGTGGTAATATCTTGTTTCTTTCTCTTTATAAACAGATTGCATGATGTTTACTCAAAGTGGCCTTAAGCATTTTCATTTTTCCTGGTTTTATTTTTTTTTTTTTTTTTGCTATTGTTCCATTTCTATGTCACAGGCAAAGTTCAATTTTTCCAAAAAAGGCTCTTCGTATACACTTAAATCTTTTAAAAATGGTTTTAGATCAGTTCTAATATTCTCATGGTGCATATGAGGAAAAAAGAAAAGTGGAAAATTATAACAGAAACAACTGAGCCTGATATTTTGGACCTAAATATGGATTCTGTATTCTGTGATGGAAATCTAACCTTTTCAGGAGATTCACTGGTTATACTACAAAATCTGGTGCAGTTCTTCTGGTTTCTTGAGCTATTTTTTTTTTTTAATGGAGATGGATGAATTTATGTTCAGAGTAGTACAAGCTTGGGATTTTTCTAAGTCTAAGCAATGAGGGATCATGTCTCTACCCAGTTTAGTTGTTCCAACCTTGGACTGGTTTCCTGAATCACAAGTATATTTCTGGCTTTCAGTAACCCCACCTGGCTCTGTTTTCATTTAGATATCCCAGCCTAATAAAAGTTACTTTGCCTTCTTGTGTAGAATTGCCAAGCCACCTGTGATCCTGTGATTTTCTAAACAGAGATTACTAGGTTTTAAATTTTCCAAGGCTATGTGCCTAGGGCTTCCATTTTCAGTAGGCTTCACCTACTTCAGTTTCCATAATTTTTGCTCTGTAGTGTTCTTCTGTCCCTTGTGATCATCCTAAGTCTTGTAGTCTGAAAAATAACAAAATTATTCTCATTAGCAAAGTTCACACTGCCTCTCCATTCAGCTCTTTATAAGGGGTGTGGTTTGTGAGACCTAAGTTCTGGGTTTGACGATCCAGATAGAGAAACCTGGGCATTCTTCTTTTAACCTATGTGGAAACAGGCTTAGACTGTTCCGGATGCAGGTAATAGTAAATGAAATTGCTATAGCTTACAGTTTCTTGATCACACCTTGTGACGGGCAAGGATACAGTCAGTGCTAGGACAGCCTGCTCTCATCTCAGGCAACAAATTCTCAGTCTCCACGATTGTGTGGCTTATTTAGTTGCATTCTTCTAAATGGCCTGGAACAAACAGTCTCAGTGGAGCATCCAGATTTGTCACACTCTTCATCACAAACTTAGCTATGTAAGGAGGACTTTGTTTATACCGGGAATCTACACACCCTCCCTTTTTTTTTTCTTTTTTTTTTTTTAAACAAGCTTCTCCTGGATTGTGACTGCCATGGTCCATAGCTGCAAGCCAGCCCCCCTGCTAGCTGTCACTCACACTGTAATACTTGACTCAGTGCCATCCTTCTCTTAAAGGAACTGCTCCCAGTCCTCATGCTATGTTGTACGTTTCACTATTAAAAGAAGTTAATATATTGATGATCTTACTAAGAAGTAACAGAAAGAAGCTCTTTGCAAAAACCTTCTGGGATTGGTCCACTTTGACTTGCTGACATCTTTTTCCCTGGAACTTTTGTCAATTGGAGATATGATTGTGGGGATTTTAGGAACAATTACCTATGTAAGTGTTAACCTCAGTTTATGTGTGCCAAACAGAAGTAATCTCAATTTATACTATTGCTGATAAAGGGACAGTTGTGTCTGTATATGAGCATTTTATCATGTAACAAAAACACAATGAAATTTCACTCTGTTGAAGTCAAGGGCAGAACCATATTTGTTTTACCAACACCAGAATTTCAATCAAAATACCTCTCACAGTGCAAGACCAAGAAGAATATTCTTGCATTTACCAAAACAGAAATAGTACAAGGATATCCTTTCAGTACATGAGTTATAGTGTGTTTGTTATCTAACAAAATTGTCTCTGTATCATGTCTTCATAACAGAGGAAAATTAGTATGTCTGCTGACAAACCTCCTCTAGCAGAGAGCTGATCTATCACTTACGAAGTTTCCAACTTTCTGAACTGAAGACAGAGTCTGAGTTATATGTAACTGTATACAGGTTCAATAGGTCTAGGTGTGGGCAAACAAGATATATGTTAAGAATCAGCTGTACCCAAAGTGTGGGATGTAATTGCTGCCAACTCACAAATATGAGATACCTTTGAAAACTGTACCACCATAGCTAGAAGTTTTGAAGAGAAATCTTGATGTATTCTCTATACAAAGCAATGGTGTTTCATGTCCACCCATCTGTGAACAGTTTGATCAGTGCTATTTTGGGAATATGGTTGATACTGATTTGTGAAGTGCCTGTGTATCTATATACCCATCCAGATACTGGAGCTTTCTCCAGAGACTTTACAGGCTGAGAAGAAGACAGAGAAATGAAAGACCCTCTGATAGCCCCAAAGAAAAAAAAAAAAATCACAGGTACCTGAAATCCTCCGAGGTTGCCTTACATGTTATTCATTCCAGACAAATAATATATGCAAGATGGGAAAACACCTGGTACAGTCTTGAATGTCACTGAGATTTTGACTTTCTCAAATATTCCTGCTTTCTGTCATCATTCCTGTTTATGTACTGCAACTGTGATTTGCATTTCTGCCATCCTCCAAAGCATGACTACAAATCAACAGTTATTCAGTAAAATTACTCCAGCTCTCCTAATCATATGCCTACATTTTCCTTCTCTGTTCGTGGTTTTAATCAACTTTTAACTTTAATCTCCCTGTCCCAATGATTTGATTCTAGTCCCTGCTATTTTCTCTTCACCTTTACTGTTTCTTTCCTCCACCCAGTCATCCTTAGTGCAAATGCCTTTGCTTTGCTTTTTGCCTGAGGAAAACCCTGTTCTGGATCCTATGGACAAAGCACAAGCTTATCCCCCTTGTGGTGTTTGGCAGTGGTGGTGAGCTGGTTCCTTCCAGTTTCTAGACATAATTTTGAAGCTGAAGGGAGAGAAGGAGCTCAGGGAAAGGGGTCAGAGATACAATGAAATCTTTGTTTGTTTATTTGTTTCCTCTCTTCCCCTTCAGAAATACAATGGAAACAGTCAAAAGGTGGAAAAGTATTTCCTAAGTTTGAGGTCAGCGATATGCTATAGAAGATATCTATGTGGTATACAGAACGTTCTTTTATTTTGATCCTTTTTTGACAATAACTATCTATAAAAATGAAGCAGGGAACAAGGCATGTGTTATTGCCATCAGTTATTAGTTTACCATGGGGTAAAAAAAACCCAACAATGTAAGCATGTGGAAGCTGTAAAAAAATATCCACAATAGAGGCTAGTTTAGAGAGATGTACATGGTGAAAAAAAGAATCTAGGTCTAAATGCAAGGCTGAAAGGAATGTGCTAGTCCCACACAAAGGAATATAGGCTCCTCCCAAACCAGAAATAGAGCCAGACAACTGCAAAGCCAGGACAAAAGCCCCTTTCCCTAAGTGACACTGAGTACCTAGAGCTCAGGGCTTCTGTCCTGTCGTCCTGGTTTTGGCTGGAATAGAGTTAATTTTCTTCCTAGTAGCTGGTATAGTGCTGTGTTTTGGATTTAGTATGACAACAATGTTGATAACACACTGATGTTTTAGTTGTTGCTATGTAGTGCTTACCCTGGTCAAGGACTTTTCAGCTTCTCATGCCCTGCCAGCGAGCAGCTAGGAGGGAGTACAGCCAGGACATCTGACCCCAACTGACAAAAGGGATGTCCCATACCATACGACATCATGCTCAGGAATAAAAAGCTGGGGGCTGAAGAAAGAAGGGAGGACGTTTGGAGTGATGGTGTTTGTCTTCTCAAGTAACCATTACACATGATAGAGCCCTGCTGTCCTGGAGATGGCTGAACACCTGCCTAACAATGGGGAGTAGTGAATTAATTCCTTGTTTTGCTTTGCTTGTGTGTGCAGCTTTTTCTTTACCTGTTAAACTATCTTTATCTTAACCCACTAGTTTTCTCACTTTTACCCTTCTGATTCTCTCCCCCATTCCACCAGGGGGGGAAGTGAGCAAGTGTCTGTGTGGGGATTAGTTACTGGCTGGGGTTAAACCACGACACATGTTTAACACCAGTTGGGAAAAAGAAGATGCACAGCCACCAACTTTCTCATCTTATTAGCTAGCAGGCTAGAAACACTATACATTACAGTCCTTGTGGACCTCATTGAACCACACATATTTGAGGTAGCCACCTGTATTTAAAGTTCTTTGGACAGTCGTCCTGAAATTACATTTTCCCATGAGTGCCAAGGATGGGGACTGTGGCACTTAACTGTAGGACTGGCAGCTGGCTTTCTTGCAGACCAGTAAGGAGATGACTGGGGCTCTCTAACTCCGGGTACTGGAGTGGGAAGATGCTTAGTCACAAAATCACAGAATCACAGAATGGTTAGAGTTGGAAGGGACCTCTGGAGATCATCTAGTCCAACCCACTGCCGAAGCAGGTTCTCCTAGAGCACATTACACAGGGTCATGTCCAGGCAGGTTTTGAATATCTGAAGAGAAGGAGACTTCACTACCTCCTTGGGCAGCCTGTTCCAGTGCTCTGTCACCCTCAAAGTAAAGAAGGTTTTTTCTCATATTTAGAAGGAACTTTCTGTGCTTCAGTTTGTGCCTGTTGGCCCTTGTCCTGTCGCAGGGCACCACTGAGAAGAGTCTGGTCATGGTCATGAGGTCAGATCTGAGCTGTTACGCCAGTTAAATTAAGAAGACAACTATATTACTGGAACGTACCTCATCAAAAGCAGCGTGGCCAGCAGGTCGAGGGAGGTGATTCTGCCCCTCTACTCTGCTCTCATGAGACCCCACCTGGAGTACTGCATTCAGCTCTGGGGCCCCCAACATAAGAAGGACATAGAGCGGTTGGAGCAAGTCCAGAGGAGGGCCACGAAGATGATGGGAGGGCTGGAGCACCTCTCCTATGAAGACAGGCTGAGATAGTTGGGGCTGTTCAGCCTGGAGAAGAGAAGGCTTTGGGGAGACCTTCTAGCAGCCTTCCAGTACCTGAAGGGGGCCTACAGGAAAGCGGGAGAGGGGCTTTTTACAAGGGCAAGTATGATTCTATGATTCTATAATGGGAACAGAAGTTTCTTAATTGGGACACCATCATGGTGTGGTAGAGCAATCCAATGGAAAGGTTAGGGGAGGGAATTAAGACTCAGGTTCCCTCTCTGAATATATACCTTAAGCTATTTTTGTAGTCTCGATCAAATCTGCTAGCTATTATTGGTATAATAGAATGATGTATAAGAAAATTATGTGTAAAGAGGGGACCTGTGATCTGGAGCTTGTAAGTGAGATGATGGCCCCACCCATATACTGTTTTGTGTACAGTGCTTGTATAAAATGTTGCAAGAACAGTAAGAAATACAAGGGCTGCATCTGCTTAGTTTACCAAAGGGAGATCAAGATGTGTTTTGTATTGTGGAGTTTTGTTTTGGTACTTTGCCTTATCCCAACTGAGGAAGCCAGAGGTTTCAGTGTGGTGGGAGGACAAATTCTTAAATTAGCTCCACCACCACAAAAATGTAGCTATTTGTTTAGTTAGCAACACGTTTTTCTCCTTAGTTTCTCATTGTCAGATATTAGTGGTTATGTCTTGTGACAGACAAGCTGTGAAGTAATGCCTCTGGTCTGTCACAGGCAGACCACAGCAACATTTCAGCTGTTGCTGAACTCTGGGAACAGCTGAAATGATTCCTCCCCATCTTTTGCCCATAGCATGGGGCTACAGAGTAGCTTAAATTCCTGGTGTATGTATATAATTTTTCTTTAAACAACAGATGATAAGTAAATGTCAAAATATTAGCATCTGTATAAATAATTATCTTCATAAATGAAGATGTTATTTTACGTTTAGAAGTTTTGCATAAGGAAAGGAAAAGATATTTTCTAGCAAGAAACCCAAAAGTTGTGGTTTTTTCCCCAAGACATAATCACTAAGCATTATAAACTTTATGAGGCCACTGACTTTTCTAAAGGCAACTTCTTGATATTACTTTTTCCTACACATTTTAAATGGAAAAGATTCTGTGGCAAAAATATATGTCTATATTGAAGTTAAAAGTATTCTACTAGTAAACGGCAAAGCTTTTATAGAATATACTTGTGATAGTCTGTGAGGAACAGAAGCTCACTCCCCATCATCCTTCAGCTCCTACAGTAACCCAGGGGTTTACCCGACCTTAGGGCAGCCGTCCACCCCTCCTAGGGAAACCTCAGGGTGCTGCTTAGTGTACATTTTCTCCAGAGCCCAAACTGTTTAAAAGGTTCTTATTTTTATCTGTCCCTGTGTGGTAATTCCCACAAGACAAATAATTTGTCACTCTTCAGTTGTCCTTAGGCATACAGCATAATTTTTTGCATTGTGCTGTTTGAAAGACCATGGTGTCAGTGAAATGATCCCAATTAAATTGAATCGACCCAAATGATTTGGGTAAAAAAATATAACAAAGGGGCAACTGCAAGCTTCTGGAATGAAAAAGGAATGAAAGAGAAACCATAACTTCAAACACTCAGATTGACCAAATAATAAGAGGATTAACTTGCTCTTCTGTATTTCTACGTCTTCTATATTTTTGTGGGAACATATTAAGTCAGCAAACTGAGTCATTGTGAACCACCAAGTACTAATTTGGTACTTGCTATAGGAAGTAGTTTGAGACATATGGATCATCACATGCTGTTAACTGGTATTGAAATAGAAGTTGTCTTCCGTCACCTTCTGAGCAAGAGGTAGGTTTGATAGAGAAGCACACAAGTAAGAAGACATATTGTTGAGGCACAAGACTGTGTATGCAGTACAGTACAGAGTGGTCTGAGGGCTGCAGAACTGTGAATATGCAGAATAAACAGGAGGGTGTGGTTGCCAGTAGAGACTGGATCAAGATGAAACGATGCTACATAACACTTGACAGTTTAATGCTGTGCAGCCACTATATGCTGGCTGACTGAGAATAAAGCTAAAGTGGATTAGACTAATACAGTACAGCTCTATGGTTGTACTGTCGTGGATTGCCATGGAAATGTCAGCAAGCAATGATTCAAAAGCAATAAATTGATTGTCTCTTGGGTTGCAGTTCATAGCACAGTTGAGCATGCTCAGAGTTACTGTACATTGCACTCTATGCAAGGTCAACATGTACAGTTTTTGTCAGACTCATCTTGCCCAAAATATACAAAATCACACCAAAAGACTTTGAAGGTTGGCAGATCTGCAGAAAAAAAAAAATTAGTGTAGCAGACAGAAACTTTAGGAAAACTTTCCACCCTGCCTGCTAGTCCTTAATCCTCACTCCTGAAAATAATAGCAGCCTACTAGTGTATAATGACTAACACAATGAAGTCCTGTGTGTTCCCAAAAACTTAAAGTATCTTCCCTGTAGCTAGCACTTACAGCAGAGCTTTGGATATCGTGATAACTCAGTGCTGGTGGTCACATCAACATCTGAGAGAAAACTTCTTCCCCACCACCATGTAGACTTCATTACTAGGATATAATCTGAAACAAATACAGACATAATCTGTATTTGGCAGAGCATGGAAGGCACAATGTGTAGGTTTTAGACTTGGCACTAAGCACAAGACAAAGCAGAATAACTCCACTCTCTGTGTCCAGCACCGGTGCATTTTTTCGCCACCATGTTTCAATTTACAACTTCAAGAAGTTTTCTAGGTTATAAAACATTTTCCAGACTCAGTTCTGGGTTCTGAGCATTAGTTTCGATACCTGTTGTTCTTCAGGTCAGGCTGTATGTCTGCTTCCTGCTCCCTGCAATCTCCCTTGCCAAGACAACTCCTGCCCTTGCTGAGGACAGTTAATTTGCTGAGATGACTTCTACTCCTCCCTTTTCACTCTCCATACCCCACCTCACAGTCTGAGGCGGCCTTCCCGTGAAGCACCCCTGTTACTCTCAGGGGAGAAGTTGCCTCCCTCCTTGCAGGCAGTTCCCAGTGCAACCCAGTGTGCAGCAGGCAGAACAAAATAAACAACCAGCCTTCCTCTCTACAGCCTGCACTACTCTTTTTGAAGGAACGTGATGTACAGTAACTGCGAATAAACCCATTAAACAGTTGCACAATCCACCACAAATATCAAAGACCATTTTGTGATTTTTGATCTTTATGTCACAGAAGTTTAAGATGCACAGACATCCTTGCAGGACTGATTTATAGTACAGGCATCGCTGAATCTCTCACAAGTATATTGCTATTGTGTTTTTGAGAAGTGATCCATCCCCGTGTAACTTTGAGGAGAGTTTTATCACACCCTTAGTCCTTTGCTCTTTTATGTACTGTTGTGACTGTGTTTCCAGGAAATCCAAGCTGGGTAATTTTCACAAAAGCATTGTATCAGGCATGTTCCTTGGGGGGTCCTAAGGTCTTCATGAGCAATCAGCAGCACATCAGACCCATCTGTGAGAACAGCCTTGTTAGAGGCAAACAAAATGGGATTTTCGAAATACCTAAGGGATTCTGACTTCTAATAGGTTAGAGAAACCTGTCCAACATTACAAGAAAAAGGGCTTTTTTTGTATACTGCTCTTCCAGTTCTGATTTTTTTCTCCCTCATGATCCTTGATCCTATTCCCACTTTACCTTTCTGCATGAAATGGTCTTTCAGGTTCCACCTCCTGGTTGAAAGGGGAGAAAGGCAAAGACAAGAAGAATTAGAAAATACAGGCACCAGCCATTTTATAAGCATCGTACAAACACCAGTTAAAACTATCTTGTGAACAGCAGGATGAATGTACATGTATATATGGTCCCAATCAGCCAGTATTACCATCAGTGGAAAGGCTGGCATTGTCTTCAGTAGAAAATAGATTAGGATCTGTGTGTGCTTGTAAGCGCATATATATATTTCCACATTGACTTCAAAGTCAGGCACAGAAACGAAAATAATCACATAAGCTTGTTGTATGATAACCAAACCTTACCTGTATGCTCTTTCTTAAGACTGGGAACACTGAATTTGCATACACAATGTGTCAGGATATCCACAGCATCCCACTACTTTCACATTTTGCTATCCTGGAATGAGATGTGTCTTAACTCCTTTAGGCACTCAAAATGCACCTTTGTGCCTAAAAAAGTGGAGGCATGGACTACCATGCTTAATGGAATAAAAGTGGTGAAATGTCACGCCTGTATCCAGAACATATAAAGTTACTGTTTTCTGAGACTTAGAAATCTCATTGTACATAACCCAATTGACAATCTAACCTTCAGACAGATGATAGTCCAGACCTTATCCTTTTTTCCTGGTGTGTATTAAAATGACACACCTCTGCAAGCCTCCTGGGAATGCTGAACACAACCAGGGTGGAAGTGCTGGGAGTCACAAGGTAGCCTCTTGATAGTAATAACTTTATTATAACACTCAGTGTTCTTCCAGCTTATACACTAGCATTGCAAAATGTTTGTCCAGACAAAGTGTTTTTAGAGCAAATAATTGCTAATGATAAATAATGAAATGCTGAAATTTCTTCCTTCCTTCCGCAATTTCTTATTTAAGGCACCAAACTCTCGACATTAACTTATTCCCTTCAGAGTCATAGGACAGACTCTGGCTTACTAACTTCCTGCCTAATGGATCTTTGCACACAAACTGGGCTTGTAGGGGTTTATTTTTCCCTGGAGAGAAGAGAGCTGGTTTATGCTTTTTTTATTGTTTTTTATCTATTATTTACATAGCAGAAACCTTCCTTTTTTTTCTTGCTGAAAATGTGCAGTTATTCCTGGCACCAATAAAAGGGGTTTTGTTAGTGTAATAAATGACCAGTTACTGTGTTTTTTCTGTACTGATATATTACAGAAATACATGTTAAATGTACAGCAAGTCCAATTTTGACTGGCATAATTGATATAGGAGATGAGACACTGCATATCAAAACAGAAAATATTTTTATGGGTGTGCCCAAGGTTTGGAGATACCTATGCATATCTTCTCTGATCTGTAAGAACTATTTCTCCATGATTCTCCTTTCTATACTATTTCAACATTAGGCTTAGCTTTAAGACACAAATAATTTATAATATTTGTTAACAGCAGCTAATACATACTCAAAAAACACAATGCATTTCAGTTTAGCTAAAAGGAGATTAAATATTACTGTGTTTAAGTATTAAAGGGTGGGGTTTTTTACTGACACAGAAAATCCATAACATCAGGAATCAAAATGATTTTTAGACTTTACTGTTCTAAATGCAAGTTCCATTAGGCCTGTGGAATTTTCTCTGCTGACATTTAGTTGTTAGCAAGAGTGACCTCAGTGTCTGACTAATGCGAATGTCATGATTAATGAAGGCCTTCAGTCATGTGCCCAAGGAGATGACGTGCTTCAGGTGAGGCTGTGTCACAAGAAATGACTAGACACAAAAATCTGTCAGTCTAGTGGTTAACCAGACACAGAATCTACCAGTCTAGAGAGAGCTATTTAAAGGTAGCAGCTTTGTCTAAAGGAAGTCCAAACTTAACTGGGCATGTATCACCTGTATGAAAGAGGTAAGAATGCAGTAAGTGATTTAAATGTGAAGAAAGTAAGGTACCAAGCTTGTTGATTCAATAAGGATTACACAATGAATAAGAGAGAGACTCTTAAAAGTCTGGTCCCAGTGAAATCGAATAAAAAATCCCATTGGACTTCAAAGCACCCAAAGTTTTACCTCTATTATTTGAAAATCAGGAGTTCACTCCTCCTATATAATGTCATTACACTTAATATCAATAGCTTACCTTACTAGGCAGACACAGAAATATTTCATGTATTTCTAAAAGTCATAATGTCTGCTCTGAACTTATGCACAAATGTAATACTCAGATTCAAGAACACACATGTTCAGTATGGTCTTTTTAAGTACAGGTTAACTATTCTGAGCAAAGTGTACAAAAAAGCTCAAGGAATTATTACCATATTTGCTGGTCCGGATTCCAGCTCTCTTGAATACATGTGTATTTATGTTAAGAATATACACTGAAAGTCAAAGGTCTGTCTAAGACTAGTGACCACCTAGTTAAAATGTACTGGTTTCTGTAGCTGGTAGGGAAACTCATTCTTTGGAACAAGGTAATATTGGAACTGCCAATACTGCAGTTACTTTGTTAAGGTCTACCAAGGAAGTTAGAAAGAGTCCAACTGTACGCCCCACAACAACCAAAATATTTTTATAAGTAGCTCATTATTGCATTCTCTCAGATACTTTATCTGCCCCTAATTTTTTAATATAGATCACCTGCTCCTGAAGAGTAAACCTACAGTTCATGTCTTGTGTGCTGTAATTCGTATGCCAAGTAAGCAGGCTTTAGACTGTCCTGGTAGACTTAATTCTTCTAGAAACTTTCTGCAGGAAATACCATTTTAAAGCAGACTAAAATGCCTCCACTATTTAATATCAGAAATGTCATCAGATAGCAGCACCTTTATTACAGATGGCTAGGATGGAGAGTATATAGCTGTCCTTGCCAAAAAAACAAGTAACTGGTTAGAACACATGAAATTTCAGTCAACCCTTCCAAACAGTAAATCCCAACATCCTATGTTGGTAATGATGAGGTCAGTGGTTCTCAATCAGTTGCAGAAGGTAACTAGGGAGAGCAAGTTCCCTGTAGGTAGTACGGGAGTCCATATCTATGGCATTTCTAAAGGGAAAATTAAAAAACCAAACCTTTAGGGGTTGAAAAGTTTGAAACTACTATATCAGGTATTTATGGAGCATGTGTTATGATAAAAAGTCCCCTGACTTTTAAGTTCTAAAAACAGAGTAATTGGGACAATTCTCACTCACTGAAAGTGAAATTAAGTAACTCGAGATCTGTTCCACTGAAGTGGGCAGAATTCTACTGGAGTGAAGTTAGTTGATGCAGGTAAGATCAAATCACACTCAGTGTCAAATAAAACTTGCACGATTCTAGTGACAATCTCAAATCCTCAGAAACATGGTAAAATGAAAGGTAAACTCAATATGACGTCTGGCAAGCATTTCTGGTCTTTAACTTCTATCCACTATCACGTGATTCTCATTCTCTGCTGCAGATATTTCGATAAAATATCATTAGATATATTTTATTATCTAATAATGCGCATTATTAGATAAAACTATTTTTAATTAAAAAGACAAGAAACACAAGATAATGACAAAAATGAAAAGGCTTTAAATTTTTTTAAACATTAAGAAAAAAAAAAGCAGCATCTTTGGATTTATTCCAGCATCAGTTTCTCAGCTGGATACAAGTACTTTAAGCAGTTTATACTAGTGTGAAAGGTAATATATTTTCCTAAGGTTACCTGTAGTTATCTAAAATTACTTGACATAGACTTCTTTTTCCCACCATGTGTCTCTGTTTACTTATTTCTTACTGGAACCCACTGAATGAGTTATGTCGATGCATTTCTAACCTGCTACAATTAATTTCAATCCTCCATGTGAAATGCTACCTATCTGGATGACTGGAATTTTTCTGATTTCTATTCTTGAAAAGGTGTTCAAATCTGTGCAATATCTTTACAAAAGTAGTTGCTGTTAGATGGAAAAAACTCCCTGAAAGTATGTCTGTTAATTGCAATTTTGTTTCTCTTTTGAATTTCAAAACCTTTTGAAAAAGTAAATGACCCAGAAAAATGACAGCCTTTTTGGGGAGCTTTGACTGTGATTCCTGTTTAAAATTAATAACCAGGCCCATTTCCCCACCAGAGGTGTTTCTTCCTTGCCACAAAATTGCCTCCACAAAATTTACAGGAAAAAGCATGGACCTGGGTTCTGCTGCACTCCCAATTCATATTAAAGAAACAGCAAATTGTTATTTGAAAAAAAACTAATTTTCTAATTTTCCCTTTGTCCCATAAGGAAAATATCCTTACGAACACCTGGTGAACTCTGACTAACGAGACTCTGCCTGCCCATGCAGTTCCTACCATTACTACCTCTGAAATATGTAATTCCCCTAAAACATAAGGTACATTCATGTTAAACTCCCAGTGATGATGCTCATAAAAATTGCTAAGTGACAAACATGTGGTATTATCTGATGAGGGAGTGCATTTTATTAAAATGGTAAATATAAATATGCACACATACATATACCTGAAGCAACTTTTCTTAAGGAATTTTTTAAAAAAATAAAGGAGTAAGAGTTATCGAAGGTGTACTCATAAAAAAAATCTTGACTTCTTAATGGAAAGTGAACTAAATATTAATTTTGTTATTGAAAGAGAAAATCTTTCTAAAGTATGTCTATAGCTGAAGGGTATCTAAAACTATCTACAGTTGTAACATTGTACTTCTATTAGTATTTACAGGAAAATTAGGTTTTAGAAGGAAGAAATTTCTAAATGAAGTGACTCAAGGTAATTCCATTTAAAAAAAAAACAAAACTGAAACAGCAGACTACATTAGAATACACCAGAAAATCTTGAACTGATTATTTTAAAACATTGGACCTCAAAATCTAGCAATAATATTGACAGAATAAGAAAGAAGAACAATACAGTCAGAGACACTGAAGCCATTTGACAAATATAATGATCTGTTCTTGCTTCTGTATGTAACGCTACTGCCAGTGAATCTCTTCCTGATTTATCTGGCTCATTCATAGATGCAACAAAAATGTAAAGTAATGGACATAAAACAGGCACGTGTTGTGATGTTTGATTTTTGCACCTCTTTGCTCTGCAAAATTAGCTATTCAAGAGCACAAAGGCCAAGTTTCTTATAATGCCCAAATTGTTTTCAAACCACCAAAGGTAATTCTAGTGAAGATATTGTTCTGTATGGTCTAGCACAAAGGACAAGGTATGGTTCACATACTAGCCTATATGCTTGGCCTGAGAGCATGCATGATCAGTCAGATTTTTGTAAGTGACTAATAATGTGTAAATTTGCCATTCAAAGTCAATGGGAGATGTCAACCTAAACTCACAAGGAGTGTTTGGGAATCAGAATCTCACAGACCCTTTCAGGGTGGAAGGGACCTCAGGAGGTCTTTAGTTCAGCCTTGCTGCTCAAGACAGGGTCAGTTATGAGACCATACTAGGTTGCTCAGGACTTGATCTATTTGAGCCTTGAAAACATCCCAGGATGAAGACTGCACAGCCTCTCTGGGAAACCTGTTCCACTGCTTGGTTGCCCTCACTATGAAAATTATTTTCCTTTCACCCAGTCTGAACTTACTTTGTTTTAATTTAAGACCGTTGTCTCTAGTTATCCCACCATACACTTCAGTATAGACAGCCTGGCTCTTTCCTCCGAAATTTCCTCTTGGGTATAGAGCCTTCAGGCACACTCTTCTCAGTCCCCCCTGAAGTGATATCTTCACAAGGATGCACGAGGCCACCCTCTCTTCACAGGACAAGTGCTCCAGCCCTCTTCCATCTTGGTGGCCTCTCCTGAACAATTCACTCCAGCCTTTCTTATACTGGGGGCAGCTAAAACTACGTGGAGTTTTCCAGGTGCAGTCTAATGTGTATTTGGGGTGTACATAATGTGTATCTAAAAAGTGTTGAAGAGTGCACTCCACTGCCTCCTCCGGGTCATGCATAAAGATGTTAAACAGAACAGGTCCCAGGACAGAACCCCATGGTACTCCACTTGTGACCAGCATTGAGGCAGAGTATGAAACGTTATCCAACACCATCTGAACATGACATCTCACCCATCTAATACATCCCTAATCTAACATACTAACTTGGATACAAGGATACTGTGGGACATCACGACAAAACATTGCTAAAATCAGAATAGGCAACATCCACCTCACCCCCTTCATCCACAAATCAACAGATTATTTCATCATAGAAGGAAAGCAGTTTTACCCTTGATCGATCCATGCTGGCTAATAACCCAAACAGCCAATCATCTTTTTCTCCTTTGTGTGCTTATAAATGGTTTTGTGGCGGATGTGCCTCAGGATTTTTCCGTGACAGAAGTGAGGCTGACTATTGAGTACTTCCCTGTTTTCTTCGGTTTTTTTTGAAGATGGATGCAACATTCCCCTTTAGTTAGTTTATAGGTATACCTCCTGAACACCAAAGCTCGGAAAGCATCACCTTATCTTCACCTGTTGTCACTAAATGATCCACCCTATTTAGCAATGACCCCACATTTTTCTTGTTCACTTTTTACTACAATGCAGTGGTAGAAGTTCTTGCTGCACTTGACAACCCTTGCCAGTTTCAAATGCAGAAGAGTTTCGGCTTTCCTAACACCATCCCTGCATGCCCAGGCAGTGCTTTTCTATTCCTTCTTTGTAGCCCGTTCTCACTCTTATGTTGTTAGCTTCCTGTTTACCCAAGTTGATGTCCTGACATGTACAATCATTTTCCTGAGTATCAGATGGACCATTCTTTTAGTAAAACAGGGTTGTCCTTAAAGATGTTAATATAGTGGAGAAAGGAAACATCCCCTTCCTTGAAAAGAAAAAAGGATAACATTTACACATCCAACCAAAATGGTTATTCAGTTCCTTCTATCTGTCATCCAATATGAAGCATGAGCTATGTTCAAGGTATCAACATAATTCACAAATAAGTTAATGAATGGTAAGTAATAGAAATCAGAAATTTCAGTAATTCCTTTACAAATTACTGAACTGAGCTGTACTTGAAATTAATGGTAAACTGTCCCATTGGTAATCACCAAGTCCTTTAGCTATTCTGTCTCATTATAAAGAAAGAAATCCACCTACCTGCTAAAAAAGCTATTAAAATTCATAAGTGGTGTAGAGCTGAATCTATGAAGAAGTCTATATGACTGAAAACAGGTACTCAGAATATGAGGCAGAAATGCTAAATCAGAGAATTTCAGATGTGAGCAGTTTTTATTATTTACATATGGAATATTATACATTATATGTTGTAGGACAGACACAAAATATGAACTTCAAAGAAATAATAGTTCAAACTAGCTAAATTATAATTTGTTAAAAGAAATCAAAGTGATTCTTCAAATACATTTGAATTCACTTACTTTTGTGTTGTGTCAAATACCTTCAGCCCAAAAATGAAGGGTTGCACAGAATCAGACCTAGACTAATATGGTCTCTTTTCCCATAGCAAAGTCATAAATGAGGGTTACCAAAAACAACTAAACACCCAACATATTCTATACAGTCAATTATGAAATTCCATAATGTCGGTACATGAAAACCTGTTACGCACTCCATTGAAGCAGCAGATGGTCTGGTAAATAAAATATGCCAAAAAAATTGCTTAACCAATTTAAAAAAAAAGAACAATAACAACAAAACCACATTGGCATTAGCCGACATTACCGACATTCACAATTTTAAATTAGATGTCGGGACAAAATTCAGTCAATTACTGTAACAATATGAATAATTGAAAGAAGAGAAACAATTTTACGAATACTGTGAGAGCATCTTTTTGAGGATTTTGATTTACTTTTTCTCCAGGTATTTGGTTTTCTTTTGGTCAACAATATCAAAAATAATTCAATATTTACCAGGTCTCACTTTCAAACAAAAACAACTGGATGGTACCAGTATTTTCTGCTAAGCTTCTGCTATGAGAAAGAATGTGGAAATTGGGTACCTTTTTTACCTTGGCTACAAATTACCTCTGAAAAAATTGTTCTCTGGTGCCCAGTTCCATGGAAACCCACTCTTTCCTCCTCCCCTCACTCACTCACATGGAGCCCCACAAGCTAGTTCTCAACTTCAGGAATAAAACTGAGGAAGTGCATTTATAAATAATTCTTCCAATTTCAATCTCAACATTTCCTTGCAGGAATATTGTCCTTTCTGCTGAGGTGAAAATGGGGCCTTACAAATGCTGTTAAAAGTTCTTCATGTAGCAGTTTAATTCTGTTTCACTATTGTTGTTTCTGATAGAAGGGAAAGGAGAGAACATTTCTTGCAATTTAATGAGAGAAAACACTACCTTTTCTTCTAAAATTTTTCATCAAAAATAACTTTTAACTCCTTTTAAACTATTTACTTTTCCATTCTTGTTTGAAAGTCTTTTACAAGATAACAGAAATCTACACAATTCAGATGTCCTTTACTTTTGCTTACAAGTTAGAGCATTACACAGAAACCTCACAATCCGAATTTTGTGATCTTCTCTGAATGACATGCTAAAATTATCACCCAGCTTCATTAGATAATGCACATGCTGAGATGTTGATTCACCTACTATCTGCAGCAGCTGCTGCACAGTGACTATTTGTTACTGGTAGAATAAAGACGTTTGGGTCAAAGACACTTTTTTCTCAACTCTAATGTTGCTCACTGTGGTGCCATGGGAAGGCCAGTAAAAAGTTGCTTTGATTGTGAATCTTGCAATTGCAATAGTAGCTACAGAAAGGAGAGCAGGAACAGAGAGCATAGTACTTATGATGATTGACACTGTGTCATGATCAGTATATAAAAGGGATTGTCTTTATGTTGCTCCTAAAACATCACGGTTTGTCTGTGGTTTTCTTAGAAGCGTATGTTTTCTTGAGCAACTGATGCTTTATTGAAAAGATTTTCAAGATTTAGCCAACTAAATTAACTCGAATTCTATACTGTTAAGATATCACTAAGGTTGTGAGAGTACTCATGTTAAAAAAGTTAACAAAAGTTAAAAAATAAAGCAATCTTAGCTTACACAAATTGTAAAGCCTATGTTCAACACTAAGGCCACCGTGGCAGCAGAATGGTCAAACTTGCAGCTGGTTTTAATCAGTTAAATTCTCTGGGTTCCAATAGAGCTCTTCTGATTAAAAGCATCTGAGAATCTGGACCAATTATTTCCAATAAATTATTCATTAAATAATGGGCAAAATTGCAAATAATTAATTTTATTAATATGGCCTGACCATCTATAGAGTTGGCTGAGTAGGAGAAAACATTTTTGTGATATTACTTGAAAATTAATTGACAAAAAAATCAGTTATTATTATTCATCCCATGTAAAAATAACACAGAATACTGTAATAAAGTGATGACAGTGACTGCAGGACTGCTTATTGGATAATTACAAGCTATAGAAGTGGAGTGCATGTGTACAACTTGCTCTGAGATAGAAGCTTTATTGGTCAATTATATTACAATTACATGTCTGTTAATCAAGCTAATACGAAACAGAGATCAGTTTGCCTCCAAACATCCAAAGTATTTCAGAGGAGAATGTGAGACAAATCTTGACATACTGCAAGTGGTGTAACTGCATGGCTGGATTTGAACTTACGTCTCTGAAAAACTTAGCCTGTTTATAACTGAGAACAGCAAGATAAAATAAAAGTAGAAGCATACAGGTATCAGATATATAAGCTATTACTGGGTTCCAAGAACAACACAGTACATTACTCCTAACATCAGGCCGAGCGTCAACAGAGAAAATAAGTTGGAAATTTGAAATTAATTAAACCTGCCATGTTTCCACTGCATCCTGGATATGTCCCAAGTAAGTACAAACAAATTCAAATATATGGAATAAACATCTGGACCATTAATATTGTCATATATAATCAAATTAGAAAACAGTTGCTTAGACTCAGTCAACTTTCCCCGGTACTAGAAACACAAGAAAAAACCTTAATTGTGCAAGCCAACATATGTTAGACATTACCATATCACAGAATTGCTCAACATAGCAGTTAAAGATTCTCCCAGAGAAAAACACTATTAAAGGTGAAGGCTTTAGTTTTCACAACTATCTCTGCTTCAGTACCCAGGTAATTTATTTTTGAGATTTCATTAGCTTCTGTATGCATCAGTAATCTTGCTCGTCTTGAAGACTCACAGAGCATTAGGCCCTGAAGTTTTTGTTCAGTTAAATATTGAGACAAAACATTAAAAGAAAAGTCTCCTGGCTTCTGCTGATATACTAATAGGGCTGGCTGACCCCCAGCATCAACAGAATCCAAGATTTTTATAACTTCTTCACACCTGAGAGTGCTGAAAGTTATTGCTCTGTATGTCATTAGGTTCAGCTCTTCCTCTTCCCTCTGCCCTGTTCTGGCTCCAGATCTACTAACACCTTCTCATCCTCTCCCATAGAGCGGGCACAGGTCAGGCTCTAATTGTTAGCTTGTGCTACATGCTAATAAGGCTCTCATTTTCTTGCAAAACACACTGCTAGGACATGAAAAGTCTGGAAAAAAAAGGGCCTACATTTATAACATCCTTTTATCAAACACTCTCTGTGAAATTACCATGAAAAGGAAACCAGAAGCATGTTTCCCAGTCAAACTACTTGGGAATTTCTTTCATCCCCTGAATAGCCTTCAAAGGTCTGCACTGACAGAGTGAGATGATAATACAGGTCCAAGACTCATGTCTCATGGACAACTTTGAAAAATAGGAGAGTAATTTTATTTTAATTTTTTTTTGCCTTCATTTCTTCTGTTTAGATTACAATTTTCCTGGATTTCTCTTTAAATCTCAGAAAGCATATTTGAAAATATTTATGCGGAGAGGAAAACATTGCTCTGCCAGACCTCTCATTTTCATTCTTTTCTGCTATGATAAGTGCAGAACTCAATCAAATCATAGAATAGAATCATAGAATGGTTTGGGTTGGAAGGGACCTTAAAGATCATCTAGTTCCAACCCCCCTGCCATGGGCAGGGACACCTTTCCAGTAGACCAGGTTGCTCAAAGCCCCATCCAACCTGGCCTTGAACACTTCCAGGGAGGGGCATCCACAGCTTCTCTGGGCAACCTGTTCCAGTGTCTCACAGTAAAGAATGTCTTCCTCATATCTAATTTAAATCTACCCTCTTTCAGTTTAAAACTGTTCCCCCTCATCCTATCACTACATGCCCTTGTAAAAAGTCCCTCTCCAGCTTTCCTGTAAGGCACCCTTCATAATCCCGATTATGGAAATGGTGAAGGGGAACTACTCTTGCTCTTACTTTTGTATCCTGTCAAATACTAAATACTAAAACTGTGGTCATCTGGAGGACACAATACCATTCTTTGTGCTTTATGGCAACCCACATACCTGAGAATAACTCACTTGATTTCAGAATTACATTTTATCTTCATTGGTGCAAATAACATTGGAATCCAGAGTAGGATTACAAAGGTGCTTATACGCTGAATGTGCTTTCTGTCACTTTGGCATTATGCAATTCTAATTCTTTTACAAATCACTTTCAGTTAAATAGGGAAAAAATATGCATCACTGTATTTCTGTCCTTGCTCAAACTGAGTAGCAGCTCAGTGTTTTGGCTGCAGTTAAAATCAGAGGAACTAACTGCATATTAATTACACTATACACATAACACCATGGCATTTAAGGCAGAACACAAGCATAATTCAAAGAACACGAGGTCAAAGGTGACACCCATAAAATCCTAATAGGCTCTTAGACACCTGAAAGTCCATAAGGCCTGGGTTCTCCCTAGAAAATTTTAAAAGGTTAAATTTCTCTGCAGATATTGAACTGCCACCTTAAAACCCCATCTGGAAAGTATACACTAATGATGACTACCAAATACACACATAGTGCATTTTATTTACAAACATGTTTGGAAGAGATGATAATGCCAACTTGTGGTATCAGGGTTCAGAGGTTTCAGGGTTCAGATTTTCCTCAGTGGGGTCTGCAGATTGCTGGGAGTCCACAGAAGCTGGGGGGGAAAAAAAAAAAAAATCACATCTCTGTTGCTGAAACTAAGACTTCTGCACAGAAGGATGCAAAATTTTCAACATGAGGGGTGAGTGGCAAGAAGCAAACTGCAGGTGTGAATGGCTTCCTAATGGAGTGGTATATAGTTGCTCACTCAAGAAAGGGGACTTTAGGGCACTGCTCTCTACAAACTTGTTCATGCCTTTTGTTACTCTAAAAGTAATTGTATAAAATGTTGCTGAAATAAAACAATCTTAGTAAACTACAGGGTTTTTTAAGTGTGAGTGTGTGTGTTCGCTCCACTACTCGGAGTTAAAGGTGGCAGAGTCGGGGCCTCTGTAAGGAAAAACATTTCTCTGCCACATAATCTATATAGCCAGCAGCTCCCGAGCCACAACTCTTTGCTTCCAAAGACCAAATATAATTTTACCAGGGAGACTGTGTTGTGTTTTCTCAGCTGTTTTGATTATTTCACACCTCTTTTTTAATGGCTAATTCTGCCCAACTGTGGGAGCAGGGAGTCTGGCTCGTAGCCTTTCTTTGTGTGTTCCAGCAAATCAAATTGCTATGACCGGTGCTGAAAAAAGAGGCCTTAGGTGGTCAAGAAACTGTGATGACAGAGAAGCAAACATAAGATTCATGTCTTTTTAGTTTGGACTGGAAGTGACATTAGAGAGCTGTTCCCAGGGCTTGTGAAGAAAGCTGGTCATGTGGAAAGGTTGTGTTTATGTTTAATGTGATCAAAATCTTTAAAACAGCTAATTTTATACCTCCGGAATTGTCTACACAGGAACTAAATCTGTATTCTTTTAGCATGACTTATACTCCAAAAATATCTATTGTAATATGTTACTTCTCTTTTTCGTGACGTGATAATACGGTTTTTATCACTGTACTATGATTCTGAGGCATATGAGACTTCTGATATCAGCATAGGCATGTATTTGCATTTTCTATGTAAATACAGTCTCATTTGTTGTAATGGAAATTTTCCAATAAGCTTGATTTGTTTTCTACCTCATGTTGTCATTCTCTGTCACCTTTTGATATTTCCTCATTTGTGAGCAATTCACACAAAATATTCCTCTGGTCCTTTTTTTTAGAAAGCTCAGCCACTCTGTGGGAAGTTGAAAAGATACTCTCAAGGTCATCTGGTCCAAAGGACAACCTTCATTTTTTTCTCTCCTAAGCTGGTTGCAAATGCCTTGCACATGTTTGTGATAAAGTCAAAGCCACTGTTTACATGACAAAGTAGAAGCTGGAGTTGGTGCTGTTTTGCACCTGTTCTTATTCTTGTCCAGTAAGAAAAACTATGTGTGAAATACATTACTGTATTTGCATAACTATGCAGAAAAATGAGAGTAACAACATTGCTTGAAAATGCCTGGGTTTTTAATTTTTAGTTCTGAGCAAGACTTCTGACATCATGCTAAAGCCTTTATGGACATAAATCTTTAAGAACATAAAAAGTTTGTGAGGAATCAGAACCATAGAGAGAGAATCCATTAGTTTTGTGAAAGCAGCAAAAGAAAAAATGTAAAACGTCAGGCTACAGCAAGTACCAGAGGCTGCAGGCTGACTAACGTAGATTTCATACATATATAGTAGGAAATAATACCAAGAGGAAACGGGATAGACTAATTAAATGAAGGTCATACTTAATGAATGTTCCTGATGACATCAGAATAATGCAGCAGAAATGAAGCAGTACACAACATGGATCTTGATTTTAGAAAGGCTTCCTATACTGTACAAACAGTACAAACAAATCAGATTCCATAGCCTTGCTGCTGAGGTAATAGTGTGCAGCCGCCAACAGCAGACTGCTAATATTTTTTTTTTTAATTACTCTAGTTGGAAAAAAGTAATAATCCAGAAAGGTATATAGGATCATCACTACAATTTAGATGCATCTTTTCTATATCAGTTGAAATTCAGGAGACTAAGAAATGAGTCATCTAAATGACTCTCTGGGTGTTGGCTCAGGGGCTTGCCTTAGTTGGGGCAAAACTCAGCACCTGGTGACTGAGGGCCACATGAACATTTCTCATTGTTTCAGACTTGCAAATTTGGATTATAGCTGTTCGACTTCTAGAAAGATGTTCTGTATGAATTGGGCATTTTTCGGACAAAAAAAGCATGTAGCAAATGTTGCAACAGAAATGTTTTGATAAGATCAACATGGTGTAGATTTGGGTAGTCTGGTCCATCTTTAGACATTTAGCATAATCTGATAAGCTTTTATTTTAGCAAATCCGTTAATTTGTTGGCTTATCTAAACCTGTGCCGTGGTGTCTGTACATCCCTTGGCACATGAGTTTGACTAAAATAAACATAATGGCATAGCACTGGGGTCCCACTCCAAAGCAATGCGAGAAACAGCTTCCTACAAGTGACCAAAACAAAATCATTTCTAAAGCATTACCCTACTGAAAGCCAACCATCAAGAACAACTCCCTATATGACAGAACAGTCAACCCCACACCCTGATGAGAAAATCCAGAGACCTATCTCTTTTAACTTGCATGTAATCACAACCTTTGATCATAAGGTTCTTATGATCTTCTCATGTTCTTCCATATCCTATTCAAGGCTCCTTGATGCTGTAAGAAACACCTGTAAGCAATCAGCCAGTGCATTGGACAACATGCTTTTACTTAAAAAGAAAAGATGCATGAACACAACATGAAGTAATTACCTGAACGTTTTGTATATATGTGGCTGTTTGCATCTTCTCTGTTGCTCCTTCAGAAGCTATGCTGCCTAGTGGAAGGTAATAGACAAAGGCTTGGAAGACCAATGTATGTTTTTCAGTTCCAACTGGTGTTCATCTAGAAATGAGACACCAGAGCTTGAGGCCTTTCTCCGTCTGTGAGTTATCTGTACTTTCCTGTCTCAGCAGGCAGCTGGGGTCAGCAGATACTAGGTGATCAACAACACTGGAAGAAAACCTGCTGAAGCTGGGCAACCGCATGGTAGCAAACCTAAGGTCCTCAGAGAGACAGTGATTCCTAACTCTGTAACAGGATGAAAAGGGTACTCCTCTGCAGAATATGACTGGAACACTTGTCTTTTGCATTAAGGAGTACTTGTGCAAAATGTAGTGGCAGCCAGGCCTAGTTCCTAAGAATTTAGTTTTTTACAGTGGACTCTCTGGCTGCATTGGTTCTGCAGAGGTCCATTTCAGCTTCAGCATGGAGGATGGGAGGAGTGCTCAAGCACTGCAGTCTGGCCTGATAAAACTGAGACATCATGTTCCCACAAGGGTTTCAGCCTCAGAGGTTTGAGCCAAAGGTAGCCTAGAATCCAGTTCTCCAAGTTTCCAAAACAAAAGAGCATTCTTCCTCCTCCACAGGATGCTGGATGAAGTGGTCACAACCATGGTGCTGGCATGCCCATCATTCTGAAGTCAGCGTTGTCAGTGTCTTCTAGGAGATTCTGAGCACATGCATCAGAAAAGGCCCCTTTGAGGACACCCCTGGTGATACCTATTTTGTGACTCCTAAACAGCTCTGATGTCCCTTGTCAGACAAAGTGGCAGTGCACAAAATTGTAGACACCAAAAGCTACTAGAGAAGGTAGGCGTGGAGGGTGCATTTTATTGCATTGTTAGGAGTCGGTATTTAACACATGCCTAAAGTAGTCCTAAGGTATTTGTCTACTTTTACTTTTGCTTCAAAATATAGTGAAAATAATAGACAAAGAAATATATACTTGGGACTGAAAAGACATTCAGGGGGAAGTTAAAACTGCTTTTGGTCAGAGTTTTCCTCATAGTCCCGTATCTCCTGTGTTTCTTTAATTTCTCCTTTCATGATGTACATTAGCAGAACTATGTGGTGATTTTGTTCTGCTCCTTATTACTCCATGCCCAAATCTATGAAGTGAGCTAAATAATTTAGTAATCTTGCTCTTTAAACTAAGAGATGTTAAAAGGTCCAATGCAGCCAGGAATTTCTTTAATTATTTAATTCACCCACCTGAAAATATAATACAGCCAAGTAATAGAGCCAGTGTTCAACACTCATCTAAATTATATCTTTTTATTTAAAGTGTTTTGCCATCAAGCAGTATTAAAAGCAGTATGGATCTTATTAAAACAACAACTTTTATCCTGGCAATATTCCTCCTCTGTTAACACTCTTTAATTATTTATTGAAGGGTCTCCCTCATCAGGTAAAAAAAAATAATCCCAAGGTTAGCTATATTTCCTCCATTCTCTCCCATATTTTCATCACCCATACTAAACAATGCAATTGCTGCAAGTGTCATAAATTGTAAGAATCAATGCTCAGCAGAGACTGCAATCCAGCCCTAAAGCTGAGACAGTATTCCAGCCCCTAAAGCTGTCAAACTGCAAGTGAACAGTTTCAGTATAGGAGAACTTTTGGCTGGTGCACAACTGACCATTTTTATACTATGATCTTCATACTCCTACTCCACTTCACAACAGTGGTTGGCACCGTAGACATGTATTTTTTTGTAACTTCATGGTTTCATGGATGGTCTTGACAAGCACTGCCAACTTAAGTACTCTTTATAAGAGTTATAGCAATAAATAAAAGGTCTTAAGTAATATTTTCCCTCTCTCTGGAGCTTATTATATACTCCTTCGGTACAGGTAGGATTAATACTTATATTTTTATCATCTTTGTAACATGTTGCTGTGAGTGTTTTAGGGAGGGTTGGTTTATCTAGCTGAAATATCTACAGACATATCATAGTGTCAGATCCAATGTAGGGTTGATAGAAGCTGATGTAGTTAATTCATACACATTAGCCATTCATGCACCAGAGCTGAGTACAAGCCTGTGGTTTGTCACTCTCTGTGTAGAGTCTACAGAGTTGGATCCCCTGAGGAGGGTATCCTGGAGGCCCTGAAGGAGAGGAGCAGGTCACCTCCCACCTACTTCTGGCATTTGAGAACTTTGGGGGTCACAGAGGGCAGGTCTATCCACCTTTGTGCCTCTCCTGCTGAAACTGGGCCACCCTGAAAAGAAAATTGCAAGAGTCACAGAGACAGAAGATCAAAGGAAGGAGAGCGTGACAGAATAATCTAATGAATAATGCAGCTGGCTAAAGGGTAGGAAGCACAGGTACGGCTCCCTGCGAGTAAAAACTTTCAGAGATGTTTTGCTGAAACGCAAAAGCTGTCCTGGAACTAGGACAGAAAACCTGGACATTCTGGTAGAGTTTTCCAGCCACTAAGCTACAAAATCCTGCTTGTTCATATTTGCTGTCATTTGGTCTTTTGCCTTGAAGAAATGGGAGCAATGTCTTTATCATCTGAAAGTTAAAAGATGAAAGCTGTCCTGGCCTCTGCTGTTCTTTGTTTATTTGTCTAATAAGAACTTGCCACCTGCCAGGCCCTTCTAATGGAAGAGCAAACAGCAACAACTCCCAAGACTGCTGAGGAATGCTGCGTTTGCTGCACACCTGTGGGAATCAAAGGAATTGGTCAGGAAAAAAACAAAGATAGAAAATTTTCAACACTTCAGAGCTGCTTGAATTTCATAGAGTTCTTTTTTTTTAGTTTAAAAAATCTGTTAGATATTTTTGTGAATCTTTTGTTTTCCTTTAACAGAAACAGCAATGACAAACCTTCACCAAACAGTAATCAGTATATATTTTTTAAAAAACAAGCCAACAGTGTGCAGTTCTGCGATATTTACGTTATTCCTTTCAGAACAAAGGAAGAAAAGATACTGTTTTTTCAGACCTATGAAAACGTTAACTTTTCATTGTCCTTTTCCACAAATCTGTAATGTCATACTGAATGCTTGTGTATTTCAGTGTAGAAATGGAGCCTATGGTAGCATGATCAGAAACAATAAACAAACATGAGAAATCAGTAAGTTTAGATTGCCCTTCTATAATATGCTAATAGACATAATCCAAACAGTAATTGTTTACTTAAAGTGACCAATCTGACATTTTAAAAAGTGAATGTTTGTATCTGAGCAAAAGGGAAACTAAAGTATATTCTTCCTAATGCCTGGCTACTTAATCAGAATAGCACTTTACATCTTTTAAGAAGCTAGCAGGCTATTACACATGACTAATATATCAAGTTTCAATTCAGCTTTTATTCAAAGTTTAATAGAGATAATAGTAACATAAAAGCTACCCTCTGGATCTTATAATTAAAAGGACGAGAGCCTGAGAGTCATAAGAAAGGAAGGTAAAGTTAATTACTTGCTTGTGTGCAGAATAAGAAGTCTATAAACTTAAGTAGTAGCCAATTTATAGGCTTGAATTCCTGAACACTAACATATTAGGAGAATCATTTCAACTTCTTCTGATAATTTCTTCATATAATTATGATAAGACTCTTAGCTATAGTTTAATTTACTAAGCCACTTCCCAACACGTCCTTTCTCTATGGTTTTGTTTACCAGAGCAAGATTTCAGGCACTAATATTGTCTGAAAGCTTACAGTAAATCTAAAAAAAAAAGATGTTTTACAGTCAGTGCGGTAGCAGAAAATAAAAGTGACAGGACTGAGATATTTGTTAGTAGATACAAAATTCAGTGGGGAAAAAAAGTATTCTGAAATATTAGATTTACTCTGTTTACTCTATGGGTAAAATTAAGGTTGAATTTAAAAATAAATACTTGTGGTTTTTTATGGAAATAATTTTCAGCTAAATTTTGGATCTGTGGTAATTTTCCAAGTTTCCTCTTCATTATCTACTCTCCTGGGAGATTAAAAAAAGTCAAGAGATGTAATGCTGTAGATGCAGAACCAGCAGACATTTCCAAATTGCTCTTGAGTTTTTAAATTTTTTAATCTCCTACTGTACATGATTTACAACTCTATTTCTTTCATATTGCTGCTGAATCACAAGTCAGATATGGAAAAACTATCTGCAACTTCCTTGAGCACGTGGAAAATTGGTGTAGCACATCAGATAAAGAGGGATGAATATTTATTTGAAAAGACATTTTAGAAATAAACCAACAGCACAAACAGATGGTACGATGGCCAAACTGACAAAGTAACTGAATTGTTTTAACGGTCATAATATGGACAGTTAGAGTGAGAGGTGCTAACATGCTTACTAAGTTTTTGTAGGTTTTTTTTAGACAGCAGTAGTTTCTGCATCTACACAAAAGAAAGAGAGAAAGAAAGAGAGAAAGAGCGAAAGAGAGAGAGAGAAAGAGCGAAAGAGAGAGAAAGAAAGAAACAAAGAAAGAAAGAAAGAAAGAAAGAAAGAAAGAAAGATAGCTTAATGACATAGGCACCAAAGATAATCTAGGCAGAATCCAAAAATGAGTACTTTTCTTCTACATTCAAGAAAGACGAGCACATTGTGCACGAAACAAAAGCTGGGCTGTTAACTGGAAAGGGGTTGTGTAAATAGAAATTATTGCAGCTGAAGTGGGAACAACTTTTAAACGCAACATATTTTAAATCAATTCTGAAAGGATAGATATGAAATTTGAGAAGGAAGGAAGGGAGTTTGCCACGCTGTCAGAAAAGGGGGAAAGTAGTAAACTACCCATATTTCAGAAGGCATGAAACAGGTTATAAAAAACTGCAGGGCTATGAATTTTATATCACTAATAGGCAGGAGGTGAGACCTTGCCATATTTTAATTATACCCTTAAAATCAATTCAGATAGAGAAAGGCTGCATCCTTTTTACATAATCCTGAATAATGACAAAATAGAAACATGTTTATCTGTGATAAGATGTACTGATATTTCTGCTTGATTTTTGCAATATAGATGTTCTTACTATGTATTCCAGCAAGACTAGTTGAGCTTGCTTTCTGTGATGTGTATTCTAAAACTTACTGTTCTATGTTTGTCAATAGCCAAAAACTACAGCAAGCGTCACTAAATTTGCAGGACAAATTGAATCTAAAATATGTATTTGTTCATGACGATTACATGACTTCAGTAACACACTTGCAAAATCATCATGTAAGTACGAATGTTACCTTACATTGCCAGAAAAGAAAAAAATCAAGCCAAAATGTACCATTATGTTGAAGTCTCACAGATCTTAAATTCTGATTCAGTAAGTTAGTTTCTATTCTGTTTTTTATTTTACTCCCCACTAATTTAAGATTTAAAACTAAATAGTGAATTTTGGTAAATAAGATATTCCTTTCATTTTTACAATGCTGAGTATTGGGTTTTTAAAATACTATGCATTATCTTATTATGTCTATTCATGTAACAGATAATCTACCCAGACACTTCCACTTTCACTGCCATTTATTTTGTATTTATAATACTAATTATTCTCTGTGCCTTCTAAAATAAAATGTTGCCATGGCATATAGTTCAAGCTAAAATGCTGATACAATTATATCTGTATAATATCTTGATTAAACTCAAGTTAAATAAAATCATTTCCCAGAAGTAACATAATACCTTTGTGGATCTGTGCACAAAAAGTTATGGGGGCATAATCGCAGAGTGCATGATGCCTAACATACAAAGAAAATTCACATGATAGGGTGAAAATACTATTACTGAAATAATGTTTCCTTTCCCTGAAATATACTAAGATATAAAAAATATTTTTATACATCATTTAAGAATTTACTTTCACTGTTCTACAAATGTGTCCACAATTGATGTCACAACATAAAAATAGATACCATAACCAATAACAACGGCATTACCCACTTACACAAAATTAGGCATATGCAAAAGTGCTTGAAGGGTAGGCATCCCTTTGCACAAAGCAGGTATACAGTGAAGAGACTGGAGCCTTATAAGAGATCCCATTTAAATTCAATAGATCTGCTACCTTATGGGACTTCAAAAAGTTCTTGATGATGATTTTTAGTTTGGTTATTAATTGATTATTATGCACTAACAAATAGTTATTATTATTTTAACTAATAGTCAAAGAGTTAGGGTATGACGTGGAGACCACACCCACTGTCTTGCATATGGATATGGCTTAACTATACAGAAAGTGAATATTTGTTCTTCTATTGATAGCACGTATGTTACAGGTTTGTAATAAGAACATGGACCTGTTGGAGTGGACCCAGAGGAGGGCCACAAAAATGATCAGAGGGCTGGAACACCTCTCCTATGAAGAAAAGCTGAGAGAGTTGGGGTTGTTTAGCCCGGAGGAGAGAAGGCTCCAGGGAGACCTTATTGTGGCCTTTCAGTACTTAAACGGGCCTATAAGAAAGATGTGGACAAACTTTTCAACAGGGCCTGTTACAAGAGGACAAGAGGTAATGGTTTTAAACTAAAAGAGGGTAGATTCAGACTAGATATATGGAAGAAATTTTTTACGATGAAGGTGGTGAAACACTGGAACAGGTTGCCCAGAGAGGTGGTAGATGCCCCGTCCCTGGAAACATTCAAGGTCAGGTTGGACAGGTCTCTCAGCAACCTGACTGAGTTGAAGATGCCCCTGCTCACTGCAGGGGGTTTGGACTAGATGACCTTTAAAGGTCCCTTCCAACCCAAACTATTCTATGATTCTATGATAGTATATTTGTAAGAAATATTGATATATATTTAAGACTTATAACTGTGTTCATAATTTTAATACAGATCACAGGCAGAGAACTGGTTTTATTTTTTCAGAAGAATCACTGCATTTGACAGATAGATTTGTAAAAATGTATCTATTGGATTCACACTAGAAGGTATTTTGATGTAGAATTCTAAGTCACATGTTGAAGACCAATTCCAACTTGATTTATATCTCATTTTGGAAAAAAGATGGTGTAATGGCCACTTTCTGGTATCAGAAAGGAAATATTAGTTTCCCAAATAAAAGAAGATATTTCATCAGAGAAACAAATACACAAATACATAATTGCCCTTTTTCTCATATTCCCTGATAAATAATAATAATAATAAAAGGAAAATTTTCCCTTTAAAACATGTGTATAAAAACTAACAATTAAAATTCACATAAATGTGGATGATTACACTATGTTATCAAGTTAACCATGTTAACAAGGGGAGAACAGCAGAGAAATTACTGCTCTCTGCAGCCTGGAAAACAGAAGGCTCAGGAGGTGGAGATCTTATCAATGTGTATAAACATGTGATGGGAGGGAATGAAGAAAAGAGAGACAGGCTTTTCTCAGTAATGTCCACTGACAAGACAAGAGGCAATGAACACAAACTGGAACACAGGAAATTCTGTGACATTGTGTACGAACATAAGAAAAATCTTTTTACAGTGAGAGTGGTCAAACTCTGGCACAGGCTGTCCAGAGATGTTGTGGAGTCTCCATCCTTGGAAATGTTCAGAACCAGACTGGACATGGTCCTGAGTATCCTGTTCTAGGTTACCCTGCTCTGGGCAGAGGGTCAGACTTAACGGTCTCCAGAGGCCCCTTCTAACCTCAGCACTTCTGCGATCCTGTGTTTCCATCCTTCTTTGTTGGTTCACTCACATCTTTTGTTGGCTTGTACTGAAGTCCATCACAAGCAGATTAA